>NC_073339.2:46477500-47677500 GCF_027580225.2 Misgurnus anguillicaudatus
AATTATTTAAACAACTTCCTCGCATAATGCTTCGATCACAGCCAATTGAGATTCGATCCATTATAGTATCGAACCTGAAACCGCAGCTATCGCAAGCAAAGCTGAGAGACTCTGCTGACACAGAGGAGAGGTGAACCTGCCAGAGTTTACACCCATGAATATGAATGACTGAGACTTCTGTGGGCAAATAAACCCACTCACAGCTGTTGAAAACCCAGTATAAACCCGCAATTTCCAGCTTAATGTCACACTGGAGAACTAAATTATAATTTAACCAGTCAAATGTCCCTTTTTAACTCCAAATTAAGGGCTATGTATCCGTCTCGAAATATTCATTCCAAAACTCTGTCGTGAAATCAGTTGTAAATGAGTAAACTCTCTTATTCACTTTGGGTTTGTCCGGATCACATACACATAAACACGGCCAGTTTCCTGCATTAGAGCTCTTAGCGTGTCCCGTGTTTCGGCACCCTGTAGAGATTGGATATACAGCCACGGAAAAAAAATGAAAAGACCACTACAGTTTTGCCTTTGATCATCATTCATTTCTACAGTAGATGTATTATGCCCATTTCTATCCTGTGTGTCTGATGAATTCCAACAAAAGCAAACCTACATAAAGTCACCCAAAATGTAATATAAAAGACTGAGTAGACACAGACACATTAGAGATGTGATTAAAAATCTGGGTTATTCCATAAAATTTATATTTCTGAAATTTTCCTAAAATACATTAGCATTTTATTATTAAGAAATGAATTTGAACTTGTTTTCTCTGCAGTATTCAAGACCAGAAAACACTGTATATTTTTTGTTGTTTTCCCCATTTCAATTTTCAGTAAATAAATGCAAATAGATAAGTTTAGAAAAACTGAAAACTAATCTTGAAGAAGTCTCTTAATTTTTCGGTGGCTGTATGGAGAAACCCAGATGTGTTTGGTGCCGCTGCTAGCTTGAATTTACCCATACTTCTTTCATATTGTGTCTTTATTTTTGATAAAATACTATATTATCTAATGTTTCCTCAGTTAGATTGATGCTGTGAAAACCCAGCTAAAGTCATTTTTTTGGGATTTTCTACACAAAATCATTCTACACTAGTCTCTAAAAATGCTGGATTATTTTCCACCAAAAGGGACAAGCCTAGCACGCTGGGTTTTAATTTAACACATGTTGGGTCAAATATTTTTATGGGTTAATTTCAAGCCAGCAACTGGGCCTGTCCCAAAATGCTGGGTTGTTTTAACCCATTGTTGGGTCAAATATAAACATTTTCTGGGTTAATTTTAACCCAGCTGCTGGGCTCGACCCTTTTTGACCCAACGCTGGGTTAAAAATAACCCAGCATTTTTTAGAGGGATGCCACGATTCTCAATATAATATTGAACTATTCGGTTCGACCCCCACAGTCCAATACGTGCATGTGAATTGTGGTTGTTCAGTTTATCCATCCAAATCTGTCCGTTTAATATTTCCTGCGCTTTGGTTACTCTATGAGCGCACTGGGATATATAACTTAAACGCCTTACAGCAAGTTGATCTCCAGTCACTATTCGCTAGCTGTTAGCGTTTAACTCGTCTTGCAATGCAGGTGTCAGATTTCATTCGCACACACACACAACATGGTGATCACGAGCAGAGAAGTCCGACAACAAAAAGAGGCAGCACCACTGTCTTAATTCTGTGGTGTGGATTAATTATTTGCACGAGTAGATTACATACAACATCAATGTAAAGATGCAAATTTGTGTGGGGCAAATGACACACATTTGGGGTTTGTTATTGCCGCAACCGTGTGTAATTTATGTCAAACAGGTCTTCCGCGCAAGTTGAAAAAGTTTCAATCAAGAAGAGAAGTCGCATGATGAGGTCCCACCAGTAATCTTGATTGAGGAATGCATTTTTGGTTTCTACACAGCACAGAATGATGTTGGATTTAACAGTAGTGCAGTAAGGTATAGCCTTCATTTACAATGTAAAGTTTAATTTACTAAGAACAGGTATGTAAAATGGCCAATTTATGTTTACATTTGTTTTTTTTTCAAAATGTAAGAATTCATGCGTTCCCCAGTTTGAATAGGATATCATTTTTATGCATCTTCATTTAATTATATCTTATATTATTTTATCAATACACTAGAAACGTGTAAGATGATTTTTGCATTTACATAAAATAAAGAGAATTGCAATTAAAACCATTTTTTTTGCTTCTTAACATCTTACTGTTCCTGTTACCTTAGCATGGAATAATCTAAAAACACTTTAATAGGCCAAGTCATCAGAACCGAACCGAAAACCGTGTACAAGAACCGAAAACTGTTTTGAACCGTTGACTAACTGTATTGTTGCATCCCTAATGTAAAGAACATTCTGTTAAATATAACCTTGATGTCATTAATATAATATAATATATTAGCTGAGTCACTCTAAAAAATGCTAAATGTTGGGTCATAAAGGGTCGAGCCCAGCAGCTGAGTTAAAATTAACCCAGAAAATGTTTATATTTGACCCAACAATGGGTTAAAACACCCCAGCATTTTGGGTTGAAACAACCCAGCAAGGGTTAAATTACAACCTAGCTGGCTGGGCTCATCACTTTTTGACCCAATGAAAATAACCCAGCATTTTTGCATGTCAAAGATGAAAATCAGTGAGTGAAATCAAGCTTTAATTCTTCTTATCTCATCATTAGATTATAAGACTTTAGCCTGGATTTCACAGACAGTCACCGCTAAACTCTCAGTGGCTGTGTGAACTTCTGTGTATGGTGACAGAAACATTATCCTATAGACAGGACCTGCCGGTGTTTCCCAACCCTACAGTTTTACCAACAGTACACAATTTGTGTCTCTTATCTGACACACCCTGTAATAGGCTGAAAGCGTGTATCGTCGATGTTGACTCAAGGATTCATCATTTGTCTTATACGTAAAAGCCTTGGAAATTGATGTGGGTTTGTGTCAGCTCTGCTCAATTTCAGTAAATCTGCTGACTGTATTGATGCCAGGCTAAGATTACAGCACTGTTTGCTGAAGTAATGCATGCGGTTTACGCAGGAACAACTGCAGTGAGACAATGTGACACGGTTGGAGTCCTTTAACACAATCTGTGAAGATAATTAAACTATGAAAAAAATAATCAATGAGCCCATAGGATATATGCATAAAGAAGACATGACCTTTTTCACCTGGAAACAACTAAACTTTGTTTAACTCGTCCTTGCCTATATTTCTATAAATATACAGTTTGTAGAAGTTAATTATTTAAAATAAGTCAGTGTAAAGTCAGATACCTGTTTAATGTGTTCTCCGTTTGTCACACCACAGAAAAAATTGATATACAGCCAAATTTGAATGATAGAAATGCCAAATAAGTAAAATAAGTTTTTAAGATTTCGAAAAAAATTGTTAGGATTTTCTGCTGTCAAACGATGGGGGCATGTCCACCATCTGTGCTACAACCTTGCCCACTCGCGGGAAAGCTACCGTCTTTCTCAACTTTCAAACCTGAATAGATGTTCGCGATTGTGTAAGGGGCGGAGCCATGCACGGTGGCTCTGGTGCATCATCAAGCCATAGTTTTAGCCCCGCCCAAATAATCCTGAACACAGAAATGTGGAAAAACTGTTTTAACGGAGTAACTCCACAATTCAGTACTACATAGTTCATTTGTAACGTCTTTTAGCAATACATTTCTAACATTTATAGTGAGTTTATCCAAATTTTACCTGTGTTGTTATCCAAATTTAAAATTGTATTATTCCAAACCAATCTTATTGTCTTTGTTAAAGACTTCTCTGACTGCAACATTGCATTGATTTAATATATTTGAAGACTATGCACATTATAGTTATCATATCATTCTGTCTCGACCTCTAAATATCTGTTTGACTATAATCATTATATGCATTAGAAAGTAGGGTTGTGACGAGACACTTAATCTACGAGACGAGACACGAGATCGGGTTCACAAGAACGAGACGAGACGAGATTTTAAATTTTTTTAAGAAATCCTCAATGATAAAATAAATGAATGGGAAACTGAAATCACATTATTTTTAAATGTTTTAACTAATCAAGGACTGTCCCTAACAATTATTTTGCTAATTGATAATGAAGTATTTTGATATTTTTGATATAGACCCAATTTAGCAATAACCTTTAAAATTACATAATAATGACGATGCAATAATTATTTGTTCAAATAAAGTATCAAAACAAGTAAACACAGTAATAAGTAGCCTTTGTAATAAAAAACAGCATTATTTATTATAACAAATCCCTGCAGGGGGCGCTAACGGACGCGCTTTTGTTACTTTTACTTTAGAATCTAAACTTTAGCCGCTTACATTTAACCAAACAACGCTTAAATCCATTTAAATCTTTAATATTTGTCCAATTTGTTACAACAAAAATGATATAGCCACTTTTATTCTTGATCAAGAACATACAAAGATAAAATCATGTAAACTCTGAGTGAGGGTTTAATCTGCTAAGACACTTCTGACACTGATCAACAGACAATCGCAACGCGTAGACAAACATTATTGGAAGCCCAAACAAAAAAGCACATGCCGTAAAAGACTGAATATAATGCATGCACACTCCAATGGAAAAGGTTTAGCCAGAAACGTAAATGCTGACAGTGACCGTTTCTCAAACAGAAAGCTGCATCCTCCGGAGGTCGCATATGCAGGCTGCATAATTCATCAAGCCTGGTTTATTTCAGTTAACTGAGCATTACATTCGCAAGTCATAAGCATATTACAACAATTTATGATTAACTTAATATAAAATTAAACTTTATAATTGTTAATATTCTGTAATAAGACAGTCTTTATGCAGTCTACAAATGTGACCTCCAAAGGATGCAGCCTTTTCTTTGAGAAAAGGCCAGCATTTCACCTCCCCGAGAAATCTCGTGACATAATTAATTTCGCGATACATATTTAATCTTGTGAGTTTTCGTCGCACGAGATCTCGTCACACCTCTCTTAGGAAGCCATGGGCAGTTATTATTTTACGACACTCACCACATATTGACCGGTTACTTTACATTTACCATGGGTTCACCAGCTGCTAATGGAGGGGATCTTCGTTCAGACTCGCCAGTTCATTATAATATTACAAATAGTCATAAAGTTTATGTAAGCTAATGATAACATCCATTCATCAGACTAATAAGACAAGATTTAATCTAGGATATGAAGTATTTCAATATTACTTTGTTTATATTTATGTGCATCATTTGCATATAGTTAAAATGATTTATGTTGTTTACAAAGCAACTGCTGGATGATAAAATGATGAATGAAATTATAACTTTCCATTTGTATGTCTGCGGCTGTTTTCATCGTCATACAGTATAGAGACTCTCGTGATTTCATGATTTTACCACATATCTTAGATTTTATTTTATTTTTCTGTTTATTTTGACTCTAGTAAGTGATGTTTGCCCTGCGGGAATTCATTGCTACGATGTAACATCTTGTTTGCAGTGAGCATCCAAAACAACCATTAAATCTAATCGTGACTGTGCCTTTAAGGAAAAAGTTTGTTTAAATCTTTCATTATGAGTGATGCTTGCTTTAGCAAACACCGCTAATAACGAACACGGCAAATGATTCAGTGTGTGATTCAGTGAATCCTCCTCTAAGGTCTCACATTGCATCTGGAGGGTTATATTCATGGGTGGCTGTGTGCTGAGGACTATGCATGCAACATTATTCCCCTTACCGGCTTAATGAGGTGCGACACGCATGCGGCAGGTTGTCTGATTTGGTTAATGAAGCCTGAAAAGGCCGAGCACACATCATTCTGCCCAACGCTTCTATAATCAGCCGCAGTGACAGCGAGCCGTCAGCCCTTCTGCCACCAGCCAAAGAAGTCAATTCCCAGAGCGACTCCAGGTCCCATTAAGATCTAATACACCCACATCTCCTCGCCTTGTTTTCTTCCCGGCGGTCACTGGCTCTTATTTACGAGCTGAATTGCATTTAGATGTCTATGTAAATTCTCCATTAGTGACGTGGGACGGTCGCTTTCGCTTCACTGCGTGGACGTAATTAGAAGACGCCATCATTTAGATACAAGTACCTGTGCCAGCGTTTACTCTTTTATATTGGAGTGTTGTGTTTTGAAGGTTACCTTATGTGAGTTATGATATGCATTTTTAAGAATATATCTGCCTTATAAATAATTGATTTTGGATTTCTATAAAATGACACATCAGCCTTTTTGAAATATGCACTTGTTAAGTTTAGGGCCTACAGACCTTTATTTTAACTTAACTATTTAATGTAATAATATTTGTACGGTCAAACGATTAATCGTGATTAATCGCATTCAAAATAAATGTTTGTGCTTGCATGATATATATGTGTGGCAAAAAAATGAATTTACTTATTTACTTTAATTATTATTATTTTTTTTTTCAGTACAATTATCTAAAAAACTTCCATCTTGAACCCCATTGGGAGATTTTTTTTTTTTTTTTTGCTTGTTTTAAGCAAAAATTCACTTAAATTTAATTTTTTTTGTCTAAAACTAGATTATTTTCTTAAATAATATTGATTTAAGATTTTTTTTTTTTTTTTTTTGCTGAAACAAATCAAAGACAAAACAAGACAAAATACTAAGACTGTTTTTGCAGTGTATATATATAACAAACCTATATACAGTATATATTACTCATGATTAATCCCATACAAAAAGACATAGATAGATAGATAGACAGACAGACAGACAGACAGACAGACAGATACATACATACATACATACAATACATACAATACATACATGCATAAATGGATATACACACAGTGGGTTGTAAATTATGCAAACACAGACTTTTATTTTGAATGTGATTAATTGTTTGACAACCCTTAATAATATATATCATCATATATATCATAAGCTTCAGTTTTTCCTTGTCTTGACAGCCTGTGCTAATATGCATTTGCTGTAAAGCTTTTTGCATCAATGCAAAATTGTAAAAATTAGTTATTTACGGATTAGCAGGCAAATTAATACAATTATTTACTTATTTACTTTACTTATTTTTGTATTTATTTTTTCCAGGACAAATACCTAAAAAACTTGCATCTTGAACCCCATTGGCAGATTTTTTTTACCTTGTTTTAAGCAAAAATTGATTTAAATTTGATATTGTTTTGTCTAAAACTAGATTTTTTTCTTAAATACTGATTGATTTGTTTTAGAAATTGCATATGCAAAAATCATGATTAATTGCATACAAAATAAAAGAGATAGATAGATAGATAGATAGATAGATAGATAGATAGATAGATAGATAGATAGATAGATAGATAGATAGATAGATAGATAGATAGATAGATAGATAGATAGATAGATAGATAGATAGATAGATAGATAGATAGATAGATAGATAGACACAGTGCACACACATAAATTATGCAAACACAGGCTTTTATTTTGTGTGCGATTAATCACGATTAATTGTTTGACAACCCTAAATGATATATATAATCATATATATCATAAGCATCAGTTTCTCGTTGTCTCGGTTGTCTGTGCTAATATGCATTTGCTGTAAAGCTTTTTGCATCAATGCAAAATTGTAAAAATTAGTTTTTTACGGATTAGCAGCCATATTATTACAATTTAAAATTTAAATATCTAAAGTGAGTCATTGTTACATGAGCAGCCAAACATGATGTCACTTCCTGAAGGATGATGTCATTAATGATCTTGTTAAAAGGAACAAAAATCTGTTCCTCTAGCTCAAATGGTAGAGTATGCCTTAACAGTGAAAAAGTCATGAGTTTGATCTCCAGGGAAAATATAAAATATTAATATATGCATAAATGTGCTTAAATTATAAAGACACTCGTGAAGTCTGTGCATGTCAACCATAGACACAGGAAAATGGCAATGTCTGCTTAAAACAACTGAAAATATGTTTATTGTATTGTATTAATATTGCATCATGACAGATGTGGTGAGAAATGATGAACGATATAAAAAATTAGACTTCTTATTGCCTCACACAATAAGAATAAT
The DNA here is from genome assembly GCF_027580225.2 of Misgurnus anguillicaudatus. Classification (NCBI taxonomy): domain Eukaryota; kingdom Metazoa; phylum Chordata; class Actinopteri; order Cypriniformes; family Cobitidae; genus Misgurnus; species Misgurnus anguillicaudatus. Next base: position 46,485,543 of record NC_073339.2, read on the forward strand.
GTAAGATCACTCAAACTCGTTGTTTTCTCCACTTTGGATAAAAGCATCTGCTAAATGCCTAAATGTGAATGTCGACATGAAAATGTACTGTTTACCTTTTTAGAAAGTCCTAAAACACAATCTTAAACCAAACTTTCCAGCAAGGTTATGGTAGTGACCCGGTCAACGTTTGTCTGTGGTCCATTAATGGGCTACTTCTATGTTCTTGCCTTCGCCGTTCTCTTGGTGAATTGGTTTGACTTGAGTCTAAAGTTATCAGTTGGTGGTTGGTGGATGTTTGCTCTGTATCTTTCCTGCGTGAACCCGGTTCACTTATCTAACTTCTTTTGCCCTTGAATGTGCAACGACTCAATAGCTGAACTCAAATGGCAGTCTGCTGTCATTGCTTGGCCCCTGCTGCCACACCAGGCATAAAATCTCACATCCACTGCAGAAAAGCACTCTGACCCGACCCCCAAAAAAACGTGTTTCTGAGAGAATCTGGTCGCCTGTTATCCCTCCGGACTCTTACAGTAAACATCTTATCACCTCTTTCTGTCCTCCATGAGACGATCCAGATAATGGAACAGAAGGTCAGACGGAGGCGATTTGTGGCTGAGGTCTAATTTGTGAAGTTTGTGGTGGTTGGAGGGATGGTTTGAAAGCTGTCTTGAAAACAACATTGATAAATACATATTTGGCTGCGATCAGGACTGACACAACAAACACCACCCGCGTTTCCACACAATGCTGTTCGGTCTCAGATCGGGACATGCGGTTACTCTAGTGTATTTATTCGAATAAAAAAATGCACAAAATGAAGTAAATATAGTGGATGGATAAAGGAAAGAAACATACAGTATCTTTCTCATCCGGTGTGTTTTGTGCCAAGATTATATTGCTCAGACTGTCTCTCTAATGTGTGAGCATCACAACAGATAATCCATCCTTAATCCGATGCTCACCGCCAGAAATACTAGAAAGAAACAATTTCATAATGATATTTCCATTCATTTAAAAGTGTTTAGCATTTATAATAGCGTCATGATTCATCTATTTCAAACATTGAATACTAATGAGTAATTAGAAATATGATCCTACACGCCGGCCCAAGAGACTTCTGCACAAGCTTTACATGCTAATTGGGTTTAAATCGCATAAATTGTTTGCCGCAGTAAAATTTGAAGATTTGAAAGATTTTTTACATGTGTGGTTGAGAGTTAGAATAAATGCTCGGAGGCCTCACTGTAATGTGTCTAGCGTTACGCCTAAACAGATTTGTTTAATCTGCGTCTCTAATCATGACAGTGTCTTCATAAGGTTCGGCTACAGCTGATGGAGAATGAGGAAATTCTGCTTCGATTGCCAAACCCGGTGAATAAAACTGTGGGAAGCTGGCGTACACGAGTTGAATGCTGATATCGCTCGCTTGATTTCTATGCGGCTTAAGTCTCTGGCTGTATCTGAATAGCTTTTCAGATTTATCTGAGGCTCTTGACTGTATCAAGGCTGCATCCACGTTTTTTTTTTTTTTTTTTTTGCATAAACATCTGATTGCATCAAACCCCGAGACTGTAGATAGAGGGACTACAAAAAGCAGAAAGTCAATTGCATCATATTTGCATGAAATTTGAGTGCCATTTGCATGAAAATATTTTTAAGATTTAAAGGTTTTTAAGATAAAACAAGAGTTTGACACACGTTTACGATTTGATGCGATTGTTAATGATACAGAAATCTCACAAACCCTAAAAATGTCTTGTCATTGTTTTATATGGTATCCCACCCGGTAAATCTTCCTTTTGATTGTGATTGGTAATTTATTTATTTATTTTGCAAATAATAATTTTCCCTCACTTGTTGGGTACGTTAAGACTAGAAGGGATACAGCTTCGGCCAAAATCTAAAATCTCCCAGGATAAGCACTGATTTCATGCTCGGCACAACGGCAAGCAACGCTTAGGTTGCTTAGCAACGGCAGACGCTACGGGAGCGCCCAAGGACTTTGAAATGAACATATAAAGTGGTGTGGCCACGTTTTTCGCAGTTTAGACACAAAAATGTGAAGCGCACCCTTATTCAGGTAAACTATTTATTTATTTACTTATTTATTTTGCAAATTATTAATGCAAACATCATGGCTTATGTTGAAGTGCGTAAGATGATTTGCCTTATAACGCTCACTTGTTGGGTATGTTAAGACTAGAAGGGATACAGCTACGGCCAAAATCTGAAATCTCCCAGGATGAGCGCTGATTTCATCCTAATCCTACCCACAAACCTAACCCTAAAACCAACATTTCATGGGATTTAGGCCGTAGCTGTATCCAATCTATCCAGAATTGTTGTTTTTTATCCTAATCCTACACCCAAACCTAACCCTAAACCCAACATCTTGTGTGATTTGGACAACTGTATTCCCTCTAGCCAGAATCTGAGTTGAAAAGGCTGGGAAAGAATCATATTTATTTCAAAGTGGGGGGACATGTCCCCCCGTGTCCCCCACATATCCTACCCCATGGTTTAATGACCATTTGGTTTAATATTTTGTTATTTTATTGACCTTTATACATGCACTGTGGTCACTTTGGATAATGGTGTCTGCCAAATGCATGAATGTAAATTTTACCATAAGAATCCACTTAACTAAGACACCTTGTAGACGTATACGTGCAGTGTATACAGTATGTAGCGCTCAAGGCATTAATAACTTTAATTAAGAATGAGTTTAATTGATTTTCTCACCCGTGCATGACAGCCACATTAACCACAATGTGCTTAGTTAGATAAAATAGTAAAAGGAGTGAGGAGGTTTTAGGGGGTAAAATTGGCACTCATAATTTTATACCTAAATTAATGTTCAACTTTAAAATATGGTTCAGTCTTACATCACTGAATCAGAACATATTGTGTAAAACATTTCAGCTGATTCTGTCCTTTTATTACTGACATACAAACATGTTTTATTTCTCCACCATATATAGTCAAACTTGTCAGACATGTCTTTTGTTTCTGTGCATTTTTGCAGAGGTTTTTGAAAAAGAAAAATGTAAAACTACTCGGCAGTATTTTTGTTGAGTTGTCATGCTGGGCTTTTTGTATTCAGAGATAAAGAGAACGTGGGCTTTAGTACATCTATATTGCCTTTTCTTTTTTCTTTTTCCTTGACTTTCAGTTCATTTATTTATGAGTTTTGTTGCATTTTAGCTTTCACTTTAGTTCAATCCTTGACTGAAACACACCACACCACTTTATAAAGTTTGGTTACTTGTTGAGTTTAACCAACTTGTCATTCATACTTGTTGAGTTTAACCAAATTCTCATTCATATTTTCAGATATTTGTGTCTGGATGCTTAACTGAAATACATTAGCATTGCACTCTTTGATCTTTCTGAATGTTATTCGCATAACCCAATAATAAAATGCATTGGAAAAGTCGACTAGATGGAGCCCTATATACTGTGAACAGTCTAGGTCATGCTAGTGGTTATAACCTGTCAAACCACGATAGAGGTGTTATATAGAGTGGCTGATTTTTTTATCAAACTCGTCTCACAATTGCAAAAAGTAATACGAACCATGATTAAAATAACATAACAAATTTAAAGAAGCTTTCAGTGTTATGTGTGCAGAGATGAGTGAGATAAAAACTCTGCAAGCATAGGAGCCAATTTCTTTTCACGCAATGCTTGGGTTGCTTAGCAACGGCAGACGCTACGGGAGCGCCCAAGGGCTTTGGAAAAAAGAAGAAAAGGGGCGTGTTCGCATTTTTCGCAGTTTTAGACACAAAAATGTGAAGCGCCCCTTATTCAGCTTATTCAACAATGCATCATAGATATTACAACTCGCGAGATCCACCAAAAGCATTTTTGATTCAGATTAATCGACCATATCTGATGTTTTTCCATGGGTGCTCGGTCATATCGGCGCCTATGATCCCATGTGAACCATAACAACACCAAGTAAACCAAAACTAAGTGTGTGGTTTCATTTTTTTGGTCCAAGGGAACTGAACTATAAGTGTGAACACACACCTGCTTACTTTAATGCATGCACCTGGTGCATGTTACTCTAAAGAAAGTCAAACATATTATTGAAGATGCATGTGGTGTAAAGTTTTTACGTTATGGTAAAAAAGGTCACTGGGGTCACCTACTGTAAAGAGTATACCTCAGAGGTATATATTGATACCAAAAACGTGCATATTAGTACTTCAAAGATATATAATTGTATGCCTATCAAATGTATATCTGTACATAAATGGTACACATCCATGGCAACCTTTTTAATGTGTACTGCATATATACTTCCGCTTAAAGGGGCCATAGCATGAAAATGTGACTTTTTCCATGTTTAAGTGCTACAATTGGGTCTCCAGTGCTTCTATTAACCTAGAACATGTGATAAAGATCAACACAGTAACGTAGTTTTGGTAAACCGTTCACTGCAAGCACGTGGAAAATTAGGTAATTGAAATTTGCTTCCCTTTGTGATGTCATAAGGGGATCTTATTATTATAATACCGCCCCTTAATCTGCACTATCCAACCACGGCAATGCCATTTAGTGCAAAAAGAAAGACAGAGAAAAAAATAATTGACAGCACAATTGAGTTTCAATTTCAACAAACCACCATCATGGCGATCAGTGTTTGCATTATCAGCTCATTTGCATTTTAAAGGTGCAGTGTGTACATTTTAGCGGCATCTAGTGGTGAGGTTGCGAATTGCAACCAATGGCTCAGTCCACTGCTCTTCCCTTGCTTTTGAAACGCATAGAGAAGCTACGTAAAATGACATAGATGGAGACAACTTAGTAAAAAAGTTTGTCCGTTAAGGGTTTCTGTAGAAAATTGGCTGCACAAAATGGCGACTTCCACGTAAGGGGACCCTTGCTGTATGTAGATAAAAACGTCTCATTCTAAGGTAATGAAAACATAAGGGTTCGTTATAAAAAGGTCTTTATACACCCCTGATAATGTAGTTTTGTATATTATTTAGCATTTCTGTCAAGAGATCCTTTTAAAAATTACACACTGCACCTTTAAAGGACACACCCAAGATGGCAAATTTTTGCTCGCACCTACAAAGTGTCAATTTTAACATGCTATAATAAATTATCTATATACTACTTTGAGCTAAAACTTCACATATGTACTCTGGGGACACCAATGATTTAGTTTACATCTTTAAAAAGTCTTGTGATATGTCCCCTTTAAGATGACATAACCAAGCCCTCTTTTATCCCATTTTACAAGTCAGCAATTAAATACGGAACAATATGTTAATAATTAACCTTTCTGTTGTAGCGGCAATAATACTAGACCTGCGGTCAGTTCTGCGGTTAATTCAGCAGAAATCCACCATGTCATTTGCATTACTCACTTTGTACGGAAACTTAAACATCAAGCGTTACGTACATGATACCAGAAATGGAAAGCTGGCATGATATCAAGTTAAAGTGTAGCAAATTTCTCTCCTGGGTCAAATAAAGCTATAGGAGAAAGTTTTATCTTACGGTAAGCGATCGTAAACTAACAATTTCAGTTTAATAGGCCTCACATAAAGGAATTGCCACAGGAAAATCCTTGGAGCCGAGCAGTAACGTTTATACTCGGAGGAGACGTACTCTACAGTATTACAACAATAGATTCTTTTTATCCATGTTAGATTGAGTACGAGAGCGGGAGAGATGCTGTAGATCCAAAGCATGCTCGAAAATGAGAGGGTTGTAAAATGTAAGGTGGAAACATATGCTTTGCTTTGTATGGAGTCGTTGTGTTGTGTACGAGTTATATTTCTCCCCGGTGGGTCTTGCAGTCGACGGCTGATCGGTGGGGAGCTACAAACACCCAAAAGTCTTTAAGATCAAATAAAAATTCCTCCAATAGTTTCACGCTTTACAGGCGGCCGTACAACTGCCAAGTATTGTCTCTTCAAACGATGCCAAGAGATCATATTAATCAGATAATCATATATAAATTCTCCTCTAAACAGTAGGCAGGGAAAGTCTTTTATCTGAGCCACAGACTATTACAATGGTAACATAATTTGCTTGTGTAACTGCTCATGTTGTTTCTGCTTGAACTTAAACGTTGTATAATATAAAGTTAAATTTGCATGTGCATGCCTTAAAAGTAATCTCTATCAAAAATATAAACAAAGTAAATTATGATATGCATAAAAAATGAAACTTATTTTTAGATTTAAAGTCATATAGTCACAAAATTTTTTTTTAATTTATATGAGTATGGCACGAAATTCAGCTTTTTTCATGCCTTGAGCACGAACGTCTTTTGTGTGTCACTCAAAAATTTATATAAATAGTTTTTCATGTACGTTGCATGACTTCCTTTTTTGTTTTATTGTATGAATTGTTTTCTCAAAGTTTTTTTCCTATTTTCTTACAATTGTCCCTTGGGTTTGGGGTTAGAATCACTTTCTGTTAAATTTTTAGACATCCTAACCCAAACCCCAAATGTAACCCCAACCCCAAGCGACAATGATTTAAAAATAGGAAAAAAGCAATGAGAAAACAAAATGAAACGAAAAAGAAAGTTGTGCAACGTACATGAGACTATTTATAGAAATTTGTGCTAGTGACATGACAAAGATATTCAGGCTCAATGCACCAAAAAAAGCTGAATTTTATGCCTTGGACACAAATAAATTAAAAAAAAAATTTCGCGACTATAACATGATTTTTCGTGAGATCATGTTGCATTTTTGAGGTGAATTTCGGAGGCATCGTTCCACTTTTCATGAGAATCACCCAGATTAGATGGTTGAAGTATCTTTCAAGTTTTACCTTTGCTCTACTCCTTTCAGTCCGGGTCCATTGCACGTCACGCATGCTTTCTACAGGATAGCCATATACATTAATGGAGACACGGGGCAATGCTCCAATCGACATAAAGTCAGTGGAGTCTGCCCTTCATCTTGACCGTCCTGTCACCAGATCTTAATTGGAGGTGGTAATTATCTGACCGCGCACTATTAAATGTCTCATCTGAGTCTGTGGAAGCCTGGAAATGAATAGCCATTGATTAGTAACAAAGCTCTTTCACTGCTTTCACACATTAGTCCTGAATTGATCCATGGCAACGGTTTCCAGCTCGCCACCATCCAGTCAGTCCGGTTATAATGTTCGGATCTTAAAGATGTAAAACTGATTCCATTACTCTTCATGCTTAGGATTTGATGATGACAGGGGGGTTTATCGACAAGTTAATATGAAATTAGTACATGATTGACATGAGTTATATCTGTTTAATTATTCTATTGTTAAAATGTTTTATGTAACTTAACTTCTTATATGACATTCATCAACAAATTTTTTTGGTATCTCAAACGTAAAATGGGAGGCAGGGTTTGTACAAATTAGCAATTTAAAGCAAATGTTAAAAATAGTGTTTAAATAATAAACAATTTAAATAACATACTTTGACATTGATTTATGTTTTAAACCTTTCTAATAAACACATCTCATGAATATCAGTAGTTGAATAATAAAAAATAAACAATTTGGATGTTTTTTAAACGTCAAGGTAGTACAACTGCAATCATGGGCCTTTTATTAACAAGTTAACAAGTATAAAGAGTTAACATGATATCGCATCCAACAACATGTCTTTATGGCTGAATGAACAGTTTGTATATTTCTCTTAAATACTGAAACAAAATGGCTACTTTAATGTAACTGGTAGGCTGGTACACTTTATGTGTCAGGTGGTACAACCAATGTAAAACTAGAAAAAAAAAATATTTTCTCAAACACATTTTAATTGTATTAAAAGTATATTTATTAATTTGATATTACAGGCAAAAGCTTATTCCAGCATTCAAGCAAAAGTTAAATGTAAAATGTAAATTAATTGCAGAGGTCAGGTGGTGCAACCAGAAGGTCAGAGGGTGCAACTGCTATAGATGCCCCTAAGAAATAAAAAAACAGTAAGCTTAAACATTTTAATAAGATAATATTTTTATGTTTAATAAATGCAAGCTATGGTTGTCTATAATTATTATACTTTTTTAAAATAATTTTTCTTTACCATAAAACTAACATTTGAGAAATATAACTTAAAGTGGTTTACACTTTTAAACTATTTTCAAGATTATAATTTTAAATGTCACTATCAAATAAACAATCAGCATGACACAGGGAGCATGAATAGACAATGATTGGTTGTACCACCTGACATTATTTTCTTGAAATGATTGTATTGTTCAACAAGCAAACTTTTTAAACACATTGTTCTTGACTCAAAAAAATATGCATTACACCCCTTTTTAAAAGATTTTTTTTAAACTTAATTTTATTTTTAGAGGTGTTGTGTTACCTTGTCAACATTTTCTATAATGAATAAACCATCTTGTCACTCGTGTCAAGCTTTGCCATAAGCTGTTGAAAAGCTCTTGTCACACATTTGACAAGTTATCTGCTGCCTTCAGATAACTAAAAAGACCTCATGTTAATTATCACATACTTATATTAGTACATTATGCAGTGTGTCATTACATATTTTTTCTTTATTAGTAAATGCATTGATTACAGGAAATCATAACTTCTATGATATAATGTCATATGTTTTGTCTCTTATACTAGTGCACGTTTTTTTTTTCACAAGCAGCCTGATGTACAGTAATCATAAACTGCAAGAAAAACAAATATACGTCTAAATCATTTACAAAACTTATATAATATTTTCACTATTGGCCGATAGTTTAAAATCAGCTGATATGTCCTGTTAATCAAAAGAGAACAGGAAAATGCAATAAATTTGAACTATGTGTATATAAAATGTAAACAAACAGTTTAATGTTCAATATTTATGGTCACATGAAAATTGAATCTTCAGAATTTAGTCAATGCAAGTTAATATAACCACCAAACTACTGGCATCAGCAGATGTCGGTCTGAATCACACGGCAAAAAAAAAAATATTTTCAAGAAAAACTGTTCTTAGTATTTTTGTCTTGTTTTCAGTAAAAATATCTAAAAAAAAAATTTAAATTAAGATGTTTTTTCTTGATGAGCAAAACGACCCAAGAAAACAAGTCTAGTTTTTAAACCAAAAATATAAAATTTAAGTCATTTTGTGCATAAAACAAGCAAACAAAATATCTTCCAATGGGGTAAGCCAAAAAATCTTGAACATTTTTCTTAAACACCAAATTCAAGAAAAATTCAAGAAAAAAATTGCTTACCCCATTTGCTTGTTTTATGCACAAAATCACTTAAATTTGATATTTTTGGTATAAAAACTAGACTTATTTTCTTGGGTCGTTTTGCTCATCAAGAAAAAGCACATTAATTTAAGAATTTTTTATATTTTTACTGAAAACAAGACAAAAATACTAAGAACATTTTTTCTTGAAAATCATTTTTGCAGTGCAGTACCAGTGATAAAATTTAATATCGGTGCATCTCTAATAAAAGTATTTTTAAATGCATTTATTTTATTTTTGATGTTATACCAAGAACTATCCATCCAATATAGCTTATAAACACAATTTTGTTTAAATATTTAATATACATTTTTTAATAAATATATAATAATGTATTAATGAGTAATAAATATAATAAATAAAAAGCCACTTATCATTTATCAGCTAGGAACAGGATCTTCCTATCTGATTTGTCTTTAAAGGATCTTTTCACAAAATTCCAAATAATATACAAAACTATATGATCAGGGGTTTATAAATACCTTTTTATAATGAACTGTTATTATCTTAGAATGAGCCGTTTTTATCTACACTGTAAAAAAAATCCGTAGAAATTGCAGCTGAGTTGCCGGTAATTTATAGTAGATTTAAATTGATGTTATTTACTGGCAACATTTTGTTCAAAGTTAAATGAACATTTAACATTTACAAGTCTTTGTCTTTACAGAGTAAAACTAAAAAACAGCATCAAGCAAAACGTCCCTTACGTGGAAGTCGCCATTTTGTGCCGCCATGTTTTTACAGAAGCCCTTAACGGACAAACTTTTTTTTACCAAGTTGTCTCCGTCAATTACATGTTTTTCCGGTGGCGGCTACCATAGCTTCTCAATGCTTTTCAAAAGCGAGGGGTGAGCAGTGGACTGAGCCGTTGGTTGTAATTCACAACCTCACCACTGGATGCTGCAAAAATTTACACACTGCACCTTTAACTGTTCATATTTGAAGATAAGCAAACTAAGAAAATGGGGTTAAGTATAACTACAGTACAAACAGTGAAGCAGGAAATCAGATCTGAACTAAATGAAATTGGTTGGGTGTGATTTTCTCCAGTAGATCAAACACTTTATAAAAGGGAATAACTGAACCCCAGGGTGCATTTGTACTGTATTTAGACCATCTAGTACATCACAGTCCGCCTACATCTTCCCCAAATCTGTTTAAAACAAACTTGTTAAGCAGTTAATGTTCTCACATTTTATTATTTTACCTGTGTTACCACGACTCGGGAGGCTTTTTGATTAATTGCTCCTATCAGTTATAAACAAAGTTCACACAACACAAAGTGTCAGACGAAGAGCCGCTGCAGCAGCGCCGGTGGATTCGGCTCAACTATTCAGGCCGGCTTTGATTTCAAGATAAAATTCAAAGAGCGTGGCATTTTGGCAGGCCATCGAGACGACAGTGCCAGCTTGACTTTTCCAAATGTGATGTGCGAGAGATTAGATTTTATCCATTAGATTTTCTTTTGAAAAGGTTCACAGCATTTTATTGGGCAAAGACTCAACGGCGCTTACGTTGACATTCATCAGTAAGTGTATAGACATAAAATGAAAGATGCTGTTTGACTTATAGGCATAAAACAATGGAACAATGCAAGTGTCTGAATTGATTTGTGGTTGCTAAGGAGTTCTGAGAGGTTGTTAGTGCATTGATGTGGTTGCTATGGTGTTCCATATAGTTGCTATGGCACATCCATCCATCAGTCCATCCATCTCTCTTTCTTATCTGTATTTATCAGTCTCTCTTTCTCCATCCCTCCCTCACTTACTTTATGTACTATTAAGTAAATATTGCCAAAGCATCATACACACAACAAGTATTGACAAGAAATATTTTTCACCATAAAGTAATAATAAAGTTAATATAATGTTCAAGGTAATAATAATAATTCAATATATAAATATAACAAAGGGGCTTATTTATAAATGTAACAATGGACTTTGATGACATTATAAACAACAAAAGAAACAAAACTACTTTCATGTATCTCTCTCCCTCCCATCTGTCTCATTCTGTCTCCCAGTTTTATAATTTATGCGTCCCATGTTAATGACATCACTCAGCTCGGCCTCCATCATGTACGTCTTCACATCTGCTGAGCTCTCGTCTCTGCTCGTCTTTTGTCTGGCTTCTCTTTCTCGTCTTTTTCAGGCATGAACTTAATAAATGACCTGCCTGCTGGTAAATCTGCATCTGTAATGCAAATCTAATGATGAGTAAAAGCTTTTAGATTGACAGACTGTTACTGTAGCGTTTCTCTGATTCTTCACACAGACCCCTTCATCTGCGCTGTTGGGATTCACAGACTAAAACTTTTAAGTTTAAGTTGACTCACATGTTGCAGGAATAAAGATGTTTGTGGTAATCATCTTTAATCAGAATGTAATCTCTTTGTTTGACATCTAAAATGACTTTTTTCTTTCGACTGCTGTATTGGTTTCTTTCTGTTCAGACCATCTGGATTTATTCTGCAATGTAACGCCCACTTTCATGAGCCCATCGATTCCTGATGGATGATATCAGGTTTTGCATTACATCTCTCTCTCTGAATATCATATTTCATCTGGAAATATGTCAGATTAAAGTTAAATGGAAAAAAATTTGATTGAAGATAGTAATTTCCGTTATTATAATTATACCAAAACACATTTATTTCTTTTTTTTAACTAAGTATTTATTATGTAGTATTAAGGCTACATAAGGAATCGTGTAGTAGACTTGTTGCGATAATCTTTGTTACTGGTCCTACACGGTGGTCTGCCTCTCACCGATTACGGGTCATTCTACAGAAACGTCCACTTTTGGTATGTCTTAAAATTGATTTCTTTTTCTAACATTTAAACTTAGACCACATTATTAGATTACTCTTTGACTACGAGTACACATAAATGACAGCTTAGTATTTTTTTATTTTTTGTGTGCATGTACTTAAAGACTGCATACACATTTTTTTTGTCACTGGTGTTACCTTACTTCTTTAGCAATATTAAAGGTGTTTATGAAATATTATTTATAATTATTTCAGCTTTAAAGCTTAATTCTTAAGTGTAGCAGAATTCAATACATTTAAAATTATCATCATGTCACATGTGAAAGATTTTATTTAATGTGAAAGACAAAAACACAGTAACACCAGTGACACAACAAACCAAAAGTCACTGGTGTTACTGATCTTAACTGGTGTTACCCATAAGGAAGGTAACACTAGTGACAATTTTCATTTTACAAAATTGCTGCTGCAAAGTATCAAACCACATGTTGTCAATCATTGTATACTCACTAAATTAAGTAGTTTAATCCATTTGTATTCTAGTTTTTTGCAATTCCCAAACAATAAAGGAGGTCATACCAGTGACTTAAACTTAAAGCTTCATATGAAATCATGAGATAAATGAAAAGATTTCTGAAAACTGAAAAGAGACAGTTGACTTATCATGGGCTTCTCTTCATAGATCTCAAGGAAAGTGAAAGAAGGAAGTCAAGTGATGTCATCAGTGTGATTTTGATTTAAAAATATGAGCTTTTTTGTTAAACGGTAACACCAGTGACACAAATCCAGTGGACCACTACTTTCATTATATATTTTATAATATTTATTTAGCATTTTGTTTTTTAATGTAATTTACATCATATATTTGATAGTTATGGACATGCTATTGTATTTTAAATGGAAGAAAACACTGTTTTTGATCTCAAAATAAAGCATTTTCGCTCTGTGCATGACTGTGGGGACGAGCACTTCTGTGGTGCTTGGAATTCTAATTAATTAATAAAAATCAATTATTGCTACATTGATGGCTCAAGGAGGTGTAATTGTTCAAATAACATATTGTTTCATTTTAAAATACAAAAAAAATTTAACCCTTAAGTGTTTTTCAAGTGTAATATTTCTGTAAAGGCTAGGGACAGAAAAATTGACATTTCGGTACAATGACCCTTACATAACTTGGCCATCGCGGGACCGCCCCACCCTCATTATTTTTTTTTTTTATAGTAACTATATAATTTAGTTCAGTGTAAGAGCAAACACTTTAATTAAAAGCTGAAAGTGTTTGCACAGATGAGCAGCAAGTGTCAGATTTCTTTTATCACTTAATGAGAGTGATACGACACTTACTGACTGACAAGACGATTGTAAAAGTCGTGTGCTCATTAGTTTTCTTAATAAAGTTTTAATGTAAGCGAGTTCGTCGTCGCTTTTGTACTTGTGTTTCATAAAGAATAATAATGAACACTTCGATCAAGCAGCGTGCCGATGCTCAGTCCAAAACGCACTCCTAAAGCCTGAAGTAGACTAGCAGTGACTTTCTCGCTGGGTGTCGCCTGAGGCATTTCTAAACTCGTCTTCATAAACACCCGATCACTTCTAGATTTATAATGCATATGCATAATTATCACATTGTTGGATTTCAGTAAAGTTCTTGTTTAGTATGAGTGCGGCACACCGGGATGCTGATGCAGGTTAGGTGGAAATAAAGTGGCATAAGGTGGTTAAAATTAATTGGGTACTTAACAAAAGTCAGTCAATTTTCAGGTGTTTTTTAGCTTAGCATGAGCTTGTTAGCGCTTACACAAGAGTTTGGTGTCAGACTGATACGTCTGGAATAATACGATTGTCTTTTTATCATTTTATTTTGCTCAGTTGGCTGCCAAACACCACATATCTGATAAGAAACAACTGCAGCAATATCTGATTCTCATATTCAAATTTCAACCTGTGTGTTTGTGCTGCTATAGCATCAGGAGATCATGGATTTTATTTTTTATTTGTAATCTTCTGTCACATTCAGATTCATGCATTTGGCAGATGCTTTTATCCAAAGCGACTTACGGTGCATTTAATTTATACATTTTTATCAGGTGGATCAAACCCATAACCTTTGCACCACTAGTGCAATACACGTCCAGCATTACAGGGAAAGTTTACATCGCAAAGCTTTTCAAGATGCTAAACACAACTTACCCAGAAATCGTCATGGTTTTGGTGTGCATTAACATGAGACCCTCATGTAACCTCCACATTTTCGCATCATTGCCTGTTCTGCATTCATCACGTTGGCCTGTATTGATGAATGTCAGTGTAAAGCGTGCCGGGACGCAGAGGTTAGCCGGTCGTAACAGAAGTGATTTACATGTAGACATCTAACAGGAGTCGAAAAAACATCATGTACTGAAGCATGCACACATGTGAATCCAGCAGTGTCATGTTTAAGAATTATAAGTCCATTCATAATGTAATGCAAGTGCATTCTTTATAATTAGCATAAATTTGAATTTAAATTACTGTATTTATTATCAAAAAAGGTATTTAATTAACATGCATATAACATATCTTTCATACATACGTGCCAAGTAGCCGTTTCACTGTACAGACGTTAATACATTTGCATTTTGAAGACGATTTTATGCAAAGTGACTTACAGTGCATTCTGTATTCATATATGTTAAACTTACACCCACAATTTTCAAGCTACTAGCGCAATGCACACTACGCTACAGGAGCAACTATATAAAAGCAAACCAATAACTTTAATGTCTACTTTAATGTAACACCACCAGATGTCTTTGCTTAATGTTATCTGTTTGTACACTCGCCAAGAACATACCAGCTTGTAAATCCAGACCATCTGAAATTTCCCATCTTAAACAATCTTTGCGATGTTATGCATGCATGATTCACCTGCAACAGCGGGGTGCAGTGACTTCAGTCCAGGTCCATCATCCTAATACAGGTAGACAGCTTAATAATGCTGGTGTTGACTCGCTGAGAAACTGTGGGGTGTTTATTTAACCTAACACAGTTGTCATTAGACTCAGTCTTTAGAGTCCAAAAGAGAAAAAACATACAACTGTGCTGTAATGATGGGGACATTACTGAATTTGTGTTACACAAGACAGAGCTGTCCTTCATCGACCTGCAACCTTTATATTCTTACCGCTATAGATGGTTTCATCAGGGCACGTGCGTTTTCGCGGTTACGCGTCTGACTGGAACTTAACTTACGGACCCTGTTTGTTTAACTCATTCACCGCCAGCCTTTTTGAGGAAAGTTGCCCACCTGCATTTTTGTGATTTTAACAAAAGTTTCACAAAACTTCTATAAATATATAAACATACAAATTATATCAAATTAAATAGCAAACCCTCTGCTTTCAAACAAACAATAAACAAACAAACAAAATGGGGAAAAAACGTTTCATTATATATTTACTTCTTCAACTTAATTTAACCACTGAAATATGGATATTTCTCTTCAAAAATACAACATTTTGAGCAAAAAGCTTAAAAAATTGCGTTTTTGTAAAGGAATTTATGTTAGTGATCAGACTCAGAATGACTATCAAACATAAAGGCAGTTAAAATAAATCATTAAATCTTTTTAACTTCCGTAAAAGCGGTATTACACTTTCACTTTGAAATTCGTCCAGAAAGGCATATTTATTAGTTAAATATTAACTCATAATTGACGAGATAACTCGTCAATGGCGGTGAATGAGTTAAAGGGAAAGTTCACCCAAAAAAATGACTCACCCTCATTTCGTTCCAAACTCGTAGGACCTCCTTTCATCTTCTGAACACAGTTTAAGATGTATTAGATTTAGTCCGAGAGCTTGTTGACCCTTCATTGAAAATCTACGTATGGTATACTGTCCATGGCCAGAAAGGTAATAAAAACATCATCAAAGTAATCCATGTGACATCAGTGGGTCAGTTAGAATGTGTTGAAGCATCAAAAATACATTTTGGTCCAAAAATAACAAAAATAACAACTTTATTCAGCTTGTCTTGTCTTCTCTTCCTCATCTGTTATGAAGCGCATGCGCGAGACTAAAGTCAGGTGACCGCAGTGACGCGGCTGACGTGTTTTGGTGCGCCCCAGCTGTTTGTTTTTTTTTGTGCACCCGGGCTTTGTTTACTGTCTGAGGGAGACGCACGCTGTAAGTTTGAAAAAAAACTTTGCAAACATGTCTGAGGATAACACTTCGTCCGGGTCACTGCAGTCATGTGACTTTAGTCTCATGTATGCGCTTCACAACAGACGCGGAAGAGAAGACAATGCTGAATAAAGTTGTAATTTTTGTTATTTTTATTTGGACCAAAATGTATTTTCGATGCTGACCCACTGATGTCACATGGACTACTTTGATGATGTTTTTATAACCTTTCTGGACATGGACTGTATACCGTACATTAGAGTTCTCAACGGGCCTGAAAATTACAACCCGACCCGACCCGGCCCGTGGCTTTTAAAGCCCGGACCCAATGTAACCCGACACATCAACGTGAATTATCTGTCCGAACCCAACCCGCGGCCCGACGCCGCCGACCCCCCCCCCTCCCTTTTTGTCTCATACACGTAACGTTATGCTATTATCATGACCAGCAGACGGAAATTCAAACCAAGCTTCAATGTTCACGCCTTATAACAATACAAACAACTGAAACAATAAACTTTAAATATAGGCTATATAAATATGCCTAAAAATGAATTCACCTGCGGCAAGTTTACTTTTCTCCATCTCTTCTTCTCCAGGCAACAGGCGTGCACGCAGTGATAGCAATGAGCTCTGGGGCGGATCCGCTCTGAAGCCGGCAGCTCCGGTCTGGATCCGTTGCTGATCCACCCCGGAGCTTATTGCTATCCCCCGCCCCTCTCTGTGATGCATGTTGCAGCAGCCAGACCAGACTTTCTTTACGGTGAACAGCAGTGATGATTAATATTTTTTTTCGCGGAGCGTAAAAGATTAAGCCCGAGGTCCGACCCGACCCGACTCAGTTGCTTATATTTTTGACCCGAATTCGCGGGTCCCGTCGGGTTTGTCGGGCCGGCCCGACCCGTTGAGAACTCTACCTTACATAGATGTTCAATGAAGGGTCAACAAGCTCTCTGACTAAATATAGAACATCCTAAACTGTGTTCTGAAGATGAACGGAGATCTTACAAGTTTGGAACGACATGAGGCTGAGTCATTAATGACATTATTTTCATTTTGGGGTGAACTATCCCTTTAATGGTCTGGCTAGGGGCTAAACTGAACTGTGGAACAATCCAAATACCTCGTTCGAAAATAACAAATGTTTTGGTTTCCTAAAGACGAAGTGAGATGGTAATCATGGATCACTGCTATGTGAAGAGAGTTTTGGCAGCTGATCTTTAGTTAATGCCCTGGGGTTGAAAGCAGCGCAGGCGCCGCAACCACTTATTTTTTAATCACTGCGTAAAGAGACATAAATTACTGATTTTTGGCATACAGATATGATTTATACATCATTTAAAACATTAAAGTGTCTAGTTTTTGTGTCCACACCCAATCAAAACAAAATGTTGTGCTTTGCGCAAAATTAAGAAAATAAACATGATGCACATTCTGTTCTCTCTCCCTCAGTGAAGTCCTTTAAGAAAATAACTATAACTTAGCAAATACTTGTCAGACAAACTAAAGATAAATGTCTACATAATGCTTGGAATGTCTACTTTTAAATTATTTAAGTGAAATTTTTATTTTCATATTATGTGTACATTTTACACAGTAACGTTAGCTCAGTGTAGTTTTTGATTTCAATGAAGGTAATCTACTTCTTTATTTTGCTTTGAAAAATAAATCAGAATAAACTCAAAAAAGGGGATTCTGGTGTTATTGAGTCTTGGTCAAAGTTGACTGGAAGTTGCATTTGTTTCACGACGTTTGTTTATGTTGTTACTGCTGAAACGTCTATATTATTCTACCTGGTGTGAATAATCTAAATACATTTATATTCTGAATATATACAGAAAGACGGATAGACAGATACATAGAACAGAAGTGCATTAAGGTGATTCATGTGATGAGCTGTGATATATGTGATTTGGGTCTCTCTCTCTCTCTCTCTCTCTCTCTCTCTCTCTCTCTCGATCAATCGAGGAGACTGTATCACTGATCGGACGATCACCTTATCACTGCACCTTCCTCACAATCTTATTGACTTCACTGAGCTCCAGAGTAAAGGTGTCATTCGCCGGTGCTCCACATCGATTGGTCCGCAGACATGTTCATGTGAACGTATTGAGATTCAGTTGTGAATGCACATACAGCTGCATTATTATTGCTGCATTCAGTTTTTATGCCTATGGATTTTCATGTAAAATTAAAAACATTACCCCTATTTGGACGGTACAGTAATTGTTTTTATGAGGACCTCAGTAAAATGAATTTGCATGGATACAAAGTCATAAAACTCGAATAAAAATAAATTCACAGTGAATGTGTGAGTTTGTAATTCTACATTCCTGTAAATACATTTCATCATTTCAGTAATGAGAGTGTTCTCTTCCGAGGGGCGGGAATTCAAAATATGTGTTCGGGGTGTCGTGTGTTGCTCGTCATGTCAAAATGTGTGTTTGTTGCGTCATGTGAACCATATGCATCATGCGTCATTTCAAAATATGTCTATGCTGCGCACGCGTCGAAAGGTTTATGATAAAAGAGACGCTTATGTTCATGAAATGCAAGACATTAATTTAACACTAAACTCCTATTACACATAAGCGAGTGTCTGGCAAACGTGAGTGTGTCTTTTATCATAAACCCCTTCAAGCATCTGCAGCAGGCACCTATTTTGACATGACACATAATGCACATAAGATCACATGATGTGCCAAACACATATTTTGAAATGATGAGACATGATGTGTTTAATACATGTTGTGACAAGCTTCACATCATGCGCCCTCGAAAAATAAGTCACCGGCTGCCACTGAAGGTGTCAATCTTAAAAAAATGCATGCCAAAAAGCCTACCCATTCTCACCAAGTTGCGTACAAATGACACGCAGTGTGATTATCGTGCAATAGATACGCCAAATTCCTCTTTTGCGTGCATATGATACGCCAGTCCTTCCCATTCACTTGCGAATCGTTTCTCATTTGTTTTCTGTTTTTTAAACCATTTCCGCTTGGGTTTAGGGTTAGATTTCAGATTTGTTTAAGCAGGTTATTTAATTTACAGGTTTCTCTATGTTTTTGTCTATATTTAAGCAATAGTCGCTTGGAGTTGGGGTTAGAGATGGGCTATGGGTTAGGATATCATTTTTATATAACAAAAAGTTGTTCTAACCCTGGACCCAAGCGACAATGGTAAAAAAAACAAATAAGAAACAATAAATAAAATGACACGAAACGATTCGCCATATAAGTGAATGGGAAGGACTGGCGTATCATATGCACGCAAAAGCTGAATTTGGCGTATCTATTGCACGATAATCATACTGCGTGTCATTTGTACGCTTTTCGGTGAGAATAGGTTGCAAAAAGCCGCTTCATTAATGCAGATTAATTGCATAATTGTCCAATGTACAAAATGACTTTTGCATTGATCCCTTTTTATAACCTCAGAGATGTAGATTTGAACGCCATTAAAATTACCTTAGTGTTTGTCAAAAACAGGAGGTAATTTGTCGTGCACTGTAAAAAATATAGCATGAACTTAAAACAAGATTGTGCAAGTCAATGCAACCTACTATTTTAACCCTGGAGAACCCACGGGGTCAAATTTAGCCATGTTAATTGCTGCTACACAAAGTTTTCTTGGGTTCGCAGGGTTAAATTTATAACCGTGATAAGTTGACATAACTTATAAAAAAGATGAATTAGTTTCATGTTGATTTTACAAATATGCTGCATTTTTTTACAGTGTGGGTAGTTGGAGGAAAAAAACAGTCATTCTGTATTCAGACGGCAAAAAATTACTGACTAACCCGTGTATATGTTGAAAAATCCTTATGTCCCCATTAGAAACAACTACGGTCCGATTATTGACATGCATTCAGATAAACAGAGCTATAAAGTGTATAGCGACTCTTAGATAATAGTAATGCAACATCTCTGACTTTGGTAAGCCGAGCACAGTTGGTGACATTATTGAAATCTCAAGGGGAGACGCATGCAAGATCACTCGGCCTGTTTTAGGAGAAAAATCTGAAATGCAGTTGTTTTAAGAAAGTCTCCATTTGATTTATTTCAGTTTTGATGCTGTCTTGGATATACAAATGATAAATCTTGTAATTTTTCATTCCTGTGGGAAAGAATCTGGCCACATTCAGGGGAGTTTTCATCTAAAGCAAAACCGTGAAACAGGCTTACGTTAGCAGACAGTTGTTCAGCAAATATTAGGGTTGCATTCCACGTGCATTGAGTTTTCATAGCTGTGCGGTCTTAGCATCGCTTCTCGATGTGTTTACAACACCAGGCCCTTGTAACCATAGCTGGTCTACGCTGTAATCCACACAAGCAAGCCACAGAGAATTTCAGAACTCTCCGGAGATGACTTAGACCAGATGGTGAGGCGCTCACCGCTCCCCGGCCAGTGCGCACAAATCTTAAAGCAGAAGTGTTTATCCGGTGAAACATTTCCATTTATAAATATTTGAAGAAGGCTGAACCCGTGCCGCACCACACCCTGCTAACGCAAAGTCACAAATATTGAAAGGCCATGTTGAAAGGCCATGAGGATAAAAGAGACAAGTAAAGGATGAAGATTACAAAACCTCATTACGTAAAAAGCTTTGATATTCTGCACCGGCTGTGCATGCATCCGTGTGTTTGGCCGAATCCGTATGCACGGATTAAAACAGCCGCCGTACTGAACGAGATGCTCTGTAAAACAAGCTAAGCACAATGACAGCGTTGCTTTAATTAAACATCACACGCGCGGCGATCCGAAGCTTATTTCGCGGCACATTCGAGTCGGTAAATGAAGGCGTTGTGGTCAAACTTTCCCACATAGCTTTTGCTCTAAGTGGTCCTGTCAACAAACACCAGCACATCCTCGCGTTAAAGTCTGGAAATTCGGCTGTGATTGGAAAACTGCTTTGATTTCACGCTCTGTGAAACTGAAATTTACAAGCGGCGAGCTAAATAAGAGAAACTCCGTTTGAAAAAAGTTTAAAGTTTGTAAATCACAGTTGTAAACGCTGTAGTGGGTCACATTTGGGTGGTTTCCAATTAGCAATATGTTCGAGTTAAAACGGGTCTGTCAATTATCCAAAGTTTCCAGAGCAGCACAAGTTTACAAATAATTGGTGGAAAGATTGCCATGAAGTTCGCCACCGCAGCTCATCCATCTCTACATTCAATACACAAAGAGCTGTTGAAAAGAAAGGCCTTGATTGAGATGACATTACATTAAATTCTGGTCTGTTCCTGACACAAAGCTTTCAGAAGTCTTTGAATTTTGCTCAGAAGAAGTGTAGAGTAATTTAATGCCCTGTATTCTCCATTATTGGAGTTAATCACATTTTCCTAGTATGAAATGCAGAAGCTCTGGTGTAAAACTCATTTTGCCTTTGAGAAAAGAAAGTTAAAACGGTTCGGAGTGGCATTTCTTTTATTCCTTTAATAAATGAAAACTTTTATGGTGTAATGTATCATCAGTCATGGACAGGTTTACATTTAAAGAAAGTCTGTCCATAACCAACCAACCGTTTAACATTGACCACGTTTACATGCACCCTCATAATGTGACTATAATGGGATTTTGGCAATATTGCGATTATAATTTATCTCATAAAAACACAATACTTCGATACAAATAATACAGTTATTGCAGCAAGTATAATCATATTAAAGGGGACATGAATATCATAAAAATCAGACTTTTTCCATGTTCCATAAGTGCTATAATTGGGTCCCCAGTGCTTCTATCAACCTAGAAAATGTGAAAAAGATCAACCCAGTAAGTTAGTTTTGGTAAACCATTCTCTGCAGGCTCCCCTTGTGATGTCAGAAGGGGATAATGCGCCCCTTAATCTGCACTGTCCAACCACAGCACTGCCATTTATTGCAGAGATCAGCTCATTTGCATTTTAAAGGAAACATCTAAAAACGGTTAAAATGTTAACATGTTATAATCAATTATCTATATGGTTTTTTGAGCTAAAATTTCACATATGCACTCTGGGGACAACAACGATTTGTTTTACATCTTAAAAAAGTTCCTTTTAAAACAGGTGTCGTACGCCATTTTTAATCGTAGTATATAAACACTTTAATCGCGCTAACTGAAGTGTGGGTGTGTTTTTGTCATGCACTTTAAGTATGAATTCGTTTTAAACTTATCATTAGGAAGTTTTCCCTAAACTCCGTAAACACGACTCACTGTCAGCAGTTTGCCTTGATTCAAATAAATTGACAACATTATCATAATATTTCTGTCGTCATCATGACACTGAATAACAAATATGTCCATAAGAACGTGTTTTGTCATTTAACATAAGTAAATTAAAACAGTGGACAGTATATGTGAGTTCATAATTTCAGCTCTGCGTTGGGCTATGTGTGAATAATAAACACAATCATTAACAAATAATCAGAAAATAAAAAGTGCATGTAAACAGGAGTGAAGAGGTTATAGCTCCAGTCATGTAAACATCTTACTGCCATTAAGTCCTTAATTTATTCTACATTATTGGTGTACATGTAAACGTTGTCATTAAAGGAGATCTGTAATGATATCGGCAGCCATTTCCTGGGATCTTCGGCGATTGGACGTTCATTTTTCTGTATGCATTTGACAGATTCTTTTGTCCATCTTAACCATACTGCCTTCAAGGTATAGATCGCTTTATTCCCCAGAAATCAGACCTATGACCTTTAACAAATGAGATACAAGTTCACCTCATGTTGCAAACAAATCCTGTGTAGTTTCCTCATTGAGTTTACCAGGATAACATCAATGCTGCACTTTTACAGGTAGTTAATATTTCCATCAGTGTTTCCATCTACTTGTTTGTATTCAAGCATGCTTCATAGTCCTGCTACACACACTTCAAGACTTCAATAAAATCAGTTCAGCAGGGACTGACGCTGTTTTAAAGGTGTTATGCTTTCC
Source organism: Misgurnus anguillicaudatus (assembly GCF_027580225.2). Lineage (NCBI taxonomy): Eukaryota > Metazoa > Chordata > Actinopteri > Cypriniformes > Cobitidae > Misgurnus > Misgurnus anguillicaudatus. The sequence goes on from NC_073339.2 coordinate 46,508,615, forward strand.
TGCTCATGAAATCTGTGTATAGATTTCAGAGCTGTTCTGAAAAAAACATACATGACGGCTGTTTCGATACAACCTTGATTTTCCTACAGTCTTCCTTATTTTTTAAAGAGCCTTAGTACAAGTCAAGTTCATGGTCTCTATCTCTGTCTCTTTATTTTTTATTCAGCACAGAGTGAATTTAAATAAAATATATATTTGTTCTCCGTATACCTCAAAGATGATCCAGATCTCTGCGGATTACAAGTCTAAATGCATTAAATTATTATGCGTAATATGGGGTTTTAGACAAATACAGTGAAAACTAAAGCTTAAATGCTTTTGGTTTACCTTTCTGTGACAAGGTCTTTACATATTCTGTTTATCTTTTGAAAAAAACAATATAAAACAATCAACATTTACTCTATTATACGGCTGTCCTCTAGTATACTTTAGTATTTACTATAGTAAATTGTAGTATAATACAGTATTTTATAGCAATTGATAAAAATGTTAATGTGTAGTATTCTGTAGTATTAACTACAATATATTGTTAAACTGATATCTACTTTCGTATGGTTCAAAAACACTATACACTGACTCAAAAATGGTCCTTATTAGGAGCCGATGGTGTAGTGGACAGTGCTCCGACATATGGTGCAAACGCACTTCCGGCAACCCTTAGCCGATCCCATACCCCTCTCTCCACCCTGTACTTACTGTCCAATCAATAAAAGCAAAATGGCCCCCCCAAAAAAAAACTTAAAAAAAGGTCCCTAGCTGTCACTGTGGCAGTACTCTTTCAAAAGTACACGGTTGCACCTAAAGAGTGCATACTAGTACATCAGAGGTACATATTGGTACCAAAGAGTGCATATTAGTATCTTAAAGATGCGGACCTTTTCAAAGTGGTCATGATTTGAGAGATCAAGATTCCCTTGACCTTTTGACACATAAAAGGTCATACATATTATTAAAAGCTTATATTCAAGCCAATTTGCCAAAACGACAGGTTTTGGAATGTGCCGTATTGGCATAGCTCAGCACACCCTCAACACCTGCTTATACAGTACATCACTGCCCTTTATTAACTCTTTCTCCATCATTGGCGAGTTAACTCGTCAATTAAGAGAAAACGCATTTCTGCCAATGACAGTTTTTCTTGCAATCCATATTTCTGCTATTATCCAGAAGGTGGCGCTCTTACACAACTTATAAAACCCGTAAGCAACCCCAACATGTCAAAATCTGTGTATGTTTTAATCATGCATAAAAACTTATTTCTGAAGAATTCTGAAGAGTCTGCAATTCTGGACTTACCAAAGTTATGAAAAAACTGAAGCCAAAATGTTATTTACTAATTTTAAACTCTGTGTATGTTTTGATAGTCATTCTGAATCTGACCTCTAACAAAATTCCTTCACAAAAATTCAATTATTTCAGCTTTTTGTTAAATATGGGTATTTTTTTAAATATATATATTTTTAAGAGTTTCTAAACAGAGAAAAATATATAAATAGGATGAAATCGTTTTTTCCCCATTTTGTTTGTTTGTTTGTTGTTTGTTTGAAGGCGGAGGGTCTGTTCTTTCATTTGGTGTATTTGTATGTTTATTTAAATATTTTTTTAAATAAAAATTTTCTGGAAGGCCTCTTGTGGAAATCGCAGAAATGTTGGTGGGCGACTTTTCAAAAAATGGCTGCCAGGGAATGAATTAAAAGTCCTTTACAAAAATGCAAAACAAAAAAAAGGAAAGTCTGTTCTTTCATTTGATATATTTTGTGTTTATATATTTAAAGAAGAACGTTTTCTGGAATGCAAAAAAAACTTTTGTGAAAATCATAAAAAATGCTGCCGCTGGCTGGCACCTTTTTTTAAAACGCTGGCAGGAAAAGATTTAAGGAAGTTCCAAATCGCATCAGTAAAATATGTATTTGTTCATAGTGATTTGATGCAGGATTTTCAGAAAGACCAAAAATAAAGGATGATGCTGTGGCTACTATATTAACTGAGTAACTGTTTTTAGCTTTGTTAAAAGTTAGCTTAGCTTTGCTAAGAGTTGCTAGCCTATTACTGCTAAATTACGATTTTTTTTAATGTAAACATCTTGATAACATTATAAGTTAACCTCAGGAAGTAATACAAAATAATTTTAATAAAGACAGTTCAGGACCCCTTTAAAGGGTACTGCCCCATTAAAGGTGGGGTGCATGATCACTGAAAGCCAATGTTGACATTTGAAATCACCTAAACAAACACACCCTCACCCAAATAGAATCTGGACCTTCTTTTGATAGACCCGCCCCACACATACATAACCCAGGCAATGATGTTGGTTAGTAGACACGCCCCTTACTGGTGATTGGCTACTAGTGTGTTTTGCTACTCGACCCGACTCCCTTTTCCAAAGTGTTTTTCAAAAATAATGTACCCCGCCTTTAACAGCTGTTTAGGGGCCATTTTTCTTACAGTGTAGTGTCTACTGTAGGCATTTACTACAGTTTCTTTAATAAACATTGGCGTACTGTATACTACAGTATTTCCATGTGGCCAAAATATGTAATTGTCAAATACTTTGTGTCATATTGATAAAGTACTAACAAAGTACTACAGCATAACTTTAGATTTTAGTTTTAAGATCTTGTACTGCCGTGACCTAAAATGGTCAAACACTGGAGGGTATGAGATGGATTCAGAATCACATGGAATTCATTTTCTATCTGTACAGACTTCAAAGTGAAAGCTCTCCGGCCCGACCCGTACCTGCCTCGTACCATAAATGGCCTCGCAAGGAATGTCATGAATCAAATTATGTGCTTCTGAAATTCCCACTTGTGCTACTCCGAAGACGAGGGCTTGACTATTTATAACAGCCAGAGCTCTGGCAGCTATCAAAAACATGGCCGCCTAGATTTTTAGTTTACAAGCTCGCTAAAAAATGGCTCGGGAGAGCGGTGAAATGAAGCGTGTATAAACAGAAAACTGTCAGCTATTTCATGAGTGTGATGGTAATATATATTAGTGATTGTGTGTGTGTGACTGTCAAGGTTGGTGGTATGACAATATATACTGTATGATGACAGAAATGAGATTTCACTATAGATAGTACAGCGATCAGTGTGCAGTATGTCATTAGTGACACAGAGGAATGTAAAAATACAGAGGAGATGTCTGACAAAACAGGTCAAGACGAGGAAGAACGTGTTATTAAAGGTTATAATGCAAAGCAGAGTTGAGTTTTATTACTATATTTGTCAGGCAGCTTTAGGTTTAAAGTGTTTGTGTGCACCCCAAAGGTCCCTATAAGTTTGTAAAACCAGTCATTTTTTGACCTTGTGGGGACATTTTTCGTCCCCATGAGGAAACAAGCTGATAAAGCAAACAGAAGTATTTTTTTTTAAATAGCAAAATGTTTTCTGTGAAGTTTAGGGGTTGGGTTAGAGGAATTTGAGTCTTTAGTTTTTAAATGCTCATAGTGTGAAGCAGTTGTTTTCTCACAGACACATTTGTTATGAATAAACTCTGGCATCTTTCAAGTTCTAATTAAATGAGAAGTTTTCTTCACCCTCACGTCATCCAAGATGTTTATGTTTTTCTTTCCTCAGTCAAAAAATGATTAAGTTTTTTAGGAAAACATTCCAGGATTTTTCTCCATGTTGTGGACTAATAGTTCTCCAAACTACTTTTAAACCACAAATACTCATCTTTTACTGGCTCTGCGATGTGCATCCATGACTTTACGCATTATGCCCATTACATTAATAAATGAAAGGTAAAATAACGATGTTTGACAATTCTGACGCCATTGAAGTGCACTATATGGAGAAAAATCCTGGAATATTTCCCTGAAAAACCTTCATTTCTTTTTGACTAAGGAAAGAAAGACATGAACATCTTGGGGTGATTATCATTATTTTACTCTACTACTCTGTTAAATGAAAAGTAACCGATTGTAATGACATTTTACATTTTCAAACCATTTATAAACCATTTAAAAAAAATTGTTAGGAGAACTGTTATTCGTAACTTTTTGGGTTAAAAAATAAACAATAAAAAAGGTTATAAGTTGATTAAGTTTTTGCAGTATATATTTGTTTTATATACCATATTTTCCAGACTATAAGTCGCATCAGTCAAAAATGCGTTTTGAAAAGGGAAAAATATATATATATATAAATTGAACTGGATTATACATCGTGTTTATTTAGAAAATGATTTCACAAAATCCAAGCCCAAGAACAGACATTTAATCTGGAAAGGCAAGTTATTCAACTAAACAATAGCACAGAGCAGCAGGCTGAATAGGTGTCTATACATGTTAAAGCTCAAATAACACACGCTGGTCCTGCATTTCTGATGTTAATCTGGAGTACCTATAGAGTAGTATTACATCCTTTATATCTCCGAAGAGTCTTTGGTTTAATCAGATTTATAAAAGAAATATTAGCTTTACCGATTCTTTCCGATAACGCATGAATAAATGAAGAAGGAGGAGTTACTACCGCGGGAGGAGCGAGTCTGAGTCATGCAACACTATACAACACTTATGATTCACTAAATATTCGTGTCATTTATATAATATGCACACGCCTATTTCCAACATAAGACAGAAGTCTTACTTACCGCATGCAACTCATGACCCGGTTGAGACTTTTCAAAGTCCAGCACATCAAACACACACGCAAAACTCTGCTGCTACCCCGGATAATAAACTATATCCATTGTTTTCATAAGGCTGGCTTTCTTCTCCTTACATCCAAAAACACACTTTTTCTTTCATACCATTGTTGAGTTTTTAAATTAAACAAAGCTGTCGCGTGATGTTTGTAAGTTCTAGCGTCTCCCGCTGATTGACGGGTGGGCGGGGTTTTCCGGGGGAAGTGACCCATAAAAATAAGTGATACGTATAGAAACCCTTGAAACGTCTGCTGGACCCGTAATTGAAAAAAATTTCCGAACCTTGTACGAACCCTGGCGAAATGCATTCGGCACAGAAATACTCTGTAACACGCCCAACTGCTTTTTTACACTTTGCCTACGTTTAGCATGAGGAAACAACTCTTAACTGTGTCAATAAGTCAGAATGCTTGAAATACCATTGAACCTCCCCTTTAACGTAACCTTACAATAATTCAACTAACACAATAGCATACTGAACATACCTGGGAGGCTAAATAGGCTAAATTAACATGACAAACCAAATCAAGTTCACCAAGCTCCGAAGTCTTTCCACATCACTGAATCCATTGAATTACATAAATACATGAGCAGTATATGGCGGACTCTCGCAGCTGTAGACAGTAATGGTTTCTCTTGGTTCATATGAATTAATTTTGACACAAAAGTCACACCTAACTATAAGTCACAGGAACAGCCAAACTATGAAAAAAGGGTGACTTATAGTGCGGAAAATACGGTAGTTATTACACAACTCATACTATCAAAATACATATTACGACCTCAGACCACATAAAGAAAAGTCTGAAAGGAACCTGCAATTTTATGTTTGGACAGAGATAGAGAGGCAAAAGTTGTGGTTTGAAGCTTTTAAATGAAAGAAAATACAAAAAAATAATATTTCAATCTGTTATATACATTGTGTGTGATGTAGAAGTACTCATGAAATATTATAAAACATTGATCTGATTTTGACAATCTAAATGTTAGTTAATATCTTAATTATGATTTTAATAACTTTAATAAGGTTCTCACATCACTTTTGAGTGCATAACACCCCTTAACCGACGTTGTAAGTCATGAATTTCTTTCATGTGAACATTTTTCTCTGTTTTCTCTCCAGCAGTGAGTTGAAATCGAAGCAGCGTTCGGAGACAATACTGTATAAAACCTCTATTGTAACCGTTCAAAATTTTAGCTGGAGGCTGAAGAGGTGATGAGTAAGACCATATTTAGTCTCTTTCAGTTTCACAAGCGTCCTGTTTGTTTTTCAAAGCGTGATGCAGTGGAGAGCGTTTAATGCCGACCGTCTGATGGTTTCATTACGGACAGAGCAGATAGAAAATTGCCGTCATTAAAATTCAAAACGCTGTAACTTTGGAAGATAAAACAGAATTGCAGCCTTTTGATATTTTGCTACTGTTGAAAACACAAGGAGAGAAGATAAATAAATCAGGCCCGAGTAAATAAACAATGACATCACGTCTCTCGCACAGAATACAACTTTGCAAACTATTAGATGCAAAAGTGCTAGCCGGCTGTCCATTAAAATCGAATGCGTAATAGCCGAGGCCTCGATTTATCCTGTTTATGTTGTGCTGCTCGATCGAGCAATTTTCAATAAAAGGCCAAATGCCTTCCGCAATTATTCCTCCTGTTTTTAGAAAAACAAATGCGGGCACTTTAGAAAGGTATTACCTGCCGTTAAAAGCACAATTTCCCCAAAGTGCATCAGTCTAATGAGGCGAAGGAGAGTTGCGCCGTGCTGTTTGATGAATTCGGGACGAGTTTCGCCGTGATCCGACTGCCAGGACTGTTAATAAAAAGGTTAATGAGAGGTTAACAAGAATAAAGAACTGAGTAAATGCGAGAACCTTGATTCATTATGCAAACGTGATTTAAAAGGAAAACATCCCGGTGAGGCCGCCGCACTAATGAACAGATGAAGATCTTGTGGGGTGTCTGCTTTTCGTACGAGACCACAAGAGAACATAAAATTATGAAATCAATCTTGGTCGGGTTTGTGGTTTCCTTTGAGCTGGATTTAAAGGAAGGAGAAGAGATTAAAAACAGGAGATAAACAGGAATGCAATTGTTGTGCAAAGCCAAAGAATCAAGCAGATGCTATCAAGACACAACATAGATGGAGATTAACAAGAGCAGTTAGTAGAGCACAATGATTTTAAATCCATGGGAGACCGCATACATAGAGACCGTGTCAAACGATTTTTAACAACACAATCCTCAGAACGCACACCACACAACACACGTGATGACTGTAGTAACAATTTCAAAGTGACGCAAGATAAAATGTGACTTGAGTTGTTGTATGACACATTATAAAAGCACTTGTACACCATACATTACCTATTAGATATTCGTTCTCAATACTCCTCTTTCATGTCATGTTTGTGGGTGTCTATTTCAGCTATAAAAGCACACAACATCCGATTAAAGCTTGCACGCTTTCATTGGCTATTGCATCTGTCATGTCGGAGGCAGCTCGGTCAATGAATATCAAACGTGTTTGCAAAATAATTACAATCGATCGCGTAGGATGCAAATTGGGCTTAAAATCTTTGTTTGTGTGGCCAGCCTAGCAGCGCAAAAGTTCATGGGTTCAATTCCCAGATAACTCACATACTAATGAATTTTATGGCTTGAAATGCATTGCAAGTCACTTTGGATGAAAGTGTTTGCCAAATGCATAAAAGTATTTGATTTATTAGTATGCGTTCTTGCCAAGAAAAATTAAATGATGTGGGTACTCAAAATGGTTTTAATATTAATGTAATGTCTTTGAAACCACTTTTATTTTTGTCTGATGTCACATAGGGCATAAATAATGTTAACCAATAACCAAATGGCTTTTGGGTAATTTTTAGACATTTTTTAGAGAATTGCACATTGGTTGTAATATTGACATCAGTCATAATTTGCTGTACTTGGTCCTCGCTAGATTTTTTGTGGTCAATTTTTACCTAATGTTTCACCATCCGAGTCCTGAAGACCAAAGACTCTGATCTGATGATCAGAGATCAGATCGTCTTGAAACGCTTTCAAACAAGCTGAACTTTTGATGTGAGATACGATTTCATGTTAGCGGTTTCGTGTTTCAAAATCTTCTGCTTTTTCTTCTCATGTCAAGTGCATCCACTTTCGTTACAACTGGACAGAAAAATGATAATGTACAAATTTGCTTAGAATTGATTGTAGGCAGACAGTTTTGAAAGTGAAGATGGATTGGGTGCCATGTGGACGGTGTCAGCAGCAGCAGTTATGTAGATGTGTGTGCAGATGTTCTTTATGGAAATAAATACTGTTATATCCCAACACTATCTCAATCTTACCACGTATTTTATAAAATGGCCGACTTATATTAATTCATACGACCGCATTCGACCATTTTCGTCTGATATGCCCCCTGATGGCGGGGTTAGGGTTGAGGTTTCATTATTTTCTTTTTATGATAATTGTACGTTTTTGCACAATTAACTTTGTATGAATTTATACGAATTAGCCAACTCGTAAAAAATGTACAAATTCTGCTCATCCCCAGTCACGTCTTCATGTTATACACTGTAAGTTTAAGGCAGATGGTTGCAGTGATTTAAGATCGGTCTGATTTGTCCCAGATCACTTCTGCAAGGAAGAGCGACTTATGAAAAATGCAGCATCCAGTTTTTCTCTTGTCACTCAAACCGGCATCTGTCTTTACTTTTGGGAAGAGTTGGACTCTTTGAAGGTCCTTGTTTTTGTCTGGACAAACATTAGCCAGCCAGGTGTCTTTTATAGCTGATTTCTCTGCTATGGTAGAAGTCACTAAAATGTCTGAATGTTGAGTTTCTTTGAGGATGAACTTTTTGAGTTGAGATAAAAACATAATTGAACAAAAATATGTTGCCATTGTTACTGTTTATTATATACTGTAGTTTATTTTATGCATTTTGTGCTCTAATTTTTAAAGGGATGGTACACCCAAAAATTTAAATTCTGTCATTATTTTCTCACCCTCATTTTGTTACAAATCTGTATAAATGTCTTTGTTCTGCTGAGCACAAATAAAGCTTTTTTGAGGAATGTTTGTACCCAAACCGATAATGAGTCCTATTCACTTCTTCACAATTTTTAACTATGGAAGGCAATAGGGCCCCTTATCAGTTTGGTTACAAACATTTGTTTTTGTTTTGTTCCCCGAACTTCATTTTTGGGTGAACTATCCCTTTAAGAATTGTATTTAGTGAAGAAAATAGATTTCCCATGAGCAATAATAAATATAGTCTCTAAAAAATGCTTCTGTATTTTTAACCCAGCTTTGGGTCAAAAATAGAAGAACCAGGACATTGTGTTAAATTAAACAAGAAAATGTTTATATTTGACCCAACAGCATGTTTAAACAACCCAACCCATTGATTGGGTTCGAACTTTTTCGACCCAACACTTGTTTGAAAAAAATCCAACTTTCTGAAGTGTATAGATAAAAATCTATAGGTTACACACATCCTTTATTTTGGAGTGCCAGTATTTGCTCAAACATTTATTTTATTCATAAAAATCACATCATCATTATGACTTTTCAAGAGGAATAGATGGATGAGCCTTAAGGCTAATGCTACGTAAATACCAAACGCGTAGCATCGCTTTGCTCGCTCTAGATTACTGGCGAGATTTAACTTTGTATCATGCGAATTTATCGCTTGAGTTGAATATTTTCAATTTGCGCGAAGGCGTTTGAGGCGAATAGCGCACGTTTTTGCGAAAATCGTGTCGCTCAATTTGGGTCATTTGCATCGCCCCGGGCGAGGATGCGTCTGATCCCGTCTTTGCATTGACTTTGTATGTAATCTACTCGCGCAGATCGTTGAACTCGCGTTTGGTGTGTCTTAAGGCGGCTTTAAGTTTCTAAAACATTTGTCTAGTGGACATTAGCTGAAGTTTTCCATGCAACAGTTTCAAAATTCTAGAAATTTTGGAAACTTTCTATATAAATGAACACGAGAATAAATGGCACACGGATGAATACGAGTCAGATGTTGAGGTAGCTAATGTTTATATGTAATACAGTTTGTATAGATTACCCAAAATCTACAAATCATTTCCATACATTCCTTAAGTTTCCAACGTGGAATATTTCCAAAATTCCTGAGCTTTGTAACATACATAAACTGAACCCTTTTCTGACTTAATGTCCTGCCATTGACGTGAGCAGGATTCTGCAATTCCCAGATTTATCCCCGTTTCCAAATTCAGATCCCGAATGATGTTGTTGTACTGGGGATAGCCTGCAGTACAGATGGGCTGTAGTATTTAAATAGCGTCTCTCTCTAAAGACATCAGGACTTTCCCTCAGGCCAGCGAGATGCATTCATGGAAGTCAGGGAGCAGATGAATGATGTGTCGCTTCAATTATCCATCAAACGCTTGAAGTTCAATCATTTTTTCATATTCATCAGCAAGGTCAAGACTAACTTGAGAGCCGAGTTTTTGTTACGGGTCTTTGTGATTGACAGCGATGTAATGGCCCTGGAGATCTAGCGCGGATGGATATGTATATCACGTCTTCTGGCCTCTACCTTACCGGAATATAGCCGAAGACCAAACTTATTCAGAGTGGCAGTTTAAAAAAAATCATATCAGCTGAGCCCAACTTCGGGTTTTGGACTGTAGAAAGTCATATTTTACATGACGTTTCTGCCCTGATGCTGTGTTAAAGTTTGTTACTCTGATGACTTTCACGCCTGGAGCTATAAACTGTGTAGGAGAATGCTTGCGTGTCCGTTCCCTTTGAAAATGTGAGATCGCCTTTTGAATATCAATGTTAAACAATTCACTCATGCTTTGCCACGCTTTCTTTATAAATTTATTCAAAAGATTTTTGCTCATATTTATTATTCTTCCCAGAACATCCTTGCATACATTTTGTGACACAACCTGCTGCAAAAAAAAGTATAATATTTTACTTGTTTTTAAACAAAACAGGTAATGAATTAATTATTAATTAATCATGTTTTCCCCCCCAAAAAAAATACATAAATGCTAGTGAAACTATGACATCACAAAAATAAGAAATGATATAACCTCTCAGATGTCCAGTCATGTATGAGGGTGGAGCAATCATTAAATAGGAAGCACATTTCACAAAAGTCTGAAATGATGTCTAACAAGATCCTGGTACTGCCCTAGCAACCACCTACTCATCCTAACAACCAAGAAGTATCAGAAACACCATAGCAACCAGGTAGCAGCATCCTGACTACCTAGAACACCCTAACAAACCTTTCATATGGCCCTAGCGGTCCCTCCGAGCACCATGGCAACCATATAGAAATGCCCTGACATCCAACCCACAACATCTTAGATTGGTGATTGGTATAGCATTGCGTTAGCAGCGTAAAGGTCATGGGTTCAAGTCCCAGGGAACACACACACACTGATATGTGGACTAAAAACATCATTTGGCACAGTGATTATATGTCCTGGCTTGTTTTCAATTCCAGCTTATGAAATCAAGATGCAACATTTGTAAATATGGATACAAAATTGTTGTTTGTGAGCAATGGGGAGCTCATTAAGAATATGTGCAATATATGGTTTGTAGCGTAAACCGAAGAAGATCATTAGTTAAAGCGAAGTCAGAAATGTATTAGACTGTCAGGAAATATAGTGGAAAATTCTGTCATCGGACAGTAATGTCCATATTTAACGGCTTTAATCTCAAGATGTGACAGTTTGAGGGTAATACTGAGCAAATATTCAGCAAAGTGACCCAAACTGAATTAATCTGCGATTCAGACGAATGTGAACATGCAGTGTTGCTCCCGGTTACATCATTCCTACAGTCTTCAGTTCTGTATGTTTACAGAGGACCGAGATGTCTTCTGGTGTTGAACTATATGCTTACAGTATACAGAGAAAAATATTTACATTTTTTTTTATATCAAAACAAGTGGCATCTATTCAAGATTCAATACTTTTGTTTTTATTGCCATAGTTGTACTACATTTACATTTATCCATTCAAGGTGCAGTACATGTAAATCTCAGTACATCTCACGTTATCACTGTGAGAATCGAACCCACAACATCTTGCGAAACTGAATAAGCTAAGGAACTAATTGAAATGTCACTTGCTTTGATATTTTGTACTGAAAGGACATTCATACATTTTAAATGTGACATAAGTGTCCTGATACTTTTTGTATGCAGTTGAAATGTTTTGTTGTGTGACTATATCCGTGGATATAGGAGTTTACTGAGACTGCATTTGCACTTACATGTATGCATTAAATAGATAGTTTCGGTACATTAAATGTTTACATTTATCTAGGGCAGGATTTCCCAGAGAAAATTTGTTAGTTAAGGTGGTAGGGTTGAGCAGGTGTGCGGGGCTGGGAGCGTGGCAATCAAAGGGGCGGGGCGTACGCGTCATGAGGAAATTGAAAATATTTTTATTAAAAACACTCAAATAAAACTTAATTTAAAAAAATGAACACACACTAGATTATTAATGAATTAAATATTTTTAACAGATACCCCTAACGGGAATAGCTGTGTTATGAAGTGAAACTAAAGGGTTAATAAACACAAACTGAAGCAGATGTTGTAGAACATCTGGCGAACGATGATAGATAGCGCAAAGATTGTGGCACCACATGTGCAATACCCGTGTGGTGCGCGTGCACGCTCGCGGTGTGAAGCGCATCCACGCTATTCTCCGAGATGTTTTATCAACTGGCTACTAGTTATCCTCCAGACAGTGATGGACCACGTCTTTCTCTCGTTTTGGCCGTGTGGCGTGCGTGCCCGCATGCCCGCTCGCAGTGTGAAGCGCGTCCGCGCTATTCTCCGAAATGCACTTGACGGCCTTTTGTTCAGCTAATTTTTTTTTTTTTTTTTTTGGAAGACCGAGTTAAGGCGGTAGGGTTTCCCAGCTTAGGTGGGCAGCCCGAACGGCAAAGTGCTGTGGGAAACCCTGTAGGGCTGCAACAACAAATTGATAAAAATTGATAAGAAATTATTATCGATTAGTTGGTCTGGGACGTCACATGCTCCCACACCGCCGTCGGACAGTGTGGACACGCGTCTGCTTCCTACAGCACGAATTATACGCTTATAATTAAAGTCAGGTTCTGTTTCTTCACTTCTACAAATGATTACCCTAATTTAGTGCCTTATTTAGTTATAATAAGAATAATTTATGTTTTTATCCGATTAATCGAAATAAATAATCGTTTGATTAATCGATTATGAAAATAATTGTTAGATGCAGCCATACATTTATCAGAACTGAACCCATTATCACGCTTTCCAGTTATGCTACAGGAACATCCACATTTGCAGCAACCATGAGAGATAGATTGACAGAGAGATAGATTGTTCAATCTGACCTTCATTCACAACCTATTACAATAAAAACCTTCCACATCAATAAGCCAAAGCTCTCGCCTCAGAATTAATCAAACCGCAACAAACAACAGGCGAAAAAAATGCGACAGCGATATTTCACAAAGGCAATATTCAGTATTTTCCAGCCGGGCCGTGTAAATTAATTGAGGAGGGACGCTGGGGCCGGCTTCTAAGATTTCTGGCAGCTTCACAGAAGATCTCAGGTGGCCTTGATCTGCATGGCTTCCTCGACGATCCCTGAAACCATCCCTTCAAAAGTATGGAGTGGTGGAGGGCTCTTGAGACGACTTCGCTCCCCTTTAATTCTCTTTCTGCTCATCACAGTTCTGTCTTCATTAACGGAGCTCGCTCAACAGGAACGCCGGTTGCATTGTTTTCTAGCAGCTGATACAATTATTGGTAAACACTGGAGTTGGTGTCGTTTTATCATAGACGCGTTGCTAGTTAAAATCTGTGGAACGAAGCACTGCTTTTTAAAAGTTTTTCCTCTGAAATATCCCCAGGACACCTTTAAAATTCAGATCTCATATCTTTTGAATCTGACTTACAATTATGATAAATTTCCACCATTCCATAAATACCATAGTTAGTAGGAATGTCACATTTATTTGACCCTGGACCACAAAATCAGTCTTAAGTCGCACGGCTATTTGTAGCAGTAGCCAACAATACATTTTATGGCTCAACATTATTGATTTTTTTATGCCAAAAATCATTAAGATATTAAAGGGATAGTTCGGCCAAAAACGATACCAAACCCATGATCCACCCACCCCCAAGCCGTCCGAGTTGCATATGTCCATCGTTTTTCAGACAAACACATTTTCGGATATTTTAGAAAATATTTTAGATCTTTCGTTTGATTAAATGTAATGTTACGGGGTCCAGCAATAGTCCACGACCTTCAAGTCCAAAAAAAGTGCGTCCATCCTTCACAAATTAAATCCAAACGGCTCCAGGATGATAAACAAAGGTCTTCTGTGGGTAATCCGTGCGGTGTTGTTGTAGAAATATCCATATTTAAAATGTTATTAACGTTATAAACTACCTTCCGGTAGCGCCGCCATCTTAGACTCAGGAGAGAGTATTAGCGTAGTGTTCGCACTTTTCTTAGTGACGTATGACAAATTCGGAGGGCGGGGGATAGAGCAGCAGCAGAGAAACTCTGTACGCTGCGTAAGCTCTCATCCTGAATGCGCATCACTCTAAGATGGCGGCTCTACCGGAAGGTAGTTTATAACGTTAATAACATTTTAAATATGGATATTTCTACAACAACACCGCACGGATTACCCACAGAAGACCTTTGTTTATCATCCTGGAGCCGTTTGGATTTAATTTGTGAAGGATGGACGCACTTTTTTTGGACTTGAAGGTCGTGGACTATTGCTGGACCCCGTAACATTACATTTAATCAAACGAAAGATCTAAAATATTTTCTAAAATATCCGAAAATGTGTTTGTCTGAAAAACGATGGACATATGCAACTCGGACAGCTTGGGGGTGAGTAAATCATGGGTTTAATATCGTTTTTGGCCGAACTATCCCTTTAAGTAAAGATCAAAGACCATGATGATATTTTGTACATTTGCATACATATATATATTTTTTTATTTATGATTAGTATTATGTGTTGCTAAGGACTTCATTTAGACAACTTTTAAGGTGATTTTCTCAATATTTAGCTTTTTTGCACTCTCAGATCCAGATTTTCAAATAGTTGTATCTCGGTCAAGTATTGTCCTCATTGTCCATCAATGGGAATTTAAAATGATCCTTATGACTAGTTTTGTGGTTCAGGGTCACAAATGTTCTGTCAAAAAACAGTCCTTACACTGCAAAAAAACTTTCTCACTTATTACGTAATTCTCACGTATTATTTTTGTCTTGTTTTCAGTTCAAATATCTTAAATTTTTTAAATTAAGATGAATTTTCTTGATGAGCAAAATGAGAAAAATAAGTTTTGTTTTGAGAAAAAAACAACAACATAAACGTTAAGTATATTTGTTCTTAAAACAAGCAAAAAATCTACCAATGGGGTAAGAAAAAAATAATTTATTAACGATTATTTTAGACCAAAAATATCAAATTTAAGTGAACTTGTGCATAAAACAAGCAAAAAGAATTTATCTTGAATTTAGTGTTTAAGAAAAATTTTCAAGATTTTTTTGCTTACCCCATTGGCAGATTGTTTTACTTATTTTAAGCACAAATTCACTTAAATTTTATACTTTTTGTCTAAAGGGTAATTTTGCTCATCAAGAAAATGCATCTTAATTTAAGAATTTATTTATGAAAATACAAAGTCACGCACTGCAAAAATTATTTTCAAGAAAAAAACAATTTCGTAGTATTTTGTCTTGTTTTCAAATAAGATGCCTTTTCTTGATGACCAAAACGACCCAAGAAAATACGTTTTTAGACCAAAAATATCAAATTTAAGTGATTTTGTGCATAAAACAAGCAAAACAATCTGCCAATGGGGTAAGCAAAAAAATCTTGAACATTTTTCTTAAACACTAAATTCAAGAAGAATTCAATATTTTTTTTGCTTGTTTTATGCACTTTAATTCACTTAAATTTGATATTTTTGGTCTAAAAATAATTTTGATAAATTTGATATGTTTGGTTTAAAATAGTCGATTTGCTCATCAAGAAAAAGCATTTTAATTAAATAATTTTTTAGATATTTTTACTGAAAACAAGACAAAAATACTAAGAAATGTTTTTCTTGGAAATCATTTTTTTGCGGTGCAGTGTAGTTGTCCCTTTCAAAAAGTCCACCTTTGCACATAAATAGTTCATATTATTCCCTTAAAATATATATATATGGGTACCGAATGTATACATATATGTACCTAAATACATATTAGGACCTTTTTATGGTTTGGTGTTAGTACTAACAGTAAACTAAAGATGTGTTCACGCTTGTAGATGGGTTTTCTTGTTTCTTTCGATTCAAACCAGAAATGAAAATGGTACATTTTTGTCCTGCTTTCCTCAGTGTTTATGATTTTAACACTGTGTTGCATTTGTTTTTTAGTCAAACTCTACAAGGGTTTAAAAGCGTACAGAGACTCTTTTCAAAGGTCTCGATCAGGTTGTTCAGCACGCACCAAGTTTCGAATGAACATAAATGTATAGTTGAGACAAAAGATATTTTTTATGTTGTCAATTTAAAAATATTTGTTAAATTTATAGATTAATCTTATTGAGTATACACAAAACAATAAATTGACGACTAAAACTTATTATTTTAAATTTTTTACAGTGCATGGCACAGTTCAATCAAAATATTAAAATAAAATACATTTATCTTCTGACCACAGTCGTAATGAAACATGAATAACAGAAAGATGTCGCTTTATTCTGTGTAATTGACTGCAACTCTATTGAAAACTGTTGCAAACACAGGTGACTGTGCAGGCATTAATGTGTGTTGGACCAGCGCTTGTAAAGGACTAATATTGTCGACTTTAAGCTCTTCCACACTGAATAGCCTTGGGATGCTTTTGTATCAGCGTTTGAATGGAGTCCATCGAGCATTACCCAGCTGCCCCGTGAGAAACGTTCAGTATTGTGATTCCTGGAGCTCAGCCAGGCCGCGCGAGCCGTACAGTTGGTGAATCTAGTGACCTTAAAAGCACAGCTTGTCTGCAGTGTTAATTCCCAAAGCAGAATTACAGCTGTGACACCAGGAATGTTGTCTGCGAGATGCCTGTTAATGCAATTCATTTATTAACATGACCTATATTTTACCTACTATTTCTTTCACATGTGCAATACCTGTTTTAGTTTTCCTAAAACATGATATCTTACATTTATCCATTTAGCAGATCAGTTTGTTCAAAGGGTAAAAAGTGAAAAAGTTGTACAGCTGCGCGCAAGCCCTTTATTGGATGTTCATAGTTAATGTTAAGAGTACTTGGTTTGTGCATTTGTGTTTTTGTCAATTACACGTCTGCAAATGTTTCCCCCTTGTGTCGTTTCATGCCTAGAGATTACGGAAAATTCCTGTGAATTATTTAATAGAAAATATATCCAGAAATTCATGAGCAAATAACAGGGAACTCGTTCAGTTTCTCTACACTGCTGGGAACAGCCTGACAAAAAATTAAGATAAATTAAGAGAGCGTTTGTTATTCATTAACTTAAATTTAACACAAATACATTTGTGAACAGACTCTGCATATCCATTTCTTAGTGTTTTTGATGTTTGTGTTTGTACTTTCTCAGTGTGGACACAGATAAATCACAGCCCACTTCTCTCATGACAGCATCTTTTTTCCTCCAGCTGGTTTTGTTATTGATCATTTTTCTCAGAGGTCCGAGAGATTTTACTCGCATTGATTTTACATCAGCATCCAACTTTGTCTTTGGTGTGTTATCTGAACCTGCTCAGGCACTAATGCTCATTTTACAGCATTTCCTTTACAGTGGACACGTGTTGGCTTATCTGTCTGCAGAATGTAGAGCATCACGGGGTCGTTACATCTTAAAAATTAAGGTTCTTTGTCAGATCGTTTGGTTCCATAAATTAGAGCTTCTCAAATTCTTTCGGCATGCGGCCCCCGCTTGTGTACGGTAGCCCCCATGCCCTTCGTGGCCTACCCAAAGAAAATGTATGACATAAAACATGTAAAATATAAAATTTGAATTAAACAAATCGTATCCCTGTAAAACCTAACAGTCAACTTAACTCAAACCATTAAAGGAAACCGGTTGCCTTAAACCATTTAAGTTTTAAAACACATACATTTAAGTACTGTGAACTTAAGTCATGTGCAATTATGCACTTATATTTAAGTAGTGTGAACTTAAATATAAGTGCATAACTGCATATGACTCAATTTGTTTAAGTTCACAGTACTCAAATGTATGTGTTTTAAAACTTAAATGGTTTAATGCAACAGGTTTCCTTAAATGGTTTGAGTTGAGTTAACTTTCAGGTTTTACAGTGTACACACTGTAGTCTTGTTGGTTAGTAGACTTTTTGATAGCACTTTATTTTACAGTACTTGTACTTACCTTGTGCATATATGGTAAATATGTTGTACTTACAGACAAATGTGTGGTACTTACTTTTGAGTATCTACATGGTAATTTAAGGGTAACATTACTGTACTTACCAGTGGTACATACTTGGTAGTTCTTGTGGTAGTTATTATGTAACTCTAGGTAAGTACTGTGTAATACCAGATACATAATTATAGTGTACTGTAGGTCTGCTGTAACTAACAAGAAACACTACTGTGCTTACAAATGAATGTACAATATAAGTATTCAGTACTTACAGTGTGGGTTGATGACAGGTACTTTTAGTGTACGTTTATGATAACTAATAACAAACACTACTGTACTTACCATGTACATACAATTTGTAAGTGTATAGTACTTACAGGCCATGTAATTTACCTTATATGTAAAAGGTAAGTACACGTACTGTAAAATAAAGTGCGGTTTATTTAAGAATCCATGATAAATCAATGTATTTTATAAAATGTCATAATACTGGGGCCCCCATGCCCCCCATTTGAGAACCACTGTCATAAAGAACCTTTAAAGTTCCAATGCAATCAAAACTGTCTCTTCTTATTTTTTTAATGTAATATTTCAGTGTTCATTATAAACAATTTATGCTTGTAATTCGTTGTTTTTTAAAAATTCATGTGCCCAAATGTACTTCCTGATGACGTCAAGACTTGGGTGGGAGCGTCCTTTAACTCCACCCCCTACAACTGACAGTCTGCTTAATTTCTGAATGAAACGCCTACTTTTATATATCCAATCAAAGCCACGCCCTCGTATCGTCACAATACTTTAACATCTCCAGAACCTTTCTGTTGCAATAAAGACAGTAAAAAAAAGTTTTTACAGATTATAAAAATTATTCTTCTATGGCGTCTCTTTAATAAACACTTTTTTTAATAATAATTCTTTTTTAAGAGTATACATCTGCGATCTCTAGAAAGTACTTTAATATCTATAAAAACAACATCATAAATGTTTGTGACTCTCACACCAACTGCATAAGCACCCTCACAAGGCAAGAAGCACATGCACACGACGCCGACAAACTGCATTTCAGTGAAATTTATAAACAAAAGCGTGCAAATGTAAATTGACAGATGTAAAATTGTAAATGCGGCCGATTGATTAAAAGTTAATTAAAGGAGATGGAGCGGGCCATTTTTAACTACAAACCTCACCGAGCTAAATCCTAATAGGAAAGATATTGATCGGCCACAAAGATTCATGTGTCTGTATTCCTGCCCACATCTGAGCGCATTTGTCTTTACTCTCCGGCTGATGTGCATTCTGTTCTTGTAGAGAATGTAATCACCAATGGCTTGCAAATTACGCACCGCCGGTCATTGGTATGCCTGCACTACTGTGTCTGAAAGAGAGGGAGGGCGTTCGGGCGAGCGAGATGCACCACAAGATCGGTCATCACTCTCCTCTGACACGACTCTAAGGGGAGAAGAGTAATCAGAGCAAACACACAGCTGCAGAACGATCACACACAGCGCAACTAAGCAGCAACTTATTTATAACATTAACTTCATTGTGTTACTTGACACGCGTTATAACATTATGACAAGCCGTTTTCACTCCATGACTCCGGTTTATGCATGGACATTGAGTGGGAAGCCAGCACGGCACCAGAATTGTGTTTGTTTAACTCTCGGATGATGACATGTTATGCAACATTCAAGCCGGCATTTGTATAATTTGGCTGCTTTTCCCAAACGATGGATGAATTTGATTGGATTCACAGCTTTAGATGTCAATAGCGAAATTTATGTAAAGCCTTTTCTGTGTACTTCTGAAAGTTGATAATCCTATTTGTTTATATTTACTTTTTACATTTATGTACATATTTGCATTTTTTTTTCCGGATGACAATGCACTCGTACCTAAATTGCAATCCCTTGTGCATTTTTAATATTGACAGACAACCTATACTTTTATAAAGTGTAAAATTCGCATACTCTGATGTACTTATACCATGGTAATACAAAAACCATGGTATTTTTTGTAAATGATAGCCTCTCAGTGCTATTACCAGTAGTATGGTATTTCCATCTGATATCATCACTGTACTATGGTACTAACACAATTTACGTATTTTTTAGTGTTTAGGCATCAGGGAGTCGTGCATTTCAATCACAGTTTGTATATGAGGTGACATGAGCTACAGAGGTTGTTGGGGATATGTTTACATCTTATTTTTTTCAGCCAAACATAACGCTTAAGTTACTCACGGTTAGGTTAAGCCCTGCAGCGGAATCCAGGCCTAGCGTAAAACGTGTTCCTGATAAGTTTTTATGGTTATCTGTAATACTGGGATTATCCACTAGATGGCGTACTTACCCAATTTATAAAAAAAACTGAAGTAAAAAATTATTTATTAATTTTACACTCCGTGTATGTTTTGATAATCATTCTAAATTTCAGCCTTTTGCTAAAAAATATAAATAAATAAATAGAATATTATAAAATAAAAAATATTGCAAAAAATATTTTTTGAAGAAAAATACCCATATTTTAGAGTTTATAAGTGGAGAAAAAATGATAGATATGATGAAACGTTATTTTCCTGTTTTGTTCTTTGGTCTGTTCTTTTATTTGATATATTTTTATGTTTATATATTTTTAGAAGAAAATTTTCCTGAAAGGAAAAATTACAAAAAATGCTGACGGGCAACTTTTCAACAAAAAAAAGGCTGGCGGGAATGAGATAAATAATATCCTGTCTCGTTCAATGTTTCAATCCATCATAAAAGTAATCCATAATGTTAATAAATGTCTTCTGAAGCAAAATTTTAGGTTTTGACAAACAATAAACGAAAAAAAACAATTTCTGTTTTAAGGCAGTGTTGATATGTAATGTAAACAGACAATATATTCAAACATCACCTCTCTAGATTCAAACATGGCGACACCTAAAAAATCTCAATGGTTTTTGCGTGTCGCATGACTAGTCATCATGTGCGTCCTGACGAAAGACACAGTGACAATTTTATTTATTTTTTTACGTCGCGCTATATTTAAATCTACACTGTAAACATCTTTTGTTGCACTTACATTTTTACGTTTAATTAATTTGAAATTACAATTAATTTCAACTTTTGACTAGTGAGGATTTGCTACAAATGATAAAAATGTTAAGTTAAAATAAAGACAGCTAATTCAACTTTATTTTTATATTTTAAAACAATTATTTTCTTGTCAAGAAAGTTTATATGAATTGTAAATTCAAGTTGATTAAACTTAATGTAAGTGCAATAATTTTTACACTGTAGATTCCAATATGGCCCCATGTAAAAAAAGTAAAATCGCATTGGTTCTCGCATGTCTCGTCACTGTGTTTCATCAGGATGAATATGATGACTAGTAATGTGACATGCAACAACCAATGAGATTTTATGTTTATTTATGTGCCGCTGTTTACATTACATACATGTCACTAAAACGTGATTTTTTTACTGAATTATTTACAGTGTAGAGCTAGGATGAGCCAGGATATTATTTAATATAACTCCGATTATGTTCAGCTGAAGAAAGAAAGGCATAAACGTCTTGGATGACATGGGGGTCAGTAAATAATCAGTTAATTTTCATTCTGGGGATTGAGTTTCCTTCAAGTAACTATATGCAAATGTGCAGTAGCATGATGTCATAACTAACAATGATGCAGTTGTATCCACCAATCGACCCAGAAACCCCTTTGGGCAATAGTTAGTGACCCCCATTGCTGTTATCTCTGTCAGTGTGAACACCCATCAGAAATTCATCTTTCATTTGCATTTGTCATTACGTTCTGATCAGCCAAGGTGCAGATGAGATGCTAACCTCCTGCTGTTTTACCTTGTTTGTTTCTGTATGCCCTCGAAACTACACGGCAAACCTTTGAAACCATGACGTGCTTTGAAGAACACACCAGCATGGGCCAAATTTCTGTTTCCACTGCCACTGGTGTGTTTTCCTCACGTCGGAGATGCAGCTGCACGAGGATCGATCTCTTGAGCCGGACGGTGGGCGGACAAATATCCAGCGTGTGTCTCTGATCAGCCTTTAAAACGTCTGGCTGGAGGCGTCGGAGAAGAGAATCGATAGCTGTTTAATTTCAGTCCACGCAGATTTATTTGACAAAAGCTTAAACATGATTGGTGGATGTTTGAGAGAAGGATGTCATTGCGTATGAATATAGATGCCCGTGCCAAACGGCTTTACTGTCGTTTTATGAGCGTATCAATCATTTGCGGTTTTCTTCATGCACATCTTCTCGGTAAATAACCTACTGTGTTTTTAATAGATCATTATAACCAAAGTCATTTAAACATCTCCGAGGTAAAATAAATATTCCCAGGCACCCTGAAGTTTTCTGTCCTTGTCAAGAATTTTGTTGAGTGTTTAAACAAACACACGGCTTGTACAAATAATTGTTGAAATATTTCAGATAATGCTCTTTTTGTGAAAAGGGTCTTGCTGTGAAACAGTTGTGATTTTTGGCTTGCGAGTTGTCTTCTGGAATGATCTATGGGAAACTATGTGCTGAATTTTGCACTGTCATGTATACACGAATCCCACAATGCCCATTATGCAAATCCATTTCAGTGAGATTCGAAAACCTCAATGGACACGTGGGCCTATTTATCACATTTTGCATCTGTTCTTGGTTTATTTGGTGTAAAACAGTTCAGTTATAAATGGTTTTAAAAGAATAGTTCACCAAAAAAATTATTAATTTCCGTCCAAAATTGATTCCTTATCGCATGCTTTATATAAGCCCATCCAATGAGTTTGATTTGTGTATAGAGGAATAACTCTTGATGTTTTCTCTCCTTTCTTACAGTGACTCCTGAAAAGTCGAACAATCACAGATACCATCACACACAAACAGAAGACTTTGATCGGCTGAATTCTGGCGCAAGAGTCATTCAGACTTTCTCACCCACTTTCCTCTTGATATGTGCTTTTGCACTGTTATCAGGATAACTTGGACCAACTGGGATTTTCCCAGGCCAAAGATTGTTTTTATTATGGAAATTTGCCGGATTTAAACAGTGGAGTTTTGACGTGCCAGTCATCGTCATCTCGCTGAAAATACGTCTGAAACGAAACTGCGATGATATTGATGGCATCAAGGACTGTGAGAAAAATGAACTCAGATTGAAATGAGAAAGAAAAGTTGTCTTTTCATAAAAAGTGTTTTTATTCTAAACGTTAACTGGCTACTAAGAAATCAGGCGAATGTTTTATTGCCATGAATAATGTGCAGGGTTGAAAATAAGTAACACTTTTCTGATAAAAAATGATTAATTTAATGCTTTAATGATGTATGATATATTCAAAGCATATTTTAGGACTGAAATGAACGTAAATAGCGCACTTCATATCAGCGTTTTAAATGGAACGATGCAATATTTCTGATGTCACGTACTGCTTTTGAAATTCTTGGTACCATGTACCAAAACGACCTCTGTTTTTGTTTTTATTCATTTTTAATGTACTTTTAAGGCGGTTTCCAGGATGGGGTTTAAATGAATCCAGCAGTAAATCTTAGTTATATAAAAGCATACCTTACAACAAACCACACCTTACTGTTCATGCATCTTGAGATAAAACAATGGTACTGATACATTTTAGGATATGCAAGCGCAAGCTGATTTCAGTTAGGACAACTCAAACATTTTAGTCTTTGACTAGACTTAAACCCTGTCCAGGAAACCGCCCCATTATCTAAAATTGCGTACAACGCACCTTAACAAAATGTATAGAGATGTGTTGATTTACGGTGTATTTATTCTTGGTTACAAAGTGACATTAAACATATAATGAAACTAAATGTCCCACACAATGAAGTCAAATTACTTTCTATAATCTAGCATTTTTATAACTGTACAAACTGTTTTTTAGTAGCAAGATACTTTTTACAATAAGATTAAGCTGATTTTTATACAGTATGAGGAGCTTAGATGAAAAAGCCGCTAAACCGATCTGTCAAAAATGAAATAATGATATTTACTGAATGCTCTTGGTACATATTACAGTATATGTTCATCAAATATTTTTGCTTCAAATACCGACCTCAGGGGCCTCATTTATAAATCCTGCGTACGCACAGATTTAATTTGTAAAGTGTGACGCAAAAATCTATGGCAAAGTCCATATTTATAAAAACTGTCTTTGAAGTGGAAAAGTGCTTAGCGCCACGTCGCAGACATATGCACTTTTGCTTGTCCGATTGCTAGGTTTTTGGCAATATAAGCCATTCTTGCTGCTAAAATAAATACAATTTATATAAATAAATATATAGATAAAATTTTAATTAATTGAACTGAATTGCGCTCAGCTGCGCACAAGTTCAAGATCATTTACCATTTATACATTTCATAACTGAAAGAAAGGGGTATGCGCATTTTCTGTGCGCAAGTTCGGTTTATGAATCACACGTACGCATTTTTGATAAATGATCGTAAGATCAAATGTACAATGGTTTCTACGCACATTTTATAAATGAGGCTCCAGGGGCCTCATGTATAAAACTATGCGTAGGATTCTTACTAAAAGTCTACGTACGCACAACAGCCAAAAATGGCATACACCAAAAATTATAAAGACTTATAAAACAAAGCAATGTTCCCTTTATAAATCACAGATCACCTGCAAGTGTGCGTACATGAATCATCCTAATATCCCACCCTGCAAGCCCATTCTCCCATCAAGTTATTTTTTTTATAAATCACAACCTTTGCGTGGGAACTGGCGTACGCACGTTTCCAGCCCTGTTTTGTGCGTACGCATGCTTTATACATGAGGCCCCAGGTCATTCAGAAATCTCACCGCTTTGTTGGCAGAAAATGTTAAATGCCATGAAGATTTTTTTAGCATTGTCCTATAATTTAAATATAAAACGACAGTGGGTCACATTCAAACTTGAGTCCCTTATGAGTACTTAGACCTTAACCCGCATGTGGCAGTCACATGACCTACAGCGCCACCTAATGTCTTAAGTTTTACCTTTTGAATTCTGACTTTCATTATTTGCAAAGGTTTTAGTTGCATCTTTAGTGATTTGGAACCTGTTTACTATATATTGTCCAAAAAAAAGTATTTTTGCACCCAAAAAGCTTGCATGCACTTAGAGGGTTTTGCAGAAAAAGCTGTTAATTTGTATACCAATGATGTGACTAAATTGACATTTGTGAAAATAAGGCATTTCAATTACTGACTTATAACCTTTCTATTGCAATCCAAGTAAAATTACTGAACCTAAACATAAGAGCCTGATAAAAATGCTCAAGATAACATGTCAGACGCACTTTTTTAGTTTTGGTTAAGTCTTGTGGCTTGTCATGTGGCTAATAACATTTTAATAGGGAAGCTTGACTTTAGTCTACTGTTACTACTTTATAAGTAGCTTTGAGTTTGGCAAACTAAAGTTTCAAAGTAGTTTCCACAGGGAATTGTTCAGGCCAAGTTAAAACACTTGTACAAATCAATTCTCTCTCCGTCTGTATGACTCACAAACTTCAGGAACAGTATTTCAGTTTAGGCGTTTTCCTGAACAACTTTTAATATTTCTTAACTAATAAATGTGCACCTTCATATTCTTTAAAGTAGAATTGCTTTGCATATCTGATGTCAATTCACCTGCTCTTCTCTCAGCTGAATATGAACTCTGTGAACGGCTCTTCTTCAGTCTTTGGCCCACTCCTTTACTGGCAAATCTCAGGGCACTTGCGTTTTTTATAATTTCTTGAAAAGCTTCAAAGGGATTCTTCAGAGAAATCTGACACATCTTTCATTCGGAGTCTGTCTTCTTCAAATGGCTTATGCACTTTAGATGAAACAAACCCAGATGATTCTCATGCGTTCAAGTACGATGCTCTGGATTAACCCTTATGTATTTTCTTTACAGGCACGGTCAACGTAAACATGTTATGGCAGACGTTTTATTTTTAGCTGGACTAATGACAGCACTAATGGACGCCATTTCTCCCTAACGTCTCCTCAGAAATGAATGAATTCACATTAGACACGAAAGTGGAGCCAGAGCGGAGGATTTCTGTCCAGTTCTCATGAATTAAGGTCAAACTGAGATCTCAAGAGACAACGAAACCTAGCAGGAGGACAGTTGTTTTCATTAGAGAAATATGCACTTTAAGTGTGCTTATAAAATAAAGTCGCTGCCTCTCATAAACCAACCCGTAAGTAATAACAGGTTGAGAGCGGACGCTTGCAAAACTCTCTACGGGAACGCGAGGCGCAGGGCGTTAACAATATCATCGAAATGAACCGTAGCTTGAAAGATTGTCTGTGTCATTCCCTAAACACGAGTGTGATATTTCTCTTCTCTCTCCTGTACTGATGTATCTGAGCGATGGCAGTCAACTCGATTGTTTCCAGAAATCTGGAGTTTGTGTTTTTCTCCATGCGTCCCACCTGTTTGTTGAGATGAAACAGGGCAGCAGTGGAATGGATTGGCCTGTCATGCATTTTTCTGCTGTGCTTACGTTATATTTAATCCTTTTTTAAGCTGAGGATTGTGAATTTATAACTCAGCTGTTTTGACTTCAGTATGATTGAAATACTGCTTAAAACTGACAAAGCCAGAAACTCCACCAAGTCGTGTCCGTATAATATTTGTCAGAGATGGACGCTGTGTTTATCTTACATACTAACAATATCTCTAGTACTATACAGTGGCAAGAAAAAGTATGTAAACCTTTTGGGATTTCATAGTTTTCTGCATAAATTTGTAATAAAATGTAATCTGATCTTCATCTAAGTCGTTAATGTGTCAAAAAAATAATAACACAAAAATATATCTTTATTGAGAACAAACAAAAAAAAACTCATGCTTGTGGAAAAAGTATGTGAACCCTTGAGTTAATGCTAATTAGAGTCAGGTTTTAGCACACCTGGAGTCTGGTTAAGATAATACATTTGGAGGTGTGGGCTACAGCTACTTTGACTGATAAAACCCCTCAAACTTTTAAAAGGAGCTGCGATCAAGAATTGTTGCTTTACATAAGGCTGGAAAGAAATTTTAGAAATTCACCAGTCTACAATCTACAAATGGAGACGCTTTGGGACTGTTGCTACTCTAAAAAGAAGCGGGCGCCCAGTCAAAATGACACCAAGAGTACAAAGAAGACTCATAAATGAGGTAAAGAATCAACCCCGAATGACAGCCAAAGATTTAAAGGCATTATTGGAACTTGATAAAATCTCTGTTCATGAGTCTACAATATGTAAAATACTGAACAAGCAGGGTATCCACGGCAGGACACTATGAAGAAAGCCACTGCTTACTAAAAAGAACATTGCTGCACACCTGAAGTTTATAAAAGATTAACACTCCACAGCGATACTGGCAAAATGTTTCGTTGACTGATGAATCAAAGATTATTTCATATATTTGGAAAACTATTTGGAAAAAACACACAGCGCTGCATCTGGTGTAGAAATGGCATAACATCATGAAAACATCATCCCAACTGTAAATCATGGTGGAGGAAACATCATGATTTGGGCCTGCTTTGCTGCATCAAGGCCTGGCCAGCTTGCAATCACTGAGTGGAAGATGAATTCCCAAGCATATCAGACAATTCTTCAGGATAATGTAAAAATGTTTGTATGTCAGCTGAAACTGTGTAGGTGGGTGATGCAACAGGAAAACGACCCAAAACACAGGAGAAAGTCCACAACAGAATGGCTTCAAAAAAACATAATCCGCCTTTTGGGGTGGTCAAGTTGGAGCCCAGACCTCAACCCAATAGAGATGCTATGGATTGACTTGAAGAGGGCCATACACATGAAACGTCCAATTAAAAATATGAAAGATCAGATTTTTGTGTAATTATTTTTGCAGACCACTAGTAGGCAGTGTCGACAGGCATGTTACTAGTGTTACCCACAGTATCAAGGCAAAAATAGTTTGAAATTTTGGTAAATAGACAGCAACTTTTATCATAGCCCGAGTTGTTTAATATCTACTTGCTCCATCTTTGTTTATATTGTAACAAGTGCACTGATTTTTTTTAACCTGAGGGAGGGGTTCTAGCAGACCAATCACAGTGCTTGTGGTCCGTGTAAAATTGGCGCATACAGTAGTTACATATTTAAGAAGGTCCGTGTACGTGACTACATGGGCTACATTGTGCACTAGACGTAGAAGTATAAATTGGGCTTTTAATCCCTAACTCTTTCCCCACCATTGATGAGTTATCTCGTCAATTAAGAGAAAAAGCTTTCCTGCCACTGACGAGTTTTTATGGCAATCCATATCTCCACTATTATCCATTAGGAGGCGATCTTACCTGACTTGTAAAACACTGACGCATCCACTGATCCAAAAGCATTAAAAACTGTGTATGTTTTGATCATCGCTCACGGGCGGCACAGCGGCTCAGTGGGTAGCACTGTTGCCTCACAGCAAGAAAGTCCCCAGTTTGAGCCCTGGCTAGGGCAGGTAGTTTCTGCATGTTCTCCCTGTGTCAGTGTGGGTTTACTCTAGGTACTCCGGTTTCCTCCCACAGGCCAAAAACACGCAAGTTAGGCAAATTGGAGATGCCAAATTGTCCCTCCCCCACTTGTGTATGAATCATCTTGTCTGAATAAAACTTGTGTATGGCCCTGTCCCAAATGGCGCACTTCATGTGGACTTTCGGTCTTGTGGTCCTAAATTGCACGTGCTCGCTTAGTCCACGAGTCCGTAGGGTGTCCCATCTGTCATTTTTACGCTTTGAAGTGTGCTCATCAGCGCCTCCTTTCCCCCCTTGATGCGGTCTTCAGCGAAGCCCACACTGGCGCACTTTACCAACCCAGAAGTCCTTGCGAAAGAGCAATCACACCAATCAGACGACGGAAGGGAGGAGCTCACACTGACGGGCAACTTCTCTACCTATTTCGGTTGTGACGGTCGAGTCTGTCCCAAAATACGACTCCGTTGCACCCACGTGGACTGGGGCATATAATGTGGGCATTAAGGGTCCCTAAAGTCTGGACTACGTGATGTCATCAAAGTGTGGACTCTGAGGAGGACCACAACTCCGGAGTGTGCCATTTGGGACAGGACCTATGGATTACCTGGTTCTCGCCATGAATATAGCCGTAGATGCTGGAATGGCGTTAAGAAATAAAGGAAGAAGAAGAAGATCATCGCTCTCAAATCTGATCTCTTAACAAAAATCTTTACAGAAATGCAATTATCTTGGCTTTTTGCTCAAAATTTTGTATTTTTGAAGAAACCTACCCATATTTGACAGGCGATAAAAAGGAACAAATGAAGATAGGATGAAACATGCTGGCTGGCAACTTTTTTAAACACTAGCAGGGAAAGAGTTAAGGTGATACTAAGAAACATGGTTCAGTATCAGCTGTGACCATCAGACCTAAAGTGTTTTAGTTGCTGCTGGGCAGAAATCCTGTATCTTCATATCTCATCCTTTTCTTTATAAATCATTACTATCGATCCTTTTTTTGTCTCCTGTGGGTATGCAAATATGTAACCAATGGAAACCATTGAAAAGAGCTTAAGACTAAACCTCATAACTGTGACTACAGTATATCCTTCAACTGTCTGTGAACTTGTAACTTTTCTCCACCTCTATTGTAAATGAAGTGCTACATTTTGGACCTCATTTATAAAATATTGAGTAGAAACCATCCTAAATTTGATCCCATGATCATTTCACAAAAATGCGTACATGTGATTCATAATATGAACATATGCACAAAAAATGTGCATACCCCTTTCTTTAAGATGTAAAATCTATAAATTGCAAATGATCTTGAACTTGTGCGCACCTAAGCAGTTTGGAATCTCCACCTTTAAACAATGCCCAATTAATGTTATCGACATATAAAAGAGCGCCTGTAAATGTTCAAATCCTTCTCGAGCCGCAAGAATGGCATACCTGTTTATAAAAAACTGCAGCAATCAGACATGCAAAAGTGCATACGTCTATTCAGACCCTGATGTATGCTAAGCACTTTATCACTGCAAAAAAACATTTTTATAAATGTGAATGTTGCCATGAATTTTTGCCATGCATGTTTAATAATAATAATAAAGAAGCCCCAGGCCTCTGCTTTTTTGCAGTGCAATAATCGAATTTGCTCTCCATTTCTAGAAAAACAACTGAGATATTTCAAATATTTTAATTGGAAATTGTTCACTACTATCGTAAACTTTTCTGTCTGGGTTTGACCAACTTTTCATTAGACTCTCTGATGTCACTTTAGATAAAAACTCCTGGAGCTCCATATGTAAGACTTCACATCAGAAACCCTTTATAATAACGTTCTCTTTGTTTGTCAGTTATGAACCGGTGCCGTAGTCTCAGTTTGTCCCTTTGGCTCAAAGCTCGCCAGCTGTTTGGTTTCCTCAGAGGTGTGAGAGTGAAAAATCAGCCCATCAATATTGAGCTCTCCTGCTGTCGTCTCCCCGCCGAGCTAAGAGCTTCAATTTACCCACAGTTCTCTCAGATCTGCTTGTGCTGCACACATTTTCCAATAAACTGCTATTCAATGATGCACCGTCCTCCCCAAAAATGTAAGAGTCTGCATCCACCCTAATAGAAAGACCTTTAGCTCTTTGAGACATTATATTCTCTCTGCTCCAGAACTTCAATCACCACTTTATATCTATCATCTCGTGATTGAGGTCCATACTTATCTTTTCATATTTCGTGCTCTGCCTTCCACATTTTTCATAAAAGGATGTACTGTAATTTGTGTGCCCTATTTCTATTATATAGACAAACAGATTAGCTGACCCAGGTTGTCGATCAAAAAAATGTTTACCCAAAAAAATCAAACAAGTATACGTAAGCAAAAAAAAGGTACTTTACAATGAAAAAAGATCAACTCGACTTAATCGATTAATTTAAGTTGATTACATAAATTCATCAATTTAAGTAGGTGTCAATGAATTGTTTATTTAAGTGTACTTAATATGCACTTATAAAACGGCCGTTCTGGTTCTTTATTCTGATTGATTGAAACGCGTTCTAAGCCGTGATAAAATACCCCAGTAACCCCACGGTTCAGACCGCATTACATAAGTAGCCTGCTTGGGCTTAACTTAGCTTCTTCTTCTAGACGTTACATTAGTAATATGCTCGCTCATAATGTCGCGTCATAGCCGCAGCAAATTTGACTGCTTATGCTATTGTGTATTATGTTGTGCTATCTGTCGTTTTTCTATGCTTTTACTGCTTCTATTAATGTAAAGCTGCTTTGAAACAATTGAGTATTGTGAAAAGCGCTATATAAATAAAATTGAATTGAATTGAATTGACTGTTGCTGCGTACTGATTTATGAAAATAAACACCACAGTCTTTAATCATATTTTTGCACAATTAATGTTGATATCCAGATAAATGTAAAAAAATATTGTTGAGTCATCTCGTCAATAAAGAGAAAACGTTCCCTGAGGAGTTTCTACCTCAAATTCATATTTCCACTATTATCCACTAGTTGCCGGTCTTACCCAACTTAAACACTGACGCATTCACTTAAAGGAATAGTCTACTCATTTTCAATATTAAAATATGTTATTACCTTAACTAAGAATTGTTGATACATCCCTCTATCATCTGTGTGCGTGCACGTAAGCGCTGGAGCGCGCTGCGACGCTTCGATAGCATTTAGCTTAGCCCCATTCATTCAATGGTACCATTTAGAGATAAAGTTAGAAGTGACCAAACACATCAACGTTTTTCCAATTTAAGACGAGTAGGTATACAAGCAAGTTTGGTGGTACAAAATAAAACGTAGCGCTTTTCTAAGCGGTTTTAAAAGAGGAACTATATTTTATGGCGTAATAGCACTTTTGGGAGTACTTCGACTCGGCGCAGTAACACCCTCCCTCTCCCATTATGAGAGGGAGAAGGGGAACGGACTTTTCAGGCGAGTCGAAGTACTCCCAAAAGTGCTATTACGCCATAAAATATAGTTCCTCTTTTAAATCCGCTTAGAAAAGCGCTACGTTTTATTTTGTACCACCAAACTTGCTTGTATACCTACTCGTCTCAAATAGGAAAAACGTTGATGTGTTTGGTCACTTTAACTTTATCTCTAAATGGTACCATTGAATGAATGGGGCTAAGCTAAATGCTATCGAAGCGTCGCAGCGCGCTCCAGCGCTTACGTTCACGCACACAGATGATAGAGGGATGTATCAACAATTCTTAGTTAAGGTAATAACATATTTTAATATTGAAAATGAGTAGACTATTCCTTTAACACTAAAAACACAGTGTAGTACTGTTCATGGCTCTGAATATGATCTCTTACAAAAGTTATTCACAAAAATGGAATAAACTCTGCTTTTAGCTGAAAATTTGAGAGGTGATAAGGGAACAAATAAAGGTAGGATGAAACAGGGTTTTTTTAAAGCGGAGCGTCTGTTCTTTTATTTAATATATTTTATGTTTATTTAAAGAAGATAATTTTTCTGGAAGCCATTAAACTAAAACTGGGTGGCAAAAAAAAAAAAACCGCTGATGGGGACAGAGTTAAAGTTAAGCATGCTTCCACGCATATTTGATCATCGCTTCAACAGTTGCACGATATAAATGTTAATGTATTTTTTAGATGAATGTTGATTTATAAAAATAAACACCACAGTCTTTAATCATATTTTCATTGTGTCTTTGCTGTGTCTGTGTTGCTTGAGAATTGCGCTCTGTTTCAGTCACACTTGATTCTGATGAATTACTTTGTTTGGCAGAAGAGTAATATTTGTACTAATATAATTACAACTTATTTGTGTTTTATTTTATGTAATCCTGATAACGTTATGCTTAGGAAGTAACCGTTTTATAAAAGCAATAAGCCCCGCAAAGCAGTGGGGTTACGGTGCATTTTATAACAGCTAAGGGGCTTTTAAGGGGTAACCTACTGCTTCTTAAGGCTTATTGCTTTATTTTTTATTTTTTGTTTAAGTTCACTTTACTCATATGTATGTGCATTTAAATCTTAAATGAGTTAACTTATCAGGTTTTACAGATTTCTGTCTGTCAACAGTTTGAGGCTTCAGTGAGGATGAATGATAAATCATAAAGCTTTAATTTAACCCCAGCAGTAGAAACCACCATTGATCTGGTTCTTCTTAAGCTTAAATCTACATTATCATATGGCTAGATTGATTGATTAATTGCAAAAAATCAATTTATCAATTCGAAAAATAATTAATTGAATTAATTTATTCACATGACAGATACATTAATACCTTACTTGGCTATTGAAACACACTAATGTTTTACTACAGTATGTGTATACAGCAGCATAGTAATAACCAACATTGTATGTGCAATACTTCCGAAAAATCCAGCTTCAAACAGCAGAATGCAATTGGCAGTCAGAACAACACTGCAATCAATTTTCCAGGAAATGACAAATCTGAAATCCTACGAGACTTTCAGATAAATAGCGGAGCATCCTAACATTGCGATCATAGACAAGCAGTGGGAAATGGTAGGAGATTGATGTGCCTCTCCCAAACGATGATAACGTCAGATACGACTATAGAGAATCCAGAGAAAAGCACAGACTAAAGGGAGTGCTTGAAAAACTGAGACGAGTCAAAGCCAAGATAGTTCAGGAATTGACAGAGACCTTCGGGACTCTGACGTCCCAGCTGGAAGATCGGCTTAAACCAATCCCAGGATATCTCCACATCCTCCAATCACACTTTTCTGAATGACGAAATGAAGACATTTTTAACCAGCATAACCATGCCTTTAAAATGATAAAAAAATAAGCAAAGAACAATACTATAACATATTATTAATCTAAAACAAAAAGATATCTGACAGAATAATCTATTAGAATTTACTTCAAGCTTATATTTAAACCAAAGATGAGATTTATTATACAACAGTTCTTTCTGGTTCTCGAATCTGATTGGCTAAGAGCTATACGATATTGTACTGATATCGGCACTGTAACCGCTTCACCTTTCGTATTATTCCGCCACCTAGTGAATGGAGGTCCTAAGCAGGCTCATCTCTGAATGGAAAAACACAGACGCGCTGTGTGAATCACTCTCCGTGTGTGTGTCTCATTAGTTTACTAGCTCATAAATCAGTCTGTGAATCCCCAATCAGAAGTATTATTCCGTCAAAGATCAGCGCTCTTGGATGTTACGTTACAGTTAATGGGAGAAATGTCTTGTCACATCGTGTGGACGATTAACACTTGGAAAGAGGAATATAAACACACTTTTTCTGGAGCTATATCTCTTATCAGAACGCGAAAACACCGTGGAACTGCAGGTAAGCCCCGCAGCTTTTAAATGTGGACATTGATCATTTACTTTATCGTGACGTGACTATTAAAACATGTTATGAGATATCGCCACTGGTATATTTATAAGCAGCATGCAAAAACATCTCTCTGACACTTATAAAAAACCGTTTTGTATAGTACTGACAAGAACAAAGTTTAATAATGATAATCGAGTGCTCGTATCACGTTAAGAATAAATGAGAAAGCAATAGTAACGTTATACATGTAGTTTTATTAACTTTTACCTCGCGCCAAAACAATAACAACACAAAAGACACTAAATATGAATTAAAAAACAAGTAATAGTTTGATCATGACACCAAATACTGCTGATTTGATCTCATTTTGACGATCATAAACAAACAAGGCCAACAGGAGAGCCAGGGTATCCCTTTCAGAAATGTAGCCCAGAGAGGGCGGTGGTCAGCGGGGCGAGTGAACACTGATGTCCGCTCATGCTTTGGTTCTCATTTGTACCGAATCTCACTAAGCAAACGTTCAAACAGGCGCTATCTTTACTAATCGACTGCAGATTTAAATATAATACAGATACATTCTCGACTGAACTAATCTTAAAACTACACTTTGTGACCAAGAAACGGTAATATAAAGAAACGGCTTTTCCGTCCATTGAGTTGTTATGAGCTTCAAAGCAGCCGAAAGTTTTACCTGTCATTCTGGCCGCCCTCAAATCCGTGGCGGAAGAAGTAGTTCTCAAACAAAGAGGCTTTTAAAATAACTCCGTTGTTGTTTTCTAATTTTCGTTTTTCAAACGTGTGCCGTCGAACTGTTGTATAAAAGCAATATCGCTCTCGGAGTCGTGTGATATAGCTCTATATCATCACGGCTGTGATTGCCTCCGGCACTCGGCCTGCGGCCTCGTGCCTCTGGCCTAATCACAGCCGTGATGATATAGAGCTATATCACACTCCTACTCGAGCGATATTGCTTAAATAGATCCTTGTCCTGGTCTATTACACAGCTATTTACCTCATAAGTAAAGTAATGAACCTTAATTATTCATTTAAAATATTTTATTTGCTCAAATATCACATTCCTACTTGAGCGATATTGCTTAAATAAATTAGACGTATTTATATTTAATTTTTGTGTAATATTAAACTGTACCTGTCAAAATAATTAGCATCATCCAGGTTACCATGTTTTAGGGGTAGTTACAGAACAAGCCTCGGAATGTCGTGACCAATCAGAATCAAGCATTTGAGAAAGCCGTGTAATAATAATGAATAATATGGATGCCTATAACATGGAAATCATCAGATATTGTTGTAAGGAGATTCTCATAAGATATAAATAATATGTGTGAGTCGAAATATTGTAAAACTGAATTACTCACTATATATATGAATCGTTGATGGCTGAAAAATCAATACAAACTGCTTCTCTAAGTGGGAATTCTCCAGGACAAAAATATACAACCTTCATAGAAAGCAACTTTAACATCACCACCAAAATGCAATGTGACCAAAACCAAATCTATTTTCTTTCTCAAAGTCATCTTTTCATTAAACATGAACAATTTCAACTTTTGTAATTATATGCAAAGGGAATACACAGATTCATGTGTGACATAACAACACGGCATGAAAAATAGGAATTAAAATTAAACCAGTGTTTTCCTTTCTCAATTAAATTTCTACAAGAGCTCGTCTAATTATTCACGTTCACTGGAGACGTGCTATGAAGATCTTTTGACATTTGCTCGGCATGAAACGTCTATTCTGTTTCTGCAAACGCAAATAAATTACCCAACGGAGTTGACAATTAGTCAAGCAATGTGCTTTAGCCCTGAATAATTGTCATAACCGTGCTAAAGAATAAAACAGCAGTCATGTTCATTATATGAATGACAGAGTTTCAGTTATTTCTTTTTTTATTTGGAGGGGCAGGTGTCAGGAGAACTGGCATACAGTATATGGCACAACCTATGGCAAGTTGGTATACTGTAGCTTTATTTATTTATACCCATTCTCATGAATTGAGTATAATGGCACGCTGTTGAAAAGTCATGCATATACATACACCAAAGTCCAATTTTGCATGCATATGAATACGCACACATTTTTTGTGTCATTTTATGTATTTTGTACATGTATTGTCGCTTGGGACAGAACAATTTGGTTACATTTCAGACATCCAAACCCAAATCCCAAACGAAATGGTTTAAAACAAAAAAAAAAAACAGAAAAAAATACATAAAATTACAAGAAAAGATGCATGTTATTGGCCATGTGTTGTTGGGGCCATTTTTGGTCTTAATTTGGCCACAGCTTTCTCTGCGTTTCAGCAAATGGAATGATTTTTGGTGACAAATTTTATATTTACACATATTTTAAGAAAATGCTTTGAAATTTTTAATACCATTGGCATATTTACTACCCTTTCGATTTGTTAGTGGCCAAAAAAGACCATTAAATTAAACTGCTGTAAAAATGTATGAGATTATTTCACGAGATTATATGACTTTTTCACTTTTTTGCATAAATCTGTTAATCAACTTTAGTACTGATCACCAAATGTTTACAAAAAATCCATGATTGTAACTCTTTAATTGCCAAGTTCATAAGTAGGTGTCACTGATTTGGGGGGGGACACAAAATGACTAATTTTCAATATAAAAAGTGATTGTGGAATGAATTTTTACTCTTTTCAGTCTTTGGCATGTCACAGATTACTATAAACATTGGCTTTGATGCATTTTTAGTTCAAAATGCATAAAAAAATATTCATTTGATACATTTTTACAGCCATTTAATTTTGTGGCCTTTTTGGCCACTAACAACACGAACAATGCACAAGGGTTAAGTGAACGGGAAGGACTGACGTATCATATGCACACAAAATTGGTCTTTGGCATATGTATATGTATACACTTTTTAACAGTGGGCTATTTATATGTATTTATGAGAATGGGTAGCAAATAAGAGACACAAATCATATTGAGACACATATTTTACACGCACTGTTACTATTAAATTTGCCTAAAGGTTCAGAGGTGTTGAACTGCTTGTCAATATCCAATAACTCAAATCATACAGAAATATCATAATTCATAATCTGTTGAACAGAACCTTAATATTTCCTATTTTGTAAATAAAAACAAATAGTAACTGTTTGCTAAATTGATAATAAAAGTGGGAATAAATAAAATTCAGACTTTTGGCATGGTAGCTACACTTAAATATAAAAATGCATTATGATTATTCGTTATTCAACTAACAGAAGGACTGAAAGGCCCTCTGTATATCTTTCAAATGGATTCTTATGTTCTTCAAAAGTAAGAGTTGTAGTATAGTAAGCCTAAGGTAAAGTAGCTGCACTATGGTCAGGCTAGATGTTAATTGCTGCTTCTCGGGCTGAGCGATCGGTGAAGCAGTGCTTTCAAAAGGGCACACTATATTTAGCAGAGCACCGTTCTCATACTGTTGCTTTTTATTGACTGGTGTTGTTTTATGCACCATGTTAAAGACTTGACCTCTTTTGTCCTATGGCATTTCTGGAGATATACAGTATCTGAATAGACTTTAGTTTTACACTAAAGGTACTCTGCCTCTGAAGTAATGTCATTATTATTATTATTATTATTATTATTATTATTATTATTATTATTATTATTATTATTATTATTATTATTATTATTATTATCAGTAGTAGTTAGTGGTAGTATTTATTATTAGTATTATTAATTATTAGTATTGTTTTATTGATATTATGATTATTATTAATATATTATATTATTATAGTGTTATTATATTATTATTATTAGTAGTAGTAGTAGTAGTGTTAGTGGTAGTTGTAGTAGTATTTTTAATAGTATTAGTATTATTTTATGATTTTTTATGATTATTATGAATATATTCTTATTATTATTATTATTATTATTATCAGTAGTAGTAGTAGTAGTAGTAGTAGTAGTAGTAGTAGTAGTAGTAGTAGTAGTAGTAGTAGTGGTAGTAGTAGTAGTAGTGGTAGTAGTAGTGGTAGTGGTAGTAGTAGGTGGTAGTGGTAGTAGTAGGTGGTAGTAGTAGTAGTAGGTGGTAGTAGTAGTAGTAGTAGTAGTAGTAGTAGTAGTAGTAGTAGTAGTATTTATTATTAGTATTGTTTTATTGTGATTGATTATTATGAGTATATTATATGATTGTTGATATTATTATTATTATATGATTGTTGATATTATTATTATTATTATTATTATTATTATTATTATTATTATTATTATTATTATTGTGATTGATTATTATGAGTATATTATATGATTGTTGATATTATTATTATTATATGATTGTTGATATTATTATTATTATTATTATTATTATTATTATTATTATTATTATTATTATTATTATTATTATTATTATTATTATTATCAGTAGTAGTATTATAAGTATCAGTAGTAGTGGTAGTAGTAGTAGTAGTAGTAGTAGTGGTAGTAGTAGTAGTAGTAGTGGTAGTAGTAGTAGTAGTGGTAGTAGTAGTAGTAGTGGTAGTAGTAGTAGTAGTAGTAGTAGTAGTAGTAGTAGTAGTAGTCATACTAGTAGTAGTAGTAGTATTTATTATTAGTATTGTTTTATTGCGATTGATTATTATGAGTATATTATATTATTATATGATTGTTGATATTATTATTATTATTATTATTATTATTATTATTACTATTATTATTATTATTATTATTATTATTATTATTATTATTATTACTATTACTATTATTACTATTACTATTACTATCATTATTATTAGTAGTAGTTGTAGTAGTAGTAGTAGTGGTGGTGGTGGTGGTAGTAGTGTTATTCAAAGTATTAGTATTATTTAATGATTTTATTATGATTTATTATTATTATTATTATTATTATTATTATTATTATTATTATTATTATTATTATTATTAGTAGTAGTAGTAGTAGTAGTAGTAGTAGTGGTGGTGGTGGTGGTGGTGGTGGTGGTAGTAGTATTTATTATTAGTATTGTTTTATTGTGATTTATTATTATGAGTAGGGCCGGGACTCGATTAAAAAAAATAATCTAATTAATTAGAGGCTTTCTAATTAATTAATCAAAATTAATCACATTTTAATCACATATAAATATTTGACCTGTGAACATTGAGAAGTTATTTTTTCACATGGATTTTTAGTATACCATGAATAATGACTGAATACATAAGCTTAAGCAACAAAATATTGTTTATTTTTGTTCAACCAAGTCGTTGTACTCGGAGTCGGGCTAACGTCCGCGCTAGCTGCTATATGTTTTGCATTGAGATGATACTTGAGGCTTGATGTGCTGCGGTGATATGTGAATTCCTTGTTGCATAGCTTACACACAACCATGCTCTTATCGACGCTTCCATCCGTTCGTTTTTTATAAAAAAAATTCCCATCCACGGGACCAACCAAAGCGATCTCATCAGCTTCTTCGTTCATGTTCACTGTGGTTTGTTGTTGTCTGAAGTCATGAACGCTAGTTGGTGCTCCAGTATAATCGGTCCGCCGAAACTCATCCAATGAGAAATGTTCCGCGGTGCAAAAATAACTGCGATTAAAATGTGTATTTATTATCATCATTATTATTATTATTATTAGTGGTGGTGGTGGTGGTGGTGGTAGTAGTAGTAGTAGTAGTAGTAGTATTTATTATTAGTATTGTTTTATTGTGATTTATTATTATGAGTATATTATATTATTGTTGATATTATTAATGTTATTATTATTATTATTATTATTATTATTATTATTATTATTATTATTATTATTATTATTATTATTATTATTATTATTATTATTATTAGCAGTAGCAGTAGTAGTAGTAGTAGTAGTATTTATTATTAGTATTATTTTATTGTTATTATGATTATTATGAGTATATTATATTATTATATTATTGTTGATATTATTATTATTATTATTATTATTATTATTAGTAGTAGTAGTAGTAGTAGTAGTAGTAGTAGTAGTAATAGTAGAATTTATTATTTATTATTTTATTGTTATTATGATTATTATTATTCATTTTATAATTAATAGTATTAGTGTTATTTTATTATTTTATTGTGATTAATAATAATAATAACAACAACAACAACAACAACATATGGTGTAAATACAGGTAACACTTTTTATATTGAAATGACTATAAAGAAGTGCCACAATTTAGCTTAATTTTATTGTCATAATTAAATATATAAATATTATTTTATAAATGAAAAAAATTACTTAAAAATAATGAAAATGAACACATTTTCATAAAGGAATATTTATGGCCTGTAAATCATTTTAAATCTTCTTTCATTGACAGATGACAGTTTTGCATTTGAATTCAGTGTAGCAGGTCTCCATTGGGATTTTTTCTTCTTTTGCCTGTATTGACATTTCAGTCATCTCTCATCCAGCTAAAACTGAAAGGCTTTATGATTTTCTCTTTTGTCCTGATGGGGTGGGCAGGGGGTAGACACTGAGGTTTTGGGATACACTGTGAGTCTGTCATGGGAACAGAAGTAGAATAATGAAAGGCATTCAGTCACCGATGTGAGAGGAACTCGAGAGGCCGGACTGTGAACCGTGTTAAACATGTTTCATACAGGTGAAAGAAACACTGTTGTGTTTGTCATGTGACAGCGAGGCGAATAATGTCAGAGAACCAGCAAATATAAAAATATAAGGTTTCTGTTAAAGGAAGAGCTCACCCAAAAGCCCTTTCCAAACTTTACAGCATGATATCTCAGATACATAGAAACAGAATAGAAAAAAGGTTTAATATGCAAGGGATGAATTGAACCTCATGCATTATTTGTTATATCTATTATTTGCCTGTAAATCATATGTTGTGCTTTTGTTTTTCTCATTTCTGGACCTCATCAGTGTCCATTCGCATTTTTGCATTAAAAGCACACAGGTTCTCATAAACCTTGCCCAGAATAAAGTCACATTGGTTTAAAAATGACACCATTAAGGGTGAGTAAATATGCATTTTTTTTTTAAAGTGAACTCTTACTTCACAGATGCTTTAGAAACGGTTCATTAAGATATGTTACTGTGTGATGCTTTTGAGAGCCACTATCCTTAAACTCTCAGCGCCGGCATACATATTCAGCATTCATTCATATTCAGAGGATGATGATAACTTTGTGCTATTCAAAAGCTAAACTTTCTCATATTCGTAACTTATATTGTGCGCACTGAATACTGATAATACAGCCAGATTCATTTCTGCTTTAGAAACTTGAACACAACTGTGTAATATCCCACCGAGCTGCCATACCAGGATAATAACATCCAGCGTGTGTCTGCATACTGAAAGAATAGCGATTATTTTCTGATACCTTATAAAGTTTCTCTTAAAAACACTATTTCCTTCTTCCGGCCTGAAGAATATCTATGAATGAAGGGGAAGTTTGTTCAGAATGATGCAAAAACGTACACAGATGTCTGTTATTAATATATAGGATATTTATTGTTTGTCATTTCAATACTCAAACAGAACAAGTAAGATTTAAAGCCGGAGGGGAGATACTGCAAAGCTCAATGCAGAAAGTGCTTTTTAAGTTTAATATTTAAAATGTTTTTTTATGCCATATTTATTTTTATATAAAAATTATCATCTCAGTTACCAAATTTTAAAGGGGCCATGGCATGAAAATCTGACTTAAGTGCTATAATTGGGTCCCCAGTGCTTCTATCAACCTAGAAAATGTGAAAAAGATCAACGTAATTTAGTTTTGGTAAACCATTCTGCAAGCACCTGAAAAATTAGGTAATTGAAATTTGGCTCTCCTTATGATGTCATAAGGAGATCTTATTATAATAAAACCGCCCCTTAATCTGCACTATCCAACCATTGCACTGCTATTTATTGCAGAGAGAAAGAGAAAATAATTCACAGCACAATTGAGTTTCAATTGCAACAAACCACCATCATTGTGATCAGTGTTTGCATTTAATCAGCTCATTTGCATTTTAAAGGACACGCCCAACATTTTTATTTTTAGCAATTTTAACATGCTATAATAAATAATCTATATGGTATTTTGAGCTAAAACTTCACATACGTACTTCGGGGACACCAAAGATTTATTTGACATCTTAAAAAATTATTGCGACATGTCCCCTTTAAATAATAAATAAATTATCCTGTTTAGCTCAGTGGTAGTGCATAGCATTAGCAGTGCTAAAAGTCATTGCTAACACACATGCATGCTGATAAAATAATGCACTTTGGATAGAAGTGTCTGCTAAATCCATAAATGGAAATGTAAACTATGGACAAACCAATTTTCGGCTGAATTTACCCTCATTTTTGACCCAACCATGCAACAAGCATGCAAAAATTAACAAATTGGCTGTTACCTATTTAAAATCTAATCATTATCAAATACAAAAAAAATGCAAAATCCTTGCATGGTCCTTATGTTGTAAAGTACCATCTCTTTTGATGTAAATCACTGTTTGGAGCTATTTAAATATTATAATACCTGGGACATCTGGGTCCGATATATTTTCTGAGTCTGTCTGAACATGCAGGTGCTTTCTAATCTCTTTAAGACCTCTGTTTTGTGTCTAATATAAAACAAGGACACGTTTATATGGAGCAAATTTCCGATGGGGAAAAGGATACGTTTAAATTCTCCTCCCTGACTTATTTTTGAAATTCATTAGCCTGCATATGGAATCAAAATCCCATTTAGTTTAATAACTCTAATGGGAATGGAAAATTGAAAACTCGGATTTAATTGTATTAGACGTTGGTGTATTTCCATGGGAATTCCAGCTGTCTCTAAAACCCTTGTGTTATTAGTTTTGAGTCAAAGGGCATTCCCAATTAGTCTACATATGAAGAGATGTTTTACTTTGTACTTTCTGACCTGAATATCCTTAATATTTCACCCTTTTACCGCCCACTGTGTCTTAAATAAAGTCAAACATGATCTGGAATGGTGTTTTATTTTTAAGGAAAAGCTGCTGTGTTGGCATGCCACAAATGTCATAGCATGAAAATGGTTCTGGGAAAGCAGATTATACAGAGCAATGCTCTGGCAACCCTCAGACGATTCTGTGCAGTTCCTCTAAAGGGTTGCCAAGTATCTGTAACTCCTGATTAAGTCATAGTTATTGCATCTTGCATAATGCATGCCATTCTGTAGGCAATTTATATCAGGTCTAGTTTTTTTTTATTTGCCATCATGTGGGAAATTGGCTCACTGTAGATAGCGGCTCTATTTTCAAAACTTAGTGAGCTGCTTATCTAGGCAAAATTTTAAGGCATAACACTTAAACGTACACGCCTACTATCCAAAGGCTTTAAAGGTTGAGATAAAATTATCCTGCACTATGAGCTGCCATGTGTCGACCATATTCTAAGCAATCTGTGTGTCCTGTAGATGACTCCTGCATGCATAAAGACCAGCACATTCCCAATGTATTTAATACACATATGCAATATTTAATATAATAAAATAAAAAACTCACAGTTTCACTTTGTTCAATTATTTTGCCTAATCTGAGTTGGGACTATGCTTTGTGTGTTTGATTTTTGTGGTGCTAAATAAACATTGCTCAATCTGAGTTGGTGGGTTTAGATGATCACCATTATGTTGAAAATTAGATCATTTGTTTAGGTTAAGGACAGCACATGACAGACTTTAATATTGGTTTGGTAGGAAAAGCAATTACATTAAAAATACTCAACACAATCTCATGGCATGAGGGGGCTAATTCATACTAGTATGACCACATTCATATGTTTTTATTTTTTTACTATTTTCTTTTGCCCCTGTGACATTGGGGTTTCATTAGTGTTTTTTCTACCCAGTCTCACAAGGTTTCGTGATATAGTCACATATTTTTGTTATTCTTTTTTCGTGATATTATCACGAATTTCCGTGATCGCATAACGATTTCCTGTTTTCATGTTCATACAATTTTTTCAGATTTTTTTTATATGTCGCCTGGCGTTAGGGTTAGAGTTGGGTTTGGGTAGGGATGTCATTTTATGTAAATCTAACCCTAACTAAAGCAACAATGGTAAGAAAATAGGACAAAACAGTTGAGTAACCAATACGTGATAATCACACGAAAAAAAGATTTAAAAAAATATGTGACTATATAACAAAATTTCGTGAGACTTGGCTGTGTTTTTTTACGATAATCGTAACTCATAAAATATGTACAATATACATTTTTGTAAGATCATGCTGTAATACTAGTGACAAGGGTCATGTGTGTCATGTTCTGAAATATTTACCAAGTACAAACATGTTTTTTTTTTAATTAAAATTTCTTGCATTTCTTTCACCTGGAAGTATGGGAATATTTGGTTTTATGGGACAAATTGTATTATTTTAATGCAAGTACTGCAAGTATTTCTGAAATTATGCACTAGCACTGTTTATGATTAAAGGGATAGTTTAGTTTACTCAAAAATGAAAATTCTGTTATTATTTTTTCATCCTTATGTTGTTCTAAATCTGTATGAATTTCTTTTTTTCCCATGAATACAAAAGATATTTTGATAAATGATGGTTAGCACACAGCTGATT
The DNA here is from genome assembly GCF_027580225.2 of Misgurnus anguillicaudatus. Taxonomy (NCBI): domain Eukaryota; kingdom Metazoa; phylum Chordata; class Actinopteri; order Cypriniformes; family Cobitidae; genus Misgurnus; species Misgurnus anguillicaudatus. The sequence continues at coordinate 46,553,537 of NC_073339.2, forward strand.
GACTTCTATAGTAGAAAAAACAAATATTATGGAAGTATTGTGATAAATGATGGTAAGCACACCTATTGAATTCCATCGTATTTGTTATTTCTACTATGGAAGTCAATGGTTTCAATCAGCTGTGTGCTTACCATCATTTATGAAAATATATTTGTGTTTATTAGAAATAAATAAATTCATACAGGTTTAGAACAACATGAGGATGAGAAAATTATGACAGAATTTTTATTTTTGGGTGAACTATCCCTTTAAGGGTTGAAGTAATGTAGTTTTTTGGCTTCTGTGTGCTTTATTATTTATTTTTTCATTTACTTTCTCCTACCCCTTAAAATCACTACTTTCGTTTCATGATTATATTTTGTACATGATAACAGAAGATATTTCACATTGTGACCACTGTATATTGTCTTCTATTTCTGAAATTCAGCCTGATGTTTGATCTTTTCATTTTGTTTATAATCCCCATTCATCTTGTTACCTATTATGTAGACACTCATTACTGCAAAACAGTGTTTTTTTTTTGGCCATTTTTGCATTTATTTTGACAGTGAGTAAGGAGAGGACAAAGGAAAGAAAAGGAAAGGGAGGAGAGAGGGGTATCGGATAGGCAAAGGACCATGAGCCGGAAATTAAACTCGGGTTGCCGCAAGTGGGAAATGTCGGAGCGCTGCCCACTACACTGCTCTGATGTATTGTTTTATACAAAGTTTAATTGTTATGAAAATATTATTTGATTGTCATTCTGACAAAAAAGTTCATAGGTGGAAAGAAAAAAACTGTGCAAAATATTTAATAAAAGCAAAACTCTTTTGTACAATACTGCAGATTAGTTTACAAACTTCTGTAGCCTTTTTTTAATATTTCAAAATGAGTTATCTGTAATCTTAGTGTACTTTTTGGAACTACTGGCGATTAAATTACCTAACAAATGTATGTAAGGGATTTCAGTCTAATAAATGATATTTTAGTCATTTAACGCTCGCTGAACTCTCAGTTTTATACATTATATCTTTGTTTCATTTCCTATATCTCATAAATGCATGCAGAATAAACACAAATGCCTGTCTTTTGGACAAAGGTTAGTGTAATTTTAAGTTTAGGTGTAATGGTTACTCTGAATTAAAGTCAAAATCATTTCACAGATATTTTAAAACAAGATATACTGTGGGGTATTTATTTTTAAAGCTGCAGTTTTATTCAGTCAAACACCATAAAAATCAAATTGTATCCCTGCAATTATAAACTAAAGTCTCGATTGATTTTCTTTCCCTCTTCACAACCAAATATAACAGCATCAACTTTCTAATAAAACTCTGTTTTCATTCACATTACTGTGTGAATGTTGATAAAATGATGCATGCTGGGAAAAATAATTGTTCTATTATCGACTTTAACATCACCAGTATAGCTGAACTGAGCATTAAACATTTTAATTTGAAAATTGCAAGCAATTATGTTATGAAAGGTAATGTGTGTGCATACAAAATCACATATAACAATAAGTTTTTCATATAAAATGTTTATTTGCACCTTCTTCATTACTTGTCGGTATATAAGAGAGAGTAACAAAATCCAAATATGCAATCCATTTAGTTATTTTTTTCTCTTAAAAAAGAAAGGAAAAACTGTAAGGCATGTATATTAAAATGTCGCACCTCACCTACAGTAGCTGAGAGCAGCGTGCTTCAGTAGGAACAACCACTTTCAAACCACACATCATCTCAAAGCGTTTCAAACATGTATTTGACATGGCTTGTACTTGTTTTCATGTAAACTTTGTTTGTCACTCAGAACGAGAACGAATCTTGATGTGGAACTCAATCGCAAAGTGCAATGTGGAAATGAAAACACGCAGGGTTACTTTGATATTAAACCTCATTAAAAAACCCGGTCCTTTTTCTCAAGGACATATCTCAGTCATTTTCATCCTCAAGGAAACATGGTGACATCTTTTGAAATGATTAAAGTAAGCCATACATTCACACCATAAGTAGAAACCATCTTACATATGACATGCTCTTTATAAACACATCAACATTCTTACACGAGCAACCAGGCCAATGGAAAGTAAAAAAACGAAAAAGTTTTTGCACTAACACAACCTTTTGTGATGTTTTTGGCTTGAAATAAAGTTGCCATGTTGTTGGATGAGCTCTGATTTCTTTAGACCGGAGTGCACTCGTGAATTGTTCAAAATAAGGTCTGATTTACGTATTTATGGCCAATTTTGTATTAAAACACAACCTCCAGTTTCCTCTTTTCCAAAAACACTGTGCTATTTCTGAGCCTCTCAGGAAAGACAAAGGTACTCGGGTACGAGCACAAAGCACAAACTCTTCAAGGAGCTTTCAACGGCAGATTCACCGAAGCACACGGCCTTTCATTTTCAAACACGTTTACACTCATCTACCTCACGAATGCTCTCTAAATCCAACCTTCACAATGAAATGAGAGCATTATCTTTGCATTTCACCGTTTTAAAAGTCAGGTCTGAATGTGAAGAGCTCTGTAAGAGTAAATGCATGGCGCTCTACAAACAAGAGGTAATTTAAAACATGCCAGCATTCGTAACGGGAGGTCTGAGTCGTCAAACGTGAAAACGTCGCCTGTACAAATTTGATCTGAACTTTACCGAACTGGGAACATTCATAACTACAGAACGAACAGAATATCGAAAGTGCCCTTGTGACATTCATATTAACTCCCTGACTCGATGAGCCTCATGAACCGCAAGCAAAACTGCACTGTCAGAAATAAATCCTCAACAAATGGTACCAAGGTGTCACTGGGGCAGAAACCCTTTAAAAATGTCTTAATATTAACTCTTTCCCCGCCATTGACGAGTTATCTCGTCAATAAAGAGAAAGAATTTTTATGTTAATCTGTAACCATCTGTAAAAACTTACCCAATTTATGAAAAAACTGAAGCCAAAAAGTTATGTATGTTTTGATAATCTTTCTGAATCTGATCTCTACGGAGCCCCTAATGGGACATGGAGAAAAAATGTAATAAAGTTTAGTTTCGCGTGCGCACATGAAAGTTTTGCGCGCACACGTGAAACTAAATTGAGAATTTTGAATGAAAATTAAATAAAGTTTAGTTTTGCGTGCGCACGTGAAACTTTCGCGCGTGTACATGAAACTATCGCGTGCACATGTGAAATTAAACTTTATTTAAATTTCTTCATGTGCAGAATTTTTTTTAAAGTTTAGTTAGAAACGTTTGCGTACGCACAGGAAACTATCGTGCGCGCACGTGAAACTATCGCGTGCCCACCTGAAAGCAAAAGTTTCATGTGGGCACGCAAAAGTTTCATGTGCACACGCAAAAGTTTCCCGAAAATAAACCTTTAAAAAAAATTTGCACATAAAGGTTTCGCGTGAGCACATGAAAGTTTCACGTGAGCACACGAAACTAAACTTTAGATTGTTTTTACTCCAATGTCACCTTAGGGGCTCAGTAGATCTCTAACAAAATTCCTTAACAAAATATTTCATCTTTTTGCTAAAAAAAAATATTTTTAAAGAAAAATACCTAAATTTAAGAGTTTATAAGCAGAGAAAAAAATATAAATAGGATGAAAGTTTTTTTCCCGTTTTGTTTGTTGGGTCTGTTTTTTCATTTGATATATTTGTATGTTTATATATTTTTAGACGAAAACTTTTCTGGAAGTAAAAAAGATTTTGTAAAACTGGCCTGCAACTTTTCAACAAATGGCTAGCGGGGAATGAGTTAAGTACAGACATGTATACATTTGGTACCAATATGTACCTTCGAGGTACACGTTTGGTGCAAAGGTGTGCTTTTTGAAAGAGTTTCCCCCCCAGTGACAGCTAAGGACCATGTTTTCCTGACAGTGTATACTGTGCAAATAGTTCGTAAAAAAAATTTATATAAGCGATGTAAAAAACAAACAAACATAAAATGCATCAAAACGGGAAGTTTTACGTCTTTATGATCAAGATTTTGCCAAAGAATTGTGTCAAATTTGCATTACAGTTTACAAAGACATTTCTTACGCTTGTGTCTCACGAATAAGGCCCAATGATTCATAATAAAATGCATTGGTAAAAGTGAAACGCTAACACAGTGAGCTACATACAGTAGAACGAAATGAAATTAAGAAAATATTGTAAATGAGGGTTGTAAATATATGATTATGAATATATAAATGATGAATATATAAATGTGCATAAAAACAAAAGGGTCTGTTTGAACACTTAACACGGTTAATTCAGATGCAAGCCCATTCAAAACTTCCAATACTGCCGAATTCAGGCCTAGAAACCAAATCAAAATCTTATATAATTGTTTCATTTTAATAATAATAATATTATTATTATGCTTGCATTGAACAGGGGATAAATAATCTTTAGCAGGAGCAAATCTGTTAGAAGCAGTTTTGAATAAAAGTTGCTAACTGGTAAAGGCAAAATATATAATTATATTAGAAATATAAATAAATCTTTCTCTGTAAGAAAACGCTTTTAACTAAAACCTTTATATATTAAGATATGGATCATTTAATTTGAGTTAAGCAGGCGCAGCCCTCGGGGGAAATTCACCAGACTCTTTAAACATTCAATCGTTTTACGATTAACAGTACTTTACTTTAACTTAAAAAAACTTATAATTGTGTGAAAATCACAGTTAAAAACCTGTACTCATGACCTCCCCATGCATTCTCACAGTGGTACATAAACAAGTTTCGTTTAGATTTTTTTGTTGTTGCTAATTTTTTAGTTTATATCTTGATTTCTTTATTGGATTAATAAAATGGGAGAACATAAAAAAAACACCAGAGCGCTTTTAGTTTGACTCATTTATGCAGTATAAAAGGAAAAATATATTTTCATTATTCTCTCTTTTCCCAAACAAACATGGAAAGTGGTCCCATCTGTGCGGCAACCACCTATTGTCCTAAAAGTTTGTTTTTCTTTTAAAGGTGAAGCGTGTAATTTCGGCATCACTAGCGAAAAATATTAACCGCTATCAAGAACCCCGCAATCTGCCATTGGTCGGGCAAACAGATAGTCCCGCCCCAAATTCACGCCATTGGTCGAGTCAATGATGCTTTGGCTGGTGGGCTGCTCAAACGAACAGAGCAAAGTTTGGAAAGCACCGAGCGCTTCAAATCTACGAATGTCGTCTCTGCATATTAAGCAGGGAGAGGAGAAAGTATTTAAACATCAGAAAAAAAAATTACACACATCACCTTTAACTTCATTTCGAAACGTTGGCCAAAATAGAAGCAGATTTTTGATTGCACCAAGCATTCTTTGGAACAAGCAGGATGCAAATATGAACTCTCCGTACGTTCAGCTAGCGAGCTTGTTCTCCGTTTTATCGTGGGCTTTTTTTGGAAAACATCCAGTCCATTGAGGCAAAGGCTAACAGCGTGTCAAGAACGACGCTGCGTTTGTCTTTAAAGTCTGTTTGGCTGTTGCCTCCTCCTGCCATTATCTCCACTGCAGTAACAGTGATACCAGTGCGATTACACCGACTAAAAACTGCAGACGAGGCTTTTGCTGACCAGACGCGTCCGCCGCAGGCTGCGGTTCGCTGATGTCGGCTTCCACCATCGGAGGCTCCGTGTGCACCACCTCAGATACTGTCGTGAAGCCGCTACCGCTGCCCGAACCGCTCTCCTCATCACCTGATGTCAACAAATACATGACAGTAAGATCAACGTTGTAGGTTCAGTAGAATGCAAACTTTACATTCACATTCATGCATTTCACAGATGCTTTTATTTAAAGCAACTATACTTTTTATAAGTATGTGTGCTCTCTGTGAATTAAACCTATGACCTTTGGTGCTGCCAATGCAAAGCACTACAGTTAAACTAGACAGGAATACAATGTCAACATCAAAACATCTGCAAAACTTAATAATGTCAGCTTAACTGAAAGCCTAAAAATGTGCAAGATTATTACGAAATTTTAAATGCATATGAAGTTGAATTTTTCACATAAAGTAACACAATTATAAGTCAACGGTTTTACAGCATGTGTGCTATAATATGAAAAACAACAAACAAACACGGAAAAAAATGAATAAATTGCAACATACTGCAGGACCAACATGATCTCACGGAAAGTCGTGTTATAGTCACAAAAAATTTATAAATTTTTTCCATGGCACGAAATTCAGCTTTTTTGTAGAACATTTCTTTATTGACATTTTACTATATATATATATATAACATAGCCCTTTACCCCAGGCAGGATTTAAAAATAAAATTAAAATAAGTGCAGTAAATAAATATAATCGAAATTCAGCTTTCATCATGCCTTGAGCATGAATTACTTTTTCGTTTAACTCGCACAAACTTCTACAAATAGTTTTCCATGTCCGTGGCACAACTCTCCTCTTCATGTCGATTTATGTATAGCTTTCTAACTATTTCTCCTATTTTCAAATCATTGTCCCTTGGGGTTGGGGTTAGATTTGGGGTTTGGGAAGTACTTTTATGTATTGGTTTCTACATCTTTTTCTTCCGCTTTTAAAACTATTCTCGCTTGGAGTCGGGGTTTGGGTTAGGATGTCTAAAAATGCAACAGAAAGTGATTCTAACCCCAGCCCCAAGCGACAATGTTGGAAAATAGGAAAAAACAATAAGAAAACAATACATAAAATACTACGAAAAAGAAAGTCGCGCCACGGACACGAAAAAATATTTATAGAAATTTGTTTGCGTGACACGAAAAAGACATTCATGCTCAATGCACGAAAAAAGCTGAATTCCGTTCCATTGACATGAATAAAATTTTTGTGACTATAACACGACCTTTCTGTGCAGGACATACTGTAGTTTTATTAAACCATGCTATATCACTGCACATTAAATATTGTGGTTTTGTCATTTACACCAAATTTTGCTTTTAGTAAGAAGATAAACGATATTTGAGGATGAAACCTTATCATATCTCACCTGGTTTGGACAATGTGTTTACTTTAATAAATGCACTTTAAGGAAAAAAATTTCACTGGACCCCCAATTTTTATATCGGACACAACCCTTAATAATTATAATTTAGTTTCCTATTGCTGTCAGGCCCGCTAAACGTTCTGGTGCTCTGTTTCTGACAGACGTGAGATCTTATTTCCCAACCAGAGGGTCTAGACAGCGTGTGACGCTTTTGGACATCCCAGTATGATTAATGAAATCAGCAGCTGAGGCGAGGTGTCGTCTGAGGGACGTGATGACCTCCTTAGGGGGAATCGCAAACTCTGGAGAGCGTTTGCATCATATAAAGTGTGTAAATGTGGATGTGAGTTTGGCTTATTTTTAACTGTGCAATTGAACCTATTTTTATCTATGCATTATAAGATGGCGCAGAAGTAGGTCTGCCTTGCAAATAAAAAGTAATAAAAAATAAAATAATTGTCAATAGTGTAAATGGCTTCATCATAAATACTAATATATCTTTGTTACAATTAGGGATGCAAAATTCGAGTAATCTTCAAGGGTGGAAACTTTCCATGGGAATTAACAAGAATGTATGGGAATTAAAAAAATATATTATCTTGCATGCATGTCTGCTTATGACCAAACAATGGTCTTAATTATGTTTGTATATGATGTAGTTTATATACATTTCTCTAAATTTCCAAATAATCCCCATACATTTCCGTAAACTACCTTACATTTCCGTTAAGTTTCCAATTTGGAATATTTAAAAAAATCCCATGTACATTTACCAGAGACTTTCCGCCCCTTTGTAGGTGTGCAGTTTGAAAAGTAATTTTTGAAAATATATTACATTTGTAAACACACTCTTTTGTAATATATCGAGCATTTACCAAACCTAACCAAAATAATCTAAAGGTAATGCATTGCTGGCTTATTAAAGTATTTTGAATTCAGAATTGTTTGCATTTGAAAAACTTATTGGGCATTGCTATGGACGAGAGTGGACACGCTACTGATTGTAAACATTTATGTAAAAATGTATTGAGCTTGATATAAAGTTTTCTCATTAAGTTTTCTTACTTGAATCTTGAAAGTAAACATCTTTCCCGTTGTAAGCGTTTCGTAACTTGTTGGTCATTACTCTGAGGGTCATGATCTGCTGACGGATAAACGTGTCCGGTCTCGTGATGTCCACGTCCACCTCTGGATTATTGAGCTGGTTTGTAAGACCGTCTTTCACAACTTCAGGAAAATATCTGAAAATCAGGAAATGGGTGAATGTTTGGTTGGTTTGAATGTTTTCACAGCTGGCGTTATACAAACATATAAATCATTCACTTTCAGTTAAGCAGATCTATTTGATATCATCTATTTTTGATCACAAATCTTCAAACGCAGTCATGCAATAAACAAACATTTCATAGATTGAACAAAGATCATAATTTACGAAAGTAAACATATACCCACATTTTATATTCATAAATTATTTATGTTGTTTAGTAGGGGAAAATTGGCGTATCTATGAAAACTATTTCATGCTGGAAGAGGCAAGGACATTTTAAAGATCTGTAATATATATTTTTTCTTCTTTAGCTCTTGTGTTTGCCTACTAGGTCATTTCTAACATTCACATCCCCATTACATATGTCTAAATATTTAATCAAATACTAAAATTACCATTTTAAGGAAATTATGCCGTTTTAAATCATATAAATACTTCTTAAGAAAACACTTTTCCCCATCTTGTCCACACAATTTCTGTAATGTTTTTGATGTTAGGCACCCAGTAATCTTCTGACTGTTGTGTAAATAATCAAGTTTAAATTATATAATACTGAAACATTAATACAGTAAAAGCATATTTCTCAAAGTTATTTTTTAGAAATGCTTATTTTAATTACAACCCAAGCAGATTTTAACTATTATTATTTATTATACATTATAATTCAATAATAATAATAATAATAATAATAATAATAATAATAGTAATAATAATAATAATAATAATAATAATAATAATAATAATAATAATAATTTATTATTATTATTATTATTATTATTATTACTATTATTATTATTATTATTTATATTATTATTATTAGTCATATTAGTAATATTATTATTATTATGCTTCTTTAAATTGCAACTCAAGCTAATTGTATTTATTAACTATTATTATGTATTATTATAAATTATAATGCATACATTATAAATAATAATAATAATAATAATAATAATAATAATAATAATAATAATAATAATAATAATAATAATAATAATTAATCATCATCATCACTTCTTCTTATTATTATAACTATTATTATTATTATTATTATTATTATTAATATTATGTTACTTTAAATTGCAACCCAAGCACATGTTATTAATTATTAATTATCATCATCATTGTTATTATTATTAATTTAAAGTTATATGATTCAAACAGTTACAATAATCTGACTTCAGTTGTCGTATGAGGTTAATGCTGGTTATGTATTAGCGGGCGGTCATGAGTGAACTATTGCTAACCCATTCATGACCTCATCTGGAGTAACTTTAGCAAGATCAGCACCTTACATATTCACATCCACTTCCCCTACAGCTTTACACTGTCTACAGGATTCAATTGCTATATGTTATGTCTATGTAAAACACCCTACAGAAACCTGCAGCACAGAAAATTGCACGCTTGCACTTTGTTATTGCACCTACATTTGCGATTCCTTTTGTAAATGATAGCACTTGCAAGACAGCATGTATTGTATTGTATTGTCACGCTCACTGTAGAAACGCCTCTTGAGTTAAAACGTTGTATGCAAATATTACAATGACATCATCGCAGTTGCTAATCATTTTTATGGTGATAATTTTAGTGGGACTAAATCTAAAAGACTAAATTCAATAAAAATGTGACCCTGCCTGTGAAAACCCAGCTGAAGTCATTTTTTTGTGATTGACTGGGATGTGAAATCCAACCTTGATGCTCTTAATCTCATCATTAGATTATAAGACTTTAGCCTGGATTTCACAGACAGGGTCATGATTATCTACGAAACAAAGTTGTACGTCAAGCGGTTCAAATTGAATTAATTTCTGATCTCTGTGTTGTCTTGCGAGCACTTAATTAAAGTATCACCGCTGAATTTCTACCTTATCACAACTGTGAGTTTGTATAAACACATGTTGCAGTAATATGCACGGATTCGACTCTATTGAGATGTAATCTCCTAATAACCGCTCTGGTGAGGGGTAATTGTTTGCGTCTAATTAATATTTCAGGTGGTGCTTTGTGAAAAATAAATGAAACTTGTTGAACGCTCCCAGGTCGTGCAATCGCAAATGTGCTCCCATTCAAATGCAAACTGTGCGCTTTTTAAGCAGCAATTAGCAAATAATGAGATTGTTGTTCTCTACGGAGAGAAGATCCCACGAATACCAAATGCACCGTATGAATTTCTGCTTCACCAAGTCTTATCATTCGCGTTAATTTGTCTGTTGAAAAAGCCTCTTCACACAGCGTGGCGGATTTACATTGCTCGGTGAGAAAATGAAAGACGTCTTATATTGCACCATCTGCTGATATTATCACTTGTTGAGGGCCAGGAAGCTGATGGGGTTTTTTGCCAAGCTGTCTGGCAGGATGTCAAAGGCGGACAGACGGAGTGACAGACATCATGGCCATGAACTGAGATGATGAGAGATGAATTATGTGGCGGAAAAATGCTTCTCTTGTTTGTGCTGTTGAAACAATTTAAACTAAGAGTCTGTTGAAGATGTGCAAGAATTATTTCTCAATGAGACAAAACTCAATCTAGTCATGTGGTAAAACCAGGTTAATGCAATAATGGTGAAACTTGAGAAAAAGACCAATTTTGTTCTTAGACCATCCAGTCCTAAAGCTTAAACGTATTCTTGAGGAAAGATTGAAGACCAATTTACATATGCGTTTACACCCACTCTTTAACATTATATACATATTAGGGCTGTCAAAGATTACATTTTTTATTTAATTATTTAATTATTCCAATTAATCTCATTTAATCACACATTAATATTGGTCTGTAAATGGAGAAATTACCTTCAAATTGAAAAAAATAAACAGTGCTTTTCATGTTTTTTTTTCAGGTTGGACTGTGGTTTAACAAAAATGTACAAAATTATATCAAATGCAAGATAATATAAGTTATATCAACATATTTTATGTTATTTTATCAACATATTTTATGTTATTTTAACTCATTCCCTGCCAGACTTTTTTAAAAGTTGCCCGCCAGCATTTTTTGTGATTTTTAGAAGTTTCACAAAATGTCTTCCAAGAAAATGTTCTTCTATAAATACATAAACATACAAATATATCAAATGAAAGCACAGACCATCTGCTTTCAAACAAACAAACAAAATGGAAAAAAAATATGTTTCATGTTTATTTGTTCTCTTTTTATAACCTCTCAAATATGGGTAGGTTTCTTCAAAAATACCAAATTGTAAAGCAAAAAACTGAAATAATAGCATTTTTGTAAATGAATTTTGTTAGAGATCAGATTCAGAATGATGATCAAAACATACACGGAGTTGACAATGTTGTTAAATTTGTTTTTGCTTCAATTTTTTATAAATTGGGTGAGAGTGCCATCTAGTGTAAAATAGCGGAATTACAGATTACTATAAAAACTCATCAGTTCATTGGCAGGGAAAAGTTTTCTTTTAATTGACAAGATAACTCAGCAATGGCGGGGAAAGAGTTAAAGACTCACAGTTTTTAAACCAGTGATATTGTAAACACTCACTTTATCTCTAATTTAACGCATATGTACACTTCTCAGAGCAACATCAGTACTGATGTACTGATCCATCCAAAAGTGAAGCAAATCTTTTCAAAATTCGCAAAAAAAGAAAAACAAAGAAATGCTAATTAAGGGCGTTTCTATCAAGATATTTGTGCGAATGATGGTGGCATCGGTTAACTAATAGTTAATAAAACAAGACATGCTTTAAGAATGGAGACACGACTGCATTTAGTTGCGACTTTTATAAGTTATGAATTTACTAGCAGTGCAGGTTGTAATTGCCAAACTGAATGCTGTGCACAGAAAAAGAAATGCAGACGTCGCATTGTGACGACATCGAGCCCCATTTACTGTAAGGGAAAGACGACATCGGCGGAAACAGCTAGACAGTCAGTCCCGGTCGGTTTAATGTTCGCTACGTCAGAATTTATTCGAAAAATGTGTTTCCATCTCCCAATATTCGCATTTACTCTACTCTAAGCGAGCGTAGAAACGTTTTGCCGAATTACGGGATTTTTTCTAAATTAGGCATTTCCATCACTTGTTTCATATGCGATACTTCATAATGCCCATTAAAGTGTAATGGAAATCCAACTAGTGAAATCCATTCCAGTTTAACCCTTTTGTTGTGATTACGTAATACGTAAGGTCGCGCTGGTGCGTCACAAGGCTAGTGCAAGATGAGAAGTTTTAAAAGGTTTAAAAGCACTTTTTTGCTAAAATGTTGATGGTTTCGCTAGATAAGACTCTTATGCCTTGGTTGGGATCATTTAGAGGCCTTTGAAGCTGTACTGAAACTGTAAACTGTTGAGGTCCACTAAAGTCCAATAAATGTAGAAAAATCCTGGGATTTTCTTAATTTTTTCGATTATCAGGATTTTTTATGAAAGCGAAGTAATCCTTTAAATACTGAAATTTGCAAGGCCTGAAAGCATGTGAAATTATAAACTTTTGTGATAAAATTTTGTTTAACAGCGATTTCTAATACCAGGTGACCACAGCTTTATTGATATAAATAATCATATAATCCTATATAACACTAGTAATTATAGCATCCAATTTTTTTTCTTGACAAAACTACTTACCATGGTCGATATCTGTAAAGGACACAACAACCTCTGCGCAATATTTCTAGGGCTTATGCGTGTTTTCTATTTGCCTGTGACCTAATTTTGCTAAACCAATTACCATCTAATGTGTCATTGAAACACAACAATCTGTGACGTGAGCCGAGGGACACGATGCTGAAGGTGACTGGCGTACCTTCCCTTTGTGTGGCTGTTCCAGCACTGCTCTTCATTTGGGTCAGTCACTTTATCCTCCGCACAGATGACGTCTGGCAGCGACGACCAGAACTTCTTCGACTGTTTGAGCTCCTCCTTAATGTCGATCACCTGGAATACCACAGTAAAATTAGTTTACCGCATACAGCACCAGAGAATGAAATGAGTGCGGTCTGAACTGCATACAGAAATGCTTGTGATGGTTAGGGTTGGGAATATAACATGTATACAGTGCATGATATACAGTTCTTCAGTACAGTATAGTATGTGTGTTTCCTGGGAATCAAACACAAAGCCTTTGCTAACATAACAGTCTTGCAGCTGAGCTACGGGGGAAAGACCGAACCAACTATTTACAGTATAAAACTACAGTAAGCAAAATTGTGATTTTAAACTTTTTATGCTGGTTTGCCCACTTTCCACCCACAGTGTCCTGAAGACTTTCAGCTCATTTCAACCACACAAAAAAAGTTTCAGGCCAGAAAATAATTGACTCCACACCGACTGCAAAAACACGCTGGTCTCCAACCACATTTCACCAGCAGCATTTTGGTGAAAATATGATAAATCTTTGGGACAGGTGCAGGTCTCATATCTTAACCAGACTGAAAGGGTTTTCATCATGGTCCATTAGAGATACATAAACCAGAATTTCATGGCAAAATATATCTGCTTATTAAAGGGGACATTTCACAAGACTTTATTAAAGGAATATTCCATTTTCTTAAAAGAAAAATCCAGATAATTTACTCACCACCATGTCATCCAAAATGTTGATGTCTTTCTTTGTTCAGTCGAGAAGAAATTATGTTTTTTGAAGAAAACATTGCAGAATTTTTCTCATTTTAATGGACTTTAATAGAACCCAACATTTAATACTTAACTCAACACTTAACAGTTTTTTTCAACAGAGTTTCAAAGGACTATAAACGATCCCAAACGAGGCATAAGGGTCTTATCTAGCGAAACGATTGTCATTTTTGACAAGAAAAATAAAAAATATATACTTTAAAACCACAACTTTTCGTCAAGGTCCGGTCCAGCGCGACCTAACGTAAATGCGCGGTGACGTAGGGAGGTCACGTGTTATATATATACATATATATAAACGCACATTTGCGGACCATTTTAAACAATAACTGACACAAAGACATTAATTAGTATCAGTTTTCATACAACAATGTAGGAACGGTCCTCTTTCAAGACGCTTTTGTAAACACTGGGGCGGAGTTTCGCGTTCGTCCTCTGTGACCTCTTGGCGTCATGACGTATTGCGGTGACGTAGTGGGGTCAGCTGGCGCATCACGACCGGATCTACACGACGAGAAGTTGTGCTTTAAAAGTGTATTTTTTTTATTGTCAAAAATGACAATCGTTTCGCTAGATAAGACCCTTATGCCTCGTTTGGGATTGTTTATAGTTCTTTGAAATTCCGTTGAAAAAAACTGTTAAGTGTTGAGTTAAGTATTAAATGTTGGGTTCTATTAAAGTCCATTAAAATTAGAAAAATTCTGCAATGTTTTCTTCAAAAAACATAATTTCTTCTGGACTGAACAAAGAAAGACATCAACATTTTGGATGACATGGTGGTGAATAAATAAGTATCTGGATTTTTCTTTTAAGAAAATTGACTAATCCTTTAAGATATCAAATAAATCTTTGGTGTCCCCAGAGTATGTATGTAAAGTTTTAGCTCAAAATACCCCACAGATAATTTATTATAACATGTTAAAAAATGGGTTTTTGGGGTGTGTCCTTTAGCTGATAAAAAGCAAACATTGATCACCATAATGGTGGTTTGTTTATATTGAAACTTAAGGGGATCGCACACCGTCCGCGCAGCTCAGCGCCGCGCAGCGCCGCGCCGTTCTAAAAAAATGTAACACATTGTTTTCTATGAGTGTACGCACACCGGCGCCGCCAGGTGGCGCCTGTCCGCGCCGCCCAGCTGTGACTCAGGAAGTTGTTCAAATCCCTGTCGCGCCACAGAGCGCCACTCACATAGCTTAACATTAAATAAAATCATATGTGTCCCACATCATTAATGATTAACATTGGCTGCTAACGTATATTTTACATTTTGAAGTAGACGCTATCTGACGAAGCTCGCGCTATTTAATGTGCACTTCCGGTTTACAATACCTCCGAGTTCTGCTAGGCGCGACGCGGCGCTGTGCGGCGCTGAGCTGCGCGGCCGGTGTGCGATCCCCTTTAATCGTGCTGTCAATTATTCTCTTTCTCTCTCTCTCTCTCTGTCTCTGCACTAAATGGCAGTGGGTAGTGCAGATTAAGGGGCGGTATTATCCCCTTCTGACATCACTATTTTTTCAATGTTTGCAGAAAATAGTTGATCAAAACTAAGTTACTGGGTTGTTCTTTATCACATTTTCTAGGTTGATAAAAGCACTGAGGACCCAATTATAAGCACTTAAACATGGAAAAGTTTTAATGATATATCCTCTTTAACATCTACTTGATTATTAGACATCATTGTAGGTTAAATGCCTTTCTGTTTCACCAATAACATGTCTAACTACCCAAGCATTTGGTAATTAAACTCTTGTTGCTGTTTAATTCTCTAAGCTTGTAATTTTTTTAGCTGGTAACGTTTTATTAGACCAGCGTCACTATTAATACTGCTTATAGTTGGAGTCATGCGGCTTGTTGTGTAATTATGTGCCATTTTCTGAAATATTTATAAAAAAAATTAGGGATTGGACAAAATCTAAAAATGTAGTTCTCTGTGCTAAACTGATAAATAGATGCCTATGTATTTTTCAAAGTATAGTTAGGAGTCTTTTGTAGTCATGCACAATGCTTTGTAAAAGGCACAAGATGTAAAATAAAGCTGAAAAATCCTTGTTCTGATAAAGGCTTCACACATCCAAAGGTGTATTACACTATTTATCTGTCTTATACGCTTGCTGCCTTTAATACATGAGAAAATTAGCCTGAGCTCCGACATTAAAGATTAAATATCGATAAAATCTTGCCTTCTACTACATCGCCAAGGCTTCAGATGTGCACAAATTGATTTTATTAATGGAGTGTACCACACAACAGCAAGCAAACAGACGGATGCTTATCAGTGGCCGTTTCAACTGTAAAGCAGATCTATCATTGAAGAGATCAGATCGCCACAATGTGTCAATCATAATAAAAGCTCTTTTACAGGGCATCAACATCTCTCTACACAAGTGCCGTGTGACATTTTCACCTCCACAGGCATTGCAGACAGCATCATGGTTTGATTGTTATTACTAAGATTTTACTTTCATATCTAATTTGTGTAATAATTTTTTTTTCTTTTTCCACAGTATTACTTAATGTATATGAATTTTTCCTCTGTTTAATACAAAAGAAGATTTTTTGATAAATGATGGTAAACACACAGCTTATGGTACCCACTAGAGTTGCCAAATGTCCCGTATTAGCCGGGACATCCTATATTTTGGTAGTAATTGATTGGTCCCCGTACGTGATCACCCGCATCCCGTTTTTTGACTGCTACGGTGATCTAACAAATGACTGATACAATAGGTTTGTTTGACTTCATGTGTCACCAATTCGAGAAATCATTCAGAGGAGATGCTATCGAAATGCACTTGCGGTACTTTGATGTCATCCGCCTCCTAATCACAACACTTGGGAATAACCGACACCTCTCATCCAATCACAGACCCCCTCAAGTGTACGTTAAAGGGGGTTATAATATGATTTCATATTTTCTTTTTATATAGTGGATTATTTAGCTGTCTCACCTCAATCTAAGGCCTAGTCCACACGGACACGGGTATTTTTATAACCTGAGTTTTTCCTCCAAAAAAATCCCGTCCACACATGAAATCTCCGTCTTCATGAAAAAGCAAAAACACACTATCAAGCGCTGTCAAGAGCATGCCACACCAGCAGGCGGCCATATAACTCACATCGTAAAGCCACCTCGGCCAATCAGAAGCCTAACGAAAGTGACGTCGCAAGGCAAAACCCCTGGTTTTACTGTCTAACATGACAACACTGCAACCCGTGTTTCTTAAAATCCTCACCCTGGCAGGGGTTTTCAAAAATGTTCGGTTTCAATGTCCCGATACTGTGTTTTCGTGTGGACAAACCGCGTAAAAAAGTCACGGTTATAAAAATACTCGAGTCCGTGTGGACTTGGCCTAAAAATGCCCCAAATCCATTACCAAGTGTGCTTGGACATTTTCATGTGTGTTTTAATTAACTTGTTAAAGTATTTAATGTTGACTCTGCAAACTAAATCTTACAGAATATATGATGTTTTTATCTTTAGTCAAATTTAAATTTCACATTTGAAATAACATTTTTAACCCTTAGTGCAGGAGTTACAAACAGATAGTAAAGGTTATGGTTCATTTAACTCTTTCCCTTCCATCAACGAGTTAACTCGTCAATTAAAAGAAAACGCTTCCCTGCAAATGACAAGTTTTTCCGACAATCCGTATCTCCACTTTTATCCAGCAGGTGGCACTCAAACAGTAAGAACTCCATGTGCGTTTTGATAATCACTTTGAATCTGATCTTTATCAAAACTCCTTCACAAAAATGCAATTATCTCAGCTTTTTGCTCAAAATATGGTATTATTTTTAAGAGAGACCTACCCATATTTGAGAGATGATAAAAGTTTTTTTTTTTTTTGAAAGCAGAGGGTCTTTTCTTTCATTTGATATATTGTATGTTTATATGTTTAAAGAACAACATTTTCTGGAAGGCAATAAACTTTTGTGAAAATCATAAAAAATGCTGGTGCTGGCTTGCAACTTTTTTCAAAAAGATGCTGTTTTAGTTAAAGGACTGTGTTTAAAGTACAGTTGTAAATGAACAAACTATATATAAACCTACCATATGTTGCCAAGGCATAAGTTTAATACATAAGGAGATTAGCTATCATTTTGACAAATGGCTTAAAACAATACACTGTATATTCACACAAAACCATATAGTCATGCAGCAGGCCACCTTTTGTCCCGTATTTCATAGTGACAAAGTTGGCAACCAACATGATCTCACAAAGTTCCGTGGGATAGTCACGGAATTTTTTGCTCATTTTTCCGTGACATTCTCACGGATCTCCGCATATTTCCGTGGCCCTGCCACGGACTTTCTTTTCCGTGGCATTCTCACGTATTGGTTACTCAACTGCTTTTTCCTATTTTCAAACCATTGTCGCTTCGGTTTAGGGTTAGATTTGGTGCTTGCGTTACTTTGTCACTGTAAATATTGGTTTATACACTTTTTTCTGATGTATTATTTTATATTTTCTAAACTTTAATCAATTGTCACCTGGCATTGGGGTTAGAGTTGGGTTTGGGTAGGGATGTCATTTTATGTAAATCTAACCCTAAACCGAAGCGACAATGGTAAGAAAATAGGACAAAACATTTGAGTAACCAATCCGTGAGAATGCCACGGAAAAGAAAGTCCGTGACAGGGCCACGGAAATATGCGGAGATCCGTGAGAATGTCACGGAAAAATGAGCAGAAAATTCCGTGACTATGCCACGGAAATTCGTGAGATCAGGTTGTGGCAACCCTAGTACCAAATGAAAAACAAATACTATGGAAATCAATGGGTGTGGTTACCATCATTTATCAGAATATCTTCTTTTGTATTCAACAGAAGAAAAACTCATACATGAAGATGAGTAAATGATGACAGAATTTTCATTCTTTGGTGAACTATTCCTTTAAATGTCACACTAAACTATGTTGTAACTGGGGTTAATTTGCATGTTTAGAGCAAATATTTCATACAGCGACAGCAAATGAAAGCATTGTTTTCAAGATCTTCCTACATATGTGAAGCATCATGCTTTGGATGTGAATATGAGATTGATGGTGCCGAAGATGAAGCAATTCAATATATTTATATAGCGGTTTTTAAAATGTTGCATTGTTTCAAAGCAGCTTCACATGAGAAAACAGGAAAATTTTTAAATGTGTAAAAAAATACATAGAAAAGTTATTTAACATACTCAATTTTGTAGGGCTTAAGCATTGCATGTTTCGTTGGTGGACATATTTAAAGATTACAGCCTTTAAAGTGACATTGTCTGTCATAAAGCAACGTATTATTGCTTGATTATTTCTTAATGCCATAAATCAAATCAAAGGGCCTAAGGAATTAATGCATTTATTTATAAGAAATTTACTATTTGCATTCACCTTTCTTCTTTGATGTTAGGTTATTTTATGAGCTATTTTTAAATGTGCTACATCACGGATATTAAACCGTAATGAACATCAAATCCCTGGAAGTATCATTATAGAATTACCCACAAATATCTCACGCTAAGTGACATGAAGGATCAGTGGAAACCTGCATGCATCCTGCACGTGTCATTGTGTGGGCAGATTGGGTTTCTTACAAAAATAATTACCCAACGGGATTAAATGTGCTGGATGTCACGTTTAGTAGAGATAGCTTGCGGTAAGACGCTGAGGTTATCTGTGCAGAAGCGCGGTGGTAAAGAATCTGTATTGATGCCGTGTCAGAGTTGGAGAGCACTTTAGCCCTTTTTGAAGTCATAATCCGTGAACATGGGCTGCGGAGATCTGGAGTGCTTTCACACAGCGCTTTTGCTTTGCATTCATAAGCCGGTGGGCTGGATGTTAATATGAGAACGTTTGCAGAGATACTGTAGGGGATGTTCAGATAGACAGACCACAGCGAGACCTGCAGCGACACTGCTTAAGACGTACACGGAGGTATCTGAATGAGTTTATGTACACGTGGGAACAACAGCCTTGTGCAACAAATAAAACTGCCAATAAACCATTTTTTAATATCTACAGGGTTCCCACACCTTAGTTCACTTCAAATTCAAGGACCTTTCAAGGATTTTCCAGGTCAAATAACCTCAAATTCAAGGACCAAATGCGGGGGCACATTTTAGGTGAGAGCATCGTGTTACCTTTTTAAGATACATTGTTACAGTTCCCTTTCGAGGGAACTTGCGCTGCGTCACTGCGGTGACACTTTGGGGACGCCTCCAGGGGTAAGTGCGTCTGAATGTGTATATTAAATTCAACCAATGGTGAGGCTTAATGACAAAGACGGGGTGATGCGGGAGCCAGGAAGTATATCGCTATCTGAAATATTGCCAAAGATGACGTTACAGGCACGCAGGAAGTATGGCAAGGGAGACGCAGCGTCTCGTTCCCTTTTTAGGTAACAACAGTTACATACGTAACCCGAGACGTTTTCATGTGTCAAACACAACTATGCAAAAAAGCATTTTGGTACACTCTCAGAAATAAAGGTACAAAAGTTGTCACTGGGACAGTACCCTTTCAAAAAGGTACACCTTTGTACCCAAAGAGTGCATATTAGTACTTTGAACTGCCAAAATGTACCTTTAAAGGTACATATTTGTACCTAAATGGTACATATTAGGACTTTTTTTAAAGGGTACTGCCCCAGTGACAGCTTCGTACCTTTATTTTTGACAGTGTATGAATCAACATTCACATACAGAACATATAAGCATTTAAAGTGAACAGTTTAGCATGCGTGCTTAAAAAGTCTAGAATTTTTATGATATTATCCTACACTACACAGGAAATAATGTTTTTTTTTTTTTTTAGAAAACTTCTTAATAAAATAGATTCACGCACTTTCAATGACCTGTATCTATGTATGTATATTTTCAAAAACTTCCCAGGGCCTTAAATGTTTTCCCCATGATTCACAAACTTTCAAGGATTTCAAGGACCCGTGGGAACCCTGTATCTAAAAAGATTTCTCAGAGAGCACAGATGGTAGCAAAGAAGCAATGCAAATGTCAAGCACTTAGACAATTTTTTGTCTGTGGGTAATGATGCCTTTTCACCAGTATTACAAATCTGTGGAAAACACTGTATTAGTACCAAATGTAAACATATCTTGAACTTTCTAAAGGACCTTTCTAAAGGGGTACTGCCCTAGTGAGAGATAGGGTCAATTTTTTGACCCTTTTTTCTTTCGCTTTATGTCATTTTAAATTGTTCGCAAAATGTAAATTAAACTTAATTTATGACAAATAAGCTGAATTATTTGCGAGTCCTTTTCCGTGCATCTTGTGAAAATCGTGCATATAATTAAATTGTAAATTGCAATTGTAAAATGTCCTGCAAAGTGTACTTTAGCATTTTGTGAAAGAAAATGCAATTAACTTCATGCAATTAAGTTGTTTAATATATATATATATATATATATATATATATATATATATATATATATATATATATATATATATATATATATATATATATATATATATATATATATATATATATATATATATATATATATATTTTTTTTAAATAAAATTTCTTGTGCTTGTGCCATGAATGACGCCCTATGATTCTACTTTAATGATTTCTTCACAGATACGCAGCATTTTGATAAACATCTAATTCATAGACCTGAGAGAAGGTCTATTCAGCTACTAATATTATTCAAAATTAAATTGCATTTTTGGTTTTATGCACAACACTTTTTTTTCACCAAGACCGCTAGATGCTGCTAGGCATCTCTCTGAGAGAGAGAGAGAGAGAGAGAGAGAGAGAAAGAGAGAGAGAGAGAGAGAGAGAGAGAGAGAGAGAGAGAGAGAGGGACCCCCCAGAGAGTTATGAGCGAGCCGAGCATGCATATAAATAAATAAACCACCTCATGTTTCAAAGCTGTATTAAAATACATGCCATGTATTAAGAGAAGCCCTATGTTAGCGGTAAGTGAGTGGCTGTATATTGGTCGAGCAGACTGCGGATTGTCTAACGCTTCGGCCACAGAGATCATTAACACGCACGTCTGCCAGAAGAGATGAGTTAAGGGTGCGAGCTGTTATCCACTCGGGTCTCATTGCTCACCACGAGCCCAGACTTGACATCAGCCAGACGGCAAGGTTCGAATGCTGGCTGTTATTCCCTACATGTGCCGCGATTTAGCACATGGGTTATGCATGAACATCTTATAATAAAAAAGTACAAATACAAGGAAGCGAGTAAATGAAAGTAAATGAGAATTTTCGTGTGTACTATTCATTTCATTTGCCATCTAGTGAATAAAGGTGAGACAGGTTTATTATTTCTGTGTTATATCTTTCATTTAGATGGCACAGAGCTCGCAGTCTAGACAACAACCGTTTAGATGTCATTGTGCTTTCCAGACAAACAGCCTTATTTTCTGGGAATGTGCTGTGCCATTTTAACAACATTTTCAAGTATTGCACTTATTTTCTTGTTGGTTAACTTAACATCAATGTGTCTTGTGGTAACTCACAACTAAGAAACTTTGAATAGTCTAATGTTGAATAATAACGACACAAAAAAGTCATAAACTATTCTTCTATAATTGTATTTGCATAACTGTTTAAAACAAGTGATGTAGCTACATGCTCCATTATAGCAGAAGTAATGTGATGTGTCGGTCCTGAATGCAGACGTACACTACTCTGAAATGCTGTAAATGTGCCGGGAACAATTTACCAATGATGTCTAACCAGTAGATTTCTCCTTTTAACTTAAAATAGCAGGGTTACAATCCATCATTGCGGTGCCAAAGGTACTCAGCACCATTTATGTTTGATGGTTCTCCTGCTCACAGTCAGGTCCATCATCGCTGGTCAAGTCTACACACAACATTCACCATATCCCAGTTACTGAAAGTTTAGTAGCTGAAATTGCTCAATTTATAATAATTTCACTCCCCATTGAGATTTTGCACGTTATGAGATCGTTGCCTGTGTAATGATGAGTTAAAGATTGCATGACTGGAAAAACAGACAAATTCATTACTTAGAAGACTGCAAAGGGCAAGCAATAATCACAGCAAACAATAAATCCTTTTGAAATGATTCATGGATCCTTCAGTGCATAAAACACACAAGATATTATATTCTAACATTAGAGAGAGAGAGAGAGAGAGAGAGAGAGAGAGAGAGAGACGTGTTTTTTAAGTTTTCTCTGTTGCAACACACATGGATTCATTTGAAACAGCATTTCGTCATCATTTATTCATCCTCATGTTGTTCCTTAACTGAATGCTTTTATTGTTTTGCAGTAAAGAATCTACTTCAGAGTGAACTTGTAAATACAAAGTTGAAATAACCACCATGAAAGTATTCTGTGTGCAACCAAAACTTTTTAGTAAATCATTCTGAAGTCAATAAACTGTGTAATAAATACAATGTAAATAAGATGTGTTGGTTTAACTTAAACAGTTAGTTACCTGGTTGCCTTACAATACTTTGGTCTGTTCATGAGACGCTACCATACACTTTAAAAAAGGTGCTAGATATTACAGTACAATGTGCTCATTTAAAATGAGTGGAGTGGGTAGCACTATATTTTACAGTACGTGTACTCACCTTGTACATATATGGTAAATATTTTGAACTTACAGACAAATGTGTGGTACTTACGTTTGAGTATCTACATGGTAATTAAATGGTATCATTACTGTACTTACTAGTGGTACATACTTGGTAGTTATTATGTAACTCTAGATAAGTACTGAGTAATACCAGATAAACTAAACTAACAAGAAACACTACTGTATTTACAAATGATTGTACAATATAAGTTATAGACAACAATGCATCATTTTTAATGCATAATGCATTATTGCATTATGGTTTTACTAGTTAATATAACTCACAGTGGTGTATTTATACTGTGCTAGGGTTAGGGTTAGGTTATTTATATCTTAGGTGGTACGTCCTATGTAATAACTGTGTAATATGCAGCACTTTATTTTACAGTCCTGTTTCCATGCAGTTACTATGGACATACTAGTGAATGTACCCAGTAGGTAATGCATATGGTATTGAATGCTTGGGTTTAAAGGGTACAATAAAGGACAAAGATATTGATTACAAAAATGCCACATCAGTAATGTTTGTTATTAGTTATCATACACGTACACTATAAGTACCTTTCATTTACTTACACTGACCTGTAAGTACTACACACCATGTATATAGAATTTGCAAGTACAGTAATGTTTCTCGTTAGTTCAGTATAACGTACACTTTCATATACATACAATGTGTAAGTACAGTAGTGTTTGTTATTAGTTATCATATATGTACACTATAAGTATCTGTCATTAACCCACACTTACATGTAAGTACTAAATATTTTTATTGTATATTCATTTGTAAGTACAGTAGTGTTTCTTGTTAGTTACAGTATACATACACTATAAGTTTGTATCTGGTATTACCCAGTACTTAGCTAGAGTTACATAATAACTACCAAGTATGTACCACTGGTAAGTACAGTAATGATACTCAACAGTAAGTACCACACATTTGTCTGTAAGTACAACATATTTACCATATATGTACAAGGTAAGTACTGTAAAATAAAGTGCTACCGTAAACGGTACTCAAACCAGTGAAAAAGATTATTATACTTAAAAGTTTTATGTGTCTACAACTATTTCACCGCTTTGACTTCCACAAACTCAAATAAAATGAGTCAACGGACTTAGCTAACTTTATAACTTAAAAATTATAACTTCCAAACAGAGTCATTTTAATACAACAGCCTAACTTTAACCAACACTGCAAATAATTGCAAACTTTTGGTGGTTGTGATGAGGTTTATGACAGATGAGATGAGACAGAGACTTCAGAGAAATGTACTTTAGTTTAATGTTAAATCAACACGATTGGTTGATTTCCAGTTCCCAGCATGCTTTGCATGAAGCTGCATTACGAGAGTATTTTTTTTAAATGAAGTGATATTTGATGTGGTTTTCAGTAAAGAGAAAGACTCAATAGTGTTACATTCATTTATGTTGGACATTGAGAAAAGTTAGCTATTTTTTTAGTTTTGTGGTCACCATTATTTAGAGGTGTAGTGGCTTTAGTGGTAGTTGTGTAGTGTTGCTTTATCATAATAATTGTGTGAAGTCAAAGCCAGCACTGAGTTCAGTTTCTTCACACTTAGGGGGTGTGAACAAAATGATATGGTGCATTGTTTAATTTTGTAGCTTGTTGGATGTGCTATTGTGTAAAAGCAGTTTGTAAAGTTCTTTAAAAACTTTTATTTTGTGTTTCATTTAAAGGAGCATTTCACCGTAGAAACATTAGTTTTTATTGAAAGTGCGTCATATTTGTAGTCGAAATGTACAACCCTATATCACACAAATACGTGACTATTTCACGTATGGACCAACGTGAAAATGTCACGTTTTGCTGCGTTTGAACGTGAGCATGTCACGCTTTTCTGTTTGTGTCCCTGTCACGTATTGGTTACTTAACTTTTTTGTCCTATTTTCAAACCATTGTTGCTTCGCTTTAGGGTTAGATTTGGTGCTTGCGTTATATGTCACTTTAAGTATTTGTCACTTTAAGTATTGGTTTATAAAAAAAAAGATACAAGACTTATTCTTTTATATTTTCTAAACTTCTGATTAAAATCAATTGTCGCCTGACGTTGGGGTTACAGTTTGTTTAGGTAAGGATGTAATTTTATGTAAATCTAACCCTAAACCGAAGCGACAATGGTAAGAAATTAGGACAAAAAAGTTGAGTAACCAATATGTGACAGTGACACAAACAGAAAACGTGACATGCTCACGTTCAAACACGGCAAAACGTGACGTATTCACATTGGTCCATACGTGAAATAGTCACGTATTGGCGTGATATTGGGTTGAAATGTAACATACATTTCGGATTTGGTGCCTATTTGACAGAGAAAAGGGGTGTTTGTAGTTTCACCCCCTCAACAAAGATATTGGACTTCCTGCTTTCAATGATGCAAAATTATGATTTTTACATAATTGAAAAAAGGAAGTGCAACACTGAAATCTGTATTTCTCCTGTCTCAGCGGCAACTGAGGACATGATCCACGACCATTCAAAAACATGACTGGGGATCTAACTCATACATTGTTAGAAAAAGGGTACCTTTTCCAAAATGTTTGATTTTGTACCTCAAAAAAAAAAAAAAAAAAAAAAATAATAATAATAATAATAATAATAAATGAAAATATAATAATAATAATAATTAGGGGTGCACCGAAATTTCGGTCGCCAAAAATTCGGCCGAAAATGGCATTATCGGTTTCGGGCCGAAATAAAAAATCCAGCCGAAAATCTAAACCGAAAATGAATGTCAACCGCGCCCCTTTCATCTGTGCGCTAGCGCTTGGGTTTCACTCAGCCTCACGGTGATCAGTCGTCTCCCACCCCTCCCCTTCGTGCTCAAGCAGGTTTCACTCAGGGTCCAGCTTTTTGCATGCGTCTGCAAAGATTAAGAATGTCTTGATGTGTAAACTTTAGAGAGAGTCGCGTTAATGTGTCTCATACTGTAATCCATTAACATACATTTGGCGAATAAAGCAATGAAACACAACGTAACGTTTTTATGTGGAGCGACTGTTGCGCTGTTTGGGATTCACCATCAGTCTCTGTATATGCATGCGTTTAAGTGCCCTTAAAGCCGAAAGTATACTAGGGACGTCCGCGTATGCGCGCCATCATTTTCGTCATCAGGAGGGTCCGCGGCCGGCCGCGCGGACCGTCCGCGTGCAGCCCAAAATTTGAGACCGCACGGACAGTGCGCGTACAGTCAGCGTACAACATCGCATGCGCGTGAAAATATTTAGACAGGACACTCCACTACAAACAATTATACAAAGGAAATAGACAGCATTTGCACACATACTATCGTTTTTCTTTAATTTTATTTCATCTATAAACAGAAAGCTGTGGAGCATGTTTGTTACCATATTGTTTAATTCCTGTTCTTTGTTGTCTTCTTGTTTGTTCTAAACTGTGTTTGCAATGGTGGATCGGTTTCTTTTCTTCACCTATCCTAATGTTTTAATGTACTGTAAAAGTCTCCAAATCAGTGCTGCACTAGAGTAATAATTTGAATAGAGACGCGTTTAAAAAAAAACAAGCAAACATAAATTCTCTCTGTTATTGACAGGGCACATATAAACAAAATTCTCTCCACAGTATTCTTTTTCTAATAAAAACATTTGTTTATGTCTGTATAGATTACAATCAGATTAACCTACTGAAGTCTGTGTCATTAATGTTGATCAAACAACCCATGACAAAGAGACAAATAGCTCTAAAAATAATAATATATTTAATTTATTGTGTTATGATTAATTTAATTTGATTTCTGTACCTAATGCTAATTTCAGACCTTATTAATGTACAACTTTGTTCTCATTTATAAATGTTTGCAATTTCTTTATTGTTTATTAGATTTTTCCCACCTGCTTTTTGCTGATCCGAAAAATAATCTGATCTGTGCCTCAAAAACTGTAATGTGATCCGAACTGTGAGTTTGTTTATCCGTCACACACCCCTAGTAAAGTTAGTACACAGTGATAGCCATAAATGCAATTGTACTAATAATTGGCATAATTATTTATTTTGGTGTTTCGGTTTCGGTTTTTCGGCCTTGGTTTCCTTTTTTTGGGTTTCGGTTTCGGCCAAGAATTTTCATTTCGGTGCATCACTAATAATAATAATAATAATAATAATAATAATAATTAGGATTTTTTTAAAAGGTACTGTCCCAGTGACAACTTTTGTAACTTTTTCTGAAAGTGTAGAAGGATATTAGTTTTGAATAGCATGAGGGTAAATTTTTAATTTTGGATGGAAGGTTGTTTGCAATTTTGGTATCATATTGTTTGAATGCACAAACAACACTGAAGTCATCGCTGACTTACATAACACTGAAAACAAATTTTCCAACCCTGTCTCTCGTGTCCACGGCTCATCCGTGCTTGAAGCCCAAGATTTTGGAAGTGATATCAAATGTCAGTCACGCAGGCCGCGCGCCTCTCGGCTCGGCATATCAAACGCGCCCTCGCCATTTGGTACGGGGCAGACAATGCCGTCTGAGGGTCCGTTATCAGGCCATGCTCTGAAAATCTAAGATTGCTATAGGTCAGAGAACCTCATTAAGACTATTTGTTCTCACTTTCATGCGTCCCTACGGGGAGATACGAAGCTGTGTTAATACACTCCCCTCATGCTGGTATAGATTAGAAGTGCGGAGTGTGGCGGAGTGGATTTGGCTAATTGCACAGGGGATTAACCAGCGTGATATTTCACCGTTAGCGTTCACAGTAAGCAACATGTCCCCTGGTATTCGGTACACATACAGCATCCGAGAGGCATTTAGTCTGAGATGCTATTTGCTTAATAAAACCTGAGTTATGACTCTTGCTTGCTGTAAATCAATTGAACTCCAACAGTGAACAATTACATGAAATACATTTGAGAAAGTGACATGTAAAGCCATTTTAAATAGCATTCTTTTATTATTATTATTATTAAAAAATTCATGCCTGACCCCAAGGACTATAACAGTGAACTAGAAAAGCCAATTAAAAAGATGATTACAAAAAGAGAAAACTTGGTGAAGAAAAGTTATAAAAAGTTTCGGCAAAAATAAGTTATAGAAATGAATACTAAAGGCAGAATTTGTATGTGTAGGTGGAGGTCTGCGTACAGTGCACGCATACTGTACATGCATTCTTGAAATGCATGCGCCTACAGGACATGCATTGCATTTTGTCCAATGCACATGCGTCAAACATCTGTGTACATGTACGGTTCAAATAAAATACTTTGCCAGGCTGTGCGATCAACTGTGCGCGTAAGTTCGCGTACATTAAAAAAAAAAGACTATACGCCGGGCTTTACAAAAATAATATGCAAGGATGCGACACAGGTTAATCGATATTGCATACCCCTTTCTGCATATCTTGTACCCGTGCATTAGTGATGTCCCGTGGTAAAGAAATTGTCACTTTATTTGCGGGATGGGTCATTAAAAACAAAGTAAAAAAACATGTTTGTTGCGTGCAATTCCCTATAGCTAATATAAAATATTTCGCAATAAATATTTTCATATTTTATTAGGTTCTTTGATAAGGTTACAATATGAAGGCCTACGAAGCAGCGTAATTTGCGCGATGTCCCCAAACCTTTGGGCTCACGTCACGAAAGCACCACAACAACAGAACAAACAGAGAAATAAAAGTGTAGATTGAAGACGAGGTGCAGGGAAATTAAGGTCGGGAATTTACATCAAAATAGAAAGTCAAGCTGCTAAATCTAATGTAGAGGGATTAATAGTTTTCTTCTACATTACAATGCCTAGTATGTCCATTTAATGGTCATGAGTGGGTTGTAAAGATAAATATAGTGATGCGGGTCAGGCCAAATAATTTCATAAAAGTTGGAAAAATCTTCGACCCACGCATCACTTCTGTGCATATTGGTACCGAATATATACATATATGTACGTAAATAGTACAGGGGCAGCCAGGGAACATTTTTTCTGACAATGTGGGCTTAAGCATTATCTGTGAAACCTATAAATGTAAAATTTGTGGTAACATGGTGTTCCTCCTTGTTTTCATATTGATTTTGCCTCAGATTTTAGCACCTCTATAACAAATGAACACTAGGCCTACTGTACATTAGGCGTCCCAATTAAGGACATGAGTTAGTAAGCTGGCGTGATATCTGCGAGTCTCTCTATAAACACACATGCGTCTGTCCAGACGAGGTGGCCTTCATGCCATCCAGTCATCTGCTGTCTAATGGAAGCGTCTGTGAACCGGCTGACTCCTCCGAGTCCTGGCCTCCCATTAACTCCGTGGCAACCCTTGTGCTTTTCACAGCCGCTTTCCTGACAGGACTGCCAGGAGCTGAAAGTCAATCCCACCAGGATGAGCCGTGAATGACGCACTGCTGTCTTTTTAGTGTCCATCACTATGGACTCGTATATCAGTGCAACGCTTTTAATTACGGTCACATTTACTGTGGTAAAACAGTAACAGTTTATGTATGTCTCAAAGGAGAAAACATGACAGCGCTGAGACCTTTAAATATCACACGACTTAAATGAATGATATGATGCTCTTAAAATTCTGGGTTAATTTTAACCCAGCAACAAGTCAAAAATTGATGAACCAAATTTGTTGTAATTTAGCTGATGCTGGGTTGTTTCAAGTACATACAAGTTTAATTTAACCCAATGGCTTCAGTCTTTGGGAAAAAGTATGTGAACCCCTAGATATGAACTAGATTTTCCAGTGATTTGCTATAAAATGTGATCTGATCACTACCTGACAAACACAATGTGCATAAGCTGACAACAGACAAATAATTCTAGTTTCTTCTGTCTTTTTTAAAAACACCCAGTAAACATTCATTACTTCAATGAAAGCTAATTTGTTTCAGAAATAAAATGAGTTTAAAGGTGTGGTTTAGTGCTACTTTGATTGATAAAATGACACTCAAACCTTGTCCTTAAGAACCATCAGCTCTTATGAACCATGCCTCTCTAAAGATATCCGATCAAGAGTTGTTGCACTCCAAAAGGCTAAAAAGGGATACAAAACAATCTCAAAATGTTAAGACATCCATTAGTCAACAGTTATACACAAGGTCTATAAATGGAGACAGTTTAATACTGTAGCTACCCTTCTTAGAAGTGGGCACACGCCAAGATGACTCCTTAAGCACAACACAAAATATTCAATGCAGTAAAGACCACCAGGAGTATCAGCTAATGGCTTGAAGACATCATTGAAACTGGCACACATTTCTGTTCAAACACAATGGAGGAAGCCGCTGCTCTCCTGAAAAACATTACTGTGAGTCTGAACTTTGCAAAAGAGCACCTTGGCAAACCTCACGGCTACTGGGAAAATTTTTTAAGGACTGATGAAACAAAAGTTGAAATGTTCGGGAAAATACTATAGCGCAAAAAGGCACAGCTTAGCAACATCAAACCATCATCCCAACAGTGAAGTATGGTGGAGGGAACATCATGATTTGGGCATGCTTTGCTGCCTCAGGGCCTGGACAACTTGCCATCATTGAGGGGAAAATGAATTCCCAAGTTTAACAAAATATCCTATACGATAATTTCAGGGTGGCTGTCCACAAGTTGAAGCTCAGTAGAAGTTGGTTGATGCAGCAGGACAATGACCTTTAGCATTTGGAAGCCCAGACCTTAACCTCATAGAAATGATCTCAAGAGAGCGGTTCATACCAGAAATCCCACAAATGTGTCTGAGTTGAAGCGGTTTTGTAAAGGGGAATGGGCAAAAATTCCTCCTGAATGATGTGCAGGTCTGATTCAGAACTACTGAAAGTGCTTGCATGAAGATATTGCTGTCAAAGCAGGTTCAACAAGCTTTTAAATCCAAGGGTTCACTTACATTTTCCTCCAGCAATGTAATGTTTAATGGGTGTTTTCAAAAAAGACACAAGAAACTAGAATTATTTGTGTGTTGTCAGCTTATGCACATTGTGTTGTGACCTAGATGAAGATCTGATCACATTTTATGGTAGAAAACAAGTTCATTCCTAGTGGTTCACATACTTTTTTTGCCACTGTATTACTGTGTAGTTTAAAAGTTTTTTATCCATTTAAGTTGTTCTCAAAAACCTCCAATGCTCTTTTGGCTGAATAGGCAACAGTAAAGGGGGCGTGATGCGTTAAATTGATGGGCTACAGAAATGGGCCGATATCTTGCTGTAGATCTTATCCGTTCAGGAAGAATGCTTTGTTTTGATCTATGATCAGTACTCTCACACATAACAAATAACAGACCCAAAGCATCCAATACATCAAATTTTACGCTTTTGTTTTAATGTTACGCCTGTAGAGAATGTAACCAGGATTTTCAATATAACTATTATGTTTGTACAGTAGTTTACAAAGTCATTTTAAGCATACTGGCAGATTTGTTTAAAGGTATAGTTCACCCAAAAATGAAACTGACCCCATGAATTACCACGGTTTCCACACCTTAGTTAACCTCACATTCAAGGACCTTTCAAGGACTAAATGTGGGGACCCATTTCAAGTGAAAGCAAGGTTACATCGTGTTACATTTCAAGATACATTGTTACAATTCCCTTTCGAGGGAACTTGTGCTGCATCACTGTGGTGACACTTTGGGGACCCCTCCAGGGGTAAGTGCCTCTGAATGTTTATATCAAATTCAAAAAATGGTGAGGCTTAACGACAAAGACAGGGTGACGCGGGAGCCAGGAAGTATATCGCTATCTGAAATATTGCCAAAGACGGCGTTACAGGGACGCAGGAAGTATGGCAAGGGAGACACAGCGTCTCGTTCCCTTCTCAGGAAACAACAGTTACATAAGTAACCCGAGACGTTTTCAGGTGTCAAACACAACTATGCAAAAAAGCATTTTGGTATGAATCAACATTTGCATACAGAAGATTTAAGCATTTAAAGCGTACAGTTTAGCACGTGTGCTTAAAAAGTCTAGAAATTGTATGATATTATCCTACACTACACAGGAAATAATATGGATCTTTTTTCAGAAAACTTCTTGACCTGTATCTATGTATGTATATTTTTTAAAACCTCCCATGGCCTTTTTACCCCAGATTCACAAACTTTCAAGGATTTCAAGGATCCGTGGGAACCCTGAATTACTCACCCTCAAACCATCCAAGATTTTTATGACTGTCGCCTTTCATACAAACACAATCGAACACAACCAAACAAGTTATATTAGAAAATGTCCTGGCTCTTCCAAGCTTTATAATGGCAGTAAATTGTGCTTCTGATTTAAAGCCAAAAAAGTGTATCCATCCTTCACAGAATTC
Source organism: Misgurnus anguillicaudatus (assembly GCF_027580225.2). NCBI lineage: Eukaryota > Metazoa > Chordata > Actinopteri > Cypriniformes > Cobitidae > Misgurnus > Misgurnus anguillicaudatus. The sequence goes on from NC_073339.2 coordinate 46,586,175, forward strand.
ATCCACACGGCTCGAGGGGGTTGATAAAGGCCTTTTGAGGGCAATTTTGTAAGAAAAATATCCTTATTTAAAACTTTATAAACTATAATAACTTCTGGTAACCGCCAAGGCACTATTCTCATATATATTCACATTTGCTATTCAACTAATGGGAAATCTTTTGTGTTGCCTTTTTTGCCTGAAGGGTTTAATAATTATGAATTCAGTCTGAAGTGATTTGACAGAAATATCTCACACATCATTGGAAAGGGTAAACATGCAGACACTTTATTGTCTGGTGAACTTTGTGCTAAAATGTTTATGTCTACAAAAGAGGCTTTGGCTAAAGAGTCATCTGTCTAAAAGTTTCTCAGCTGTGAATACTATGATAAGAATGAGGGAACATTGCTGTTTTTTAGTGGAATCGAGCACATGATTTTGGCATTGTTAGTGCTATGCTCCACCCACTGACCCCGCGCTAGAACCATGCACAGCGCCTTAGCATCATAAGGGTTATATCCACTGATAATAATATAATCCCCAAAATGAATATAATATCATATGACTTTCTACAGTAGGATACATGATGAATGTTCAGTGGTGAACAGTGACCATGCTTAGCGAGTCCTGAGACTCTGTGTTTAATATGAAAGCGCTAAATTCTTATCTGAACAAGAATAGATGACATTACAAGAATGTTAGCCATGGCACATCAGAATAAAATGGTATTCATGATTTTTCAAAGGGGTGAAGAAGGCACAAGAGGAGGGCACTGAACATCAGTCACTGTATGGCTGTAAGATATTTATTATTAATGCTGGATTAAAGAAAAATCTCAGCTCCAGAGAAACAGTTCAATGCATCTCATGAAGGTCTACTGTACATCATCTGGTTACATGCTCCTCTTATTTCTATGATCCTCTGTACCCCAATCCTGTTTCTAGATTGATATTTTGAGGAATGTTTGTAACCAAACCGATCAGAAGCCGCATTGGCATTCATTGTAGAAAAAATAATCCTATGGAAGTCATTCGGATCGGTTTGTTTATAACAATTCCTCAAAATATCTTCCTTTGTGTTCATCTGAACAAAAAAAAAGTATATGGGTTTGTAACAACATGAGGGTGAGTAAATTATTTTTTGGGTGAACTATCCCTTTAAAGGGACAATTTTGAGGTCCAATCCCATAATGCATTGCAACAAGCTCTGTGAAAGAAACTAAATAATTTGCATTATCAATTAAATTATGAATAGATAATTTGAAGAAATACAGTATATGTTTGGGCTGAACAGTTCATATTTATTGCAGTATCAGGGCATTACAACATGCTCATGTCAAACGGTGACGTTGAGGTCGCCGTGATTTCACCAAGTAAGATGTGATCCTGGATAAGCATTTTTTGTTGATCCTGGATCAACGTTTTAGTCAAAGATACCCCAACCTACCCTTAACTCAAACCCTAACCATTTTTAAACCCTCAAAGTATTTCTTAAAAGCCCCTTACCCAATCCTAAACCTAAATCTAACAAACACACTTATCCTAATCCTGCAATCTGATTGGTTAATGAAAATGTTGATCCAGGACCAACAATGGTGTTGATCCAGGATCACATCTTACTTGGTGATATCACGTTCACCGTGAAGTTGATGCCTACGTACTGTAGAGCCTTCCAATGGAGTTTCGCTTGAAGTTTCATGATTGTAGGGTGCTGCCTATGAAGGGAGCAAGACACCACATTGAGTATAGTCCATTTACGAAAAGTCACTGCACTCACCGCCCTTATTCGCAACGCTCCTGGGCAGCTATTTCAGCCATACAAGACCAAGTATTACCTGCTTGAAGATAATCTTTTGCAAAGGTCACAATAAAAAACACATTTCTGTCCAGCAATTTAACCTGACAACAACTATACCAAAAGTTGTGTTTCTTGAGCTCAAATCTTTTTTTTAAGGTTGCTTCAGCTACTGTGCATGTATAAAGATTGAGAAGTACTTCACAACACTTACAGTAGTGCAAATCTCCTTCCCTTGAGAATCATCATGTCTTTAACGATTTATGATTGGCTCTTTTTACTGAGGGCGGCCATATTGTTGTACTAGTCTTGATTCAAAAAATAAGTAACAGCACTGCACTGTCTTATCAGTATCTTTAGTTTTTTATATAAAAAAATTGAAAATGTGTTTACTGAATACTCAACCAATTCACAAGGAGACTGTGTAGGCGTGCTTATTATTTGCAGCATCTTGAATTTCTGTAGCACCACTATAAATTTTTAACGGCATCTCTGCATTTGTTTGTGTTTTGTCTTCCCTAGTGCTATTTAAGTCACTATAAAGAGCAATTTCCATTGCAACTGTAAATGCGAAATTGCATTTTAAATTGCAAAGTGAAAAGCAACAGGTTATCAATAAAGATCCACAAGATGATGTCATGATGTGGTAATGACCCAAGCACCCGTGATAATGGACGTTTTGTTCGCTGGAAAATGTCCAGCGATGCCCCTGTTAGCACTTTTTAAGCATTTTTGCCATTTGCTTTGATTAGCAGCACCATTTGCAGCTCGAGTTTAGCATTATTAATTTAGCTCGGCTCTCTGAAAGCTCGCATTACTTAAAGCAATCCTAATTTCCCAATCAATACTGTGCAAATAACCATTTAGGTTCGATCAGAACATCACGCTTTCTGAAAGGTTTCGTGGGGTTAAACTGGAAAAGCTCTTTGGTGGTTTTCACACGAGTGCTGCTCGAAAAAGTCTTATTATTTGATATTACTTTCATAAAGTCCTTCATTCACATCGTCCCTCAAAACAAACAAACATGTGAGCTTTGACATCTCACGGCCGTGTCCACTGACGAAGATTTAAACCTACAGTAATGTTTACATTTTACATTCGGCAAATGCTTGTATCCATATGTAACTCATAATTCGTTGTTTATCATTTCATTGTCACCAGCTGACTCTAGAAACAGACAAAACCTTCGTGGCAAAATCACAGCAACAATCGCAATGTGTAGTCATGATGCATGATGAGTGTTATTGGTGGTTGCCAGCTTGTTACTAAGATTTTCCTACACATTTATATCCATTATGTTGCATAATATAAAATAATACATTATTTATTATTTAATATTTTGTATAAAAGGGTTTTGGTTTGGGGGCGGGTAAGGGTTGTAACATTATCAATAAAATGATTAAAGGCAAAAATTTGTAAATGTTTTCTAGTTGTAAAAACGTAATTATGTTATGATAAAATGTTGCAAATATGTCTACATTGTATGCTTCACCATCTATTTAAACGTAGAAAAAAAATGTATTAACAGTGAGACCAGGCTGACAATCCATACCATTTGAGGGATCTTTACTGTGTATAGCACAAATCTTTTCCTAAGCAATTATCAATGACAACCATATATAAAGTAATGGCTGGTAGTGAGTACACATCTGGTACAGTAACTACAGGGTTGACTCCGATGTCGTGCTCTTGCATTGCACTTTAACCTGATGTTGCTCCAGGGACATTAACCTGTAATCAGTTAACCGATAGTCACTTTGGATAAACGTGTCTGTTAAATGACCACAAGTAATCCGGTAACCGTTGGTTTTCCCCCACAATTACGCCTTCACCGCGGTCTGCTGCCTTAAACATCACCTGGTAATAAATTCCTAGACCTCCGGATGAATTCCAGTGGAAGTAAACATTTTCATTCCTGAACAGAGAAGGTTACTGCAAATGGAGCTTTGAGAGGCGGAAAACAGTCATAATTTTACTCCAGCCTGCAGGACTTTGCGTGTCAAATCTTTTATGCGTTTTTATGGGCTGTTTTTGTTAATACGGTGTGGACGTAACGGCACCTTCAGGTGAGATCTCATCAAGTTTGCTCGACTTCTCGGTTTCATTGCCAATTTAGTCACTGTGAGTGCAACTCTTCTGAGACTGTGAATTTTTTAATACTGCTGTCTTTTTGTGTCTTCCCTGGACTAACAAGTTAAACATAACAGCGGTAGTTGTTCTTATTTACAGGGACTACTAATAAACTGATTAATTATCACAGAATAATTTCTGTTAACAAAACACGAATGTGATAATAATAACACATTCATTTATCACTGCATTAATATAATGTATGTTAAACAAATACAATAATACTACGATCATTTTAATTATCAAGTTTAATTATTAAATAAAAAAATAATAATAATTCCACAACACATAAAAAAATTAAAAATATGTACTCCAGCTGTCACTAGGCCAGTACTATTTAAAAAAGTCGTAATTTGTACAGTAACAATATCTGTCTTTAAAATACGAATATGTATCTTTGAGGTGCTAATAATCTTTCTTTGGTGCAAATATGTACCAAATGTACTTAGGTAGTATAATTAAATCTTTAGGTACAAATGTGTACTTTTTGAAAGGGTACAGCCCCAGTGACAGCTAGGGTACATATTTTGACCATTTTTTCAATGCACAGAATAAGTACAATATTAATTTACCATGGTATTACCATAATACTTATGGTACAATAATACTACTGTCATTTTAATTAATCATCACGAAGCAATTATTATAACAGAATGACTATAATAAATATTATACAACAGTTCTCTCTGGTTCTCGAATCTGATTGGCTAAGAGCTATATGATATTGTACTGATAACGGCACTGTAGCCGCTTCACCTTTCGTATTATTCCGCCACCTAGTGAATGGAGGTCCTAAGCAGGCTCATCTCTGAATGGAAAAACACAGACGCGCTGTTTGAATCACTCTCCGTGTGTGTGTCTCATTAGTTTACTAGCTCATAAATCAGTCTGTGAATCCCCAATCAGAAGTATTATTCCGTCAAAGATCAGCGCTCTTGGATGTTACGTTACAGTTAATGGGAGAAATGTCTTGTCACATCGTGTGGACGCTTAACACTTGGAAAGAGGAATATAAACACTCGTTTTTTTCTGGATTATATCTCTTATCAGAACGCGAAAACACCGTGAAACTGCAGGTAAGCCCCGCAGCTTTTAAATGTGGACATTGATCATTTACTTTATCGTGACGTGACTATTAAAACATGTTATGAGATATCGCCACTGGTATATTTATAAGCAGCATGCAAAAACATCTCTCTGACACTTATAAAAAACCGTTTTGTATAGTACTGACAAGAACAAAGTTTAATAATAATAATCGAGTGCTCGTATCGCGTTAAGAATAAATGAGAAAGCAATAGTAACGTTTCACAAGTATAGTTTTATTAACTTTTACCTCGCGCCAAAACAATAACAACACAAAAGACACTAAATATGAATAAAAAAACAAGTACTAGTTTGATCATGACACCAAATACTGCTGATTTGATCTCATTTTTGACGATCATAAACAAACAAGGCCAGCATGAGAGCCAGGGAATACCTTTCAGAAATGTAGCCCAGAGAGGGCGGTGGTCAGCGGGGCGAGTGAACACTGATGTCCGCTCATGCTTTGGTTCTCATTTGTACCGAATCTCACTAAGCAAACGTTCAAACAGGCGCTATCTTTACTAATTGACTGCAGATTTAAATATAATACAGATACATTCTCGACTGAACTAATCTTAAAACTACACTTTGTGACCAAGAAACAGTAATATAAAGAAACGGCTTTTCCGTCCATTGAGTTGTTATGAGCTTCAAAGCAGCCGAAAGTTTTACCTGTCATTCTGGTCGCCCTCAAATCCGTGGCGGAAGAAGTAGTTCTCAAACAAAGAGGCTTTTAAAATAACTCCGTTGTTGTTTTCTAGTTTTCGTTTTTCAAACGTGTGCCGTCGAACTGTTGTATAAAAGCAATATCGCTCTCGGAGTCGTGTGATATAGCTCTATATCATCACGGCTGTGATTGCCTCCGGCACTCGGCCTGCGGCCTCGTGCCTCTGGCCTAATCACAGCCGTGATGATATAGAGCTATATCACACTCCTACTCGAGCGATATTGCTTAACTATGCTACTTAATGAATACCATATTAATTTACCACCGTATTACCACAATACTTTAAAACATGGTACTGTAATTTAAATTAATCCCCATGAAGCAATCATCATAACAGAATGATGATAATAAATATATTTAACGAATGAATACCATATTCATTTACCATGATATTGTCATAGTACAGTAGGCCTACATATAAAAAAACATGGTTCCATGTCCAAAAATCAATACGCCTTATTTAGCCTGCCACCATATTGATTACAAAACAAGACTGAGAGGGATGGACATCCAGAGAGGGTGCTTTAAACCTATTTGTACCAGGATGTTGGTCATTCAGCACAGGAATGCATCATTTTACAAATTTCCACAGGACAAGAACCTCAGAAATCATGGATTGTTAAAATGAGAAGAGACATATGAGCTCATTTTGAGATAAGAGCAGCGCAATGTGAAGATAAAATTTGTTTTGTTATTAGCCTGTTGGCTAATCATTAATTTCTAACATTGCTTTTCTTTAAATCACTAAGTCCTATAACTAAGTACATACGTCCAATTCATACATATTACAAAAACGGAGGACGGTAAAAACTTTTCTCCTGTACGTTTTTTAAGCACATTGACCGTAATCAACAGAAGCAGGATTCATTTCTAACTAAATAACATTTGTACATAACTTCACAAGTGGGTTTATGTGGGGTTTACCTCTAACAATACTTGCACAAGTTCACAACTAACTATCATGTAAATAGACTGTTAACGAGACGATCACACGTTACATAACATAACAGAGAAAATACATGGGACAAACTGTTATGATCAATACAAACTGGAGATGTATGCTCCCTACTGAAAAACCCAGCTAAGACCAGCATAAGCTGCTAGCTGGTTTTGGCTGGTTTAAGGTGGCAGTAGCTGGTTTAAGACAGTCTCCCAGCCTGGCAAAGATGGTCAAGCTGGTGGGTCATCTGGTACTCCAGTCTGACTAGATAGGTCCTAGCTAGACCAGCTTAAAAAGTGACCAAAACACAGCTAGACCAACATGGCGGCGGACTGAATAAGGCGTATATTAAGGTCATTTTGTTATGGTAAATGGATTGCATTTATATAGCGCTTTCACAGACCCATGAGCAGCTGGGGTTAGATGTCTTGCTCAAGAACACCTTGACACTTGGTCCAGTGGAGCCAGGGATTAAACCACCAACCTTCTGGTTTGTAGACAACCTACATGAACCACTGAGCCACTGCCGCTGTTATAAGGTATATGGCACAATAACCAGAACATAATGAATCTTGAATAATATCAAACATTGCACTAGGGCTGTGACGGATCTCAAAACTCACGGTTCAGATCACATTACGTTTTTTTGAGGCACGGATCGGATCATTTTTCAGATCAGCAAAAAAAGGTGTGAAAATCGAATAACAAATAAAGAAATTACAAACATTCATAAAAAAGAACAAAGTTGCACATTAAGTAAGGTCTAAAATTAGCATAAGGTACAGAAATAAAATTAAATGAATAATAACACTCTCTTTATTGTACAAATAAATTATTATTATTACTATTATTTAGAGCCAATGAAGTGATTTTGACTTTGTCTTGGGTTATTTGATTAACATTAATGACACAGACTTAAGAAGGTTAATTGAGGTTACTGTCTCTTTAAGACCAAATATGCACATAATGGTTTCGGACTCTATAACTCACTTAAGACATAAACAAATATATTTATTAGAAAAAGAATACTGTGAGATCATTTTGTATGTATGTGCCCTGTCAAGAACAAAAAGATTTTATGTTGGCTTACTTTTTGAAACGCGTCTCTCCGTATATGCACTATTGAGGGCACTTAAACGCGTGCACACACACAGGCAGAGGGTGAATTCCAAACGGCGCTTCAGAAAGACGATGCAGCGTAAACAGTCGCTCCACATAAAAACATTAGGTTGTTTTTCATTGCTCTATTAAGCTAATGTATGTTAATGGACTACAGTATGAGACACAGTAGCACAACTCTCTCTATAGTTTACACATGAAGAGTTCTGATCTTTGAAAGGATAATCTGACTGGAGCTGGACCGGACACATTTAACCGCATGTGCGTACAGAAATCTGATCACTTTAGTGCCTTTTAAATTGTTTTAAATCACTTGAATGTTAACATTTGCAAGCCTTAGAAACACGTGCAAATGATAAACTTTCCCTATTTAAATGTACATATTAATCCGCGAATCGCATGCGAGCCAAACCACGGGTCGTGATCCGTACAACTGCGATACGTCACAGCACTACAGCGCACCATATCTAAATTATAAATCGTATGAATAATTAATAATAAATAAATAGTTGTTGTGTTTTGTAAGTTTATGATATAATTTTTCAGTACACTGTATGCCCTATTTTATCCTGGTTGAATTATTAAACAATCACATATTTCTCGAGTCTTACAGATCCATCAAACATGTCTGTAATTATGCAGAGAGCTTTTGTGACTCACTGACCTCCCATCAGGGCTTTCAAAAAGACCCAGAGCTGAAGAAACACAAGTCGAGGGGGAGAAGACTTTAGAACGACAAACGTTTGAACAGCAAAGGAAAGTCAAGATGAGATTAAGGCGACTCGTCTTTTTGAGGTTCCTCATGGTTCAGAAGGAAGAGATGTGAGTCCATCAACAAAGCCGAAGCAGAAGGGAGGAATTCTGCCGGCTTCTTTTTCGCCGGGACATGAATGGATTTTCCGCTGCCGTGACATGCAGAGAATTGCGAGTTTCAGGGGTGGGCTCGGGTACACAGAAGCTATTGAGATGCGCCGGCCGCCTTTGGCGCTTGTTACAAGTGACATCAGGGCCAGCAGAGTTCAATTACATTAAATTAATTTACCAGGGCGCTTTGAATAACAATACGGGCTGCATTAATGTTGAATGGATGGGGTGACAAACTCTTGGCCATGAAATCAACTCCGAATGTATGCTCCAGTGAGGGAGTCCGTAGATGACAGGGTCTTGGACCCCGCTGCTAACATTTATAACAACGTGCGTGACAAATAGCCCCAATGTTCTCATTACCTTATGAAATACGCATGCCGGGGTTGTTCAATCAAATATGACAAGGCAAAATAAAATATCCATAATTACATGATCGAGCTGAAAGGATACTGGAAGGATACTTTTTGGGCTTTCCCTTGAAAGATCTTTTCTCAGTGGTTTGGATATGCTCACATTCCTGCTTAACGTGGTTGTTCGGCTCATATTAACATCTGCTGAATCTGCAACCCAGCATGACGCAGCAGCGTGCCACACAGCGAAAAAATAATGCAGAATGACTTTCCGGGTGTTTTATTCACTCCGCTCAGCCGCACGGTAATTGTGGGTTTGGGGGAATAAAAATGGAGTGGCTATCTGAATGTACGCCTCCATTAAACTGTAACCTAAACCATCTGATGGTATGTCTTTGTGCTTAAAAGCTCTTCAAGGCCTTTACTGGCGGAGGAAACATCAAGCGGTATCAGCGCTCTGCTACAGGATCAACATTCGCTTTTAACAGGAGGCTATTTCTTCCCGACCACATCCTTTATGTTTTAACACGGATTTAGCTCAATATGCCGCTGCCTGCTGATCGTAAACTGTCAACAACGACTGTTTAAAGAGGAGGAACGGCAAACAAAACAACACATTGAGAAACAGAAGAAACTATCAGGATTTCCTGATGTTACATTACATTACATACTCATTTTAAGACAATTTCATCCAAATGGCATTGTTTAGGCATTTGGTACATTTAGGTTGTATATTTTAGGGTGGGTTTACAGGATAATGATGTATTTAAAACCAAGTTTCCTTTGTGTTTTGAAAAAAACTACATGTAACTTGAAGAACAGAAATTTTTTGAAAAAACTACGTATAACTATGTCAACTACGTATAACTTCATAAACTATGTTAAACAGAAAGTTTTTCCTTTGAAAAAACTACGTATAACTACGTCAACTACGTATAACTTCATTAACTGCATAAAACAAACAGTTTTTTAAAAAGAAAAACTACAAATTTTTTCCTTTGCATTTATTATATGTATAACTATAAAAACTGCGTAAACAAATTAATTTTTTAAAGAAAAACTTTCTAACTGCGTCAACTATGTAACTTCATAAACTACTTATAACAAAGTTTTTCCTTTAGGTTTTGAAATAACTATGTATAACTATGTATGAAAATACATAGTTATTTCATAAACTACGTAAAACAGAACGTTTTCCTTTGCGTTAAAAAAGCTATGTATAACTACGTCAACTACGTATAACTACAAAAACTTTGTAAAACAAACATCGTTTTTTTTAAAGAAAAACTTTCTAACTACGTCAACTATGTATAACTTCATAAACTACGTAAAACAGAAAGTTTTTCCTTTGCGTTTTTGAAATAACTATGTATAACTATGTATAACTTCACAAACTACGTAAAACAGAAAATTTTTCCTCTGCTTTTTAAAAAAAACTACATTTAACAACGTCAACTATGTATAACTACAAAAACTGCGTAAAACAAACATAGTTTTTTAAAAATAAACTTTCTAACTACGTCAACTATGTATAACTTCATAAACTACATAAAAAATAAAGTTTTTCCTTTGAAAAACTACGTAAAACTATTTTAACTACGTATAACTACGGTAACTACGTATAACTTCATAAACTACGTAAAACAGAAAGTTTTTTTTGCATTTTTGAAAAAAACTATGTACACTTGACAATGCTGTCAAAAAGATTTTCAGCGAAAACATCTAAAAACGTTGTGTTACGTGTGCCAGGCCAGTAGATCGTGATGTTATTTTTATTTCACGACCCGTTGGAATGCTTAATTCTGATTGGCCAGTCGTGACATTTGCATGTATGTTATTTAAAGATAACCACCGCTCACAACTAATAACACATTATAACCCGGATACTGCAAATCTTTTTGACAGGTACAGTTATTACTATACAACAATTAAATATAAATATTTAATGTAACATTATGTTTACAAATGATTATACCAATAAAATAATCAGGTTAAAAATATGCAAATAAAAAATTTCCAATCAATATCTAATGTTCCTTAACTTACTTATGAGGTAAATAGCAGAGTAGTAAGCGAGATAAACAGGAAATTCATGCAATAACAACCTGCTGCCTATAAATTATCCCTTACATAAAGAAACACTAGAGACCTGTGCACATACACATTTTCTACAAAGCATTACGTGCAAACAATCAAGACATGAAGCATTGAGGATTTTTATTTAGGCGGACAATGAGGTACCATTGGGGACACCACCGAAGCCGCACAAACACAGTCCTGTAGTTTTGTTTATACTCATGCATGCCTACTAGATATATATGATGTCACTGTTTACACTTTTGCAGTTTACACAGAGATAACAAGAAGTCATTTATGAAAGCCCCAAAACACGGTTATCTTGTTAACGAACAGGCAAAATACATGACAACATTTTCAGCCAAAGCCGGGAAAGTTTTTGTGTTAATGGCCCATTAATATTGGTGTTCCCTGGGATCGAACCTATGACTATTGCATTGCTCTACCAACTGAGCTACAGAAAGACCTGTATATGTAAGAAAGAGATACAGAATAACAGCAACTGTCCCATTTACAGCAATAACAATAAAACAGTATATAATGTAATATTAAAAGTAGAATAATATGAAGGTGGAAAATATAATCATATTTTACAATCAATATAAAAAACCAACAATTTTAGTTTAAGAACGTGGAGAGACTACTGTCATTCACAAAGCTTTATGAAACCATTAAAACATATCTGGGGTCATTGAAGAGATCACAGGTGTAGATGATCTCTGACATAAAATTCAAATTGAAGTTTTTCACTATGCCTTGCGAACACCACACAGAGGTCTCACAAAGATTTAAGAACCTTCAAAAAGAATGAAGAACTTGGCTGCTTAGCCTTTCATGTCCAAGCTGAAAATCTAACTTCATGGCTCCAGTTTAAAACATCTTCCTAATGTTACTAATGCAAGGCCAAAAAATGGCCAGACTGTTTGAAAGCTAGGCATTTTTTCAGCTTTATGTTATTAATGTGTTTGGGCTACAGAATCAATGAGTTCCTTCTCGACTCGAGGTTATAAAACGTCTTTATTATTTTGCAGGAAAATTACGCTTGGCATTTACAGACAAAAATCTGCCCCTGGCAGCTGTAAGGAGAACACAAATTCAGCGAGCGGGTCATGGCGGCTCTTGCCAAGTCCAACATAAAATTCGTGTGCCATATAATTAAAAAGTGGCTGCATGTTCTCTTTTAGTTTCACTCAGCAAGTCATCCAGTGAGTCTACTCCAAATGATTCATACGAAACCTACAGAGACCTGCAAATATGATTCACAAATGTGTTTGTGCCACTACAAACCTCTTCACATTTTCATATTTTTCTCCTCTGGGGTGACAGGAGCACCCACGTTGGTTAAGAAACTCCTACGTGAGCGACGCACATGATTGTGGAAATGATATCCAACGAGGTCACATCTCTTGTATTTGGCTTAGAAACATAACCAAACATTGCATTATATTAAAGTTCTTACAAACATCCGAATGTCGTTCCAAATAAAACGCCTTGTCATTCCTGATCACGGTAGGATTTCGTATTCCATGCGGATGCAGGGATGAAAATTATTAGCGATCAGAGCTGAGAGAAACTAACCTAAATCACCAATAATGAATCGTAACTCAAAAAGACACTCATTCCGGCTTCCGGTTCATGCATCGATCAACACGAGCGCGTCACCCATGCCAGCTGATTTGTGGCGGCTTTGCAGATAAAGCAACCGAATCGCATGACACCCAACAAATCATCGACCGTAACAACAACCACAGCTAGACACTCAGCAAAAGCTTTATCATCTAACAAACGTCATCTGGGAGACATTCTGCTGTGTCTGTCAACATAAGTGTGAGACATGTCGAAGAATTAGTCAGACGTGCCTTACAGCTAAATGAGGAAGGGTACACTTATACAGCAGACCTGCATCAACCTCCATAAGAGCCCTGAAGCATCTTTTTTACAATGTAAATGGACATTGGACAAAAATTGATGCACCAAAGTAAAAAGAAATAAGAAACCCTATTCATTTCTTCAACCTGAATGTGTACACTTCTAAGATGCTTCCAAAATGAAGTCTATTAGATGTTTCACTTTACATTAAGATTGTATTTGTTAACATTAGTACATGCATTAGCTAACATGAACTAATAATGTGCAGTCCAGGTTTTGTTAATGTTACCCCAACGCAATTGCTTATTTTAGTTCACTGTGCATTGAAGCTCCCATAACACACGCCGACTCTGCTCGACTCATGTTAATCTTGAGTACCTATAGAGTGGTATTACACCCTTTATATCTCTGAAGAGTCTATCAGATTTATAAAAGACAGATCAGCTCTAGCAAAGTTTCCCCCCCAAAAAAAACGCCCCCTTGGGGTGTGCCTAGGGAGGTGCGGGTCACGAGCATACAACACAAACAAACCCACTATCTCTGGATAACTTATGATTCAAAACAAAGCTGTCACGTGAAGTGATGACTGTGACTTCTAGAGTCCTCATAGCTTTGCTCTCACGCTTATTGACGTTTGGGTGTGTTTTTCCCGGGGGAAGGGAAGTGCCCATAAAAGAAATATGATACGTAACTTCTACCCATGGTATGTAAGATGTACCCATGTTTCGGAAAAATTTACGAATGCTGGCGAATTACTCTGTCACATGTCCAACTGCTTTGAGTCTTTACCTAAGTTTAGCATGAGAACTCCAACTTTTAAACTGTGTTAAAAAGTCAGAATGCATGAAATACTGTTAACCCCCCTCTGAAATTAACGTAAATTAAGATTAAACCATTTGTCCCCAGAATGAAACATTTGTAATTAATCTCCATTTCATGAAGATTTTGTCCTCAAAATACGTCCTTCGATGCGTATTCAAAAAGCAGGGCATCAATGTGTTTAAAATGTCAGCCATAGATACACTATATTGCCAAATGTTTTGGGACACTCCTCCAAATCATTGAATTCAGGTGTTCCAATCATTTTCAGTGAAAGGAACTCTTAATGCTTCATCATACGAAGACATTTTGGACAATTTCATGCTTCCAACTTTGTGGGAACAGTTTGGGGATGGCCCCTTTCTGTTCCAACATGACTGTGCAAGGTCCATAAAGACATGGATGAGTGGAGGAGTCCTGACCTCAACCCAACAGAACATCTTTGGGATGAATTAGAGTGGAAACTGCGACGGAGGCCTTCTTGTCCAACATCAGTTTCTGACCTTACAAATGTGCTTTTAGAGGAATGGTAAAAAATTCCAATAAACACACTCCTAAACCTTAAAGAAAGTCTTCTAAGAAGAGTGGAAGCTGTTATAGCTGCAAAGGGTGGGTCAACTCCATATGAAACTCTATGGATTAAGAATGGGATGTCATTCAGGTCCATGTGCATATAAAGGCAGGTGTCTCAAAACCTTTGAGACTTATATACATTACATACCATATATACCACTTGGTGGAGGCATCTATTGAGCGGTTAATTGAAGCATCTACATAAACATTTATATCTATGGCTGATGCATGACGCCAGTGTTTTACAAATGAATGTGCTGCTTTTGTGAATATGCATCTGAGACTGACTTTTGAACATAAAAAGTATTCTCATCACTTCATTAAACGAAGATTGAACCACTGTTGTCATGCCGATTATTTTAGCAATGTCTTTATTGCCTTTTTGGGCCTTGAAAGTTGCATTGCTGTTTATGGGGATTCAGAAACCTCACAGATGTCATCAAAAATATCTTCATTTGTATTCTGAAGATGAACAAAGGTCCTACAGGGGTGTGGATCAACATAAAGGCGAGGAATTAGTTACAAAATGTTATTCTGGGGTGAACTATAACTTTAAGTATTGTGATGTTGTTCATGTTAGCTGATGCATTTTTGGGGAATTTTTCATTGCATACACTCGAGACTTTTGACTTCAGACTTTAGCTTGGCAAATTTAAGTACAGTTTGAAACAATTTAACAGGGTATTTATCAGATCAAAATTAATCTCTATGGGGTGTGGTTTCCCAAACAGGGATTATCTTAAACCAGGACTAGACCGTTTAATTAGAAAATATAACTAGTTTTACTAAAAACATTACTTGTGTGCATTTTGAGGCAAAACAAAGGGTGTATTTTAAGAAATTGCAATGTAAGTTGTTTTCAGTTTGGACAGCTCTTACATTTATTTTAGTCTAGGACTAGTCTAATCCCTGTCTGGTAAACTGCCCCTACCTGTACAGTATATGATCTATATTTAATATCTCTTCTAGGAGAACAATCAAGGTATTAAAGAGATCTCGCTGGCGATTTGTCTTGCCCAATGTCATGACATGAAGGCTGCAATAAATCAACTTTAAGAGCGTAAAAATGAAACACTTTCAGTTATCTACATGTACTTTAAGTACTACAAGAAGGGCTCGGGACGAGAGCTCAGTTTCTCGCCTCCATTTAGAGTCTCGTACATTGAAGAGCCTCTTTGCTTTAAATGGCTCACGCTCGTGTTCTCATTGACCGTGGTCCCACGAGAACGTCTATAAGTCTCACGGCTAAGTGCTTCCATTAAAACTTCAACGAGCTATAAAACCTATGTAAATTCATTTCCTTAATCACACTTATCAAACTTGGGTCACATACAGCAAAAGTGCTTCCATACCAACTTCCTTTCCAAATCTCTGATCCAAATAGTTTTAGGCAGAAGCTTTTTAAAATTTTAAAGCTATGTAATCTGCCTTAATGCGTGGGGTCACCTGCTAAGTCACCATATAATTTAAGATACACAGCATACAAAAATACAAATGTATTCATGCATCATCTTGAACTGCTGTGCATGTGAATAATTCATGTAGTGGTGCTTAACAAGATGTTTGCGGCCAAAATCGTAGGCATCATGGACTGGTTGCACCAGCTAGATGTAAAAAGTTGAGTGTAAACACTATGGGCTCTATCTTACACCCGGCACAATGCAGCGGAATGCGCGACGCAAGTGTCTTTTGCTAGTTTCAACCCAGCGCAATTATCATTTTCACATTTAGCCCCACGTTGTTTAAATAGCAAATCGTCGCTGTCCGATGAAACTCACGTATGTTCATTTTGCAGATTTTGAGATTTTTCGACAGATTGAATGTCCAGGTTCATTTCCGTATACAGTATGCGTCACATACCTAAATGGCCAATGAAAACTTGTGAAATCATGTCATCTGATTTTAACGTATATCCATTTGGTGTCAAACCTGTCAATCACGCCGCGTATCTTCCGCCTGTGAAGCGTCTCGCCGGTCTGACGTAAAGTTTCATTGAAGCGCAGGACTGGATATAACCGAATAAACAGACGAATGTGAGACAATATCTTTCCTTCATCGAGGTAAACGTTCCCCCTGATGCCAGACGTACGTCTAGGAGTGACTTAATTACGGTAGGACTGTGCAAACAAAGTATCTGTCTAGGATTGATGTTATTATTTACGCTGGGGACATCCCACAGCTTTTTGAAGGCGTATGGTTAAAATGTTCTGAAAAATCAAGCGATGCTTAAGACTGGTTTTGTGGTCCAGGGTCACATATGTTGCGTTGTATGCTGATGGTGTGCTTTCTTGTATATGTGTAATGAAATTCATTGTAATCATTTATTAAACGCGCTGCTGTTTTCTACGTTGTGGTGCTTTGGCATTGTTCGGTTGAGCTGGTGTTGCAGGGACTTTGTCAGTGTATTGATTCATTGTCCCTTCATAGCTTGCAAGAGACATTTAATACACTTATAATTAATATTTAATAAAGTAAGCGTATTTAACTAAGACGTAGGCTATTTAATAAACTGAGCGTATTCATCTGTCAAGATAAAACGCGACTTGGCCATTCTAATTAATGATCGGAAGAACGCGTATCGATCACAGTTACTGTAAAATATGCACGCCTGTCCATTTAAACTCAATTTTGGTCAAATGTGGATTATATCATGACACTGGCAAGAATATGGTTACATGTAAATATGCCGTACCAAGTATGACAACGCTACATTCAACTGCTTTTGATATACAGTGTTTTTTTCACTTCCTGAAAAGTAACCGTTTTGGACATACGTGAGTTTCATCAGGCAGCGACGAAATGCATTTGCGCCCACTTTTGCGCCCATGGGCATTCTGGGCTGAAAACAAGGTATGTTCAGGCGCATTGTTGGGTCGTTGCTATTTTGAGACAAATAAAATAGACTACGCCATTGACCAACAAAAATCCGCTCTAAAGTCTAAAGTCAATGGCGCAATATGTTCGTTGTTATTTAAGGAGTGCATTAGTAATATGCGCCTATAAACGCGACGACAACGCGGGTTTGCTTAAAACATACATTTATGCGCAGCAGCACAAAAACACTTTTAAATATGAAAAATTAAAGGATTAAAATATTATTATTGAGTCTCTTGGACATAAATGAGGAACGATTATGAGACGTTAGAAGGCGCAAAGAGCAGCTTCACCTGTAGCCTGGTAAGTAAATAAATGCTTTGCTTTAAACAAATGCATCTATTTTTAAATGTTTTTAAATGCTACCTTAAAGATTTATTGTACAGATGACACTGTACCTGTGGATATGATGAGATGAGAACCATTTTAAGTAATACTTTGTAAAATCCCATGGCGCTGTCCGAGTGCTGAAACGCTTCGGCTCTCCGCACGTTTGTAAATTCTTTATCTCTTGTTTGTATTTTTAGAGTACAAACCTTTTCTTGCATATTTGCAAATTATTTTATGTGATTGCGCTTTAGACAATGCGCTTAGATCGTTAAAATAGGGCCCTATGTTGGGCTTAACTACGTCCAGTTGCACCATCTAATACTACGACAAGGGGCAGCTAAGCTCAGTGTAGATGATGTGCGTCCCCGCGTATGCGGTTAACCACATTAATAGTTGAGACGCTATTCACATTTACATTTACAAGTGGGTTGGTCGCTTAAGATGTGTGCGTCAAGTGCAGACCCATTTCCCATTTGTACAAAAGGTAATAATTTGGCGATTAATTCTAACAATTCTGAATTAAAACAAAATTAATGCATCTATTAATGTAAAGCTGCTTTGAAACAATTAACAATTGTGAAAAGCGCCATTATAAATAAATATATTAAAAAAATGTAAATTCAAAACATAAGTATTATATGATATAATAATTTATTGGTGTGGTCTCTCATTCTGCATGCATAGTGCTCGCGTATGCATAAAATGCGCTAATGTTTTGTTAATGAAATTATTTCTATTTTGCCATACAAACAAATCTCAGTTTTTCGTCCAAACTAGTCTTACGACCGGGTGTATGCCCAGCTGGTGCAACCGGCTGCATATGTTCAGCGTAAAATCCAAGTTCTCCAGCGAAACCAGTTTCAGAAAGTATAACACAGATTGCTTCAGCCACACTTCATCTCAAAGGCAGCTGATGTCACCGATGATGACCATAGAAAGGATCTGTGGCCACAAGAAAACAACACATTGCTCTGACATTTTCATTGTTACAAATATGTTTTCCCATTGATACAGAAGTATAAGTATTTAATGGTGGGTGTCCATTTGGGGTAGACCGTTGTTTTGCTCTGTTTCGGCTCGCTTCGGCAAGGTTAGCAGCAGGGCCTTTATTACGACTCAAGTCATGTACACCATGATGAAAATAAATTGGGTGGAGAGGACGGACCCATGAGTATTGTTGCCAGACGAGCCCAGAAAGAATCAATGCTGCTGCAATGCTGCGTTTCAGCTGGAGGACACAGACAATGGACAATGTGTCTTTGCATTTCTCTTAGGTGACTGATTTCTCTACCTGTTGTTATGAGACTGAAAGTCTACAAGACTTGATTTCATCAACAACGCCAACCATTTTTGTAGCTTTTGCAAGTTTGGCATCACAAAACTGGCAACTGCGGACCGATTCGCCAAAAACAAGCAAACTGGGCAATGATCATTGTAAATTAGACAAACTTATATGATTCTCGCAGGGTTTAAATCCATTAGTCGAGTCTGAAATACTGAAACGGGCCTGTGGGGTTTTGGGTTTTATGGCCGAGCACTAAATGGACCTGTGAGCGGTCGGATAATCAGCAAAAGCTACTTGGTTTTGCCAACATTGTTCTTCATGTTTATAGCATGCACTTTCCAATGTGACCAAGTGCTATCAACTGCAAATTTAACTGTGAATCTCATTCTAGACTTGACATTCGGCTACACAAACTATTTTCACAAATACTAGGCAGTTATGCTAGGTTTGGCTCTATTATTCCCAAACTATTTAAATTGGATACATATTTTTTTACATTATCAACACACACATCTCTGCTACAAATGAACACTTAAAGTTTGTTTGTGGGACCTACTGTTATCATACAATTACACCGAAA
The DNA here is from genome assembly GCF_027580225.2 of Misgurnus anguillicaudatus. NCBI lineage: Eukaryota > Metazoa > Chordata > Actinopteri > Cypriniformes > Cobitidae > Misgurnus > Misgurnus anguillicaudatus. The sequence continues at coordinate 46,605,576 of NC_073339.2, forward strand.
GTGATAGGAGGGAAAATGTGACAACTTACCCCACAGGTGGGATTAATTGTAACAAACACCTGCTTGAATTAAATGTAGTCTAAACACAAATGATTCAATCAAATTCTGTCTTTATACTAACTGTGGATATTGTTTTTATATCTGCCTATAATAGATAAATATCCACACATTTATCCATCTATGATCCTTCATCTAACCATCGTTGTATTAAGCATCAATGCATATAAATAGATTTTTTTAAAGACATAAAATCATAATTGTGAGTCATTTTCCCTGATATTGTATTAACAGTAATAATTTTGATGAATAGTATTTACATTGTTTTTATTTTATTATCACACTGCAAAAAGTGTCTTGATTTCAATTATAAAAAAATTCTTAAATTAAGATGCCTTTTCTTGATGAGCAAAACGACCCAAGAAAATAAGTTTTTAGACCAAAAATATCAAATTAAAGTGATTTTGTGCATAAAACAAGCAAAAAAATCTGCCAATGGGGTAAGCAAAAAATTCTTGAACATTTTTCTTTAACACTAAATTCAAGAACAATTCAAGAAAAAAATGCCTACCCCATTGCTTGTTTTATGCACAAAATCACTTAAATTTGATATTTTGTTCTAAAAACTAGACTTATTTTCTTGGCTCTTTTTGCTCATTAAGGAAAAAAGCATCTTAATTTAAGAATTTTTAGATATTTTTACTGAAAACAAGACAAAAATACAAATATTTTTTTTTCTTGAAAATCACTTTTTGCAGTGCATTGTATACCTGAGGCTTAATTGTAACACTGTGTGACAACTAACCCCGCTGTCTAAAAATGTTTTCAATCCCAGCTATCGGTTACTAGGAGTTGCTGACATGTTTCAAAATGCTGTTATGTTTTAGGTAACAAGACAGTGGACAGAAACCTTCATGAATGTGAACTTGATTTGTAAGTGTACTTTGGGGTTGAACCTTGCTTGCGTTTCTTGTGTCCGATTTCAAAGCCCCCAAACCCTTTCAGCGGTGAGGGTGGACGCAGCAATGTCCTCCTGTGTGCCCGGCGTGCCCGATTTATGCTGGCAAGCTTGGGATCCCCCCGTCTCCTGACATCATTCTGCTTGGCGCAGCTGATGAGACAATTGCGGCTATTTCCTCTCACGCCTGTTTAACCAACGCTGATTTGGGCGTGTTCTCCCATCCCCATACAAAACAACTTCTCTGTCTTTGACTGCTCTAACAAGAACGTGGGTCTCCTCGGCTGTGAACCGCTCCTGGCGTGCGCCTGTCAAATCCGTCATAATAATAGCAACCCGCCATGGAACTTGCGCCCTTGCGTTTAAAGGGAATGTTGGATAGCATTCTGATTGGTTTATTTGACGTTACGCCCAAACCACACCTATGAATAATGAACCTACTTCAGACCAACCCCTTATTGATTTGCGCCCGGCGCAAGACTTATTTCTCCCGCCGGGAAAATAGCAACAGCGCCCAAGATCCGCCCACAAAGTCACTTGCGCATTGCGCTTCGGACTTGCGTTTCAGATCGTTAAAATAGGGCCCAGTGATTCAAATAATATAAGGTTGGATTTAGTGACTTACACACCCAACTTAGACGTTCATGCCTCCAAAACACTCTTTGTCCAATATCTTATTCAAAACACACCATTTTTTGGGTACAAATTCACAAGAGATCATCTTCCGACAGTAAGAGAAAAAGACCAAAAGCACAGATTGCTCAGCCCTGTATACACATACTGTATGTAAAGTAGCTGCTTTACAATTAACCCCTCGTTAGTATGTGCCCCGCTCACTCCTACTTATTTATATTTTGACTTAAAGGCACAAAGTACTGATGTTACATGAGAACAAAGCATACAGTACTATATCTACTTCACATTAACCTTTATCATCAACAGCAGGCAATAATATATATTTACTATCTTTCTGAGATCTGTTTTAGTCGTGAAAGACTGCCAACAATACAGTCAGTTTAAATAACAGTAAACAAGCAGTTGCTTTATGTATGAAAATTGCGTAGGCACACAATTAGCTTTGAAATGCGTGTATGCATTTCCTGTGTGCTTGTTTACAAAAGAACTTGAACGTGAGAGTCTGCATGCACCCACACAAGCTTTAAACTGTATTTAAGTTTTCCAACCTTTGTGTAAATCTGAACAATGAAACAATTTACTATCCAGTAACATTCAAAGGCTCTTTGCAGTGACCACTTCCTACTTGGGTGACAGGTAAAGTTAGGAATTGAATTTCAATTCCAATTCTGGAATGGGATCCATCAGAAAGGAGTTGGATCCTTGTTATAAAATAAAATTTCAATTCCACTTAACAATTCCGGACTGCACAGTAACATAATTTTCACAGTGCACAGGACTGTCGCCTTGAATACTAACAGTCAGTTCGCATGATGGACTGTGGTGAAAGGCGCTCTAAAGTGTTGCTGCTTTTTGGAAAATCAGATAACGACAAAGCTAAGTTTAATTATTGTGACTAACTATTATGTTGCAAGATGGGTGTCACCAGCTTTGGGTGGTAAAGCATCTGCGGTTGGTTTATTGTATAGGATTAAAATAATGCACCCTGTTTGCCAAATCCTCTTTAGTAGTCACACCCCCTTCTACCTCACTTCAAAAGACAGGCTCACAAAGAAAAAAACTAAGGAGCATGACAGATCAATCACAACAAGGGCTGCATGCATATTCTGTTGTTGAGTCGTCATCATTAGGTGTTACGTTACAAGGGAAAATTATTTAAAAATCATTTTGAGCTAACCTGGCCATGTTTGTTTAAAAGTTTAGCACTCCTAAAAAGTTTTTGTCATTAACTGTAAATAATGGCACAAAATAAGTATTTTTGATCTATAAAGGCTTGAATTGTATTGCATTTCACCCCTTTGGAATCTAAACCAAGAATTTTTAGGAATCAGAATCGATAAATTTGAAACAATGCCCAACCCTAAACATTTCTGTCCATTTCTGTCCAAGTTGCAAAATATAAAACAATACATTACGTATTTTTTAAATTGCTGTATTAAATGTATTAAGGTTTAGGGCAGAGTTAGAGATTGGGTGGTAACATTTATCAATAAACTGAATTATACATCTTTATGATGTGAAGGATTCGTAAATATTTTACGTTTTGTAGCTGTAAAAATGTAATAATGCTCCAATTAATGTTGTCAATCCATATTATATGTTTATCTTAGATCCTTCAACACAGGGATAAAAGAGTAAGTCTGCATGCTGTAATCAGAGTATTGATCTTATATGTCGGACATCACATTGGAACCCTCATTTAAAGTGTGTGACAGGCTTTAGGTTTCCTGCTTCCATGGAAATACACAAGATGCTTTCAGGAACATTCACAGATCCCACTGGGATAACATCTAGAGTATCATCAGCTTCCACGAAAACTGGTTTGGATTTCTTTTCATTTCCCAGCTTTGATTACAGCCCAAGTACTCTCTCTCTCTCTTTCTCTCTCTCTCTCCGAAATCTCTCTTACATTTACATTTTTTCATTTAGCAGACGCTTTTATCCAAAGTGACTTACAAATGAATGAGCACTGCATGCAGCATGTCTCCCTTTCTTCATCTATCTTTCTCTCTCACTTTCTTTCTTTCTATCTCTCTCTCTCCGTCTACATTTTGAAACCCCACTGTTCGTGTTTTACTTTGTACCTGTAAAATGTTTAGATTGAACTTCATTAACAGGTTCTTTCTTTTGTAATTAACACCAGAAAAACACACACACAAAAAATCGGTTTCCAAACACTTCTAAGTACGATTAACAACCTGTTAATATTTTGGGGGCTGAAAAATGTCTGTTTAACAAAGAAACTGTGTTATTCATCTGCTTCACCTCTGAAAAAGTGAATGCATTCAACATTGAACTGTTAATGAGCATAAGGCATTGACATCCTTTGTAAATTTTAAAACCAATAAACAAACACTTATTGAAAACTAACAGACTCCGAATTAAATAATTAAAAGCGATTTTTTTTTAAGTATTTCATTGTTATGTACCAGCTGGCTTCCTGCACACCTGATGACTGTGGCAAACAGTTGTGACGGGAAAGGTAAAAACATTTACACATAAAATACGCATTTATGTTGAAGATCTTATTTCTATAGGTATAGTGAGATTATCACACACACTTACTGTATGCCTGGTTCAGATTACCTAACCGTTTTGTCCATTGATAACTGTTTCAAATCATTTTTGACACGTATATTTCAGCCCAGTCTCATGAAATTTCGTTATATAGTCACATTTTTTTTAAATTCTTTTTTCATGATATTATCACGAATTCCAGCGTTTTTTTGTGATCGTATAACGAATTCCTGTTTTCGTGTGATTATCACGTATTGGTTACTAAACTGTTTTGTCCTACTTTCTTACCATTGTCGCTTCGGATTAGGGTTAGATTTACATAAAATGACATCCCTACCCAAACTCAACTCTAATCCTAATGCCATGCGACATAAAATAAATCAGAAAAAATGGTATAAACCAATATATAAAGTGACATTCTAATGCAAGCACCAAATCTAACCCTGAACCGAAGTGGTTTAAAAATAGGAAAAAGCAGTGGAGTAACCAATACGTTATATGATCACGAAAAAACATGGAAATTCGTGACAATATCACGAAAAAAGAATACAAAAATACGAAACCTCTTGAGACTGGGTAGTATATTCTTGGTATGCCATAAACATGAAACATGTCATAACCATGTTGTTTCCAGACCAATCATCACTTACGGCGACGTAAAAGACAGTGTACAAATATTGTTTCCAATATATCCACAAACCTTTCATCCATTGCAATTCCACCTAGCACCACTGATTCTTTCGTTAAGCCATGTTTAAAAATTTAACATGCGATTATGAATTAACACAAAACTCTGCGTCCTTATCTACAATAAGATGACCGGCTGTAGGCTTTCTCCACACTTCAAAAAATGACTTTCTAAATGAGTATTTTTGTCTTGTTTATTTACAAATACTAAAACATTCTTATATTAAAATGCGTTTTCTTGATGAGCAAAATGATCTAAGAAAATAAATCTAGTTTTTAGACAAAAATATCATATTTAAGTGAATTTGTGCTTAAAACAAGGAAAAATATCTGCCAAATGCGTAAGTCTTGAAATTGGAAATTTAGTCTTGAAATTAGAATAAAATTAACTCTTTCCCCGCCATTAACGAGTTATCTCGTCAATTAATGGGGTCATATTATGAGATTTTTTAACTCAAAATACTCCACAGATAATTTATTTATTTAAATTTTTAACGTTAAAATTGCAAAAGTGTGCCATTTTTGGGTGTGCCGTTTAAAATGAAAATGAGCTTATGAAATGCAAACACTGATCACAATGATGGTGGTTTCAATTGTGCTGTCAAGTACTTTTTTCTTTCTCCCTGCACTATGGTAGTGCTGTGGTTGGACATTGCAGATAAAGGGGGCGGTATTATTGTAATTCACCTTGCTACCTACCTCACAAAACAGGCACAATCTGAACAACCTAATTTTTCACACGCTTGCAGAAAATGGCTTACCCAAACAAAGTTACTGGGTTGATCTTTATTACATTTTCTAGGTTGATAGAAGCACTGGGGACCCAATTATAGCACTTAAACGTGGAAAAAGTCTGATTTGCACGCTATGACCCCTTTAAGAGAAAACATTTGCATAAAAAGTGTGTTCCTGACGCGTTCCTTCACAAAAATGCAATTATTTCAGCTTTTTGCTAAGAAAATATTTTTTAAGAAAAATACCAAATTTCTTTAGACTTGTTTGGTCATTTTGTTCATCAAGAAAATACATCTTGATTTAAAATATTTTAGATATTGGTACTGAAGACTAAAATACTTTCTTGAGTGACTTTCTTATAAGTCCGTCATTTTTTTGCAGTGCACAGGTAACCTACAGTAACACCTGCATAAATCTAACAATCTGAATAAGACAATTGCTAATAGCATCTTCACTGTACATGTATGAAATACGTAATACAAAAGAAAATGTGTTAACCACAGACCTTCATTTACATACAATTCCAAAGCCGATGTTTTAAAAAAACCATTAGAGAATCCCGGAGGAACCCGCGGAGAACTGACATCATGACAACATCTCTACATCGATTTCTTACAAAGAGTTCAACATTACAATGAGGAAGAACAGAAGATGAAGGAAAACATGGACAGAAGCCACAATACAAATGACAGATGTGAAGTATACTGTATGTGGGGAGGTCGGACGCTTACACTGTGTTGCATAGTCATCCAAACATTCCTCTGGGATGCGGAAGCAAAAAACAGAAAAAAGAGGGATATCATTGAAAAGAAGAGATGAGAAAGAGAGACGAGCAAACATGTGATAAATATGTATTAGACAAAAAGCAATATGCACGATTACATTTGATGAATGGTATCGCTGGGATATTTGATCCTAGATGCAGAGAAAAAAAGCACATCCTTTTTTAACACATCTCTCTAACTCAACATTTACCTAACCGTCATGCATCAGTGTTCAAACGTTACTTAAGATTCATTCAATGCACAGCTGGGTGAACGTACGACATGTTAAATAAATTCTCTACGTTAGCCGGAGGCAAAAATGAGAGGACGCCATCTTGTTATATATATTAAGTCAAATGTATATTTTCATTGAATCCATTAAAGATTATGAGTCAAAACACTTCATTTCTTTCTAAAGTTACTCAAGTACTTTTAGACACTACTTCAACTTCGCTCTAAAAAGATGATGTAATAAAGTGATTTAACATGTGGGTGGTTTTTCAATTACAGACAGTTTTGAGTGACTCATGAAACTTCTGCAAACTTTGTTTTATTTATGTTTGAACCACTATATGTCCTGGAAGATCTTATGTTGGTAATGACAGTAAAGACACGATTATCTCTCAAAGTTTAGGTCACTTTGGATTAAAATTTCAATTTTCAATCAATAAACTAGCAATGACACCAACACTCAAATCATTATAAATGTTTAGATAAATACTTTGCTCTTTCTTTCAAGCTAGTTATGTTGATGTACAAAAATTCAGTTGATGTCATGTCCTTTGCATGTATCTTCTTAAACATTGTACACGAGTTCGATAAAATTACACTTCTTTAGCCAGCAAAGTTTTTCCCATGCATTCTCTTGGACCTGAATCCTAAAAACCATCATCACATGACTTCCCACACCGCCCTCCCGTCTGTCCACTCACCAGTCTGTCCAAACTGGTCCCTGCTGCTGTGGTCGGCCTTTCTTCTGGGCTGTACGGTTTGAAACGACCACTGAACACATCCGAGATCCCGCGGGCAGACCTTCCCATTTCGGCCGGTTTGGGCTTACCGCATCCACTGAATACCTGCAATTACACGATGGGAATGTGGTTTGTGTGGTTAGGAGAAGCTTTTTTTAAGTGGGTTTGTTTGTTAATATTAGTAAATGCCTTAGCTAACATGAACTAACAATGATTAATTAAGCATGTTTTTAAAATACATGAAATTCACTTGCACTGCAGGTATTAAGATTTAAAATAAATGAATTATTAATAATTATCATGAAACTTATTTTTCATAATGCAATAGAATAACAAATTGTCATGTGTAAACTGGCAGGCAGATAAACTAACTAAAAAAGTATTTATTCATATATGTGACCATGGACCACAGTCATAAGGGGAATTTTTTTTAAAATTAAGATTTATACACCAGCTAAATAAATAAGCTTTCCGTGTGTTTTAAATAAATAAGCTTTTTTGTGTTGATTTATTGTTAGGATAGGACAATATTTGAAAATCTGGATTCTGAGGGTGAAACAAATTTGAATATTGAGAAAATCCCCTTTAAAGTTGTCCAAACGAAGTCCTTACACTGCAAAAAAAAAAAAAAAAAGATTTTCAAGAAAAAAAAAATCTTAGTAATTTTGTCTTGTTGTCAGTAAAAATATCTAAAAAATTTTCTTGTTGAGCAAAACGACCCAAGAAAATAAGTCTAGTTTTTATACCAAAAATATCAAGTTTAAGTGATTTTGTGCATAAAACAAGCAAAAAAATCTGCCAATGGGGTAAGCAAAGAAATCTTGAAAATTTGTCTTAAACACTAAATGCAAGAAAAATTCAAGAAAAAATTGCTTACCCCATTGGCAGATTTTTTTTGCTTGTTTTATGCACAAAATCACTTAAATTCAACATTTTTGGTCTAAAAACTAGACTTATTTTCTTGGGTCGTTTTGATCATCAAGAAAAGGCATCTTAATTTAAGAATTTTTAGATATTTTTACTGAAAACAAGACAAAAATAATAAGAAATGTTTTTCTTGAAAATAATTTTTTTGCAGTGAAATTACTAATGCACTGCAAAAAATGACTTTCTTACTTAGCTTTTTTGTCTTGTTTTCAGTAAAAATATCTAAAAATTCTTAAATTAAGATGTATTTTTTGATGAGCACAATGCCATAAGAAAATAGGTCTAGTTTTTAGACAAAAAAATATAAACTTTAAGTAAATTAGTGCTTAAAACAAGCAACAACAACAAAAAAAAATAATAATCTGCCAATAGAATAAGAAAAAAAATATTGAAATAAGTTTACTTTTTTCATAAACACTTCAAGAAAAATTTTCTTAATCCATTGGCAGATTTTTTTTTTTTTTTTTTTTGCTTATTTTAAACACAAATTCGCTTACATTTTATATTTATTGTCTATAAAACTAGACTTATTTTCCTAGGTCAATTTGCTCATCAAGAAAGTACATCTTAATTTAAGTATTTTAAGATATTTTCACTGAAAACAAGACAAAAAAAAATAGTAAGAAAGTCATTTTTAGCAGTGTGATAAATACATTGTTTTGATATATTTGCCAAAGGAAATGTACAGAATATTTTCGTTGAACATGATCTTTACTTAACTCTTTCCCCAACATTGACAAGTTATATCATAAATTAAGAGAAAACATTTCCCAGCCAATGACACTTTCCTGAGGAGTTTTTATGGTAATCTGTATTTCTGTTATTATTCACTAGATGGCGCTTACCCAATTTATAAAACAAATTGAAACAAAATTCCTTTACAAAAATGCAATTATTTCAGCTTTTTGCTCAAAATTTTGTATTTTTGAAGAAACCTATCCATATTTAAGAGGTTATACAAAGAGAACAAATAAAGATAGGATGAAAGTTTTTTTGCCCATTTTGTTTGTTTGTTTGTTTGAAAGCAAAGGGTCTGTTCTTTTATTTGATATATTTGTATGTTTATATATTTATAGAAGAAAATTTTCCTGAAGGCATTTGGTGAAACATTTGTGAAAATCACAAAAAATGCTGGCGGACAACTTTAGAAAAAGTCTGGCAGATGAGTTAATAATGATTCTTGGCATAAAACATGATAATTTTGACCCATACAATAGGAGTTTTCTGTATGTTAAGCAAATGAAAGGTGAATTCTTCTTCTTTGAAATCTCTCTAACGCACAGAAGGAGAGAAATAATGTTCACTTCGCATTCACACGTTGACGTCTCGGAGACGCAATGAATTTTGGCTGGGCTGACAGTGATGGACCATTTTAATGTCATGCATGGCTCTTATGTCACGAATCTGTCTGCGTCCTGATGTCAGGATATCTGTCACTATGATTATCATTCAAACGCTCATGATGACATCCAGATTTCCACGGCTGCTGTGCATTTTCTATCAGCTCGTTTTTTTAGGAAAGCTTTTAATGCAAAAGCCGACTCCGGCGTTCACGTAGCCTTTTTTTCATATCAGTGTTTGCGGATGAAACCACGTGTCAGTTGTTGTGCCGCTGGCCTCTGTGTGAAGCTCCTTCAGAGAAATGTTAAACTGCTCTTGAAAGCTTTGGTGTCTCGAGTGTGCTTTGACATGTTACATACACCATGCATATTTCATCAACGTTATGAGCCGATGTCTGTATAATGTTTTCCCTTTCATTTCTTTCAATGCTTAATCTAACTTTGTGCAATATATCTTTATGGAAAAACTCTGAATAAATACAGTAGACTCTTTATAGTATGTGAATGTGTGTTTGCTGAAATACCTTAGCTGAAACCTGCATACTGTTGTCTTGCATGATCATGATTGCTTCTGAGATCTTCACATCAATCGGTTCCATGACAGCCTCGATGTTAAACGGTCCCTCCAGCTTATCAGCTACCAGCAGCATGGCATCTGTCAGCACAAGATGAACCAATCAGATGCTTTCTTATATACACAATCATATCTGAAGAGCTACAGTAACTGAGCAATTGAATTTTACTATGGTAAATATTAAAGCATATTACAGTATTCAGTACAATTAATTCAATATATGTACCTTACTATAATACTACAGAATACTGTATGTGTAGTTATTACTACAATACTGTATACTGCAACTTCACTAGAGTAAATACAAAAGTATACTTGATACATTGAATCTTACTGAACATTTCCATATGAAACAACATTACTAACCCATTTAACTTTTGTATTTTGATGTAATTAAATTTAACATTATTCAGTGAGCAAAACTGTAAGGCAGACTTGTTTTTGTTAAATGTAAATTGTGAAAAGCGTGAATAGAGTCAATTATTACTTTTTGTTAACATTAATAAAAAAGGTGAATTATATGCAAATACGAACATTCGGTCTGTTAAAATCTGACTTGATAATTAAAATGTAATCCTATTATGCACATGCATGCAGATTGAACAGGTGAAGTATCAGACAGATGGATGTGTGAAGAACAACATCATCATCACTCAGAAAACATTACAGATCTCAGTTTTCTTCTGTCACACAGGCACAAAAACAGGTTATGTATTGATTCAATTAGTGTCTGTGAATTGATTTTACCCTTTGGGGTTTATATTTGGGAGTCTTTAAACATCGTTCCTCTATATTGTCCCTCGCAGCTACACAAATGGAGACCCATAACGTTTCTCACACATTGTGAAAGAGAGTTTGATAGAAAAAGTAACACTGGCAGAATGATAATGTGTACATTCCCCTGAAAATTACCTTGAAAATGGCAAGAAGATGCGGTAGAAACGGCCGTAAACTGTAATTAAACTGCCACATGTCTCTCTTTGTCTACACTAGCGAGGATGTTTAGTATAATTTTCCTCATGCATTGAAGTGAACAGTTCTCACACTGAGAAACTTCATACATTGAAGTATGAATATCATGCAATATATTTCAATATGATGGTATAATCATTTAATACTATTGTTGTACTGATTTGAACTATCATGTAAAAACCACTGTACTGTACATAATTCTGCAGTGCCATGGCAAACATCAAAGTATTAAACAGAAAGGTTTTGTGATTTTCACAATAGTTTCACAAAATGCCTTCCAGGAAAATTTTCTTCTTAAAATATAAACATACAAATATTTCAAATGAAAGAACAGACCCTCTGCTTTCAAACAAACAAAACTGGAAAACGCGGTAGAGACGTCAAGCGCGAGTGATTTCAATGTTAAGTCAATGTGAAGACGCATTGACGTGCATCTGGAGGTCTCACGGCGCAGATGAGGCGTTTCGCGTGGCGCGGTAGACACAATTCTGCCTCGTTCGCGCGAATGCCGCAAATTAAGTGTATGGCACGGTACGCACGAATGCTGCGTTTTGTGCATTTTGCGTTTGACGCGAATTTGCAGCTGGAGCTCTAGTTGAAATATTTGAACCTTGGTGGATCTTCGCGCTGCGTTAACCAATCAAGAGCCTGCTTGCTGCTGTGGCGGCAGCCCCGCCCGGAGTCATTCATTCAGCATGAAGGCTTGATATTGCCCGTGAGCAGAGCTATACAACACAAGTTCTTATTTCTGGAGACAGGAATAAAAAGGACCTCACTTGGAAGAGTGTCAGTGAGGACATTGGGCAACCTAGTAAGCTGTAAATACACATTTCACTTTTGAGTCACGTGACGTTTATCGACCCGCGCCATTTATTTCCCCCCTATAGTAAGGTGACTAAATACAAACCGGTAACTCTCGCAATAAATGCACAATCAACATCAGCCATGGGGCCAACAGACAACTGCATAGCACTTGGCCCTCCCACAAGAAGCAGATTTTACCTCTGACGCTTTTTCCGCACGTCTACTTCGCTCTAGACGCGCAAATGCATTCAAACTGTTCAAGCGGCAAACTAGGCGCGGTAGACGGAAACGCGGTTGGTGTAAACGCAGCATTAAATATGGGTATTTTTCAAAAAAAAAGAAAAAAAAAAGCTGAAATAATTGAATTTTTTTGTGAAAGAATTTTGTTAGAGTTAAAATTCAAAACGATTATCAAAACATACACAGAGTTTAAAGTTAGTAAAAAAAATTTCTTCAGTTTTTATAAACTGGATAAGTGCTTGTGGATAATCGCGGCATTACAGATTAACATGAAAACTCATTTGGGACACGTTTTTTTATGCAAATGTTGTCTCTTAATTGACGAGATAACTTGTCAATGGCGGGGAAAGAGTTAAATTAGTAGATTTAATTGGTATAACCAGTTTGATTAAACTTGCTCACAGCACTGCCCATACAAAAATTAACTGTTTTTTTGGGTGCATTGGTTATTATTGGCAACACCATGGTTTTACTACAATAACCATGGTTTAACTAAGGTTTTTGAAAACCATGGTTGTCAAAAACATGGTTATTTTGTGGTCACCATGGTTTTACTACAGTGACCATGTTTTTTTTGGTTTTAAAGGAATAGTCTACTCATTTTCAATATTAAAATATGTTATTACCTTAACTAAGAATTGTTGATACATCCCTCTATCATCTGTGTGCGTGCACGTAAGCGCTGGAGCGCGCTGCGACGCTTCGATAGCATTTAGCTTAGCTCCATTCATTCAATTGTACCATTTAGAGATAAAGTTAGAAGTGACCAAACACATCAACGTTTTTCCTATTTAAGACGAGTAGTTATACGAGCAAGTTTGGTGGTACAAAATAAAACGTAGCGCTTTTCTAAGCGGATTTAAAAGAGGAACTATATTTTATGGCGTAATAGCACTTTTGGGAGTACTTCGACTCGCCTGAAAAGTCCGCTCCCCTTCTCACTCTCATAATGGGAGAGGGAGGGTGTTAAGCTAAATGCTATCGAAGCGTCGCAGCGCGCTCCAGCGCTTACGTGCACGCACACAGATGATAGAGGGATGTATCAACAATTCTTAGTTAAGGTAATAACATATTTAATATTGAAAATGAGTAGACTATTCCTTTAACTGTAGTAAAACCATGGCAAATTTGTGTAATGCGGCTTTCACATAGGAAGCGGTGTGCGCTGCGCTCGCCGCTTGTGCTCTGCTGGCCAGACCGAGTATAAGCTCTTCGTCCATTTTGTTTGGACACCCCGTTTCTATTGGCCACGCGGGTAATCGTCACAGAGCGCAGCGCAAAAGTTAAACTATTTTGAATTTTGACCGCGGCGTGAGCGCAAGCTGCGCTCGCTGCGCCCGCGCTTTGCTCGACGCAACAACAAACCGCCCTCGCGCGGCACAAGCCATTGAAATGAATGGGTTTCATAGCGCAGCGCACCGCGTCCTATGTGAAAGCCGCATAGGGGTGCAGCCCTTTCTTTTACAGTGTACAGTAAATACCACAATATGAGAATATTGTAGTTATTAAGTTTGTGTAACCTCTTAAGGAACGGCTGAAATTTCACAAGGGGGCGTATTTGTTCCTCAGACATTGCACAATAAACGTTACATCCGAATATATTCATTATAAATCTTAAATGAAAAGTGAGATTTGAACGAATGTCCGTTAGTGAAGTAATTGTATACAGTATTTATATCGTAATTCGGTCAGAAACGTATAGATTGTGAGATGAACAAATCGTTTTGGATTAAAAGGCTTGGATATTCCATTTCCTTGGATTTTTGGGATTTCTGAACAATTTGTTTTGGACAATTTCACCGAGGACGATAAAGGGAAGATTTTGAAGGTAAGTAAATATCCTAAATCGGCGCCGCCCGGTTTAGGTAACTAACAACTAGATTACAGTTTTATGACTGCTAAAAATCATATTATACTATTGTGTGTGCGCTTAATGGAATCCCGAAAGTCTAAGCTTTCCAACGATGTGCCGCATGACCGCATATTTTGAAGATTTAATGCTTCAAAGTTACAATGCCGTGTACGGCACAGTGTTCCTTATCAGGATAATATACAAAAAGTATTGATTTAATCTCATTCAATGTCATAACTATGATTAAAAGCATCAAAAGATGTCTTAAAGTTTATGCTGGTTTGCAAAGAACCAACATTTACTAAAGGAAAAATCTCTTGAGTCACTGAAGTTGGTAAAAAACATCAAACACAACAAAGTTTTAATTAAACTACTGTAACTAGGAAATAAACTTTTTAAAAACTGCCTAGTGTGAAATAAAAGGTAAATTGAGATGAAAAACTGAAAATAATATAAATAAATGAAGACCTTTGAAGATGATATTGAGTATCCAAACTAAACGGTGCGTTACAGCCCCAATTCTGCCAGAATAATCCGTTAAAAAGCAATTCACTTTAGCAAGTGACCGACTCTCTGGATCTAATTACACAACTTATGTTTGCATTTATTTTTGGCAGCATACAGCAATTACATTAAACAACCATAAAATCCAAAAAAGTAGGAGACTGAATACATTTAGCTGTGATACGGGATACATCCGCAGTGATACAGAAAGCAAATGTTTAGGGTTTGCAGAATAATAAGCATGCAGTATGACAGCATAAGGTGACACTTGAAGCTCAGGTTAAAAATAGTTTGATCTCACTTTCCATGGAGACATCGCTGTACAAAAGACTCGAACAACATGATAAACATTGATGTGCAATACAACCGCAGGCTCATAAAGGCTTTCTACCTTCATATCAATATGATAATATTACATATAGAGGAGTACAATGAGGATTAAACTGAGGTATTTCTTTTCAGTGTGTGTGATCATTTTTTAATGAGTGCCACATATAGCACTTCTGCTGAATTGTTAATTATGAAGTCAGTAGAGACCGGAAAAAGATATCGCACTTCCATTTGATACACTGAAAATTTTTTGCATAACCAGATTTAGGTTCACTACTATATATTCATTATCTTCCCGCACTTCTTCTTTATTTTACATGAAAGGCGATGTTTTTCATTATCACGATCTATTTTTGGCCAAGACGGAGACGTTTGTTCATGGGTGTGTGAGTTGATATGAAACATAAGTCCTGCGAGGAAAACGACAAGAAAATAAGTGCGGTACATCCCCGCCTCTCCTTCCACTGGATGACCAAATTACTCCTGAGTGGACTCGGGCACAAATCAATACAGACGATAGATGATTTGCCAATCTCACAGTTGTGTCATTAAACCTCTGCGTTATTAATTTGTGCTCACATAGAACCTATTACGGCAAACCAGATGATGGCATTGATCGGCGCCAGCTTTCGATGAAAGAGCCGAGAGAAAACGTATTTGATCTTTCCATTAGGTGCTACCCCGCGGTTGAACTCATAAACGGCCCTCGAAGCTGGCCAAGATGGATACCGCATTTCATTTTCGAACAAAAGGGAACGATAACTGAGAGTACATGCCTGATTTAAGGCTCGATCGTCAATTAGGGTGTTGAAGAAGAGCATTTTGGGCTAGCTCGTGGCGATTGAGTGACTTTAGGGCACGGGGACCAAATGAAATGGCGCAGTAATGGCAAAAGCAATTAAAACTTGGAGAGGTTTGTTGGCACGTGGTGCTATGATGTAGGTCAGTCTAACATCAGTTACTTACAGGAGGAAAAGCATTTAACTTTCATTTTGAGTGAGGTGAAAACGGCGGCCGGACATCTAAATGCTCTTTTAAATGTGATATAAAACTTTCGGATGTTTATAATGCAAGGCGAAAATGGATGCAAATGAAAAGCTAACGTAGGACATCCACTGCTATCTCCCAGAGTTAAAGGAACAGTATGTAGGATTGTGGCCAAAACTGGTATTGCATTAACAAAACTTGTTGCTGAAACTGGTACTGCAATCACACAACTGGTGGCCAATACACAACATGACAACATAAACATCAGTTGATGGCTGCAACTCCACTTTTTAAATGACAATAGCCTGGCCAGACCACTGTTGTCAGTGAAGTATTTGAAATGAAAATCATTTCTAAATGTCTAGTGACATATCAGGGCCATTTTATGATTAATTTATATAAATTTCTTACATACTGTTCCTTTAAATGGATGATTTTTATAGGATCTTTTAAGTAAGGAATAATTGAAGACGAGCCGGTAAATTATTTGAAAAATATGCACACCTGGGGCCTCATTTATAAAGTGTGCTTATGCACAGATCGTTAAGTGTGCGTACGCAAAAATCCACGGTAAAGTCCATATTTATAAAAACTGTCTTTGAAGCAGAAAAGTGCTTGGCGCCACGTCAGGGTCTGAGCAGACGCACTCACTTTTTCTTGTCCGATTGCTGCATGTTTTTGGAAATATAAGCCAGTCTTGTTGCTCGTAAAGGGTTATTTCACATCTGAAAGAAAGGGTTACGCGCGTTTTCTTCGGTTTATGAATTACACATATGCATTTTTGATAAATGATGGCCAAGAGGTGGTAATGTGGCCACGAAGTGGAATTACACTGCGGGTGCATTTTTTCCAAATAATTCAACAGCCCAACGTTAATAATTCTGCTTATACCATGCTTACCACATCATAATTCATTGTTCAGATGTTTCATTTTGAAATATCTGACAGGTGTTGTCCTTAAAATACTTTTGTGAGTAGGACTATTTTCTTACGCATCTCATCTAAAGCCCAAGCGTGCCGCACAAGCCCTGAAAAGTGAAGCCAAAACGTCTCGATCCCCCCAGTGTCTGGTCCCAGTGTAGGTCATAAACCCCGCCTCCCCATGTTATTCAACGGGACTTGAGACCAACTAAAAATTTTTATTACACATTTTTATAAACTGTTCTGTCATCTATTGTAGTTTTTATCACGCTGATGTAAATTCACATGTTTGTTTAGTTGGTTATTTAACTCATTCACCGCCAGCCTTTTTGAGAAAAGTTGCCCACCTGCATTTTTGTGATTTTAACAAAATTTCCACAAAATTCCTTGCAGGAAAAATTATTTTCTATAAATATATAAACATACAAATTATGTAAGGAATAATTGACGACAGGCTATTGAATTATAAGAAAGTAATGCATACCCAAGGTAGTAAGGTGTGCATTATTTTCAAATAATTCAAAGGACCGGAGCCGATTATTCGGCTTATACCACGCTTACCACAAACATTGCTCTGGTGCCTATTTTTAAGACATTTGAAAAGATAGGTGTGCGGTTTACAGAAAAATAATCAACACCCATAGAACATTTCTCAGCCAATCAGAATGCAGCATTCAACAGACCCGTGGTATAAATCAAATTAAAGAACACACCCTCTGCTTTCAAACAAACAATAAACAAACAAACAAACAAACAAAATGGGGAAAAAAACTTTCATTATATATTTACTTTTTCTACTTAATTTACCACTGAAATATGGATATTTCTCTTCAAAGATACAACATTTTGAGCAAAAAGCTTAAAAAATTGCGTTTTTGTAAAGAAATTTATGTTAGAGATCAGACTCAGAATGACTATCAAACATAAACGCAGTTAAAATAAACCATTAACTCTTTTTAACTTCCGTTTTTGATAAATTCGTTTTGCGCCATCTGGTGGATAAAAGCGGTATTACACTTTCACTTTGAAATTCGTCCAGAAAGGCACATTTATTAGTTAAATATGAACTCATAAATGACGAGATAACTCGTCAATGGCGGTGAATGAGTTAATGATATAAAAATGGTGGTGTCACGTCATGACAGCTGTGATATCATGTGATATGCACATTCTGCGAGGGCGGGGCCTTGATTTTGCGGCTTTACTTCCTGCTCACTACTGCGCAGGACTGGTCCCGAAATCGCTACTGCGCAGACTCAAGACCCAAGATGTCAGCGCCATATCGGGACACTGGCGGCTTCACTTTTCACCGATGGAAGAGAGCGAAAGGGCGTCGTCCATCTTTTTTACAGTCTATGCTAAAGCCAAAGCCATTTTACAGCGAGAGAGGGGGAGAGAGAGAGAGAGAGAGAGAGAGAGAGAGAGAGAGAGAGAATAAGAGAGACAGCGAAAGAGCAAATCAGACCGAGGTGAACTTGGCGTAGTGATATGAAACTGTAATGAGTTTAACAGACCTGGAACTACTTCATAGGTTTACTGAAAAATAATGCACACCAGCAAAACGTTTCCCAGCCAATCAGAATTAAGAAAAAATAAAGATAGATTTCTGTATACATTGGTGACAATTTACTTAATTTGCTTCAGGTATACAAGGTATTTTAATGTGTTTGCCATTGTTATTATAAACTTTACAGTAGGTGTGGGTCGATCTGATATTCTGTATCGATATTAGTCCGGTTTTGGTGAGAATAGCTGGATCGGATATTGTAGAAGTCGATGAGTACAATCCGATCCGATACCAACACGGGCTTTAACTGTCATGGCAGCTTGACGTAAAGCGTGTCTTGCTGAGCAACATGAATTTACACAAAGTTGCAAAATTGTTTTAAATTGCCCAAAGTTGCACCTTAAATTTAAGTTTTGAATTTTTGTGCTGACAAATTTTAAATGATGTTAATAGTCTGAAACATTTAAATAAAAATGAAGAAGCAGTATTGCACAATGTTTCGTTGAGTTATTTGTTGCACAGTAAAACGTTTGAGTTCTGTAGCTCTGTTTAAGCATTATGCTTTTTGTGGGGCTAACAAATGTGTTATTTGCAGCTTAAATTATTAAAAAGGGTGATTGATATGGTATTGTATCGGTATCAACAGATACTCAAGGTTGTATCGGTATCAGACATAAAAAAGTGGTATCGGCCCAGCCCTACTTTAGAGATGTTCGTGAATGACGGTTGCACACCGGTCTGTTATTGCGGCGACATTTCCAAGCCCCTAACCATGATGAGGCACAAAGCAAAACGTGATTCGTTGCTTTACATTTCAGTCATATGGCCTCTTGGGCGGTCCTTGGTTTCCAGAACTTCAGTAGGAGGTAGGACTATATTTTACCCAACCTAGCTTGTTTTGGACTGCATTATGGAGATCCAATCAAAAAGTTGACTTTCTGTATTCACACAAATACTAAATATTGTCAAATTTAACTTTGGCTATCTGTGCAGGTAATTAAAATGATCAAATTAAAATGATAATCTCCATACGTTGTCATAACTAACCTTTTTCCTTCCTCACATTCCCTGAAGCTTCACTTGCGAATGTGCAGAATATAGTAGCTGTATGGTAATTATTAATTGCTTTTGTGTATTAGCTTCCCAAAACTGATTTAAATTCAAAGAAGAATAATCCAAAGCTAAAGATATATGACACTTATTAAAAGTACCTCCACTTTAAGACTTTAATAACCTCAGTGCTTTCTGGGAAGAGTTTAATCCGGAGACCTGCGGTGCGGCGTCTCTCTCCGCCCGGCCTGTCGCTCTCTTTTCAGGTCTCAGACTTTGAAGAGCACTTTTGTTTGTTTGTTTACTGTGAGGACTCAAATTGCTGGCGATTCCTGGCTAGACTTCCATCAAATGCTGACCGGAGGTCAGATGAAAATCTCTTTACGTGAGACTGTGAAGTCTGGCGATGTGAAAGCCAGACGCACAACCGGCTATTACATTCTGGCGATTTTGAACCGGCTCAGTTTGACTCAGTTTTAACTTTAGTCTAAGGCAAGCCAAGGCAAGTTTATTTATTTATTTATTTGTTTTGTTTTTGTTTTAGGACTTCACAAATACCTAGTTTTAGTATTTATGATTGATTCAATTTGTTTCTTGGCATTCAGTAATATTATGATCATTTTAATGCATTATTTATTTTGTTTTGACAGACAATGAATTTCTTTAAGAGACAATCTAAAAAATGGAAAATTAATAAATTAAAAACATTAAAATGTTATTAAGCTGAATAAAACAGCTTATTTAATAGTAAGAGTCAAAGAAAGGATAAAAATATTTTATTTACGAATGTTTCTGGAGCACATTTGCAAAAAATCATGAAGAAATATGCAGCCATGACTTACAGTATGATTTTATATTATTGTTTTTAAAAGTTGTTTGCTTTCATTAATTCATTCATATTGCTAAATGCTATCTACGGTTGTGGTTTTCGGCTCTTAATGGCTTCTTGAAGACGAATCGTTTAATTAGTAACCAGATGCTTATATTTTTCTAATTCATGTGTCAATAATGTATTGATATTACAAGACAAGCAGCGAGAGAAACTATCTATCATGAGAGAGACCACACGCTGAATAAACCTACAGTCCAAAACTATCAAGGTGAACTTTTTCCCTACTGGCAAAAAGAAAATATACCGGCCACCGGGCAAAGATAAAAATAAAGATAAGTAATGGGGGTCAAGAGAGGATACGGCACTATCGGGAGATTTAGCGGATGGGAAGTGTCGAGTACACAGGCCGCACCTTTGAGCGAGTTTGACGTGAACCCTAGCACAAAAACTACAAACTCCCACACGCCGTCACAACCGATGCCTTTCCTTTGCTGAGAAACATCAGTTTAACCGCAGCGTAAAGGTCTGTACATGTACACAGAGTCTCCTTCAATAAATTCAAGCCGTTCTGTTGACACAAATAACTAAGAGGTGAGAGTTTGAGTCAAATTCAGGAAAGAAAAAATAACAAACAAACTATTTCAACTCTTCAGATCCAGTTACCAAAGTGGCATAAAAGGGAATAAATGTGAAGTCTTATGCCGAAGCACAAAAGAAAAAAGGCAAAATACCATTCAACAGCTTAAAGTATACACTCGCTCCTTAATGGATGCTTGAGGAGGTAACTATAGCAACAGTACATCTCTAAAGCATCACCCCATAAGCATTAAGTGATGTCATTGTTTATTATTTTACTTTAGATTTACATTTCACAGATATAAAAACCTCCAGCGCTTGTCTTTTTATAATTGATGTATGTCTAGCAGCAGGGAGCATTAAAAGAGAAACCTCAACAGATTGTGTTTACAAAATAAATTTTATAAAGTGTAGAGTTCAGACTTTAAATTCTGATTGGATGAGCTTCATTTGGAGTCACGGTACAATGACAAGAAGTGACATACGTTGTATATTAATGCTGGTAGAGTCTAAAGACTTGCTGTTAATGATACATGATGATCTGAAAAACATATTAACGTGGTAAAGTCACTAGCAGTGTTTCTGTTACCCTTCAAATTGAACAAATTGAAATAGCGAATTGAAAATGCAGAATTTCACATATAATCCCATATATCGCAAAATCGGCAATTCAAAAAGCGTGCAATTCAAAACTGCAATGAAAACAGGCTTATTTCGCATTTACATGTAACCTGACGTGCGTAAAAGTCATATGATCATTCTTTGGAGTGGTATTTTTGACAGGAGGACAAGACAGAAGGGGTTTGTTTGACTTCATGTGGTGTCACAAGCACCGTCAAGCGCATGACATCAAAATGAGACGTAGCTAATATTATACAGAAACCTGTTTGAAAGGTATTTGGACTTGCATATGGACTGCATTTATATAGAGCTTTAACAGACCTATGGCCATCCAAAGCGCTTTACAAGTTGCCTCACATTAACCCATTCACTCACGCATTCATACACCGACGACGGTGTCAGCCATGCAAGGGGGTTAGGTGTCTGGGGTTAGGTGTCTTGCTCAAGGACACCTCGACACTCGGTCCAGTGGAGCCGGGGATTGAACCACCAACCTTCCGGTTTGTAGACAACCTACATGAACCACTGAGCCACTGCCGCCATATAGCATTGACTAGCTTATAGCATTGACTAGCATATAGCATTGATTAGCATATAGCATTGCCTAGCATATAGCATTAACTAGCATATAGCATTGACTAGCATATAGCATTGACTAGCATATAACATTGACTAGCATATAGCATTAACTAGCATATAGCATTGACTAGCATATAGCATTGACTAGCATATAGCATTGACTAGCATATAGCATTAACTAGCATATAGCATTGACTAGCATATAGCATTAACTAGCATATAGCATTGACTAACATATAGCATTGACTAACATACAACATTGACTAGCATATAGCATTAACTAGCATATAGCATTAACTAACATTCAACATTGACTAGCATATAGCATTAACTAGCATATAGCATTGACTAGATAGCATTGACAGGTATATAGCATTGACTAACATACAACATTGACTAGCATATAGCATTAACTAGCATATAGCATTAACTAGCATATAGCACTCAGCAGTCACTTTGTTTTTAGAATTGTAACAACATTGACGTTACAGTCGAGCAGGGACGGATTATGGCGATGATGTGCCCTGGGCACGGATGTCTCAAAGGCCCCCTTTACCAATTTTTTTGGGCAACAGCGTTGCACCTGTATGCACAGGGCTCAAGTGTTGGTTCGCATCTGCCTGTATGCCCCATCATACAGGATTAACAATGGCACTAATACGCGAGGAGAGAATGGACACAATATTCTGTACTTTCACACCACAAATTGGTTTATTTATATCTCACCAGTCAACATACTGTACAACATACTCAATCAAAAAGATTCTGACCTCTCCAAATCATATCACAGGAGAAAATTCCATAAATATTTAACATTTCTACATTTAGCAGACATTTCATTACATTTCATGTGTAACTGTCGTTCACCACAGACATTGGGCTGAACACACCAAAACTTTTAAACGCGGCTGAAAACGCCTTGAGGACGCCAAGCGCTTTTAGCTGTGATATTTCAGCTGTGATCCAGTTGGTTGCTGTGTTAATGTCCCGCCCCTCCTCCACTGTAATTGGACGGCCGTATGAGAACTGACATTGACGAGCGGAGCTTTTCACTCAAAGTTAAATATTTTTTAACTCTGCGCTCAGCGCTGAGCGCTTCGAGCACCGGTTTTCAGCGCGGAAAAAACCCGCTAGCTGCTTGCTTATTTGAAAAACGCAGAGTTTCCATTGGAATCAATTGAAAACATGTGCCGGCCTTTGCAAATAAAAAAATTCACATTATTCATCAATATTTAACACAATTTTACTGAAAATAAAATTAAAATATTTATTTGAAAAGAATAGACACAGTAAATTTGACAGGGCCCCCTGCTGGCCCAGTGCCCAGTAGGCCCGTGCGTTAATCCGTGCCTGCAGTCGAGATGTACGCCCCCAACATTAAATTAAGTACACAGTTGATGTTATGTTGAGATTGGCCTGTTGTCTTTTGCATGCGCAAGGTTTACGTAAGAAGAAGAAAACAATTGAGTTTGAGGCTCACGATATATCATTACCATGTACTTTTGTCTTATTATTCTAATACAGTTTTCCATTCTACGGCACCTTTAATGGAAATGCAGCTACTGTAATTCACAGCCTCTTGTGGCTTATTGCTTGTAAAGGAAATCATTTAAAGTCCACTAGATAGAAAATGAATAAATGTGTTGATTTGGACTTAATCTGTATCTGTTGTAGGCTACAAACTTTTAATGTAAAGCAAACATTAGCTGAAGAAGCTCCAACACTGTAATTGATGTAATAACTTCCTGATGCTCAGAATCACAGCTGCTTCATTCACTACTTTCAAAATGTGATGTCAAAGAGCTCAATTCTGCTTTTGTATGGGTGTTTATAAAAATGTGTTTCTCAGGAAATAAACTGCTGCAAAATAACCCAGTGGGGATCCAGATCACATCGGTTCAGACTGGCTTTAGATGTGTCAAAAACATGTCTGCAAAAGTCTCTAGATAAACGCTCAGTTTCCTCTCTCGCCTACTTGGAGAAATTGCCGAAAGTGAAATAAGGTTTTAGTGTTACAGGAAAGTAAATAGCAGAACAGGAGCAGCCCACCAAACAGACGCGCTCTGTAATGAAATCAGACGTCTTTATAAGACTTACAGATCTCCACACACCGACACTCTTCTTGTTTGCTTATTTTGGTTAGACACGTTCATCACTAGCTATGTTAGTGAAGAGCTCTATTAGTTTATGTTTAAATCAGTGCTGACAGATGGGTAAAAACATTGCCTTAAAGACATACAGTAAACATTCAGAGTTAACTTTAGATACATGTTTCCTTTACGGGAAAATAATCCAACATGGCAGGTATCTGACAGCTAAATTTACGGAAATATGTCAAGCCAATTTGATCCAAAAATCTATAGAAAAATTGGGATGTGCAGTGGCGCCAATATATGTATCTGTTGCAATCTGTTTTTTTTTTGGGGGGGGGGATCAAACTGGATTGGGAATTTTACGAAATGAGAATAATTGTATCTTCTAAAATGTAGGCATTTAGCAGATGCTTTTATACAAAGCAACTTAGAAAGACTAGGAAACAATAAAAGCGATGTGTCACAGAGATGCAATAGTACAACAGGTGCTTATAACAAGAGACAAGTTTTCACTATTCAGAAACAATACCTGTTGAGAGAAAAAAAGCTTTAAGGCCTTTTCAC
The DNA here is from genome assembly GCF_027580225.2 of Misgurnus anguillicaudatus. Taxonomy (NCBI): domain Eukaryota; kingdom Metazoa; phylum Chordata; class Actinopteri; order Cypriniformes; family Cobitidae; genus Misgurnus; species Misgurnus anguillicaudatus. The sequence goes on from NC_073339.2 coordinate 46,630,114, forward strand.
ACAAAAAATAAAGTGATTTATTTTGTTCACACCAGGGACAAACAGAATAGGATATCGGGTTTATATATGCAATGAAACACATCTAGGTGTGATTTTCACATTTCTTATTGTAGCTTCTCATTAGACTCTCATTACAGCAATAAAAGCATTACAGTTTAGACAATGACTAAGTATAATATTACTGTTAAACCAGCATAAATAAATGTAAATAAACAAATAAAAAAGCCACAACTACACTATTATTATGATGTAAATACAATTTAAATAACATCATTAGTTTTGAATTAACAATAATTAATTATTGTATAGACTAAGAAGAAGACAAAGATGAAGACTAGAAAGACAAAGAAGACGACGAAGAATAGGACGAAGAAGAAGAAGACGACTAAAATAGCGAAGACAAAGAAGAAGATGAAGATGACAAGAAAGATGAAGAAGAAGATGAAGAAGACGACGAAGAATAGGATGAAGAAGAAGACGACGACTAAAATGACGAAGACGAAGAAGAAGATGAAGATGACAAAAAAGATGAAGAAGAAGATGAAGAATATGACGAAGATGACGAAGACGACGAAGAAGATGAAGATGAAGACGATGACGAAGACAAAGAAGATGACGAAGAAGATGAAGAAGAAGACGAAGATGAAGATAACGAAGACAAAGAAGATGACGAAGAAGATGAAGAAGAAGATGAAGAAGATGACGAAGACGAAGAAGATGACAAAGACGACGAAGAAGAAGAAGAAGAGGAAGAAGATGACAAATCGAAGAAGAAGACGAAGAAGACAAAGAAATCCGACTTAGACTAAGAAGAAGACAAAGATGAAGACTAGGAAGACAAAGAAGATGAAGAAGACGACGAAGAATAGGACGAAGAAGACGACGACGACTAAAATGACGAAGACGAAGAAGAAGAAGATGAAGAAGATGAAGATGATGAAGATGAAGAAGAAGAAGAAGAAGAAGAAGAAGAAGAAGAAGAAGATGAAGAAGACAATAAAGACAAAGAAGATGACGAAGGAGATGAAGAAGAAGATGACAAGAAAAGATGAAGAAGAAGATGAAGAATATGACGAAGAAGACGAAGAAGACGAAGATGATGAAGAAGAAGAAGATGATGAAGAGGAGGAAGATGAGGAAGACGAGGATGATGAAGAAGAGGAAGAAGATGATGAAGAAGAAGATGACGAAGATGAAGAGGAAGATGAAGACGAAGAAGAAGAAGAGGATGACAAATCGAAGAAGACGACAAAGAAGACGAAGAAGAGGATGAAGAAGATGAAGAAGACGAAGAAGAAGACGACGAAGAAGACGAAGAAGGAGATGAAGAAGACGAAGAAGAAGATGACGAAGAAGATGGCGAAGAAGAAGTAGAAGCGTTGTTTTATTCTGAAATGTCAGAAAGTGGTAACGCAGATTTATTCAAATACAAATACATATATTAAACTGCTGTCCCTTGTGATTTAATTGCGCTAGTTGAACTTAATTCCAGTAAATGACTAACTTGTTATTATAACTAACTTACTGTTTCCTTATCTTTGTAAGTGGCTTCGGATAAAAGCATCTGCTAAATGCCTAAATGTAAATATCATGTGATGTATTAACATGGTGGAGCTAGTACATCCAAATTTCTTCATACTATAAATATTCATAGTATACAGTACCTACATTTTGAGCAGTCGATGAGAAGATACTTCATCTGTCACAGTATGCAATTTCGGACACAGCCAAGCTCTCAGTTCTGTCACATTTGAGTCCGGATCTTATTCATAGATTTTGTTATGTATTGCTGATATTTGAAATCCCTTGTAAGGGCCGTTTGAAGAGCTCTGGTACGTCATCATTTTTCAGGATTTACAGATGTACAGTAGAGTATATTCTCTGAGGATCACAAATGTGTGGGTTTACTGTTTACTGTCAGTTGTGTGGGTGTCCGCTGGATCCCCGCAGGAATAATTAGTCCCTTAAAATAATGGAGCTGTCTTCATCGACCGAGAACAATTTAGAGCTCATCATGAAATAATTACAGAAAGGATCATCAAATACCACACACAAACTGTCGCATTTACACGCACGAACAGCTAAACAGAATGCTTGAAAGCTTGTCTAAGATACTTCTCACCTCTGATAAGAAGGTGATCCCAGAATGCATTGCAACAAACAGTTTATAAGATGATTATGCTTACTGCATATTTTGATTATTATGAAAATAATTACGGGCTATTTTAGCAAATGCTTACTGGGTTCCTGTAGCTTGGGGGTAGAGCATTGTGTTAGTAGCGCAAAGGTCATGGGTTTGAACCCAGGGAACACACATACTGATAAAGATGTATACCTTGTATAGTGTCTGCATGTAATGTCTGCCAAATGCATAATGCAAATTTTACTGAAATAGGACCTGACAGCCAGCACATCTCATTGCAATTTGCAACTATTTTACCTTTTAGCAAATTTGTATTTGTATTAGGGCTGTCAAAATAAATGCGTTAATAACGCATTAACGCAAATTCATTTTAACGGCACTAATTTTATTAACGCAACACGCAATTTCAGTTTGACCCACAGCTGGATGAATTGAGACGCAGCAAATGACCGGCGCTGTCTAGATGAGTCGGAGCTTTTCTATAAAAATAAGAACATTAAGCTCTCATCTAGCGAATCCAATGCTCTAAATGGTCATTAAACATCTATGCACGTTTTCTGCACGTGCAGTTTTCTTTATCTGCACGTTTTCTGTGAGGTGTACCGTCCCAAATCCATATAAAGCAAAGATGCGTCTTTCACTTTTTAGTTTAGTTTTTAAAGCATTCAGAAATGATAGAAAATAGACTGCAGGACTTTCTTGATGTTAAAATAATTATTAAGAGAGACAAAGTTCGGGATCTGATTGACGTTAAAAGAGTTATTAAGAGTGACAAGGCTCAAAAGCAATGTCTGACGCAGGCGTCTGAAGCGCATGCACACAAACGCGCGAGTGCGTGACCCTGATATATATAGACATCTAACACAAAATTACAGGTTTAAAAATATCTGTTTTGACAAGAATTCACGCAGGTATGACCTATAATCTGTTATATCTGAAGTGAATGTTTGGTTAACTGTTAAGGAAAAGTATCTGTTGTGTAACATTATATTAAACCCTTGCATTATCCTACAGTATCTTAAAGTGGTTTGCCTCAATGTCAAAATTAAACAATAAAAGAAACACATATATGTAACATATAGGTATTGATATTGTTTTTGTTCTGCGTTAACAGGTGTAGTTCTGTCATGCTTTGTCAGATTCCAACAATTGTTCCAATTGTTTTTAAGTTTTTTAATAGAGAATGTTAAAATATAAATGACACATTTTTGAAAATTTGCTCATCCCAACTCAGTTTGCCAGCACAGGTCACAAATGATGCAGCAGCAAACAGAAATGGAGAAAGAACAAAGTCTTCTAAAGGCAAAAACATTTATAAAACGATGGTTCTGTTGATAATGTAAACAGGCTGTTGCAAACATGCATTTGCATATAGCATATATATATTATCCAAATCCATGCTGATTAGAGCATTTAAAAATTGAGAAGTGTTACATTTAGGTAAATTTAGAACAGATAATAATGTGAGATTAATTTGCGATTAATCGCGAGTTAACTCATGAAATCATGCGATTAATCGCGATTAAATATTTTAATCTATTGACAGCCCTAATTTGTATGAATCTCATTTTTTTATTTTGTATAACCTGCTTTTACCCCAGTGATGGTCATGTTTGGGGGTGGACCTTCATGCCTGTGTTTTTCTAATAATAGTATGCTTTTGTAATTTGTACATTACAATACCTTGTAGAATCTGTCTGTGTCAGCGTAGTAACATTTTTATGTAAAGATCTTGCATTTATTTGAGTTGCATTTTTAAGCAGCAGTTTTTGCTTTCCTAATAGTTATTCATTTAGTGTGCTGTCTATGTAGGGTGCTATCTTAGAAAGTTGCTGTCTATTTAGGGTGCTATCTTAGAAAGTTGCTATCTATGTAGTGTGCTACCTGTACAGTACGTTAAAAAATAGCTGTCTATATAGGATGCTATCTTAGAAAGTTACTGTCTATTTAGGGTGCTATCTTAGAAAGTTGCTGTCTATGTAGGGTGCTATCTTAGAAAGTTGCTGTCTATTTAGGGTGCTATCTTAGAAAGTTGCTGTCTATATAGGATGCTATCTTAGTAAGATGCTATCTATGCAGGGTGCTATTTTAGAAAGTTGCTGTCTATATAGGATGCTATCTTAGTAAAATGCTATCTATGTAGGGTGCTATCTTAGAAAGTCGATGTCTATTTAGGGTGCTATCTTAGTAAGATGCTATCTATGTAGGGTGCTATCTTATAAAGTTGCTATCTATGTAGTGTGCTACAGTACGTTAAAAAATTGCTGTCTATATAGGATGCTATCTTAGAAAGTTACTGTCTATTTAGGGTGCTATCTTAGAAAGTTGCTGTCTATTTAGGGTGCTATCTTAGTAAGATGCTATCTATGTAGGGTGCTATCTTAGAAAGTTGCTGTCTATATAGGATGCTATCTTAGTAAGATGCTATCTATGTAGGGTGCTATCTTAGAAAGTTGCTGTCTATTTAGGGTGCTATCTTAGTAAGATGCTATCTATGTAGGGTGCTATCTTAGAAAGTTGCTATCTATGTAGTGTGCTACAGTACGTTAAAAAATTGCTGTCTATATATGATGCTATCTTAGAAAGTTACTGTCTATTTAGGATGCTATCTTAGAAAGTTGCTGTCTGAGTAGGGGGCAATAGTTGCTGTCTGAGTAGGGTGCTATCTTAGAAAGTTGCTGTCTATTTAGAAAGCTATCTTTGAAAGTTGCTGTCTTAGTTAGTAGGGTGCTAGTTGCTTTCTATTTAGGATGCTATCTTAGAAAGTTGCTATCTTAGAAAGTTGGTGTCTATGTAGAGTACTATCTTAGAAAGTTGGTGTCAATGTAGGGTGCTATAGTTGCTTTTTATTTAGGATGCTATCTTAGAAAGTTGCTGTCTGAGTAGGGGGCAAAAGTTGCTGTCTGAGTAGGGTGCTATCTTAGAAAGTTGCTGTCTATTTAGGATGCTATCTTTGAAAGTTGCTGTCTTAGTTAGTAGGGTGCTAGTTGCTTTCTATTTAGGATGCTATCTTAGAAAGTTGCTATCTTAGAAAGTTGGTGTCAATGTAGGGTACAATAGTTGCTATTTATTTAGGATGCTATCTTAGAAAGTTGCTATCTTAGAAAGTTGCTGTCTGAGTATGGTGCTATAGTTTCTGATTAAAAAATGTGATGACAACAAAGAAAGCTATTTTGTCTCTACAGAAAGCATTTAGGGGGTAATAAAATTGCCAACAGTGAGATAAACCTTTCCTCATCTCGTATTGTAACCGGCTGTTTACTTTGTGTAAACGATATCTAAATGTCAGTCATAAAACAAAATGCCTGAAATTCTTTAAAGTACACATTCTAGGGAAACGATATATTGCTTATACACACACACACTGTTGCTCTCAAAGAAATACACCAGTAACCATTTACCACTTGTACTACAGTATATGTAGAAATTACACTGGGCTAATTTGTAGCCGTTTCATTTTCGACATCAATCAATGAATACAACTGTAATATGCACTGCTGAAAATGAAACAAATTCTTGGTTTTGGCTTTTGGATTTCAAGTGATGTCTGTTTAGTCATCGCAAGACAACACATTTTTAAATAAACAGCCACTCGTAATTACAATGAATACATTACTGTAATTGAATACTGAGTTAATGTATAAATGAATACTATTCAATCACAATTCAATGAACATTAAATCATCTTTTGAACCAGTTCACTGAAAACGATTGATACTGAGCTTCCAAATGCAAATTTGTCACATAAGATCAAAACAAAAGCTAAATCACCGCAAAACAGCTGTGATGCTATTGAAAAAGGTTTATGTCACTACTTAAAGGAACAGTATGTAAGAAATTTATATCAATTAATCATAAAATGGCCCTGATATGTCACTATACATTAAGAATTAATTTTCATTTCAAATATTTATATCACTGACATCAGTGGCCTTTCAAGGATATTGTCATTAAAAAGTGGAGTTGCAGCCCTCAACTGATGTTTATGTTGTCATTTTGCATATTGGCCACTAGTTGTGTGATTGCAGTACCAGTTTTAGCCACAAGGTTTGTGATTTCAATACCAGTTTTGGCCACAATCCTACATACTGTTCCTTTAAGTCTATTAACCCAACACAGGGAGATAGACTATGACATCACAGAAGATAGAAAGACAATGACGTAATTATGACGATCAACATAGAAAGGCGTACAGATACATACAAGTACGTTCACGTACCTTAATTGCTGAAGCATTGCATTAGCACACACAGACTAATAAAAGAAATGTATCGACTGAATGCAAGATGAAATTAAAATGTATATGTAAGATACAAAGACAGACAGACAGACAGACAGACAGGTATTATTAATATGTTGTAGTTGAACTATCTGAAGAAAATCTATTTTAAACAATACTGTACGTCAATGCCTGAGGTCATTAACCAAATTAATGTCATTTAATGTCTCGTCTGAGTGTTTTCTACATGCTTTCATTCTCAGAACTTTGCACTCAGGCAGTTATTGACTAATCAGAGCCAATTTTCATGTTTAAATGAAGACGTCTGGGGTGAAGCTGGGAAGTGAAATTCTCACAGTGGACCGTTCAGACAGGTTTTAATTGGACAGTTGCTCTCACAGGCCAGAGGAGAGTCTGATAGCCGAGCAGGCAGGCGGTTAAAGTCACAGAGCTGTTCATGCTTGGCCAGCTTTGGATAAAGTGCTAGATTTTAATGATGGGATTGGGGCGTCACTTTTTCCAAAGCTCTTTGAAGGTACAAAAGTTCAATTTCAGCTAGTAAGATGTAAATCCACTGGGAGACGACAGCACACTGCCACTTACTAAAAATTCCAAAAACTGTATTTGAAAGTCAATATCCAAACACAAATATGTTAAAACACTGCATGTGCTGTTTATATGCAAAGCAGCAGGCTTCACATGCAGTCGGTTTGCATTTATACATTTACATTTTTATGCATTTGGCAGACGATTTTGTCCAAAGCGTCTTATAGTGCATTACAATGAATGTATACATTTTTAAAAGTATGTGTGTTTCCTACTGTAGGTTTGAACCCATGACTTTTGTGCAGCTAATGCAATTCCCTACCACGGTTTTACTCTGATGATCACAGAAATTAAGACTACAACCCTTGATATCAGTCAATTAAAATATTCCTTCAGCTTTAAAAGGATCCTTTACTGTACTTACTGTAAGTTTGTTTTAAATCACTTTAATGATATTCTATTTTAAGAATGCTTATTTTATTTATTAAACATCATTATTTATGAATTTAAAACATTACACCTATAAAGACTGATGTTTATTTGGATATGATGGTGTCCCGAATAGTATCCAAGACACAAATTTGTGCGTTTCTTAGAACATTTAAAACACAATGATGCAGCCTATTTCATTTTTGCATACTTGTTTTTAGTAGTACGCATCCATGCATGCTTTTTTGATCCAAGGGAATACACATACGGATAAAAGATTGAATGCACTCTTTGTATAAAACAAGGGGCAACGCTGGGCTCGCAAGGTATCCTGGGTAATTTCATCTCCCACTTTGTTTTAAGCCTATATCGGTCCTGGCTACATTTTGAGGGTTGATTCTAAGGGGAAATAGCACTCCGTCTTGCTCCCTAAAGTAATGAGACGCCTACCCCTACACGTGCACACACAAAAGTGAGGGTTAGGGCAAAAATGTAGGGAAAGCGACGTATTGGGATGGGCTCTAAACTGCAATTCATCGACTGGCCGCTAGAGGCTCCAAAAGGAGTCAATTCCCATATACCCCCATGTTAAAATGCCCGACTTTACAGCAGAAAATAATATGTTTACAGCCTGGTACAACTTTTTTATGGTCTATATAGCTAATTTTGACCACTCTGAGGGGGTTGAATTAGTTTGTAACTCATTTGTTTAAATTATATAAAGCCTTGAAGTTCTGCATAATTAAGGGTGTGGCCACTTGAGTGATGGGTGAAGCTAGGCGGGCGTGGTTTCAGCAACCATCCACCTCAGCTTCACCCACGTCCCGCCTCTTTACCCATTTTCAGATATCCGCGAGTGATGCGCGGTGACCTGGGCCAAGATGGCGAAGGAAAGTGACGTCAAGGACACTACGTCCATTTTTTTACAGCCTATGGTATAAAAGCATCTGCCAAATGCATGCATGTAAATATTATGAATATTTATATACATTTTTGTCATTTGAAAAGTGTTATACATATAAATATTTCATCTTTACCTCAAAGTGGGCCTACACTGTAAAAATGTTTTTTAATGTTACTTTACCTTCAACTTGTTTTATAAGTTATGTCAACTTAAAAAAGTAGGTTGAATTGACTTGCATAACCAAGTTGTTTTAACCAACACACTACACCAGTGCAGAAATGAAAAATATGCTGAAGTCTACTTGTTTTTATTGGTAAATAGATCACTTTGTTCCATTAAATGGCTGGTGTTCAATAGCTTTAACGTCATCACAAAGGTTAGCACCAGCTCACCGTGATATCAGCCCACTTGTTTGTGTTAGCTTAACCCTGCTTAGCTTTTCAATAAAACATGCCACAGAGAGGAGAATGAAAGTAAACAACCATTAGAGGATTGTTTACCTGGACGCTTGCATGGAGGACAGCCAAAACCAGCAGACACCAGTGCTCTCCATCCTTACATCCACCTCTCAATTCAATTAAAGTCTCTATTAAGAGTCTAAGACAGAGGTTCAATAACTTTCTATTTTTAACCCCTTCAGACCTGATTTTTATTAGGTGTCTAATCAGTGTGCCATATTTGAATTAATTGATCAGTATTTTTATTGATTTGTACCACAAAACATGTGATGTCCATTCCAGTGGACGCAGGGTCTAAAGGGGTTAAAGTCTTGGGTTTGTTATTGCTTTTAATGTATAATCAAGTCATAAAATCCAACTTCTAGTTCCACATGTTGACCAATCTCATAAATATGGTCATTTCAACATTAACCCAGCACACATCCAGCACAAGTCATTTTTTGGCTAAAGATAAAATGGTTTTAAGAAAAGAAAAGCTTCTGGAATATGGCCGGTTATCAGACGCTTTTCAATTTTTTTCACTGTCTTTTTCAATTTGGAGTAAAATGAGGCGGTTGTAGCCCTCAGCAAGGCTCGAGGGCCTGGATAAATTTAAATGCTGCCAGGCAAAATCATTTACATGCTGTATTTTCATAACCGCAGATATATTCATACAGAAAATAAATGATACCAAAATAATTCTGCCTTTTCCAAACCCATAGCCATCATTTTTTTATCAGCACATTAGCTTTATTTATCTCCAGGAGTTATCAAATTCAGAAAGGGTTTGCATGAAAGTATATAAATGTATAAAGATTTGGCTTTACTCTCCATTAAAGGACTTAACTGTGTGGCCGGTATTCACATGAGAGTCGCCTGAAGACATGCAAATATATAGTCGAGCTGAGTAAGAATTTGTTACTAAGAAGTTCTTGAGAATTTATACAAATAAGTATATAGAAGTTTGCATATTAAAACAGAAAAAATGACACAATTGCTGCATTTACTTGGCTTTTTAAGTGTTACATAGTGTGAAAATGATTTTGCAATTATAAAAAACGTATTCATTTCTCATCAAGTTTTTTTTTCTTAAAAAACAATATAATGGTGTTTTAACTCTTTCCCCGCCTTTGACTCACCAAAGACACACACAGGGAAAAAGCGTTAATGGTCATATACTTTTAATGGGTGATGTCATGCGTTGACGTCCTGAAGCGTGGATCTGTCAAAGTCGCATCACTGCAGTTGCTCGCAGCAGAAGTTGAACATTTGTCAACTTTTTAAGCCCCAATGCATGCATCAGCCAATCAGATCGCCTTATGCAAATAACCTAGTGCAAGCCAGCCAATAAGGTTTATGCATGTGTTGCGGACACTGTGATTGACTGTTGGCCACGCTTCAGACAAGCCTTCCCTCAGGCGTTAACGCTTTTGCCCTGTGTAAATGTACCATAACCCAATTTATAAAACCTGAAAGAAACCCTTAGGGCAAACAGTAAGAACTCTGTGTATGTTTTGATCATCGCTTTTAATCTGATCTATCTAAAGTCCTTCACAAAAATGCAATTATCTCAGCTTATTGCTCAAAATTTTGTATTTTTGAAGAAACCTACCCATATTTGAGAAGTGATAAAAAGAGAACAAATTAAGGTAGGATGAATTTTTTGTTTGTTTGAAAGCAGAGAGTCTGTTCTTTCATTTGATATATTGTATGTTTATATTTTCTGAGAATTTTTTTTGGAAGGCATTGATCTTTTGTGATGATCATAAAAATGCTGGCAGCTTTTTTAAAAAACTCTGGTGGGGAAAGAGTTAATGCCTTTTGTATTATGTAATATTTAATTCAAATGTTTATGTAAATATAGACGTTACCACATCCCTCCTAAGTAAATATATCACAGTACAGTTATTTTTGCAGAACATTCAATAAAAAATAATTGTATGTACAGTTACTTAATTATATGTGATGTCACAGGGCTCTACAGCCAATCAAAACACACTCAAAAAAGGGTTGGGTTTAATTAAAAATATTATGTCAACCGGTTCCACGTAATTTGTTTGTTTATTCAATATAGTTCATTTTACAAAAAAAGTTTAAGTAAACTCAACAAACCTTAGTAGAGTCAATAAATAAAAATGTAGTTAATTGTACATAAAAATTTAATTAATGATGACAAAAATTTTGAAAAATGCCATTTTAAGTGCAGCTGCTAAGTACAACTTATCTTTTTTTTAAGTTAATCAAACATATCACAAACATATCACAATGTTGCATTTCGAACTGTTTGTTTGATTTGTTCTTAAATATATCAGAACAAGTTAATTAACACATACTGTACTTGGCCACTTACTACTCGGGTACCTATCTAATGGTGCTACACTTCTGCAAGAGGGTACAACAATTCTGCCAGAACAACAATTACCCATAATACACTGTAAAATCCTCAGCCAATGAGATGCAAGTCTGTATTGGTTTTATTAATCTTTTATGCAACAATTTTATGTTGGCTGAACATATAAGTTTTAAGTAAAGCTGACAAGACACACTTTTTTGTTGAATGAACTAGATTAAATTAAGTTCACATTGTTAAATTAATTTTTTAAAGTTATCACAACATGAAAGAATTAAGTGAAATTGACAAAAGTGAAAGTTCATTTTTTAGTGCAAGCTCTAACTTTAAGTGACAGAATCACAAGCACATTTATGGTTGGATTCCTGGACCGGGATGATCTTAAGCCAGGACTAGGCCTTCGTTTAATTAGTAAATATAACTAGTTTAAACAAACATGCCTTACTAAAAACATTATTGGTGTGCATTTTGAGGCAAAACAAAGGGCACTGATGCATTTCAATATATGTCGATGCAAGTAGTTTGCAGTTTGGACAGCTCTTACATTTATTTTAGTCTAGGACTAGTCTAATCCCTGTCCGGGAAACTGCCCCATAGGGTTTATATTTACAAGTCTCAGCTTGGGTGTTACTTAAACTGTAAAAAACAACAGCACAATCTATAAAAAGCAAACAGTCCTAATAACAAACAGCAGCTTGTCACCTTCACTCAGTAAAACGATATAGTGAGATGTGACAATGAAACCAACATCAGATGTGTTTCTCAAGAGTTTTTCTTCCTGTTCTTATGTCATACGGGGTTCTGGATTCGGGTATGTACCTGTCATATCTGTCACCATTTACCATCAGTGACTCAATCACTTAGAAGAAAGCGAATTGAGGTTCTGCACACTCACATAAAAGAGAAACTCTCACATCTTAAAGTCTCGCTGTGTGTTTTTTATTGTCTGCTGTGCAGGGACTCACAATAAAAATCATCCCATTTAAAAACGATGTTTTTGTAATTTTTACTTAAAAGATTATTACTTTACTAAACAAGTGTTGCCTTAAGTCCTACTGTGAGGTTTATATAGGCGTAGACTCTTTAATTACAATGCAATGTGCATTTAATTGATTTTAGCTTAAATATAAAATGTATACTTAACTGTATTTATTTCTCATATTTTTAGTTCCTGGCTAAAACACAATAAGGCTTTTTCAACACTAAGGCAACGAATTGAGGTTCATATGAGGTGTGTAAATGAAATTCTTAGTCTCTCAATTTTGTATTCCACATTGCTTCAAAACATGACACGGTCTTAAAAAATTATCAGACACCCAAGCGCTGGGTTTAAATTAACCTATGCTGGGTTGTTTTCACCCAAGGTTGGGTTAAATATGGGTTTATTCAAACCAACAATTGAGGTTTTCCATATTTTACCCAAACATGGGTTGTTTCCACCCAGCATTGCTTTTCTTTTGAGTGCACGCATGCATTTGCATACGCTGTTTAAAAACAATGTCTCATTTTGTTTAGCTTGTGTTTAGTGCTGCATAATTACACTCTTCAAAATAATTTAGACAAACCAAACAAAAATTACAACATTATTGCTTTGACTGATGGTGACAAAAAGGAGGCTGAAGTGATGTTACATGCGAACATCTGCTTCTCTTCAAACCGAGATGACAGCTGACAGCTGGACGTGTCGTTATGGAGACGACATCTCAAGGCAAAGGCCTGCCTGACCTTGTCACATTAACACTTGTTGGGCGTCTCGACTGTCACTCACAGGAGCTGTGATGGATAATTACACAGAGTCAAAGCTATGATGGTCACATTCTTAGAAATCTGCTGCGTATCCCCTGATGCTGTAGGCCAACTGGATAAAAATATATCTCATATATCTCAATCAATGTGTCTAAATTTAATATTTGCATATTATAAAATGCTGCATATTTATTTCTATTTTTTATGTACTGGCGTGTGAAAAGCTGTGTATTTAGGTAGGCTGTGTTCAATAGATAAATGCATTATTAAATTGTATAAAGTGTTTATGTTTATCTATAGGGCACTATAGATTGATGCATTATGAAAATGCATAAATACTTTAATTTCCTATAAATCTAAACATTTATCTATAGGGCACTATAGATCAATGCATTATGAAATTGTATACAATGTTTACATTTATCTATAGGGTGCTATATCGATGCATTATGAAAATGTATGCACTGTTTATGTTTATCTATAGGGCACAATAGATTGATGCATTATGAAATTGTATAAAGTGTTTAAGTTTATCTATAGGGCACTATAGATCGATGCATTATGAATTTGTTGACAATGTTTACATTTATCCATAGGTCACTTTAGAATCATGCATTATGAAATTGTATAAAGTGTTTATGTTTATCTGTAGGGCACAATAGATTGATGCATTATGAAATTGTATAAAGTGTTTAAGTTTATCTATAGGGCACTATAGATCGATGCATTATGAATTTGTTGACAATGTTTACATTTATCTATAGGTCACTTTAGAATCATGCATTATGAAATTGTATAAAGTGTTTAAGTTTATCTATAGGGCACTATAGATCGGTGCATTATGAATTTGTATACAATGTTTACATTTATCCATAGGTCACTTTAGAATCATGCATTATGAAATTGTATAAAGTGTTTATGTTATCTGTAGGGTGCTATAAATCGATGCATTATGAAACTGTATAAAGTGTCTATAGGGCACAATAAATTGATGCATTATGAAATTGTATAAAGTGTTTAAGTTTATCTATAGGGCACTATAGATCGATGCCTTATGAATTTGTTGACAATGTTTACATTTATCTATAGGGCACTATAGATCAATGCATTATGAAAATGTATAAAATGTTTGCATTTATAGGGTGCTATTGATGGATTATGAAATTGTATAGACTGTATAAAGTGTTTAAGTTTATCTATAGAGCACTATAAATCGATGTATTATGAAATTGTATGCAATGTTTACATTTATCTGTAGGTCACTTTAGATCGATGAATTATGAAATTGAAAAATGTTTTCATTTGTCTATAGGGTGCTTTTGATGCATTATGACATTATATAAAGTGTTTTAAGTTTATCTATAGGGCACTAATAGATCAATGAATTATGAAATTGTATGCAATGTTTACGATTATCTATAGAAAGCTATAGATCGATGCATTATGAAAATGTAAAAAATGTTTGAATTTATAAGGTGCTATTAATGCGTTATGAAATTGTATAAAGTGTTTAAGTTTATCTATAGAGCACTATAGATCTATGCATTATGAAAATGTATAAAATGTTTAGATGTATATGGTGCTATTAATGCATTATGAAATTGTATACAATGTTTACATTTATCTATAGGGCGCTACAGATTGATGCAAAATACAACTGTATAACGTGTTATAAGTTTATATATAGTGTGCTATAGGGTCCTTTGAAATTTTATGCGCACTAAAGCATAAGATAACTTATTATCTTTGTCATTTAATTGAATTGTATTATTTCATTTCATTCAAATAATCTGCTTATACTATATTTTATATAGGCTAATACAAATAATTTACATGAAAAAATATCTCCACTTTGCCTTCTATACCTTTAAGCCATTTCCAATGCAATTCACTCATGGCTCATTTCTTATGCACAAGGACATTCACTGACAGAGAAGAAAATAATATTGACTTAAATTTTCATGAATCATGAGGTGGCTGTGAGGTCCTATTTCGCAAGGAGTCAAAGCCACGCAATTAAATAGAAATGAGCAAATAAAATCAATACGGATCACTTACATTGTGGTGACAAAGGTCTCACCAAAGGACAACACAGGCCTAAATCTTAATTAGCCTTTGTAATTAGCAGAGCGCAGGGAGGAAAATACGATAGCGGGACGGAGCGGTCGAGCTTGCTCAGCAATAAATAAAGAGAGCGTTCATGTTTAGCGTTCATTGATTAATGCAAAGAGTTATGTTCCAGCGAGCTTATTAACATACTTCTCTTATTATTTCTGCAGAAGAAAACAAGACAGCAAATCTTCTGTACTGTACACTGTTTGCCAAATCATGCAGCATGCAATACTCAGTGCATCCCACAATGCAATGTGCATAAACCAAATTGGATTAAAATTGGATTAAAATGCAAACCAGATTTATTCCAAGCTGACATCTGGATGCTCAAGCATTTGGCCAAGGGGCAACCTTCCGAGTTTAAAGTATTGCATAATTAAGGGTGTGGTTGCTGCTGTCACTGTGGAGCTAGGCGGGTGTGGTTTCAGCAACAGCTCCACCCACGTTCTGCCTCTTTGCCCATTTTTGGTTAACCGGGAGTGGTGCATGGTGATGGCACCGGCACGCTCCACCTATTTTGGGCTCTTCATAAACCTACCAGTGACGTCATGGATATACAGTCTATGCATTATACAGTCTATGCATTTTCCATGTGACAACAATATAAAAAACTTTAAAGGGTCATTGGAGAAGCAAAAATGGTTCTCCTATGACATCACTGCATTGAACCCTTTACGTTTAAGAGTGTAGTGCACACTATATATTGTGCTGGTATTTCATTCAATTCCAAAATATATTGTAGTCTTTAAGTCCATTTTTTAGTTTAAGCAAGTGAAGAGTATGTTTTTCTAAAATATTTTGTTAGTTCCTCGAGCCACATCTACATGTAGAATTTGTAACCTTAAGCTCTGTACACGAGCATCCATTACACCGCTGTACCTTTCACTGCCACCGAATAACCCGACAAGGTGCTGACGAGAAAGATGATAATGATGTAAGGGTCATAAAACACAACAGAAGCTGTTTATCACGAGAGAATATGACTGATGCTGCGCTGCCGTTCATAAGCAAAAATATGAATCCCCGCATACGCTGCTTCATGTACCCCAGCCGTAATGAATTCTGTATCCTTCACTGACCTCAAAACATCCTTCTCAATGACTCGTTGGTGATGATGACACCGACTTAAAATGGGTTTGTGTCAAAACCAGACACTTTTATGGTTCCGGTGTGAAATTATAACGCTTCATCTGCAATTATGGTCCATATTATTAACTTTTCAACCTCGAAGATGAAACTGCAGGTTTGATCTTAGACGGCATGAATGAAAGCGAGGCTGTGAGGTATGTGACGTACATTACAGTTCAACAGGCCTTTGTAGTATTTAAAACTGAATTAAGAATGCCTTTTAAATTTTAATTACATTTTTTTATTTGAATTAAGTGAGGTAGAAACACAAAAGCAGGAATCTATAAAAGAATTAGTTTGGACCAAAATATTTAATATTAACAAGATGCGTCACTGCTATTGATAAAAATGGGGGAGATT
The DNA here is from genome assembly GCF_027580225.2 of Misgurnus anguillicaudatus. Lineage (NCBI taxonomy): Eukaryota > Metazoa > Chordata > Actinopteri > Cypriniformes > Cobitidae > Misgurnus > Misgurnus anguillicaudatus. The sequence continues at coordinate 46,646,488 of NC_073339.2, forward strand.
GCACCGGTCAATATGGCCGCTTTAGTCCCGCCTTTCAGTTTAAAAAGCTCATCATCATGCGTTAAGGAATGACATTATCTGGGGGAGAGGCTGCGTTGCTTAATTATTACTTAATTATTATTTTTTACTTTTTTTGTTACTCATTTCGGTTCTCCTGATGCTCTCCTTTGGGCGACAAAACAACATGTATTTGTATGCATTTGTTTACATTTGTATTTCCAGAAATGAACAGTGTACATGAAAACACATGGGTTGTAAAATTATTCAACGTTAAAGGAGACATTTTATCACACTTTGAAATATAAAATAAGTCTTTGGTGTCCCAAGAGTGCATATGCGAAGTTTTAGCCCAAAGATATTTTATTATAACATGTTAAAATTGGCACTTTGCAAGTGTGAGCAAAAATGTGTTGTTTTGGGTTGCGTTGGGGTGTAAATGCAAATGAGCTGATGAAATGGAAACATTTATCGCTTTATGGTGGTTTGTTAAAATTGAAACTCAATTGTGCTGTCAATTATTCTCTCTCTCTCTTTCTCTCTCACTCTCTCTCTGCACTAAATGGCAGTGCCGTGGTTGGATTAAGGAGCAGTATTATTATAATAAGATCTCCTTGTGACATCACAAGGGGAGTCAAATTTCAATAATCTATTATTTCACATGCTTGCAGATAATGTTTACCAAAACATTTTCTAGGATGATAGAAGCACTGGGGACTCAATTATAGCACTTAAATATGGAAAAAGTCTGATTTTCATGATATGTCCCCTTTAAAGTTTAAGACGGTATCATGTATAGAATAATTTGTGTGTCAATCCCTAACAGCTTAATATTTTTTCATGTCAAAATATCCCATTAACACACATTTGCATTCATGCATTTGGCAGATGCTTTTATCTGCAGCGATCTGTTAGCGCCGGAAAACTATTTATTAAATCACATCGAGTCTTGACTAAGATCCTTGAGAACTCCATTAGCAGCAGGAACCATCATGCAGCTAAAACCCGAATGCTGTTTAACTATAAAACACTTCTCTACCAAATGAACATGCTGTAATAATCATACACGGGCTTTGATGATTTATACTGTATTTTTTAACAGTAAGTGACATTGCTAGAAAGTCAAACCAAGATATTGTCAAACACTTTATTGTCACTCGTGCATAAAATGTCATGCAAAAATCTATACACCGTATCTGAACACATGCATATGCTCTTAACTACTATAGCATGACAGCTGGATAATAATATTCGTGTCAGAAATGATTTTCAAGTATGCAGTAAGGCTATAAAGCACGACTGCAGAGAAATTCAAAAGGTGAAAAATAACGTTCAGAAGATTCATTATTCACATGCACATTTACTATAACGGCTGTCTCTTACCAACAAACGATGAGGAATTACAGCTTACAACCAGAGGAAGGACACATTTGAATAATGGATTTTTAAACTCTCTTATGAAAATCTTTGTGTTGTTTGCATGCATGTTGCGATGCTTGGGGTTTTATGAATGACTGTGAATGCTATGTGGTTGCTACAGGGTTTAGCATGTTGCTATGCAGGATGTTTCGGTGGGAAATGCTAGGTCTTAAGTCAAAATAATACAACAATCAAATCTATTTTACGGTTTCAAAGATGTGTCCTAGTTTGTCCTTCATCATAGATCCAGTAAATGTTTTTGTCTGTTTTATTCTCAACAACTTCTGTAACACTTTCTCTTAGCGAAAACAAGAAATTAAGTAACTATTTACTCCAGCGCCAAGTCAATTACGGCACAGAATTGCTTGTAATGTGGCTCAATTTCATTGAGTTGTGCACCTACTGAAGTCTGTTGAGGTCATTCAGGTGTGATATCTGTTCCTGCTTTATCTTCTCATATAAGTCAGACAGTGCTGAACCGGCGTACATTCGGGAGAGACGTAAGCTGCGGCAATAATGACCAAAGTGAAGTCCCAAACAGGGAGAAGATACTTCAGGTTTGCCAAGAAGTATCATTAATGTTCTCGTCTCGGAAGCAACATTCATATTTAATCATTGCCCTGTTGTCTTCTAGTCTGTGTCTGAATGCTATAAAATCTCCAACAGTGTCTCTTACACTATCTTTGTTTGCCAAGAGAGACTCATTAATTCTTAGCCAGAGAGAGATGAGAAAAATATAAATCTGTTTAATCAGCGTCTATCATACATCCGGCATTCGCCGACATTATGCGTAACGGTTTTACAAACGACTGATGCAGAAATTTGTTCTGCTTATGTTTTATGAATGAAGCACAACCGGAATTTTTTTTTTATACATTAACAAAATATCGCAATGATGAAATTAAACAAGATTTTCTATGAAGAAAACCATCCCAGTAATCTCATCTCAATGATGTCTCAAACTGTGCTCAAACGCATCAAAGTCTTTAGGAACAGAGATTTGTGTCTATAGTGCCTTTTTCTAATGAGTTTTAAGAAAAACAGCTGATAATCCTATTAAACATAAAGAGAATTGCATTGAAGGAGTAGTTCATCCAAGTGTGAATATAAGCCCATAAATTACTTTCGTTCATCCCAACTTGGGTTTATATTTCTGTTTTTATTCAGCCAAAAACATTAGCCCCTGGTTTCACAGATAGTGTTTACGTTTGAAATGTCTTAATTAAGCAATATCGCTCGAGTAAGAAGTGTGATATAGCTCTATATCATCACGGCTGTGATTAGGCCGGAGGCAATCACAGCCGTGATGATATAGAGCTATATCACACGACTCCGAGAGCGATATTGCTTTTATACAACAGTTCGACGGCACACGTTTGAAAAACAAAAATTAGAAAACAACAACGGAGTTATTTTAAAAGCCTCTTTGTTTGAGAACTACTTCTTCCGCCACGGATTTGAGGGCGGCCAGAATGACAGGTAAAACTTTCGGCTGCTTTGAAGCTCATAACAACTCAATGGACGGAAAAGCCGTTTCTTTATATTACCGTTTCTTGGTCACAAAGTGTAGTTTTAAGATTAGTTCAGTCGAGAATGTATCTGTATTATATTTAAATCTGCAGTCGATTAGTAAAGATAGCGCCTGTTTGAACGTTTGCTTAGTGAGATTCGGTGCGAATGAGAACCAAAGCATGAGCGGACGTCAGTGTTCACTCGCCCCGCTGACCACTGCCCTCTCTGGGCTACATCTCTGAAAGGGATTCCCTGGCTCTCATGTTGGCCTTGTTTGTTTATGATCGTCAAAATGAGATCAAATCAGCAGTATTTGGTGTCATGATCAAACTAGTACTTGTTTTTTAATTCATATTTAGTGTCTTTTGTGTTGTTATTGTTTTGGCGCGAGGTAAAAGTTAATAAAACAAAGTTATACTTGTATAACGTCACTATTGCTTTCTCATTTATTCTTAACGCGATACGAGCACTCGATTATTATTATTAAACTTTGTTCTTGTCAGTACTATACAAAACGGTTTTTTATAAGTGTCAGAGAGATGTTTTTGCATGCTGCTTATAAATATACCAGTGGCGCTATCTCATAACATGTTTTAATAGTCACGTCAGGATAAAGTAAATGATCAATGTCCACATTTAAAAGCTGCGGTGCTTACCTGCAGTTCCACGGTGTTTTCGCATTCTGATAAAAGATATAGCTCCAGAAAAAAACGAGTGTTTATATTCCTCTTTCCAAGTGTTAATCGTCCACACGATGTGACAAGACATTTCTCCCATTAACTTTAACGTAACATCCAAGAGCGCTGATCTTTGACGGAATAATAACTTCCGATTGGGGATTCACAGACTGATTTATGAGCTAGTAAACTAATGAGACACACGGAGAGTGATTCAAACAGCGCGTCTGTGTTTTTCCATTCAGAGATGAGCCTGCTTAGGACCTCCATTCACTAGGTGGCGGAATAATACGAAAGGTGAAGCGGTTACAGTGCCGTTATCAGCACAATATCGTATAGCTCTTAGCCAATAAGATTCGAGAACCAGAAAGAATTGTTGTATAAAACAAGATAAACAATGAAATTAATGATTTTATAGACACTACGCTTTTTTAAGTTTCTTGTATATTTACGGTGGTTTTCTGGCACAATTTTTTACTGTAAAAATTACAGATTTTTTGGACAGTGTAATGCTATTGAATAGTGACCAAGTTTTTGAAGCATCCAAATGACTCTCATGTGTCTTCTAAAGCGAAATTATGTTTTTGAGAGGACATGATTAGTATTTTGAGTTTGTTTAGATATAGATACGTCATATCTGAATGTAAACAACACTTTAAGATTGTGTAGACTCTTAAATGGCGGCACACCTGCTCCATACTGGTAAATACGTTTATTGGTTCGTTAGTGTCTTGTTTGTTTCGCAATGACATCTAGTCTTTCTTGGGTGAACTATTTCTTTAACTTTTAGATTTCCTGAAAGAGCATCATCTGTGCAATAACATTTTCCCTGAGGAAAATCAGCAGTCATGCGGTGGGTATCGGTCTACTGTAGCATGCAGTAATGTTTTAGGTTCTGACTTTAGTGCGCTTCAGTGGCCACAGAGTTTGTTAATGTGTGTGTGTGTGTGCACACGTGTAACCGTGTCATGGTCTCTGCTCAGTGCTAGATGAAAATACTTTACAGTGCTACATGGTTTCCAGTGGACAACATGCAGTCATGAGGGAAGACAGAACGGTAAATTATGCAGCGCTCCTCTGCATCTAAAGCTCTTCTATCATCACTCAAATATTAAACAAATCCCTAATCGTGTCCTAATGACAGTTACAAGCTAATGGAGTCTCTACCCACACTGAAACCACAGATGCTTCGGTGTAGGCGCTGATCCGACAAGACAGAGTTATAAAACATTTGCTTTATCTTTATCTGCTCTCATAGGGGTGGTGTTGAGACCAAGAACCATAAGTAGAATGATAACCAGGGTTTATATCGAATACTAAGCCCCGGTGCATACAGTGGTCTATCTATCTAGAAGGATTTATTGTTCATAGCTCTCAACTCATAACTTATATTTTACAGTTTGTCAATTGATAAGATTTTATATACTTTGCATACAGTACGCATCCCTCGAAACCACCGACAGTACCCCCCAACATAACAAATCCTGATTTAACACAGATAATAAGTATATTAGCTGTAACACCAATGAATGATAACATTATGTTTATTCTAAGCTTGCATGCTACAGTTTTGCATCCTAAATGCATGAATCCTTTAAATTTGAAGGATTTTGATTGGCTGTCAATGTTTATCGTTCATCAACTCTGAAATTGATCCCATTCGGGGCCTCATAAGTGAAGCCTTCACGCTCTTTGATCGCCCCCTAGTGGCTGGCTTTAGTACAAGTCATAAACCCCGCCCTCTCCATTCAAACGAATGGGACTCTGCTCTAAATAAGAAAATTATTTACACTTCCAATAAAAGTTTCCGAAAAATGGTTTTGGTCCTTTCAGGAAATTGTTATCACGCTGATATATGTTCAAGTGTTCATTTTTATGTTAAGTTTCATTTTAGCTAGTAAGTTAATGTTATAGAAAGGGGGCATGTCGTTATGATTGGCGTGGTGTAATTGGGCGCGCAAGCATTTGGGCGGAAGTTTGATACCGCGGCTCCGCCTCTGGCTCCACGGACGATTCCTTCTGCGCATGCCTTGGCTACAAACTGACGTTTTTACGTAACATAGCGGCGACCATGGTCGTACATTTTTGGCTTCAATTCATTATAATGGAGGGAGGCGACGTCGCGTCGTCCATCTTTTTTTACAGTCTATGATCCCAATAAATTATTTGTTGTTTAGTTATCATTATTGCTTTAAAGCTGACTTGATCAGTGATCTAAACTCTCAGACTCTATCTATACACAATTTAATGTCAGCATTTTTTACAAATGTGAGGCGCACAAACTTGTTTAGCATGATGTTTTCTGTAAATTCGCAAAATAATCCCACTAAATATTCAACGACTGCCAACACTGCATTATCCTAGCATCATGGCAAAGTTTTTTTAGGAAGTTGCGTCACCATATGTGCAACGCCTCCATGCGCAAAGTCCCTCCCTCAGATGATGTCATTCTTTAATGGCTGATGATTGGCTCTTTCTACTGGAAGGCGGGGCTCGAGTGGCGAATCTGACCGCTGCGATCTCCCCCATTCAAATCAATATGCAATATCAGTGATGCATTTTGGTAATATTAAATATCTTTGATCATGGAGAGTTTTTGGGATGGACAAGCATTACTCAGATGTAATCAAATAAGTAAAAAATAAAATAAAACAACATATAATGCTTATATGATAGACGGAGACCATGGGAGAGTGAATGGGCATTTTTCTTTTGTGTACTTCTGCATAAGCGCAGTTTTCTTTATCATTGCAAGACCTCACAGTACAGTGAAAGCCACATCAGTCCACGTGTGTATCACATTCAGGTCAAACTGTTCCATTCTGAATTTACCCTTGAGGATCAATACAGCGGAGAACATCTATAGATGCCTTTTAATCAGCCAGACTAACACTGAGCGCGCAGTTTATGCGATGATATAACAGCCGGACCTTTCACAAGGTTAAGGGGAGATTATAATCAAAAATCCGATTTGAGTTAAACAAGGATTACAACTGAATTTACTGCACTTTAAGATTAAAGGAATAGTTGACCCAAAAAATAAAAGCTGTCATATATTCACCCTCACGCTTTTCCAATCCCACATGACTTTGTACGGACAAGTCAATGATGACTGGAGCTGTAGGTCTTATTTTAATGTATCTTTCTTAAAACACAAAGAATACACGTTTGAAACAACATTATAACATGAGATTAAAAAATGTATTTTTTAGAGTATATTGCTATATCACTTTCTATATATATATTTAATAAAAAGACGCATCAGACATGCTTAGCATCTTTGCTGCTCATGCATTGAGTCATTTTACTCTAATGGAAATATTTTAGCTTTAGTACTGTATATCCAGCATTTGATGCATTTCCCTGTAGCACTTTAGTAATCCTGCACTTTTTGGATGAGAGTTATGTTGTGAATAACGTTTCTTAAATTTTCATACTAGCCTGGGGATTGCTAAATTAAACCAAACGTGTTTAACCGGATGTGTGCAAGACAAAGTGAGTAATAAGAAGATTTTGGCTCTACAACTTAATGAAAAAAATAATGAGTCTCACAGTGATTTCTTGAATGTTTATAAAGGAGAACAGCGAGTGGAGAGCTTGTCTGTGCACAACTCACTGCTATAAGCTGTTGCCATGGTGTTGCTATGCATTTAAGATATTCATTAATATCTGGGCTTTGGGTGTTCTGGGTGGTTCATAACATGTTTGTATGTGGTTGCTAGGACCTTCTGGACCATTGCTAGCGTATTGCTAGTTTGTTTTGGATGGTTCATTGAACACAGGTAGGCTACTGTATGTGGTTGTTAGGGTGCTCTGGATGGTTCCAAGAATGTTGCTAGGTTGTTCTAGACCAGGTGTGCCCAACCCTGTTCCTGGAGGGCTACCGTCCTGCAGATTTTAGCTCCAACCCCAATCAAACACAGCTGAAGCAGCTAATCAATGTGTTCAGGGTTGCTTGATAATTACAGACAGGTGTGTTGGAGCTGGGTTGGAACTGAAGTCTGCAGGACGGTAGCCCTCCAGGGGCAGGGTTGGACACCCCTGTTCTAGACATTATTCCTATCACATTGCTAAGGACTTGCTACAGTATGGTGTTCTGGACAGTTCCTAGCCTGTTGCTAAGTGTTTGCTAGGACAATTTGAACAGTTTTTAGCATGTTGCTAACTGGTTGCTAAAGTGGTCTAAACAGTACCTACTGTAGCACACTGCAAAGTGGTTGTTAAGGTGTAATGGAAGGTTCTAACCATGTTGCTATGAAGTTGCTGGGGTGTTCTGGGTTGTTCTAAGCAGGTTGATAAGAGGTTGCTAGGTTGTTCTAGACAGTTTCTAGGACATTGCTAAGGAGATGCTACAGTATGGTTTTCTGGACAGTTCCTAGCCTGTTGCTAAGTGTTTGCTGGTTGTTAAGGTGTTATGGACGTTCTGAACATGTTGCTAAGAGGTTGCTAGGTTGTTCTAGACAGTTTCTAGGACATTGCTAAGGAGATGCTACAGTATGGTGTTCTGGACAGTTCCTAGCCTGTTGCTAAGTGTTTGCTATGATGTTGCTAAGGTGCTCTAAACAGTTCCTAGCACACAGCAAAGTGGTTTTTAAGGTGTTGTGGACAGTTCTAAACATGTTGCCATGAAGTTGCTAGAGTGTTCTGGATTGTTCAAAGCATGTTGCTAAGTAGTTGCTAGGTTGTTCTAGACAGTAACTAGGATATTGCTGAGTGGTTGCTACAGTATGGTGTTCTGGACAGTCCCTAGCCTGTTGCTAAGTGTTTGCTGGTTGTTAAGGTGTTATGGACATTCTGAACATGTTGCTAAGAGGTTGCTAGGTTGTTCTAGACAGTTCCTAGGACATTGCTAAGAAGTTGCAACAGTATGGTGTTCTGGACAGTCCCTAGCCTGTTGCTAAGTGTTTGATAAGGTGCTCTGAACAGTTTCTAGCATGTTGCTAACAAATTGCTAAGGTGCTCTAAACAGTTCCTAGGTTGTTGCTAGGTTGTTATAGACAGAAACTAGAATATTGCTAAGTGGTTGCTACAGTATGATGTTCTGGGGTGCGTTTCCCAAAAGCATCGTTGCTAACCTGTTAACATTGCAACCAACAAAGTTGCTAACTTAGTTAGCCATGGTGCTTTTGGGAAATGCACCCCTGGACAGTTCCTAGCATGTTGCTAAGATGTTGCTAGGTTGTTCTAGACAGTTCCTAGGACATTGCTAAGAAGTTGCAACAGTATGGTGTTCTGGACAGTCCCTAGCCTGTTGCTAAGTGTTTGATAGGGTGCTCTGAACAGTTTCTAGCATGTTGCTAACAAATTGCTAAGGTGCTCTAAACAGTTCCTAGGTTGTTGCTAGGTTGTTATAGACAGAAACTAGAATATTGCTAAGTGGTTGCTACAGTATGATGTTCTGGGGTGCGTTTCCCAAAAGCATTGTTGCTAACCTGTTAGCATTGCAACCAACAAAGTTTCTAACTTAGTTAGCCATGATGCTTTTGGGAAATGCACCCCTGGACAGTTCCTAGCATGTTGCTAATTGGTTGCTAGGTTGTTCTAGACAGTAACTAGGATATTGCTAAGTGGTTGCTACATGCTAGGGACAGTCCAGAACACCATACATGTTGTTAGGTGGTTGCTAGGGTGTTCTGAGTAGTTCCAAGCGCACTGCTATGTGATTGTGATTTTACCTGTGATTGCTAGAGTTGCTAAATGTTCTGGATGATTCCTAGCATGTTGCTCTGTGGTTGCTTTATTCAGGGCTTTCTGGATTGTTGCTTTTTACCAAGCCCAGCTTGTCTTTCCTTCACTTCAGGTCTATTGGATTTTTCTTTCATCTAAACTTCTAGCACACAATGTGAGATGAGATATAGGCCCATATTTAATACTTAATCCCGAACTGTAAGTATGAGCAGTAGTGACAGTGATGCATACTTTAGTAAACACCTATAATTATACATTCATCTACACTGATGTGTTGCCTGCAGTGCAGTATGTGAGGATTTCAGAGCACTAAGCAGATATATAACTCAGTCTATTAGCTAATAGTTGCAACGTCGTGCAGGAGGAATTTTCTTATGCTGACTGCTTCAAGTATTTCCACACCAACAATTTCAGCTATGATGGCTAAGAGGAAATCAAATCTGATCTTGATTAAACATGTTTCACTACAGCACCTTCACAAACTCAAAGTACAAATATTAATTGATTATTTAGTGTGCACATGTGCGCATTCATAAATCAAACATAAAATATAACGAAATATTTAGACTTGCTAACACAAGTTCATATATATATGCTGTTCCAGAAAAAAAGCTTGTGCACTCAATCTTTACCGACATAGCCAAATTCAAATTCAGAACCTGAGAAGGATGAATGCTTATAGGATGAAGCTGAAATGATACTTCCTCAAGCGTCTGACCCCAGATCAGAGGTGGTGTATTTATCAGGATAACAGTAAACCGACGGCCTGCTGATTTCTCGGTAAATCTTATTTTCTCTGAAACCTTAACTCGACTACGAGACAGCAGCTCATTCATTGCATCAACGCAAAAATATCTGTTCTTATTAGATGGCACAGTTTCTAAGAGCCCGAGGCTAACGGTGGGTGAACGTCTCCCGTGGTTCTCCAATTGAGACGAATGCAAACCCCCACGGCTTTACCAGTAAATTAATAACACAGATTAATAATTTCTTACAATGATTACATTTGTTCTGTGCCATTCGTGGAGTCATATCCTTGTAGGAAACTTTAATGCGTACTTCTTAGCTGACCAAAATAAATAGCAAAATATAATTTCTCAATGGACAAATAAAATAGCTTGAGGTAGACAAATAAATGTGTTGGCTTAAAATACAGTATTGAAACACAGAACCCAACTTTTAAAACACCACGTTAATAAAAAAGCCATTTGAGGAGAAACATCTGATATTCACCTAAAAAAGAAACATGTTCTCAGGTTATCAGTATTGGCATCATCCATTGAAAGCCTAACCTTGGTCGAGCACAAGTTAAAGCATATCGAAGCCGTTCAATTTCCAGAATGCATTGCCCAGCGACTGCTGTTTGTGTGAAAGTTCGGTAAACCACACAATTTCTGCGATCGATGAACTGCATGGGGCCAAACGCGAGAGCGAGATGCCATCTGAATGTCTTTACAGTCCTGCCAATCAATGCAGGTGAGAAGGGCACATCAACCGAGACTGAGGATAAATGCCACGAATGCCACATGGTGCAAAGGTCAGTCCCTAGCATCGGACCATCCAAGCTGATCTCACCGAGTGATGATATTTCAAACAAAAACTGTGTGGCTTTTCTATAAATATTCAAAACAAAATGAATTATCCTCTTTTGCAAATCGAACCCTGACGCCACAAGCCCAGTCGATATCTCTCCATGGGGGAGAATTATACTGATTTAAAATCTATACTGTAGAAAATGAGGTCTGGAAATGCAAAACAAAGACTAAATGGCCTGGGAGGAATTGCAAATCTTAAGGGACGTCACATCTGGAATAGAACTGAAGACATTTAGCGTTTGCCTAAAACAAAATGCACGCTAATGCATGTCACGTTTGCCAAATGAGTGATAAATTTGAGTGGTTTTGCTTTCCAAATTGTGTAACATGTAGTGTGTATTTTCACTGGCAGCTCTTTTACAATACAATGCGTTGAAAAGCCTTGCAGTAAACAGGAAGAAAAGCGTTATTGCATCAATTCAGCAAACCTCACCGTGGGTGGGAGAAATTAAGCTGCTAAAGCCGATGCCCATAGGTCGCATGAGTCAAGCTGAACAGTCACTCAAAATATATTCAACTTCTATCAGCAGAATTATATTAAATGGATTGAATCCGCAGGGATATAACTTATCACGAGAGACCAAAACTGCATTTATAGTGCTCTTCAAAATAAGCATCATGCATGGTTTCTGCAAATCCAAGTTGACATGAAACAGCATTCAAACCATTTTTACTTCTGTTTTGTATTGCTGGAAAAAAGGACCAGGGGCCTGTTTCAGAAAGGTGGTTAAGTGCAAACTCTGAGTTTGTTAACCCTGAAATAAGGGAAACTCAGAGTTCAAGTTTAAACTCAGAGTTGGTTGAACCTCCTTATTGAAAAGGGCCCCTGAAGACCTAAATATGATTTTGCATATAATGCATAAAAATCTGCCAGGATGAAAGAAATATAGTATTCGAGGTGGAAAATTTTTCAAAATTTGTGAAAAGATGAAATCTGTTACATTACTTGGTGGAGGGTGAAGGTGGATGAAAATATATAATTTAATATACAAATACTTGGGAAATACAATACATCAACAAGGTAACAGGGAACACAAAAGGGTAAAAAGTCTAATGGTTTATATGCAATGGAGTTAATAGCTGACAGGTGAATGGGATGGATAATGACGATCAGGTAAGACAGAGTGGAGTATGATGGGAAATGAAGTCTAGAAGGGCATAAACATGGAGAACCGGCAAGAAGATGGACAGGGATCATGACAAACTCATTCTTAATAGGGGAAAGCATTTGTATTTAAATGTAAAAAAACTTCATTTCGATTTCGCATTGACTGGGAACAACAAATAAGAGGCCAGAATATCTGTTCGACTGTAAAAATCTCTGTAAAGCTGCATGCAAGTTTAAACAAATTGGTCATGCAAGTCAATTGAATCTACTATTTTTTTTTTTTTTTTTTTGACTAGTGATAAGTTGACGTAACATAAAAGTTGAAATTAATTTATTAAGTCCTACCATTTTCCCATTTGACTTAATCACACTGCAAAAAAAAAAAATGACTTTCTTACTTATTCTAAGTCTTGTTGTCTTGTTTTCAGTATAAATATATAAAAAAATCTTAAATTAAGATGTATTTTCTTGACAAGCAAAATGACACAAGAAAATAAGTTTAGTTTTTAGAAAAAATTAAATAAAATTAAAAGTGAATTTGTGCTTAAAACAAGCAAAAAATCTGCCAACTTTTTTCTTAAACACTTATTCAAGAAAAAAAGATCTTATTTTCTTTTATTTATTGATCTATTTATTTATTGCTTGTTTTAACCACAAATTAACTTAAATTGTTTATTTGTATATTGTCTAAAACTAGACTTATTTTTAAATAAATAATTTTTAAATATTTGTACTGAAAACAAGACAAAAATAAGTAAGAAAGTAATTTTATACAGTGCACAAAAACAAAAATCATGCCATCACATCCCTTAAGGCGGGGTGCATGATCTCTGAAAGCCAATGTTGACATTTGAAATCAACGAAACAACCATGCCACTACCCCAATAGAATCTGGACCTTCTTTTGAAAGACCCGCCCCAGACATACGCAACCCAGGCAATGATGTCGGTTAGTAGACACGCCCCTTACTGCTGATTGGCTACAATTGTGTTTTGGTACTCAGCCTGACTCCCAGCGTTTCTTAAAAATCATGCACCCTGCTTTAAATAGCATCTGACACTAACTAAAACCAAACATACTAGAAAAATGAGCATTTAAAACAAATCAGCATTATAAAGAAATAATAATATTTTTTGGGGGGGATTTGAAGTGTAATTTGACATAGGTCATATTCGTTTACATGAAGAGGGTGGGGTTTATAACCTATACTGCATCCAGCCACCAGGGGGCAATTAAAAAGTTTTGGCTTCACTTCAGGACATGTGTGGCACGACAGGTTAAATCCATATATTTGGATTAGCATCTCTTTTACTAACTCAAAAACCTTTTCTGCGCTAACTAAATCCAAAATGTGTCTCAATTTGAAAATGAAAAGCACTTCTTACCGATGAAGAGGTTCCACTCTGGATCGAGGTCCGCTTGGTTTGCCAGACAGCCTCGCATGACATTTTGGCAGTAGCTGGCGCAGGGTTTAAGATCTGGCATTCCTCCACAGTACGGGCAATACAGCATTTTGGTCAGCGCTTTGCTACACCCCGGTGATATATTGACCTGCGGCAGAAATAGGAAGAAGTTAGTTCTCTGTGTACTGAAAATCTATCCGAGAGTTGTCTCCAAGGCTACTGAAAGGAACAGAAGATGTGTTGGCCTGAAATATATACTGCAATGTTCCTCTAAGCAGCTATAATCTATAGCAGGACCCCAGCTCCTTTTGTAATTGAAGTTTGATTCCTGACCACCTCTTAAGCGTTAAACGTGAACACTTAAAGTGGCTCTGAGAGTAACGAAAAGGTCAAAGATGTATTTTAAAATAACTTTAAAAAGTACTGCACACGCTCGATGCCAACCCACAATGTTGATAAAAGTGCAGGGTGGCTACAAAATACAAAATGGTACAAAGCAGCACACATGATGTCACCCTCCTGTTTGGTTTTATATTGAATCTCTGATGATTTACGCTCCTGTATACAAACCATAAATATGCATCTGCTACCTTTCAGAGCAGCCACACATGCACTTGTATCTGCATCAGGTGACCTGAAATGCGAATGAAGTGTTTCCATTGCAGTTTTACAAAATACACCTTTCCTGAATTGCCTAAAAAAATCACCAAATTATCTTTTAATGTAACCAGCGTTACTCGTCGTACACTGAAAAAATGATTCATTCAATTTACTCAATATTTTACCGAGCCTAAGGTGACATTGGAGTAAAAAAATCAAAAGTTTAGTTTCATGTGCTCACGTGAAACTTTCGCATGCTCACATGAAATTTTCATGTGCTCACGTGAAACCTTTTTGTAAAAGTTTAGTTTCCGTGCGGACGTGAAACTATCGCGTGCGCACATGAAACTTTCGCTTTCACGTGCGCACGCAATAGTTTCACGTGCCCACGTGAAAGTTTCATGTGTGCACGCAAAACTAAACTTTATTTTTTTTCTCCATGTCCCCTTAAGTGGTCACAATCAATTTATTTTAGCCAAATTCAAAAATTTAGAAAAACAAAACAAAAAATCTTTTGTTTAAATGTAGCCTAAAGAAACAGTATGTAGGATTGTGGCTAAAACTGGTACTGCAATCACCCAACTGGTGGCCAATACACAAAATGACAACATAAACATCAGTTGAGGGCTGCAACTCCACTTTTTAAATGAGAATATCCTGGCCCGACCACTGTTGTCAGTGATATAAGTATTTGAAATGAAAATGATTTCTAAATGTCTAGTGACATATCAGGGCCATTTTATGATTAATTGACATACATTTCTTACATACTGTTCCTTTAAATAAATTGATTGCAACCACTTACCTTAAAAAATTAAGTAAATTGAATGAATCATTTTTTTCAGTATAATTATATTTTTACTAGTAAGAAAGGACTCAATAATTTTATTTTTTACTAGTAACAATTATGATTGAATTATAGAGCTCTACAATTGTATTCTTACTAGTAAAAATATAATTACAACAAGTAACGCTGGAACGTTATTTAGCTAAAAATGTCTTCCATACAGGTACACCAGTCACATTCTGTCCATCACTGCAGCCGGGCACTTTAAAGGTCAAGCCTGCATTGATAGGAGGCTCATGGTCAATTGAAAACAAGTGACAGGGGGTCATCGCGAGAATGGAGGTTTCAAAGGGATTTAAAGAGACATGCTATATTGATAGCTGCGATCAAATGTGACAGTGTTGCATGGCTTCGTCTCATCATGCTAGAAATGTAGCATGAAACATGAGACATCAGGACGTGCACCTACCAAACTGTAGTTTGCTTTTGGGCCATTCCATCGAATCTGTGTCATTTGCATGTTGTAACTCATCAAAATTGCAGATCATTTTTTATCTTTTTATCACTAAATCTAATAACACACATATTCTACAAAATGAGTATCGATCAATCTAAGATAACTCGTTTATTTTTTAACAAGTTCCTTAATGAAGGATGGAGGCATTTTGGTAACAGGACAGTTTTTTTAGCATGCAAATACATAGCTGCATTAAATATGTGCTAATAGCATGAAGACACTGAGCAAATAAACCAAGTTATTTACCAAAATGTTTTATTTTAAAATACGGCAATAACATCAAAGAAATAATTTAGGTACAGGGCTGAACATTAAGATTGACATTCACAGTCAGAGCATCAATATCATAAAATGTACAAAAAAGAAAATGAGAAAAGTAAAATTTGATCTTCACATGGCATTCGGAAAATTCAGATGATGTCACTTCCTGTTGAAAATGTGGAATATTCACTGATCTATATAAATGACTGGATTGCGCATGACGTCACAATTGACAATTGACATTCTATTAAATCAGTGGACGTTATCAGATTTCAATGATAAAACATCACTTTACTAGTCTCCGTTTTTATATCTGAAGTTTCACTGTACATTATTACAACACAAACGTCCTAATCATGTACATAGTTATTTACTGAAAGTTGTACATTTTGCTTTTTAAACAGTAAGTTACTATACATTCATCTTCATTACAGTATCAGATCAGTGGACAGACCGCAGCACATTTAGTATTTATGACAAGTGTGTTCATTCTCATGCTTTGTACAGTATGATGCATGTAATAATAAGGTGGTTTTGTTATCTTTACAAGTTACCTAAACTTACTCAGAGAAATAACGCTGACCGTGTAGCTCAATGTCAAAAAAATTTATTTATACACGTGTCATTAACAGAATGCCGCAGACACACTCACCTTAACGTTTTTTTTTTTTATAAATCCTTTATCCTGCCCGATTAAAACATAAACGTTGCAAATAACACCAGAAGTAACAATTAATTAACAATTAACAATTTTGTGTGACTAATACGCTGTAAACTGGGTGAATTTAGATCATGATTTTGAATGCAAGTCAATGACGCCCTTTGCCGGTTGGGAATACCAAGATGGCCGCTTAAACTCTGCGCTGGCTTCACCTCACGCTGTTACGTAAGCGTTCTTTGCGCAATCCAGTCTTTTATATAGATCAGTGGGAATATTCCTAGATTTTCAGAGAGGGGAACGTGTTGGGTAACATGACTGAGTGAAATCCTGGGACATGACTAAAATGTGCATTTTATCTAAAATATTGACTTTTTCAATGGTAAATATATATAAAGCAAACATGGGATGAGGACCCACACAAAAATCCAAAATCTAGCAAACGCAAGTGTCCCTTTTATAGTAAACCCATTGGAAGCGTTTGCAGCAGGCACATATTTGATCAGTGCTTCTCAAATAGTGGGGCGGGACCCCCAGGGTGGGCTCGAAGCGACACCAGGGGGTTGCGCGCGAGACCCCGGGGAAAATCCTTTTTAGGAAGTGATTTTTTTTGCACCGTCACTTAAAGACATTACACCCCAAACACGCTGATAAGCCGCTTGAGTTTTTTATTATTATTTATTGATTATATTCAATAAAATTTTTCTGTATCAAATGGTCAAAAAATATACTGTAAATAAGGATTGATTTTTTTATTTCAGGCAAATTGATGCATTTTAAGTCTTACAGACTAAAAAACAATGTTAATAAAGTTATTCTTTGTTGTAAGTTGATTGATATTTCTTTTTTTGTGTTTCCTTTAATGTTAATAAGGATACAATGTTTTGCAGATGTGTAATTTTATAGACAAATTATACTATTTACAGTCGCGGCAGAGAGTTGGGGGGGCGCGAAATGTTTACTTCTTCCTGGGGGGGGGGTGACAGAAAATAATTGAGAAGCACTGGGCTAAATACATGTTTTGATGAGCTTCGCATTGTGCATCCTCGAAAAAAGAGTCACCGCCCGCCACTGCAGTCTATACTGTTTAGTAAAAAGTACACCAACCTATTTTTATATCTTTTAAGCTCTGAATATAAAGCCAGCTGCTTATGTTTTAAATCTACTGTCTAGTCTTCCTTCCCTGCAGTAGTGACAACACATGCAAGTTAGTTCCCGACAAACTTTCCTAACGTTTGAAACACATGTATCCTGTCAACCTTCACTTATTTACCCTTCAAAAACAACACTTTACACGACTTCGCCGTAGACCCGTAATTGAAAGTACAAGCGGGGAGGATCAATTACGACTCCTCCAGATTCCTGGATAAACTCTTCTTCTCTTCATCTTCCTCTTCACCTCTGATGTTTTCTCAGACAGCACCCGCACCCCTTTTCCTCTCCGTAGGTATGAGTGTGACTGCAATGCCTCGCCAAGACTTCGTTGCCTGTTGCGAGAGTCTGAACGAGAGAAGATCAAACAAAACTGCTCCATTTCACACCCTGACATCAAATGGAGAGCAGCGGAGAGCTTTGAACGCAGTGTGTCTGCCATTTTATCACAGCGAGCCTCGCCTGCGCTGCGCCGCCGTTTATTTCATAAATTTACTCAGCAGCCATTAGCTTCACACGGTAAACAGAAAGTTTGTGTAGTTTCGAACCGGGATTTTTTTTCTTCTTCCTGGAGAGAGACAGAAACCATGAGATGATTTTCATCTTTTATTAGGGCCTCTGAAAGGTTGACGTGACACAGATTCGCTTTAATGGAAGTTAAAGAGACACATGCTCGGCTCAGACAAACGCAGATTTATCTTCCACCTTCACCTGATGCAGCTTCCTCCCGCTGCGGGGAAAGATTATTAAAAGACACGCTGCTGCTGAGGCGGACACTCTGATTGGCTGATGCGACCTTTTGACTGTGATGCATTAATTGAACTGTATTAAATTGCATTGAAATTGCGGTCACGACAGAAAAATCATACTGAATGTGACGTGTTATAACAGATGGCCAATGACAACAAATATTACAAAAGTTATGAAAAGCCAAGATTAGAAAGATTTAAACCTAAATGTCACTCAAACGTTTTAATACAAATATAAATTGTGCATGTTTACATCACATACATAAAGACATAAGATAATGCTTTAGAATAAGGTTGTATTTGTTAACATTAGTCCATGCATTAGCTAACAATAGCTTTTTCAAACCTTAGTGTGCTGATAATTGGGTTTATATTAACTAAACGAACTGCAAATTAATTAGCAAGAAAACTTAAAAAAAATAAACACACGGCTCTGTGAAAACTACATTTCATAAGTCCTGAGAAACATTAACATATTAAAGGTATTGCGGAGGATTTTCTTTTTCCGGGTGGATCATCAAGACTATTGGTCCTCCTAGTTGTCAATCAGGAGTGTTGCGCAATTGCATTTTTTTTAAAGTGGAGAAGGCGTGTCTTTTGTAAAATTGGAGAAAATCCTCCTCTACACCTTTAATATTGTACAATATAACATATGTGACCCGTGCTGGCAAAATGAGTTGGTATGGGCACCATAAAATTTTGAGCTAGAGGCAAAAAATAAGTATAAATGTCAATTTGGTTTCATAAAAATAAGTACATTAAGCCCTCATCTAGTGATCTCAATGCTCTTAATAGTCATTAAACATCTAAAATTATCTTTATTTTTACATTTTCTGAGAGGTGTACCATCCTAAATGCCTAATCTAATACAAAGATGCATTTTGGTTTCGGTTTAATTCGAAAATAAAGTGCAGGACTTGCTTGATGTTAAAATAGCTATTAAGTGAGAAAAAGTTCGGGCAATGACATTAAAAGGGGCTCACGGGATAGTAAAGGGTCCATTAAATAAACACTTCGGGATCTTTCCGAAAGTAGTAGGTCATCCGGGTACTTTGGAATACTATGAATTCGGACATACTACTTGCCTCACCTACTGCTTTTTGCCTACTATATAGTATAGAAGTAGGCTGTTTTGGATGCAGCCAGAATGTTTGGGTGCACGAGGACTGCGTGAGGTCCATCTACGCTCCGCCTGTTCGTGCTTTGCCGCATTCCACATGTCTCCTATTTAAACTAGACACACGTGACTGCTGCATCCCTGAAAGGGTTTTTGTGAATACGCCTGAAAGAGTTTTTGTGAATATGTATTTAATATTTAATAATAAATCATCATGTGGGCCATATGGTTGACACCCCTGCTATACATCATTTATATAGCCTCATTAGACATGGCATTTTAATTCTTTTAGCAATGTGAGGTCACACTGATAAAGCCCCGCCCACTCACAGTCCTGCATTACCATAGTTTTTACCCTGAGCGAGTTGCACTCTGTCCACTAGATACTATTGTCTCAGACTGTATAAATCAGATCTATTTTAACTAAAAGCGCTCACTGTCCATGTTTGTAAGGAAGTGGAGAGTTGTAGCTCATTTGCATTTAAAGGTACAGACCGTAAAACAGCACGTTTTTGCTTTCACCCAAATAGGGTGATTTTGGACATGTTTTAATAAATGATCTGTGAGGTATTTTGAGCTGAAACTGCACAGACACATTCTGGGCACACATGAGACTTAATATTTTATTATTTTATTTCCTTATAAAACAGTTTTTTCCAAACTCTCGCTGAAACACGTGTGTATATATGTTTGCATACGAAAGAAAAATTACGACAGAAACAACTTGGATTTACATAAATCATGTCGTTTAGACAGCAATCAGATTCAAACCTTGATTTGAAGGTTTATTAGAAACAAAACATGAGCCACTGAATCTCAAACATTTTAAGTGCACCTTTCCCACTACACACTTCTAGTGTCAGTCTGTCTTGTCTCTGCACGTGAAATGTATTGGATGTCAGAGTATAAAAATGAAGTACAACATGCAAGCCGATACGTGAACGAGGTCATTTTCATGTTTGAACATTTCAAAGCTCAAAATCATATGAAAAACTATGCATTTTTTTATGAAAGTATAAAACAGCTTGCCTCGCAACGTCCCTGACACAAATCAATTCAAAGCCCAAGAATCTATCTAAGCCGTGGAGAATGTAACATGCTCCGAGCTCGATCAGCAAGCCGAGATGTTGGTGTCTCATATTTCCTCGGGACACCGACCGAGAACCGTGATTCATTTATAAAGCTCTGCTGTCACCATTTCCAATAAAATGCACCTTTTTTACTTTCCTTACCTGGCAACCCTGTTCTTTAAATCCCTTGAGCTGAGATTCTACAAACAGTCATTGTTTGATAACATGAAGACATTAATATTGCATGTGCAGGTTACCTACAGACCTCAAATCAGTGTTCAGATTCAGAGCTGTGTCTACATTAGCCTTCATTAAGCCCTTAATGCACATCTAATTATTTACACCTATAAAATGATGAAGACAACTTACATACTGTATGATGTGACCTAAATAGAAAGACTTGCCAAAACCTAAAGATTCAAGTTGCTACTGCATATTAGCAAGTAATGATGTAAAGTGCCAAATCCCTGCACTGATGGTTTTATTTCACACCATATCACACTTCACGGCCAAATGAACAGAAGAAATAAACACTCACGAGAAACACATGACTTTAGTAAATTGGTTTATTAAGCTTCAGAGATATTTCATCAAAAGAGTTTCATAAGTGCACAATGATATCATTACACCAGCATGCCGTCGATGCAAAGAAACCTACAAGCGAAGCGTCTCCATAATCTTTTCTAAGCAAGCCCTAGCATCTCCTACGGCATAAATCTGTACTGGGAAGTCCCGTGTCGAAAACCGAAAATAAAAGAACATAATACACTACGGTGCACGAGGAGAGGAAAGATAAAATGACTCTTAGAAATCCTATTGGATACATTGTGTTCCATTTAAAGCCTGGCACATTTGATTTCTCAACCGCATGGCCAGGGTAAACCGTCCCATGGGAAATCTCCGCAGGCATACCCGCCAGCCACATGTGGGAACGCGAATACGCGTTCGACAGTTTTGGAAAAGGCGAGGAATTAACCTTGAAGGGTGTTAAGAGATACAATACGACCAGCTCAGAGCTTTCCTAATGTGACACTTTTGGCATGACAAAAAGCACATCCCAGCCAGCAGATGGATCTAATCCTCAGTTATTATGACAGCGGGCCCAATCCAAGCTGGCACGGCACTCCAGAATCAAACCCGACGCGCTGGTCGAAAAGTGAAACTTCGATATGAGCAGCTTGCGTGTGTAGGCTTGGAGATGATATAATCAGATGGGTGAAGACGTGGCACGTCCTTATGTTCCTGCTTTCTTCTGGAAAGTCAGAAAAGGGCTGAGAAGTTACATGGGGTGACATTAGAAATTAATGGGAGGGAATCCAGCAGCTCTTCTCCACAGTAACTGCAGAAACTCTTGACTTTGGAGAGTTTCATGAAAAATGTATTTATTTTTCTACATGAAGAGATTACAAACATCTTTCAGACTATTATATATATATTAGTGATGCACCGATGTATCGGCCACCGATATTTATCGGCCGATTTTTGATGAATTTGAAACCATCAGCATATCGGCAATAGCACGAGAAAGGCCGATGCCGATTGTTTATTAATTAACTGCATAAAAAAATCCATTATATGTAAAAAATGAGTTAATGATGTTAATAAAATAAATGCTGAATGGCAAAAACCACCTTTGAAGGTTGTCATGCTGTCTTATTATATTGGTTTTAGCTTAATTTGTGCCTCTTTTATTATGTTGGTCAGTTGACTGTTAATTAGATCCAATCCATGTTCAGTAAAAATAATTTGATGCAGAAATAAATTAGCTAATAGACCAACTGTATAGTATTGTATACAAGTGTTTAATATCGGTATCGACCAGAAGTTGTCTGTTTAAATCGGAATCGGTATCAGCCCAAAAAAATCCTATCGGTGCATCCCTAATATATATACATATTATTATATATATATATATATATATTAGATACATATTAGATTAGTTTATATTTTTGTGCTTGATACCGGGGTCCCTCAATGCTTATAGGAGGTCTGGGACCACTCTGGCCTCTTGATGAGCAAAACAACTCAAGAAAATAAGTCTAGTTTTTAGACCAAAAATATCAAATTTAAGTGATTTTGTGCATAAAACAGGCAAAAAAAAATCTGCCAATGGGGTAAGAAAAAAAAATCGAACATTTTTCTTTTTGCTTACCGCATTGGCAGATTTTTGCTTGTTTTATGCACAAAATCACTTAAATTTGATATGTTTGGTCTAAAAACTAGACCTATTTTCTTGGGTCGTTTTGCTCATCAAGAAAAAGCATCGTAATTTAGGATTTTTTAGATATTTTTAATGAAAACAAGACAAAAATACTAAAATTTTTTTCCTTGAAAATCAGTTTTTGCTGTGTTGGCTTGTTTTGCTTATCAAGAAAAGCATCTTAATTTAAGAATTTTTATATATTTTTCCTGAAAACAAGACAAAAATATTAAGAATTTTTTTTCTTGAAAATCATTTTTTGCAGTGTATGTAGTACCATATGAACACTCAAAACTTCAACTTTCAGAAGAGATCTTATCTACGTCTCAAATTAAAAAGTAGGTTATCTGACATATGTGACCATGGAACTTGAAAAAAAGCTTTCCATTGACGTATGGTTTGTTAGGATAGGTTAATATTTGATGAATTGGGAATCTGAAGGTGCACAAAAAATCTAAATATTGAAAATTAAGTTTTGGCACACAAAAATGATAATTTTGACCTATACGATGTATTGTTGGCTATTGCTACGAATATACCTCTGCTACTTAAAGGAATATTCCATTTTCTTAAAAGAAAAATCCAGATAATTTACTCACCACCATGTCATTCAAAAATGTTGATGTCTTTCTAAGTTTAGTCCAGAAGAAATTATGTTTTTTGAGGAAAACATTGCAGGATTTTTCTCATTTATTGGACTTTAATGGACACCAACACTTAACACTTAACTCAACACGTAACAGTTTTTTTTAACGGAGTTTCAAAGGACTATAAACAATCCCAAACGAGGCATAAGGGTCTTATCTAGCGAAACGATTGTCATTTTTGACAATAAAAATAACAAATATACACTTTTAAACCACAATTTCTCGTCTTCCTCCGGTCTTGAGAGCGTCAGCGTGACCTCACGCAATACGTCATGACGTCAAGAGGTCACAGAGGACGAACGCGAAAAGTTGTGGTTTAAAAGTGCATATTTGTTATTTTTCTTGTCAAAAATTTCAATCGTTTCGCTAGATAAGACCCTTAAGCCTTGTTTGGGATCGGTTATAGTCCTTTGAAAGTGCGCTGAAAAAAACTGTTACGTGTTGAGTTGAGTGTTAAGTGTTTGTGTCCATTAAAGTCCACTAAAATTAGGAAAATCCTGCAATGTTTTCCTCAAAATACATAATTTCTTCTCGACTGAACAAAGAAAGACATCAACATTTTGGATGACATGGTGGTGAGTAAATTATCTGGATTTTTCTTTTAAGAAAATGGACTAATCCTTTAATACTGGTTTTTGTGGTCCAGGGTCACATATATCAGAAATGCAATCTGTAAAAAGAAAGCGACTGGCGGGAGGTCATGATGTCTAACGAGAAACCTGAAGATACAGTTAGTGTTGATCAAAGACACAATATTAAATAGTTCATGGCCCTTCCTCGTGGGAATCGAACATGCAACCTACTGACAGGATTTAACCATTTCACCATCTCACACATCACCACCACAGATGCATTACATACAAAATGCATTGCATGATTAGATTTAATTCATGAGCACACAAGAGCATGCTGACTAAACTGCGATATGATCTGCATTGCAGCAACACAGAAAGCAGATTAGCACATCCTTGCTTTGTTGAAGTGGTCCAAACACATCTCAC
This sequence comes from Misgurnus anguillicaudatus, assembly GCF_027580225.2. NCBI lineage: Eukaryota > Metazoa > Chordata > Actinopteri > Cypriniformes > Cobitidae > Misgurnus > Misgurnus anguillicaudatus. The sequence goes on from NC_073339.2 coordinate 46,670,646, forward strand.
CAAAGATCCAAATGAGGCTAAAGCTCATGGCAGCAGTCACGTGCACTTTCATTTGGGCATTAGGTTTGTTCAGCCAGAATCATTAACCTCTCGGCTCTGCCAGCTAAACTGACACAACAAAAGTCAACACGCCATCTGTCACATAGAAGATGCCCTAAAACACTTTGTAAAGAGGAAATGTAAGTCAAGTATAGTGGATTCAATCCACTAGGATAAAGTAATAATGTTCTGCTGCATGTTGTACAAAATCATCTCTGAAGTTTACAAACTTGCAAGCTTAATATGCATGAGTTAAAAGTGACGCGAATGTCCCATAAACCAAATCCGCCTCGTATGAACTCCACCTCCTCTACTCGTGCCCAAGGCAACATAAACAAACCCACACAAAAATACTTTAAAATGTATTTGAATTTGACAGAAGCATGCATGTTTATTCAGAAAAATGTGCATAGACATCTTCACCCCAACACCAGCAAAGCTCAAAATGAAAAAATAATAAAACAAAACCCACACAAAAAACTTTATATTCCAGTCCGCCCACGGTAAAATGTTACTGGTCAGAGGTTAAGCTTTTATAGCTGATGTTTATCCAAAAAAATATCCTAATAAATAAAAATAGACGAAATGAATGAATTCAGACCATTTGCTCTTCTTGACAAATCTGAGCACAGTTTGAGATGTTGTTGAAATCTCTATTTGAACGCTTTAAGATGTCTTTAAGAGTCTCTATTGGAAAAACAACTGAGGAGTACCATTTGCCTGTACTGTATTCACTGTCAGGTTCGTCCAGCCCCCTTACAACAATTCTCTCTAATTGAATTTATCTGAGGACTCGAGCCAACAAGCTTATGACAGTCGAACCCCTCCAGCACATGGCCTCCAAAACCATCAACCCTGACTCTGTTGGCAGGCCGCCGTACTGCATCAAGATCGACCTGCGCGCACACACACACACACACACACACACACACACACACACACACACACACACACACACACACACACACACACACACACACTGAACGTGTTTGCGAGGTAATAAAGACAAGCTCGCTGTCGCAATATTTGCCATGCTCGGCTGGCGTGGATCACGCTCTACTGACACAGTTTATGGTCTTCAGATGCCCCTGTAGATGCATTCACTTTCTGTGCAACTTTCAAGGGCGCAAATTTGGCACCGGCTCTCGACTCCCCTCGGCGTTCATAAAGATTATACTGCATTGGTTTTAATAAGAGCCTCGTGCCAATATTTAGGGCCATAACTAATTGAGGGCTTTTGCAAGAAATTGTTGTTGCAGAAATCATCTTTAAAAAAACAGAGAGAAATTAAACATTAATGAGAGCGATTTGGTCCGTGTGCTCTCCGACTGCTCAATATGCAATCACAAAGGTGCCGATTTTAATGTTCGCTGGGAGGTTTAATAGTTTGTGTACAGCTATAACTGCATAAATAAATATTTTAAAAAAGTTAAAACACTTTCACTTATTGATCACAGAAAGATATAATAAAACATTTAGTATGTTCTTCTTTATCAATATCAATAAAAGAATATCAATGAATCTGACAGTTTGATTGTGATTCATGGAACGAATCAAACTTCCCAACACCATCTCCATCAGTTCAAACAGACACTATTACATTAAGTTTTAATGTGTTTATACTTCAGAGTCTTTACACACAAAAGTGGGAAGCAAACAGGTCCAAAAGGACATTTTTATGACAGGTAATGGACACATAAAAAGCACAGTAAAATCATAATGATAGGCCTCCTCACAATGTTGCTGACTTAAATAACAGGACATAAAATATTCAAATGACATCATCTTTAATTTATCACCTAGCTCTTTTAAAAAGTTGCTAATTGCGTTCAAAAATCCATTCTGGGATATTAGATGTCATTTTTTAAAAGAGATAGTTAACCCATAAATGAAAATTCTGTCATCATTTATTCACCATCAGGTTGATCCAAACCTGTATAAATGTCTTTGGGTAGCACTTTATTTTACAGTGCGTGTACTTACCTTGTGCATATATGGCAAATATGTTGTACTTACAGACAAATGTGTGGTACTTACTTTTGAGTATCTACATGCTAATTAAAGGGTAGCATTACTATACCTAGTAGTTATTATGTAACTCTAGGTAAGTACTGGGTAATACCAGATACATACTTATAGAGTAGGTATACTGTAACTAACAAGAAAAACTACTGTACTTACAAATGAATGTATACAATATAAGTATTTAGTACTTACAGGTAAGTGTGGGATAATGGCAGGTACTTATGTACTATATATGTACTATAAACTTAGAATGTACATGAGTACATATTTGTAAGAACAGTAGTGTTTGTTATTAGTTATCATAAACCCCATTCACACAGACCAGAAAATACCCGTAAAATTGCCAGACAAGCTTCTGTGTGAACGCAAAAATGTCCCGTAAATCTTCTGAGATTGTTGCCGGAAAGAGGATCTAGTAAGATACCCGGAAAACCCTCTCTGTTAACAAGAAACTGAAACATGCCGTAATGGGCGTGTCGTGGTTCAGCTCTTTAAAACGAGAGATTTGCATGCATATCAACAACAAGAAATGTCGCAAACTAGATTGAAGCAGTTATCAGGAAATTATTAATGAGACGCATAAACAATGACGCGTGTGCCGTAGTGAGGACGCGCTCCTTTATGGTCTTATCATAAACAAAAATGCAATGGTTTCCGGAGAGAAAAATAATAAATAATATGCAAACTTCAGACGCTGCGTAGAAGAAAGTGCATGACTTTCAACAGATCACGTGTCTTTCCGGTACCTTGTAAATGCTGGCAAATCATTGGCAGTGTGAATGAACAAAAAAATCAAACAATCCCGGAAAAATCCAGGATGCATTTTCCGTGTATTTTCCTGAATGTCTGTGTGAAAAGGGCTATATACCTGTCATTAACCCACACTTGCCTGTAAGTACTAAATATATATATTGTACTAAATATATGTATATAAAATATTGTTTATTCTTAATTCATGTTAGCAAATGCATGCTTACGCTACCAAATAAAACCTTATTGTAAAGTCTTGCCGATATTATATTTTTTGCTACCTATATTTTGGATTTAATTTGGTTCATGATTATTTGAAAAGTTCATTTCTTATCGTGTTTAGTTGAGAACTTTGGCACAGCTTTTGCCGATGTAACTCATCCCCTGGTTTGACTTTATATCTGTGTACTTTCAAAGGCTTTATCTTTGCAGGAAGGACACACGGCTGGCTGGATTTCCAAATGAAAAGCAAAGGAGAAAGACGGTCCCAGTGAGGCCGGCCCAGTGTCAGTTAGTGTAAAGTCAAAAGGCCTTTCTCAACAGTCAGGTAGGACAGGCGGAAAAGTCACCCCAGCGTCCTCACCATACCAGCTATCTGCCACCGTGTGCGAGACATAAAGGTTAAGGGCTGTATTTTATCTTTATTCATTCCTGCCCATCAGATAGGTTCGGCATCTCGGTGTGACTGCTTCAGACAGCCCAGGTGATTACTTTTTTGATGAACTCTGACATACGGCAACAAACTAAAAGCCGAATATCACAGTCGCTGTGCCGGGCGCAAGTCTCCTGATCCTCGACGGTCCCCTTCACTTACAGGCCAGTGTCTGAGGATCAGACTTGAGTGTCATATGGTGTTAGGTTTACACCCTCGGGCCGCCCGCCCGGCTGGTACTTCACTGATGAAAGGTGCCGCAGTTGACAGTGTCTGAACTTTGCCACGTCTTGAATGTCAGGGGTCAACAGGGGTGCGTGTTGAGAGTCAGAAACGTACAGACATTATGTCACAACACACACTGTGACAAGCTTGAAACTCAATTACCACTAACACACACACAACCTCCAGCTACACACATACTTACAGTGTATACACCTATACGTACAATCCATACCTTGAGCCCTACTGGTCACCATCTTATATCATAAGTTTATCTTGTATCTTTAGTAAACTTAGGGATGAAATTCACACTACAAGTCAAGAGTCTGACAGGCCGCAGTGGTGTTACCAAAAAAGGTTTTATATTGACAAAATGCACCATATGTGATTGAATGCACCATAAGTTGCTTCGGATAAAGCGAATGACAAATGCATAAATGCAAATATCTTATAGGTAGCCATCCACTGATGACATTCGCTCAACCAAACATCACCAGGTGCATTAGCTTTTGGCTTATTTTTTCATGCACGCAAACTCATTCACAATTTTTATTAAACTTTTAGTTTTGGTACGTAAATTTGTTTTTTTTCTACAAAGTGCATGAGACAGTCTAGCTCTGATCGTATTATGGATGTTTCCAGTAAACAATAAAACTTTCATCAATGAGATCTAAACAGATGTCAGTTCAGCAGACATATAGTCTACAGTTTCTATTGAACTGTGCAATTCTATCCTCCAAATGCAAAAAGGATTTTTTCTTTATAAAAACTGTGTAATATGTCAATATAAAAACTAGTTTAACAATCCTCATCCTGATTTTGACCAATCCTAACATCACTGGGATTACAAATGTCATAAAAAAATCTCTACTTTAATCTCAGAGAATCACATCGTCTGAGTGAGTATGACAGAAGTTGATAAACGTCACTAGTCTTACATGTAATAACAAGATACATTAAACGACATATTAATACCAGAGCAACACCCACTTTAAATAAAAATGTTTAAATCTCTGGGATCTGTTCAAGGTAAAAAGGCTAAAATCTCTTAATAGTTCCCGTAATCTACCATAAGCCGGGTTTCACCATTAATTCCAGATATGTAATCATACAGCAGCTGTTTATTCCCGAACAGATCCTGATGTTTCAGTTTTTCCAGTTGGTTGAACACACTTTTGTAAAAACAAGATATGCAAAAACCAATGCTATCTCATGACAATCCGTATGAGGTGGCTTATTCATACGACCACATTCATAAATTTTTGTACAACTTTATACCCGAACCCGACATGCATAAATATTTTTTATAAAAGAAAGACCCGACCCGAGACAAACCCGAGAAAATTAGACCTGAGTCCGACCTGAACCAGTGGGAATTTTTTAACCTGACTGGACACGGCACTGACGTTTGTGCATATGCAGCCCCGCACGCAGCTGTCAGACAGAAAGAAACCCTGCTGGTCTCGCAACCAATTTGGCGAGCTCTACCATTTGTTTTACTTTGTTATCTGACGATGACACAAAGCTAACCGCTAAAATGTAGGCTACATTTAAAAATTGACTGCCATGTTTGTCTCAACGAAAATGAACCTACCGCCAGCCACACAATGTCGCAAGCACTCTTGGCAAACAGAAGACAGGTTTGAAAAGGACATTGACACACACGCAAGAGAATTCGGGTCTTTGGGTTTGTTCGGCAAAAACACATTAATTTTAAATTTCCCAAGAGCCGATGCCGCTATTATTATTCCCGACCTGTGTCCAAAACACACGGGAAACTTTTAGACAAGAACCCGATCGGGTCTCGGGTCGGACCTCAGGTTTTCGGATCTAAGTGGACCCGTGAAGCTGATATGAGCTAAGACACCCTAACATTTTAGTTTTAGTTTCCTTGATCTCTTCCTCTAGTTGTATATTTGTTATTTTCTATTTTACATAGTGCTGGGCAAAGATTAATCACGATTAATCGCATACAAAATAAAAGTGCCTTTTTGCCTAAAATATGTGTGTGTACTGTGTGTAATTATTATGTAAGGGATAATGTAGAGGCAGCCGGTAGTTATCGGGAAATAAGCCCCGACAGTGTGATCAGGACCAGACGCGAAGCATAGCTGTCATGCTCTATTTTGTCAAGTTCAGTCTCAGTAAGCTCTCTGTGTCTTGTCGTTGTTCGTTCTTCTATTCACTGTTTAAATGTTTTGTTTTTTCCATACATGTTAAAATGAATGTCAAAATTTTCCATTCTTAATTGTGGTTTTCCGGTGTTTGTCACAAGATCAGTAATCTTTGTTTGCATGGAGGGATTTAAAACATACAAGTAGTACCGGCTATGCGTTATTACTTTGGAGCGGTTATTATTTGAAAAGACCTGCAAATGTCTCAACTGACCAATCAGAATCAAGCATTCCAGAGAGCCGTGTAATAAGTATATTTAAACACACACACATACATATAAACATTTCAGAATTTTTTTTACTTATATATCCAGTTTTGTTTAAAAATAAAAATATAAATAAATAAATGTGATTTAATGCGATTTGTATGCGATCAGTCTTGATTAATCTTTGCCCAGCACTAATTTTTACATTAACTCTTTCACCACCATTGACGAGATATCTCGCCAATTAAGAGAAAACGCTTCCCCGCCAATGACGAGATTTTCCGTCTTTCTGCAATACCGAAAGCCCTTCAGCAACTTTTTAAACCCGGAAGTATTGCCCTATGGCAAGCTGCTGCATGTCCGTGTTTGTTTTAAAGATCGCTCTGAATGGGATCTCTATGAAAAGTCAGTCACAAAAATTGAATTATCTCTGCTTTTTGTTCAAAATGTGGTGTTTTTGCAGAAACCTACTCCTATTCAAAAGCTGTTACAAAAGAACCACTGAAGGTAGGATGAAACGTTTTTTTGTTTTTTTGAAAGCAGAGGGTCTGTTCTTTCATTTGGTATATCGTATGTTTATATATTTAAAGAAGAACATTCTTTAAAAATCATGAAGAACGCTGGCGCTGGCTGGCAACTTTTTTAAAAAACGCTGGCGGTGAAAGAGTTAAAAGCATCCAGTTACATAAAAACCAAACTACACATAAAACTAGAACAAATCGATTGGGCAGAGAGCATGTGAGCGTGTTTGTGCATGTAAACACCTTGGTTTGGTTTGATTTGTATTTGTTTGGATTTCAGACATCGTATCAGAGAGATGCTGACCCATACGGGTCAGATATACCCGTGAACAACTTACAGGTCCATTAGCACCTACATACTGAATCACAACACAGCTATTAACAATACCTGTCTATTATACAACAAGCAAGAAAAAATCTTTAATCCAACAATGTCCAATAAAAAATATACAGTTTATTAATCTTAAATCTAACTTGGGATTCAGATTCAACTATAATATATATATTTTTTTTGAATACCCATTCTTCAAAAAAAAATGTGTCCAATATATAGAAACATTAAAATTGCCTATATGGTTCCATGAGGATTTTTTTGTCTAACATATGATTTCTAACATTTGGTATACTATAGTAAACTATAAAATGTAAACTATAAAACATACCATAGTATATATTAAAGTATACTGCAGTATTTACCAGTTTATCAATTCACTACACTTCAGTTACTATAGTAAATACTAAAGTATACTATACAGTATTTGATCACCATATGCATGTAAATAATTCATGTGTGATAAGACTTTACTGTTACTATACTCATACTGCTGTTCAAACCTTTACCCCAAAGTATTTAACACCGGCTCATAACTCGCACCGGCCGAGCTATGAACATTAATGACACCTGAAATCAAGCAGTCTGTTGAGGAGACATGTGCTGCTACTTTTCAAGTAATAAAACCTATCACCTAATCTTATTTTCACCTGCCGGATAATAAAACAGCTGAACAATTCAATAAACGTTTAGCGAAAGAGGCACATGAGCCAGACTAAAAACAAGCCCCTTACAATACCACAGTACCTTCACATCATCTTGCTAAAACAATTTAGATCCCCTTAGCAACCGCACAGCAAGCCTTGGCAACCGACCGCAGCATCCTAGCATAATGATGGCAGGTTTGCACCACAAATTTCCTAAAAAACTTAAGCAGTCCTTGGCCATGCATATCAGAGATAAATCCAAGTCTAACACGTGGAGATGTTTCCTGCTCTCTGAGTGTTTGTGGAAAAGGTTGAATGTAGGGTCAGTGTGATTTGTCCTGTCGAGGAGCTTGTTCCCATCTGTTTTTCTTCACTGGAAAAGCCTCCCGCTATCATATCAATGTAAATGCATGACATAAATATAAACGGTTGATGGAACGAAGACCTCTGTAACCCCACACATTTCTCTATATGGTCAGCAAGCATTTCAGCTTTCACAGCAAATACACACTCTTATGACAACTGTATATATTTACTGAGAAAAATGTGTCTCTTGAATCGAGTTTCTGAGCTGCTGTACTTAAGATTAAAAAGTATCTGAACTTATTTCAATGAATTGCAACATGCCTTAGTGAACATTAAAAAAGATTTGCAGCACCATATCTGAAACCTAATGGAAATGATAAATGATGTACACGTAAAAATAAATAAAATAATTTTAGTTTTGTCTGTCTGTGCAAATTTGCAGTCATGGTGATGGGATGGCTGCTTATCAAAGTAAAAAAAAACAACCACGTGTGTCTTTATGACATTCTGCACTTAACTCGAGGCCCTTTTTTAGAATGAATCTTTTACATTTTCAGTCTCTTTTATTATCCATCTACAAATGTAACACCACAAAGAAAATGGGTGAGAAAGCCACAATCATTTGTGTCCAATCAATGCTCGACAAATAAAACGTTTGAAAATGAAATCATTGGATGATTTTAAAGTGTAATTTTGTCACAAATTACAGATTTTAAATAGCAGACAGTATTGTAAGATGGACAGACGAATTACAGTGCGTTTGTTTCTCAGGCGTCAGTCAAGAAATCTTCAATAAATCACAATTAAATGTGATTGCAAAAAAAAAACAAATTTCTGACTCTCTGCACAGCTCTTTAATGGTCAAAGGTGTCATCATAGACAATAGAGATTGATCCGCTAAAAAACAACCCTGCTGACACTTTCCCGGACATGGTTTAGATTAACCCAGGACTAACCCTTAGGATTGGGGCTGTCAAAATTTACGCTAATAACGTTAATAACGCGTTTAAATAACGTAAAAAACACAAATTTTATTAACGTGCAATTAATGCAATAATTTCGTAACATCTAAAGTCATCAAAAGTCATCAAACGTCTAAACTTATCTTTATTTGTACATTGTCTGAAAGGTGTACCATCCTAAATGCTTAACTAATATACAGATGATGCGTGTCCATCCACTTGCGCATTTGAAATTTTGGTTTCTGTTTTAAAACATGCAGGAATTAAAAAATGAAGTGCAGGACTTGCATAATGTTAAAATATCAAGAGAGATAAAGTTCAGGACCTGATTGATTTTTAAAGAGACTCAAAAAACATCTTTCTCACGCTGACTGACACATCTGAAGCATGCACACAGGCGTGAGACCCAAATATATGCCTACATAATTACAGAATTACAGATTTAAAAATATCTGTTTTGACACAAATTAATGTGGATATAATCTGTTATGTCTAAAATAAACGTTTGATTTACTGTTTGAGAAAAATATCTGTGTAACATTAGATTAGCATTACTGTAGATGTTAAAACTGTCTCTCAATGTCAATCAATCAATAAAAGACAGAAAAAAACTTTAACATATATTGATAATGTTTTTGATTTTGTGTGTGCCAAATCTATTCGTTTTACCAATGATTTTAAGGTATGGATGCGGTGATTTTGTTTTTGAACTTTAAAAAAGTTCAACTGCATTTCTAAATTACTTTTGCTGAATCTTTCTTTAATAATAAAAATACGTTTGCATAAAGCATCCATATTTGTCCATGCCCATCCTGATTAGAGTATTAAAAACTTGAAAGGTGTTAAATTTTTTTAAATATAGAATGATAAAATGTGTGATTTAATGGCAAAGTTAACTCATGACATTCATGCCAATAATCTTGATTAAATATTTTAATCGACTGACAGCCCTAATTAGAACATTTAAGTAATTTTTACAAACATGCCTTATTTATTACTGGTGTGCATCTTGAGACAATTATATATTTTAAGTAGGGCTGTCAAAAGATTAATGTCAATTAATCGCATACGCAATAAAAGTTTGTTTTTGCATTTGTTTTAATTATTTTGTGTGTATATATATATATACACACACACACACGCATGCATGTATGTATTTAATAAACATTTAAATATATTACATTTCTTATATGTATTTGTGTGTTTATATATAGATAAAAATTACTCACAATACACACGCAAAAATATTATGCAAACACAAACTTTTAATTTGTATGCGATTAATCACGATTAATCTTTTGACAGCCCTAATTTTAAGATATGGCAGTGCAAGCTGACTTCAGTTAGGACAACTCAAACTAGCATTTTAGTCTTGGACTAGACTCAAGCCGCCCCTAAATCACGCTGATGTAAACTCTGTAGGATTCACAAGCATGCACAAATTCACACATATCTATGAATCTCCTTCCTATTTTGCAAAACTGCACCTGAATGTTAAACCAAAAAAGTATCTGTTCCTAGAAGTTTAGGTTAATAAAATCAGTGGCATTATCTTTTGAAGATATTCAAAGTTTATGAAGCATTTAGAATATTTCACCTTTCCAAATGACCTTTGTGAAATAGTCTGCACTTATTACTTACAACTTTAATTTTAGATACACAAGCATTTGCTAAATTTCTCTGCACTTTTATTTATTATTTTAATTTTTATTTATTTATTTCATGTTTGTCTATTATTGTGTTAATTTCAGATAAGCCCCGCCCCTAAGCATCACATACAAATACTGTTGTGTAGGGTGCATCCTTTCACACCCCCAAAGTTAATTAATGACATAAAATAATCTCACATTTTGATTTTTAAATAAACAAAACATAAAAATTATTCATTTTCTGAAGTTTACTGACACAGAATTTAGGATAAATTAATGTATTTTATTAAAGCGAGGCCCCCTGAAACCCCCCAGTTTGAGAACCACTTGATTAAAATAAAAGTTCAATTTTATCACAAAAATACTTAACTATGACAAATGTATATTATTATATTGGAAAGAGGGAACAAGTATTCTTGGTAAGCAAAAATTTCTTTTTTTTCTTGCCATCTTATCTTACAAAAATATATTTTCAACACATTATTTAAGCAAACTAACCGACAGGGCTTTTTGTGTTGGGAATCTGTCAATATTTTTTTAAATCATCCATTAAACAGAATAAGCATTCAGTTGAAATGCGATAGAGACGGCTTATCAAAGAGGGATCAGAGTCGCTCTGTGTCGGGTCGGATGCTTTTATCTTCCCCGCAGAAGATATTCAGGCTCCGCAGGGCATCACGTCTGATCACCAATGTCATAACCTGTCCTGCACGCTGTCTGTCACATCAAAGAGAAAGAGATGCGCTCTGACATTAAAACGCATTAACAGACGTGTAAACATACTTGAGTTTGCAAGCTGCTGTTTTATCAGCAGGCCAACACTGAACCTCCATGTAGACGCTACACAAAATAAATCTGAAATCCATTTTTGCACATCACCCATCCCTTGAATGTTTGCTTATGAATTCATTTGGCTAAAAGGTTTCAAGCTAGAGAGTTAAAGGGCTTTGGTTAAATCCATCAGCAAGATAACATCCCAAATATTCAATATATTAACTCCAAAAACTTAAAACAATATCTCTTCGGTGAACGGACATATCGTATCTCGTTTTACCCAGATTCGGGTTTATTTCACAGACAGAAGCTGAAGACAGAGTAATACCAGGAAGATTCTTGTAAAAATACATTCCTTACCTTTGCCACCCTGTTGGCCACTTCTCGACCCACCATGAGTCCTTGAACGAACGACCGAGCCACGATGAAGGCCTTCGTGACCTGAGCCTTGAGCTTGCGCGGGACGTCTCCGAAGGGCTTTAGCTGGTCTGTGTATTTGCTGATGCACTCCAGAAAGTCCTCTGTGAGCGTGTACTCCGAGTTAAGCAGCTGAAACATTCGCTCCAACAACCTCAACCAGAAGTCGTTCAGCATCTCCTCCAGATTGACGTTTCCGCCGGTGTAATAGCGCTTGAGCTCGGAGAACAGCTCCTCGAACATCTCCGAGTTGTGAGTGTAGAGTATGCCGTATGTGCGCACGAACATGTCGTTGAGCGACTTTTCCGAGTTGTCCAGCAACTCCAGGAAGAATTCTAAAAGAGAGACGTACGTAAAGATATTAGAGATCATAAATATTTAGAGAGATATTATACACTCGAATCACATGTATGAGGTAATATATTAACACTGTAATTGGCACAAATATCGTTTTTATAAACTAAAATCTTTTTACATGGAGGTGCCATTTTGTTTACATCACAATACATGACATCAAAAGGTTTCAATACAAGCTGATTTTCACAAAGTTTAAAGGTATAGCGGAAGTTTTTCTTTTTCCGGGTTGATCATTAAGATTAAAAAAAGTGGAAGATTTTTTTTCAAAAATTCTGGAAAATCTTCTGCTATACCTTTAATGACCAAATTTACAATTAAACGGAAATTTCTTTACGACTGCCACTAGGGGGCGAACTCTGACAGTCTCGTCCAAATGTAGTATACAATGAAAAGAGGGTTAAGCCTATTTATATATCTTAAAAATATTTTTAAAAGAAAATAGGAATTGCAATTGTACTCATCAGGAGAAGACTATGTTTTGAATACTTGAAGTGTAATAATTTATAAAAGTTAAACAAAAGAAGTTTAAGAGCTCTGCATTACTGCATACGATTATTTGCACTTGCACTTTTTTGTGCAATGTTCATAGTTAAAGTATTAACATTTAGCTCTTGCAATGTTAAACTGAAAATTAATTTATTAAAAAAATAAATATGAGTTTTCAGTAATTAAAAGGCAAAATACTGGATACAAGAAGTGTGCATATTTTTTAATATAAAAAAGTAAGTATATACATACACACATACATATAAATTAACATATTTTTTTTACATATTTTATTTACAATATTAAAATCTGGCCCTTGAAGAAGAGCTTGAAGACCCCTGATCTGGAGTATCAATATGTTAAACGAACAGTATGTAAGACATTTATATCAATTAATCATAAAATGGGCCTGATATGTCACTAGACATTTAGAAATCATTTTAATTTCAAATACTTATATCACTGACAACAGTGGTCTGGTCAGGATATTGTCATATAAAAAGTGGAGTTGCAGCCCTCAACTGATGTTTATGTTGTCATTTTGTGTATTGGCCACCAGTTGTGTGATTGCAGTACCAGTTTTAGCCACAAGTTTTGTGATTGCAATACCAGTTTTGGCCACAATCCTACATACTGTTCCTCTTTAATCATTGTGTTAACTTTTGTGTGCATGTTAATATTTTGGTTGATTCTTGTTTTTGTACAAAGTGTAATGACTTTGTATAAGGTGGTATAAAAGTATAGATTTAAACAAATGTTAGTTAGATTACTGTACAATAAAAAACTGGTGAATGAACAAAAAGAACACTATTATATTGAATCCCATTATAAATGAAGACACAGATAAATAGTATGTGCTTTTTGTGTGATTTAAAGTCAATTTGAGAGCTGACATCTGTATGGATATGTAATTATATATTGTTGATATAGTATGAAGAGTTTGGTTCCAAAACGCAATAAATCCATTTAGACAAATTTCGGTAAAAACATGTTTTCTATATCAAGAAAGTGACCAGATGAAAACCATTATTTTCTGTTACAAACTTTCACATAGCATCTTTAGGTTACAAAAACATAAAAAATTAAAATCCATAACTTGATTTTCAAAGATTTATTATAAAAACAAATTATTTTTTCCACAAAATACAATAAATCCATGACAAGTTTTTTTCAAAATGCTATAAATCTATTGAATCAATAGCCTATATAAATGTGCATTCATCTTTGCCATGTTATATTCATTTAGTTGAACAGTTGTACACACTGATTAAAAAAATAAACATTAATTGCATTAATCAAAACACTGTCATTGCTGCGGTTCTACTTGAGACATCGTCCCTGAACATTTTTGACAGCGATCAGCTGTAAAATGTTTTGGTCCGGCTCAATTTTGTTGACTTTGAGTAAAATTATGGAAATTTTTCATTAGATCCCCTGTGGTCAATGTTTTAGCATGAGAGAAACTTGATGCTGTCTGGAGAAAAAGCAACCGTCTCCCGAGTGGCTCTCGCGTATGTTGATGGCTTACGTTTCTTTCTCGTCACATAAAACCATGACAGGTTTATCAATGCAATTAAAGTATTATTTTGTTTTTGTTTGTTTGTTGATCACGAAGTACAAAGTAGATGAGGAAAACTAGGACTCCGTGTATTCAACGCGCCGCCATTGTTTGTTTACATTGCGTGGAATGGTGGGCTGTAATTTGTGGAGCAGATTTATTGCATTCTGCAGAAAAGGAGGAGTGGCGTTTATCTCGTTTTGGGAAAAAAGGGAGAAAAGATGACATAATAACACGGCGGATAACCAAAATCTTCATATATTGTACACCTTTTGAAGTTGCTAGGGAAAACCCACGTTGCCTATTTGTAGTATTAGATAACACCATAGTAGTCTGACATGAACATTTGTACTATTTCACATACACAGTTAAAGTATGCATTTATTTATTTATAGGTATCCTCTGAAGTCAGATACAGTACCACGTTCACTCAATAGCAAATTTTAAAGCCATATTATTTATCATTTTGTAAGGCAGGACAATCCACGGTTTATATTACATAACATAAAGAGCCATTCAGAAAGACACGCTACGTCGACGAGGCTCTACGAAGACCATTTTCTCACCTTGTACTCAAATGGAGTGGATATCAAATTATGTGAGGCAGACAGAAGCTTCTGAAATCCTGCCAGTCCAACATATGGCACTCAAATTAAAGTCTTGCTTTAACTTTATCTGCCAGAGGCAAAGATTTATGGAAGGACGCTGCCAACAGTGTCTGCTCACTCGGATACAGAGCAGCTAATCTTTCAACAGTTCATGACCTGGGGAGACGATTATTTTTAACAAAGTGTTGCTTATTGTTTGTCCTACACTCAGGATGTTTGGACACTGCACACAAATCTGATTTGGTTTCCATTTTTTATTTTTATTTTATATACATACAGACTTTCACACTGTTTTTTGTGCATATCCGATTGGACTCCAATCATACGAGGGCCGTTCAAGTCAAACCACAATATTGTCTTTTATTCTGTGAAACAAAAAGTAGTTTTACTTAAACGACAGCATTACCAAACAGCAAAATATCGCATGAAATCTGCAATTTCAATATGCATTTGTATTAGTCATGCGCAGGTCAAATTATAACCCGCTGTCCCCACGGGTAACCCACAGGTCGTGTTGGGGTGAGTAAAGAAATTCTCACTTTATTTGCGGGGCTAGTTAAGGCGGGTTATTAAAATAAAAAAAAACTTGTATGTTGTGTGAAATTCCTTAGCCTATAGCTTATATTAAATATTTGGGAATATAAAAAACCTGACCGGTGCATTAGTAACACGTATGTCAATACATTTCAAATCACATTTATGGAAATCGTTTTTAGTCTGATTTTATGTATCTTTTTAATACATCACTTTCTCACGTGTACAATGTAAACACATCAGATTTGTGTTGTTGTTTTTTTGGCATAGACCCAGCAGTGTAACGTCAATGCCATAGAAACTAATGCAGATATTTTGCTAATTAATAAAAATCGGCACGCTAGGTTCACTTTCATAAAGATTTTGTTTTTGAGCTGATGAACACTAAAACTTACTGATAAAATACTTTATAAGCTGACAAGATGCATGCTTTGCAGATTTTGAAGAAAATATGTTGCCATTAAAAACATTTTAAACATTTTTGTGATTGTATCACTGCAACTTGGGAATTTACGGTATTGTTATCGTCAATTAAGTGTGGACACTATACCGTTAACTAACATTAGTTATCATCAGTGTGAAAGCTGTTGTTTTTGAAAAGATGTTTTTGCATTCTTGAAACGACATACCAGTAAATGACGACAGAATTTTTATTTTGGTCTAAACTAATCTTTAAAGTGAGTATTACATTTCTGCAAACGTGCTTTTAGTATTTTACGAGCTTTACAGTGAGCTATGAACTCTTTCCTATTGGTTTATGTTAAAATTGACAATGCATTCGTCATTTGCAAAGGCTAATTAGTTGTGTACTCGGGTCACCCGCTCATGTAATTGAACGTTTCATTAAAGCAGATTGATCTGACGCTGCTTATATTGTCTCCTTTGAATAGCACCCAGCAAAATAATAGTAATTACCATCTCATCATCCTGATGGAGGTTATTGATGATGTTAAACAACATATTTATTACTCGCTGCTGAAAAAGCCGCTTTGCCCTTCAGATAATTACAATGAAAGTAAACCATGCAAATATACAATCTCACAGTTCTGTGTTTCACTCCAACACAAAGATGTCTGTAACCATGACACAATATAACCGGTTTTGGATTGCCGACATTAGAACTAAAGCAGCAGTGTATTTAATTTTTTGCTGTCTAGGAGAAACCATTAGGCCATTAAAAAGATAAAACAAGCAATGTTATATTTTCAGTATTTGATCAATTGCTAAGGGTTTATGGGTTTGCTAATTGGCCCCAGTGAAAAAAGTTCAGTCCCAAGTCTCTATGCTATTCTAACCTAAATTAAGTCTATAGGACTCTTTAATTTGTTTAATTTCATTTTATTTGCCAGGCAAAGTTGGCAAAAAAGTCTAAGCGCATATCCTTATTTCTGTTTAATATTATCCATTATTGTGTCCATTTAGGGGCGGTTCACATTTTGCGTTTTTTGCGCGTGCAAATACATTATTTTTAATGTAGACGCACTCAAATAGGCCTCATCGTTTTTAGTAACTTGATGCGTCACAGATTGGATATGAACCAAGAACGTGTAAGCAGGAAAAAAGCGCATAGATTCCAATATTCTCAGATCGGTTTCAGGCCTCATTCATATGTGGAAATAAATTGGATATGAATTGGATACATGCAATGTAAACAACAGATCGGATATTTCCATTTTTAAGACATGTCGTGCGTCATTGAAAATGCAATGCTGGCAAATGACGTCAACTCAAGTGGACAACACCCGCGATCACATGACTCTTCTTAGCAGTGCAATGGAGGATGACACCTCCATTAAGTGGAGTAAAGCTGAAGTTTTATGTCTTGTTACAGAAATAAAACTCTATGATCTTGTAAAATCATCATCTGTGTCCATTGCATATCGCAACATTTTACTTCCTCTGAGGTTTAAGCTTTTCAGCGTCAGTATGTCGCTTTTAAAAGATGATGTAAGTGGGTCGTCAAAAACATCAGATACAGTAAAACAAATCAGAATTCGGAATCTCTAACAACCTTTTTTATTTATTAATCGTGTTAAACCCTAATGAACAGGGTTTGGATTTCTCACTTCCAAAGACTAAACCCTTAATAAAAGCAATGAAAGAGAACGTTTGAGATCCACTTCATATGAGAACATCTGCCTGAAAGCATTTGACTCAGAGTAATAGCTTGGCTTAAGGTGTCTTGTCTTTATGAAAACTTATCTTCTGTATCTTATCGGTCACATTAAAACACACTTATTAATCTTTAAATGGCTTTAAAGGAGCTCTTTAATACAGCTGAGCTAAGCAATACATTCACACCTCAATACACAGATATTTTACACTTTATATCACATTAATGGCTTAACCGTGGACAGAATGGACAATAAAATGATAAATATTGACACATGAAACATGTCATACAGGCATATGAAGTTTTTATTACGACTCCCGGTTTCATACTCCAGTTTGGCTGCAGTCGACTGACCCGTGATTACCCCGACATTTATTTAAGTAATAACAAGCCCCGAGCATTTCTGTCTAGTGCAGACAGTCTTTATTATTTTTAAAAGGGAGTCAAGGACAAGGCCAGAATGAGATGAAGTCACAGTTAAAAGTGATTGTCCTAAAGAGACACGTTAATAATATACATGACCACACTGCACCTATGTGAATAAAAGTACAGAAATACACAACGTGAACGCTCAAATTGATCATATGTTCTTCAGTTACTGTCAGAGGATGAAAGGTCGCATTTACACTGCATGTGTGAAGTGACTCAAATTAGATTTTCTCTCTCATGTGGCACATATCAGATATGACAGCCTGATCTCACAAGAATTCGTACATATTTTATAAGTTGGCTAATTTTTATGAATGATCACAATTACGAAACCCCAACCCAAAACTACATGTCACAGGGGCAAAGGAAAATTGTACAGAAATGTACAAATGTGGTCGTACTAATTATTACAAATGAGCCACCTTGTAAAATACTTACGAATGGGCATGAGATAGCGTTTGATATGACCAGCAGAAAAGGCTGCAAAGGTTTCAGGCCCAATTTTATGAGGAAATAAAGCGGTTATTAATCGGATGCATGAATTTGCGATGTAAGCGGCCAGATGGGATATTCCTGTGTCAAGACGATGTGAAAATTTTACGTTGGCAACTGACAGCACCTGACTCTTCTTAGTGTACATTTAGGGGTTGTGTACACCAAAACTTTTAAACACGGCTGAAAACGCCTGGACAATGCCAAATGCCAGCTGTTTTTTAGCTGACTGCCAGCTTTCTTCAGCCGAGCGCTTTGGTAGCTCTAATACTTCAGCTACGAGCCGGTTGGTTGCTGTGATAATGTCCCACCCCTCCTCCACTGTGATTGGACGGCCATGTAATCACTGACATTGACGAGTGGAGCTTTTCATTCGAAGTTGAATATTTTTCAACTCTCGGCGCTCAGCGATGAACGCGGAAGAAACGTGGAAGAAAACCGCTAGCTGCTGGCTTATTTGAAAAACGCCGAGCATCCATTGGAAACGATTTAAAACATGTGCCGGCTGCGGGCGTAAAAGCTTTGGTGTGCATGCCCCCTTACACCTCCACCGGCAAGAACGTCAAAGGGGCGAGCTCCATCGATGAAGGTGTAAGCATCGAGAAGAGTTAAAATCAGGCCAACTTTATGGTAATGAGCTATGGCGCTGTTTGGCGTAAAAACCAATCGAAAACCGGAAACCAATAGAAATCCTCCGCTTGAGAGGATTTCAGAGAATGCATCCAATCGTCAGAGCGTCCACTAATCTTTTTCTATAGCGTCGTTGACAGGATAGCCAGATCGTTTTTTGACGCTCTCGCCGGCGGTGTGAACGTACAGCAAGTAGCGCAATGGGGGACGACCGGTCAACTTGGTCAAGAAATGCTTTGTCTTAATAAATTCACACAAATTCAGTGCAGAAAATTTCCAAACAATCAGAAATGTATCAGATTCCTGACACTTCCCTGACGAGTTTTTATTGTAATCTATAATTCTGCTATTATCCAATAGATGGCGCTCTTACTCAATTTATAAAACACTGAAGCAAAAACTAATTCAACAACATTGTAAACTATGTGTATGTTTTGATCATCGTTATAAATCTAATCTCTAACAAAGATCCTTTACAAAAATGCAATTATTTCAACTTTTTGCACAAAATCTGGTATTTTTGAAGAAACCTACCCACATTAAAAAGAGAACAAATGAAGATAGGATTAAATGTTTTTTTCCCTGTTTTGTTTGTTTGTTTAAAAGCAAAGAGTCTCTTCTTTTATTTGATATATTTGTATGTTTATATATTTATACAAGAAAATTTTCCTGGAAGGCATTTTGTGAAACTTTTGTGAAAATTACAAAAAATGCTGGCAGGCAACTTTGGCGGGGAATGAGTTAATGTGTTTAAAATTGGTTAATAAACTTCAGATTTCATGCATTGATTTTTTATATATTCAAATGAAATAAATTTGTGTCAGATGCACCAAATCAACGTCTCACAAGATGTTTCCAACTAAATGTCACTCCACTGTCACTTTCAAATGTCACAAAATGATGCACTGGAAAATATACTGACATTATTATTAAAATATGTCCTCACCATTCAGCAGGTTTTTATTTATTTAGCCAGGCACTCCCCATACAAGAATGAAAAGCGCTGAATATTTTAATGTATTTCACTCAAACGACCGTCATCCTTGAGGAGAAAATAATGAATGATGCCGGTTTGTTGAATTATATATCAGGTGCTACATTCAGATTTACTTTTATGTGATGTGTAATATAACCCGTGCCAGGTCAGACAGTATATCTCTCATGCTTTTCCTCCCTCTCTGCCACAAACGATTTCTGTTACATGAAAAAGGCCGACTAAATGAAGAGCTGAATTATGAAAATGCTGCACACAAAAAAAAGACTCTCAGATGCTGAAACTTTTATAAGGTTTCTTTCCTGCCCGCATGAGCGAATCAATTTGACTGTGTGTCGGCATCAACGTTAACAAGCTTGAGGTCAATTTTCTTCTCTCCTTAAAAGTCTTTAAATGTCGAGACGGCCGTGTTACTTCTGTACTCCAGACAGGGTTAAGCTGTGCTCCGTCTTCATTTGGTTGTGAGTTCCTACTGTATATCTCAAACTTCCCACCATAAAGAATTTTCCTTGCCGGACAAACAGAAGAACTTGAAATATCAGTTCAGAAATCTCACCTCTGTTGGTTTTTACCAGAAGGTCAATGCATTTTGTCATAAAAGTGTCGTTTCACTCTATAAAGCCATTTACTCAGCTTGAGAAACTTCTGTGAACGTCTCTACGGGTCACGACTCCAGATATGAGAAAGGGTCGAGGTGGTGAAGCTGTCGACGTAGGTGAACAGCCCCACTGAGAACAATTAATTGAGCTTCACATGAGTTAATTGAGAGAGGGGGAAATAATTTGAAAGGCCATTACCTACACGTCACATCCAATCACATCAGCACTCAGTTAAGCCTTCTGAAGATTATAATCCAACACTGCATCATTACAGCAATGTGCCATGTTTGTATCAGCGATTATACAATACTGCTGTTAAAGAGCAGCTCAATGGCATCATATTGAATAAAATAACAGGCAATACGATATGCAATGATAATGCTTAAAGTTCGTAAAATATAATAAAATTATAGCAGAATATGTTTAAATATGTCTTCCTCTTGCC
This sequence comes from Misgurnus anguillicaudatus, assembly GCF_027580225.2. NCBI lineage: Eukaryota > Metazoa > Chordata > Actinopteri > Cypriniformes > Cobitidae > Misgurnus > Misgurnus anguillicaudatus. Next base: position 46,691,566 of record NC_073339.2, read on the forward strand.
ATTTTGTGTGGAGCTTGCCTTGCATCGACCTAAAACTGATTATTCATAACGCAAATCATTTAGCTATTGCAAACCATTGCATTTTGTGATATGCAAATATTTCTAATATATCTTGCCGCCTTACTCAGCAGTATGCAGGTGTTCAGTTATCCTCATATACTATAGGTCAAAAATAGTCCCTAGCTGTCACTGGGGTGGTACCCTTTCAAAAAGTACACATTTGCACCCAAAGAGTTCATATCAGAGATACCAAATACATACCATGTACCATGGTATTAGGAACTAAAGGGTACTGCCCATGTGACAGCTTTGGATCAATGTCTGCCTGCCTGTCTGTCTTTCTTTCTTTCTTGGTCTGCCTGCCTGTCTGTCTGTGTTTTTTTCTGTCTGCCTGTCTGTCTGTCTGTCTGTCTGCCTGTGTCTTTCCATCTCGGTCTGCCTGCCTACCTGCCTCTCTATCTTTCTGTCTGCCTCTCTGTCTGTCTGTGTCTGTCTTTCTTGGTCTGCCTGCTTATATTTTTGTCTGCCCGCATGTCTGTCTGTCTGTCTGTCTGCTTGCCTGTGTCTTTCTTTCTTTCTTGGTCTGCCTGCATGTCTGTCTGTCTGCCAGTGTCTTTCTTTCTTGGTCTGCCTGCCTGCCTATCTTTCTTTCTTTCTTTCTTTCTTTCTTTCTTTCTGTCTGTCTGTCTGTCTGTCTGTATGTGTCTTTCTTTCTTGGTCTCCCTGCCTGCCTGTCTGTCTGTCTGTCTGCCTATCTGTTCGCTTGTCTGTCTGTCTGCCTGTCTGTGTCTTTCTTTCTTGGTCTGCCTGCCTGCCTGCCTGTCTGTTTGCTTGTCTGTCTGTCTGTCTGTCTTTCTGCCTGTCTGTCTGTCTATGCCTTTCTTTCTTTCTTGGTCTGCATGTCTGTCTGTGTCTTTCTTTCTTGTTCTGCCTGCCTGCCTGTCTGTCTGTTTGCTTGTCTGTCTGTCTGTTTGCTTGTCTGTCTGTCTGTCTGTCTGTCTGTCTGTCTGTCTGCCTGCCTGTCTGTCTGTCTATGCCTTTCTTTTTTTCTTGGTCTGCATGTCTGTCTGTGTCTTTCTTTCTTGTTCTGCCTGCCTGCCTGTCTGTCTCCCTGTCTGTTTGCTTGTCTGTCTGTCTGTCTATGTCTTTCTTTCTTGGTCTGCCTGCCTGCCTGTCTGTTTGCTTGTCTGTCTGTCTGCCTGTCTGTGTCTTTCTTTTTTGGTCTGCCTGTCTGTCTGTCTGTCTGTCTGTCTGTCTGTCTGCATGTGTCTTTGTCTGCCTGTCTGTTTGCTTGTCTGTCTGTCTGTGTCTTTCTTTCTTGGTCTGCCTGTCTGTCTTTCTGTCTGTCTGCATGTGTTTTTGTCTGTCTGTCTGCCTGCCTGCCTTTCTGTCTGTCTGCATGTCTGTCTATCTGCTCGCTTGTCTGTCTGTCTGTCTGTGTCTTTCTTTCTTGGTCTGCCTGCCTGCCTGCTTGTCTGTCTGTCTGTCTGCCTGTCTGTTTGCTTGTCTGTCTGTCTGTCTGTCTGTCTATGCCTTTCTTTCTTGGTCTGCATGTCTGTTTGTGTCTTTCTTTCTTGGTCTGCCTGTCTGTCTTTCTGTCTGTCTGCATGTGTTTTTGTCTGTCTGCCTGCCTGTCTGCATGTCTGTCTATCTGCCTATCTGTTCGCTTGTCTGTCTGTCTGTCTGTCTGTGTCTTTCTTTCTTGGTCTGCCTGCCTGCCTGTCTGTCTGTCTGTCTGCCTGTCTGTTTGCTTGTCTGTCTGTCTGTCTGTCTGTCTATGTCTTTCTCTCTTGGTCTGCCTGCCTGCCTGTCTGTTTGCTTGTCTGTCTGTCTGTGTCTTTCTTTATTGGTCTTTCTGTCTGTCTGCATGTGTTTTGTCTGTCTCCCTGACTGTCTGTCTGTCTGCATATCTGTCTGTCTGTCTGTCTGTCTGTGTCTTTCTTTCTTGGTCTTAGCCAGGGCTCGAACCGGGGATCTTCTTGCTGTGAGACAACAGTGCTACTCACTGAGCCACAGCCTGCGGTCGTGAGTCCAACATACAATGAAACTCAATACTGAGCCTTTATGACAGAATATTTTTGTGGCAAAGTGAGAAACATCTCATAACAATAAAGAAAACATTGTTTATTACAGTAAATTGTCTGATTCCTCAGCACACTTTCCATTGTCAACATGTGTTCTTACACTCCAAAGGAAAATTCAACTCACTTTACCTTTCAGTGTATAATTTATCACAGGGATACCCTGCGATTCAGGCTTCACTTTAAACCACAACTAACCCTGTGGTGATACTCACTTTAATAATCTCATAAAACCTCTTTTTTCATTTCGTACCGTCTGAGGGCAGTAAAAACCTGACGGAGGTCACTGAGTTTGTGTAGCGTTGTGGTTGTTTAACTGTCAAGACTGTGGTTATTGATCCGCAGAACAGTAAGAGTCGACTATTAGAATGATTGACAGAGAAACGGCTTTCATGCTGTTAGTAAAAACAAAATAAAAAGAAAACACAACCTGACGGTGAAAACATTGAATGATGCACAATCCTTTCATACTTTCTAATTTTGTCTTGTTTTCAAAAAGTCAAACTTAGTTTAGGGTTAGGTTTGGGTTAGGGAACCCAAGCTAGGATAGGAGATTAGGAATATTTTTTATTCCATTCTGTAAAGCCTTTACTAAAAACAAGACAAACCCTTTAATGGGGTAAAAATAGACACATTTTCTGTTTCTAAAATAATTGTTTTATGTTTTCTCTCATATGGATCTATATTTTAATAGTTGGTCTGTAAATCAATGGCGTCAGACGTCAACTTTGCAATAACATGATGTAGACATCTCAACAATGTTGTCTCATTTACCGTTCCCTATTCCTGCAGTCATGCTGAAATGGGACAAAAATTCACTTTAAATAGTTATTGCAATAATGTTTTCACACAGAAGAATTTTCTTTTTTACGAGTTGTTTTTTTTTTAAACATAATATCAGAAATAACAGTAATAACGCAAACATGCCTATTGCAATACATACAGTATACTGCAATGGTTTGCAATAACTGAATGACTTCAATACTTCAAAAAGTTATGTACAGTATAGTCAAAGTTTTAGGTTGATGCAGACCAAAGAAACACTGTTAAGACTTTTGCAGAACATATTTTTTGTTTTAAATATTGTATTAGTCAAAATGATTTTACAAACATAAAGTATTACTGTGTTGCATATGGTATATTGCATCATTTAGCAAGTAATTGCAAATTTCACTTTTCTTTAATATTGTGCATCCCTAAAATGCAGCATGTTTCCTGAAATTGTATCTACTGCAATAAAAACATCTTTCTAAAAAACATATCAGACATCAAAACTCTTCAGTGTCTGTATTTATATCATGCACGAGTTTAATATGTCTCGCCTACACCGTATGAAGATTTAAAGTTTTGGCGATGGTTCAAATCATGTGCTCACTTTGTGTTTACGCTAAAAAACCTCCAAATGGACGTATGGAACCACAAACAGCACGACTTCACAACCAACGCCTGTTCGTCACCACAGCAACAATTCAAAGGTTTAAGTTTAAATTAACTAACCAAAGCAATCACACCTTTTCTTATTTAATAAACATGCAAAGGAAACATATTAGAAAACCGGGCGACATATCCTACACCAGAGACACTTGTGAAAAAACATTCATGGTTATATCAACCTCACAGTTAAGTCTAATACGTGTAACTGAACTGTAGAAAAAACTATGCTCGATAGAAAAATAAAATCAGAAACACTTCAGGGTTCAGCACATTACAAATGTATATTACGACAGGAGTTTCCGATTGGTGCTTACCCATGAAACACCAAAGTGGATGGTTGCTAGGGACTTCTAAATTGTTGCTAGGGTGTCCATAGCCAAATGGTGCTGCATGACTCTTAAAGGTAAAGGATGACACCACTAAATAAACTATCCATCTAGAATAGAAAATATGTGTAGTTTTATTAACTAGTATTGCAGTAATAACTAACCTCACTTTCTTTTAATATTAAACAGCAATTTCTGAATTTACCGCAACGCATTAAAGCTGCACAAATGAATTTTTCATAGCTTTGCCCCTTCGAAAATTCCAATAAGCTTTTCTGCTGCCATAAAGCATAATCCATGAACCGGGAATGATGTTCATTTTCACAAATTTGATTACGTGACTCGCAAAGAGAATAATGCCGTTGAACAGATTTATTTGCATCACCTTCTAGTTCTTTATTGCTTCTTTGCACTGGATTTGCCGTTTTAAGCCCATTTAGACCATTCAAATCAATTTTCTCCATTTCACCTATCAGTGTGAGATACGGTGAAATTAGGCCCGACTCTATCCAGGCGTAATTAGGATGAATAATTAATATGAATGTTCAGGGTGACCTTTCTATGGTTCGGCAAGTAACATGAAAAATACCATTTAAATACTAAAGACAGCCTCTCTCACCTCGCCTTGTTAGAGTCCATGCCAAGTAAGAGTACAGGTATTTTATTTTATAACTTACTCATTTTATGAGACCGCTTAATTAATAATAAACTTGAACTAAGACCCTTAACTGAGCGAGCCAGCAGTCTTGGCGTATTTTGGCGTTTGATGCTTCTGTGAAGCTTACGAAGGCCACTAAAGGGTGACATGTTTTTGCATGTTAAATGAAATAAAATTATTTAATGTTTTTACACCTTAATAATTAATGCCGCTTTCTGAAGCGAATGTCTTTTGAAACTTTTGAGCAACACCCACGTTGCTTTTGCCAAAGACGTAAATATATCTACAGTATAAACAATCCTGAAATAACTATTTGAATATAAACTAATGTTATTATCTGGCTGAGCTGATGTCTACTGCATTTTTATGAAAGATTACCCTTTTTTCTTTTTTGTAATATCATGCACTGAAAAATGATTCCCTATACCACATTTTCAGACAGCAAGCAGGGACAATTTCATTTTCATTAGCGAGTCACTTGACACCAGAATACAAAAAAGAATCGCATAGAAAATCGTGTATCCCATATCAGAGTCCTGAAAATAGCAGCTGAACGTGTAATAAACAGGCCGTCATCGGTTTCAGGAGGTCTCAGATGGAGAGGAGGTGGTGGTGGTGTAGGAGAGACGGAGAGGAGCAGCAGTCTGACAGTCGCTGGCTGTATTTAGGCCTCCAGCAAACAGCCTCAATTCCCCGTAATTAAATTAGCGTGACACCCGATATATGCATCATTATGTTGTTTTTCCCTCATGGGCGTCAATGCGTGTGCGTGCGTGTGGGTGTTAATATGAGTCCTGATCCCGGATCAGCCGGAGATACCCCATCCAAACTGCATGTCGTGACGTGCCACTGATGCCAGAGCTGCTATCTTTGTGTTGGATTGCGATGCAAATATTGCAAGAGAAGTAAACAAGACTGAGTCATTTCGATGATATCATTTTTGGTGCCATGTTTTTAAAATGCTTTTTTGGAGAGTGGCATTACAATAATACCATGGTAATCTTTACAGTACCACGTGAATGATATCCATCTCTGTATCATACACGCTTAGCATTGCTGTATCATGTGATAACATTACAGTGCACACCCTACCTCAAGGCATTTCATGGTATAGTCACGAAAATTTTGATTTATCTATTCGTGTTCATGGATACCGAGACCCTAAGGTGTAAAAAAATCTTAAGTTTAGTTTCATGTGCTCACGCGAAACCTTCATGTGAAGAATTTTTTTTTTTAAGTTTTGTTTTGCGTGCTCACGCAACTATTGTGGACGCACGTAAAAGCGAAAGCTTCATGTGAGCACGTGATAGTTTCACGTGCACACGCAAAAAAAGAACGCGTTAGCTTCACGTGCGCACACAATAGTTTCATGTGCGCACTCAATAGTTTCACCTGTGCATGCGATAGTTTCACGTGCACGCGCAAAACTAAACTCGATAGTTTCACGTGCGCACGCGATAGTTTCACATGCACACGTGATACTTTCACATGCGCATTCCAAAGTAAACTCGATAGTTTCACGTGCACACGCAAAAAATTTACTTGTTAGCTTCACGTTCGCACACAATAGTTTCATGTGCGCACGCAATAGTTTCACCTGTGCATGCGATAGTTTCATGTGCACGCGCAAAACTAAACTCGATAGTTTCACGTGCACATGCGATTATTTCACATGCAAACGTGATAGTTTCACATGTGCATGCAAAAGTAAACTCGATAGTTTCACATGCACACGCAAAAAATGAGCTTGTTAGCTTCACGTGCGCACACAATAGTTTAATGTGCACACGCAATAGTTTCACGTCTGCATGCGATAGTTTCACGTGCATGCGCAAAACTAAACTCGATAGTTTCACGTGCGCACGTGATAGTTTCACATGCACACGTGATAGTTTCACATGCGCATGCAAAAGTAAACTCGATAGTTTCACGTGCACACGCAAAAAATTTACTTGTTAGCTTCACGTGCGCACACAATAGTTTCATGTGCGCATGCGATAGTTTCACGTGTGCATGCGATAGTTTCACGTGCATGCGGAAAACTAAACTCGATAGTTTCACGTGCGCATGCGATAGTTTCACATGCACACGTGATAGTTTCACATGCACAAGTGATAGTTTCACATGCGCATGCAAAAGTAAACTCGATAGTTACACGTGCACACCCGATAGGTTCACGTGGGCAAGCGAAACTAAACTTTTTTTAATTTTTGCTCCATGTCCCCTTAGGGGCTCCGTATATGGACACGATTTTCCGCCTTTTTCCTGTCTTTTTCGTGTCACTTAGCACAAATTTCTATTAATAGTTTTTCATGTCCCTACCACAACTTAATTTTTTCATTTTTTTCTATTTTTCAACAATTGTTGCTTGGGGTTGCCAATACATAAAATGACATGAAAAGAAAGTCGTGCTACGGACATGAAAAGCTATTTATAGAAATTTGTGCTGAGGGACACGAAAAAGACATCCCTGCCCAATGACACGAAAAAGCAAAAAACCGTGTCCATGAACACAAAAAAATAAGTCAAATATTGACTATACCACGGCTTGCCTTGAGATTGGTTTGGTCTCCATAGGGCCTTTTAAGATTTAAGAAGCACCCCATGTCTCTAAAGTGTGACCCCTGCTCACTTATTGTTAATGAAATGAAGTGAAATCGCTCATTAAGAGTAAAGGCACAAATTGCAGGAGGTTGCCAAAGACTCAGTGCTGTTGTTTGTATGCAAGCAGCGATTCATTAACTGAAGCAGAGATGATGAGTGTTTCTATTCAGCGCTTGCCAAATATGTAGATCTCTTGTTACAGGTGTCATCGTATGTAGATATAAGAGCAGGACAGGCGGTCTTTGGGGACACAGTTTCTTCATTATGCCACTTTCTGAATAGTTGCTGGGTTGGTGTTTACTGCGAGAACCGATTCACTTAAGACTGCAATATGCAAATGAGGAACGTAAAGAAACACTTCTCTCGCTCATGAATATTCGGTCACTGTTTATTTAGCCTTCCAAGCCAACATTTTAACATGAAAGGTGCATTTTTGGAGAGCAATCTGATCTAGGCTTATAATGAGGAGTGGATTTAAAATGACACGTGTGCAAGACACAAAATAATAACAAAATTCTCAATTCAGAGTGAACGATTCCTCAAAGTGAGTTTTTCATCAGCGTTCGGCGAATAAAACAATGTGAAGTCAGGTGTTTACAATGTCTGTAATACATTACGGCTGCAAGAATAAAATAGAAATTTGTTGCCTGTTAATATTGCCGTCCACGGAAAATATTTTGTAGCCTTGCCGTTATCAAATCCACCAAACTATCATTCATAACAATATTCAACAATGTCTGGACATGAAACGAAGTTGTTTAAGAATGCAGCCCGTCGCGGTGCTGATGATAATAAATGAGGCGGCAGGTCTGGTGTCAGCGAGATGACCGATTGCCGAGTATTGGGCCGCGCTTTGGTTTTGGCTAAGTGATGACTGATGAGGATCTGTATTGTAATCAGACCGCAGACGTCTGCACGGTGTGAACAAAACGCAAGGATCTGCAGATGTGTCGCATTACTGTGGTGCTGAATGGTGATTCGTGTGGGAAAATGTGACAGATCCATGGAAAGGGATGAATTACGGCTGAATGGCAACAAATATATCTAATGTTTATAAAACAAACTGTTAACACATTGCACGTACCCTGCATCTGCAACGTTTTACAAAAACATCATAAAAATAATTGATAAGCATTATCCACAGTATATACAATATATCACAACTTGCAAACATATTCTCTCTTAGTTAAATGTAATTTTTTCAATTAAAATCTGAACGCATTGCGCCTCGAATACGTAATAAACAAGCTACACAATTACAAGATGCTTTCTAAGGTTACAACAAATATAGCACCACCTCCTCTCGCTCCTTTCACAACACTATATATTATATACACTGTACACACAACAACATATGTCGACATCAAGACACAGGCCTACTTTATATTCATAAAAACACCCAGGCTAAGAGGAGTGAATTTCCTGACACACCGGTCATGGCTTTGATCCATGTGTAGGGTTGCACTCGGGATATTAAGGTGTCGTGGCGTACACAACACTCAATAACCGAGCATCCCGTCCATATAACCTGCTTCGCCATTGATTATTTCTCATGGTTCACCTACGCTGACTGCAAATATGAGGTCAAAAAATTAAACCACTCCCATGTAACCGTGATATAGGAGACAATTTTATAATCCTGCATCTATCACGGCTGACAACTTCTTCATATAGTGGAATAATTTACTGAATTGATATACATCACCCATCATAGCTGTGAATCTAAGCTCAGACGTACAAATCACAGTGTGGCTTTCTATCCGAAAAGTGCAAAGATGCCAAATATTTAAACAACAGGATACATTTTCTAGGGAATCGAATTTCCTGATGCGAGGCATCAGTAGATCAAGTCTAATCTCTCTTTTGGTTTCAGACCTGCGATAATAAGAGCGACTCACTGGAGCCACAGTAAATGATTTTTAATGGACACCACCCATATGTTTTAATGGCTATTTTAACCTTGTTATTTTTAAACTTACTGTCATATTGTCCACCATTTTCATTTAAATATGTGTTTGTCTATATGTATTAATATCCAAAGGTTAAATTTGAGTTTGGTAAACAACCAAACTATTATAAAGTATGATCATCAGTGTTGGGGGTAACGCATTTCAAGTAATGTGCATTACGTAATAATATTACTTTTCTGAAGTAACGAGTAAAGTAATACACTACTTTATAAATGTACACCAGGGTTTCCCGCAGCACATTTCAGTTCAGGCGGCTCGCCTACGTTTGGAAACCCTACCGCCTTAACTAGGTCGTCAAAAGGCTGCCAAGTGCATCTCAGAGAATAGCGTGTACACGCTTCACACAGCGAGCGGGGACGCGCGCCACATGGCCGAAATGAGAAAGACGTGGTCCGGACCGTCACTGTCTGGAGGATAACTAGCCAGTTGATAAAACATTTCGGAGAATAGCGCGGACGCACTTCACACCGTTTTTGCAAATTTAAAGTAAGTTAGCTGGTGATTTTGTTGTTTGAGCAACCTGCTAGCTAGGTTTCACGTGCCTGTTGATTAGATATAATTTGTTGAGCGCTCTTGCTCACTTTATTTATGTGCATTATTTACATGCTAAAGTAGTTACACTCCTTTAAGATAATGTAATTAATAGTGGGAAATAATCAGTTTTTACCATTTTGCGCCATTTATCATAGTTCCTCTGACATTCTAAAACATCTGCTTTAGTTTGTGTTTATTAACCCTTCAGTTTCACTTCATCACACAGCTATTTCCATTAGAGGTATACGTTTTATTTGAGTGTTTTAAATAAAAATATTTTATTTTTCATCATGACGCATACGCCCTGCATCTTTCATTGCCACACCCTCTGCCCCGCCCACTCGCCCAACCCTACCACCTTAACTAACAAATTTTCTGCGGGAAACCCTGTACACATTAATATTTGAGTTACTTTTCTAAAAAAGTAATACAAGTTACTTTTCAGTTTAATTAGTTTGATAAAAAATAATGTACTGAATTAAACCAAACATAGTCGCATAGAATTACGCACTCTATCCGTGCACAGAAACGGAGATAGCAGGCCAGATCTTGACATTTTTGCGATCATAGAAAACACCTGCAAGGCCTGATAGAGATCAAGCCTCGGCCAAGTAAGAAAAAGTAAAGCAAAAGTAACTTAAAAGTAACGTAAGTATTACATTCCATGAAAGTAACTAAGTAACGCAATTAGTTACTTTTTTGGGGAGTAACTTAATATTGTAATGCATTACTTTTAAAAGTAACTTTCCCAACACTGATTATAATACATACATTGTAATTTATACATTATACTAATTATTACAACTCAAGTTACTTTATTTGGCATGTTTTAAAGGTGCAAAGTGTAAATTTTAGCTGCATCTAGTGGTGATGTTGTGAATTGCCACCAACAGCTCAAGGGCTTGGTATACGTTTTTCCGTGTCAATCTCGCGCCTGCACACACACGACCGTGCATATTTCAAAGTATACCCAACCGCTGCTACGTGCGCATGGCCATGTTCGACACATATGCAATACAAATAATTTCTTATTCAAATGATTACTCTACCAGGCCATCAGGGCAGCAGTCATTCCCGACACTTTACAGTAAATTTACAGGATAGATGAAGAAAAGTTGCTTATCCACCATTGCAAACAAAGTTTAGAAAAACAACAAATAAACAAAGAACAGAAATCAAACATTATGGTCACGAAAATGTTCCACAGCTTTCTGTTCTTGAAAGAAGTGAAAATAAAAGAGGAAAAGATGATGGTGTATGTGCAAACGCTGCCTATTGCCTTTGTGTCCTGTCTGCGATCCAGACATCATCGACTTACCACCAGAAGCTCGTGTGTATGGAAGTGGGTTTAGGGAATTGAAAAAATCAGTTTGGCAAATGTACCAATCCTATTTCAACTCCCCAGATGCAGTAGGGCATTCTGGTCCATACCCACTGCCAATTTGGATGTTGAAATACCCAATGGAGTACATAAGGTGGGAATGCTAATGACTTGATAAGCTGTAAATCATCATTTGTAAGTATACTGTACGTTATGTAATAAATATGGCTCTTGTAAAAGAAATCACTTTAATTAGGGAGAAATATGATGAAACCATAGGCTTTGTATGTTCAAAATTAGTTTATGTGCAAATCTGCTGACAGAAACTACACACTTTACCTTTATGAACAACTTCCCTATAAAGCAGAAAATATCTCCATGACCTTTATTAAAATGTAATGCAATTTAAAACCACAGCAACAACATGTAGCAGCAAACTAGTATTAAAAATGTCTCTGGCATGTTACCAAAGTGTATGCGATTACAATCTTTGGCCTAAAGGAGGACGATCTCCACTTAAAATCCAGACCAGACACAAACATGAAAATACATACACACACCTGCTAAAAATTATATGTATTTGTTAAAGTTAATGCTTTTATAATTCACGCAAAATACATAATTATTGCATTAGGCTGGGAATGAATAAACACATTAATTATCAACAAACCACAACTAGTCGAGAAAGCCTAATGTTTTTAACTAGAAATCAATAGCAACAATTCTATACATTTCACCTATATACAGTATATAATGAAATACTGTATGTGTAATGTACTGTGCATACTGTATTGTAGGCTATATAATGTATATACACTCACCTAAAGGATTATTAGGAACACCATACTAATACTGTGTTTGACCCAGTTTCGCCTTCAGAACTGCCTTAATTCAACGTGGCATTGATTCAACAAGGTGCTGAAAGCATTCTTCAGAAATGTTGGCCCATATTGATAGGATAGCATCTTGCAGTTGATGGAGATTTGTGGGATGCACATCCAGGGCACAAAGCTCCCGTTCCTCCACATCCCAAAGATGCTCTACTGGGTTAAGATCTCATTGCCATGTTCAAAAAACCAATCTGAAATTATTCGAGCTTTGTAACATGGTGCATTATCCTGCTGGAAGTAGCTATTAGAGGATGGGTACATGGTGGTCATAAAGGGATGGACATGGTCAGAAACAATGCTCAAGTAGGCCGTGGCATTTAAACGTTGCCCAATTTGCACTAAGGGACCTAAAGTGTTCAAAGAAAACATCCCCCACACCATTACACCACCACCAGCAGCCTGCACAGTGGTAACAAGGCATGATGGATTCATGTTCTCACTCTGTTTATGCCAAATTCTGACTCTACCATCTGAATGTCTCAACAGAAATCGAGACTCATCATCAACATTTTTCCAGTCTTCAACTGTTCAAATTTGGTGAGCTTGTGCAAATTGTAGCCTCTTTGTCCTATTTGTAGTGGAGATGAGTGGTACCCGTTATGGTCTTCTGCTGTTGTAGCCCATCCGCCTCAAGGTTGTGCGTGTTGTGGCTTCACAAATGCTTTGCTGCATACCTCGGTTGTAACGAGTGGTTATTTCAGTCAAAGTTGCCCTTCTTCGCATCAGCTTGAATCAGTCGGCCCATTCTCCTCTGACCTCTAGCATCAACAACTGAAAAAACTACTGGATGTTTTTCCCTTTTCACACCATTCTTTGTAAACCCTAGAAATGGTTGTGCGTGAAAATCCCAGTAACTGAGCAGATTGTGAAATACTCAGACTGGCACCAACAACCAAGCCATGCTCAAAATTACTTAAATCACCTTTCTTTCCCATTCTGACATTCAGTTTGGAGTTCAGGACATTGTCTTGACCAGGACAACACCCATAAATAGATTAAAGCAACTGCCATGTGATTGGTTGATTAGATAATTGCATTAATAAAAAATTGAACAGGTGTTCCTAATAATCCTTTAGGTGAGTGTACGTTGCAGAAGTAATGCACTGTGCATACTGTATTGTAGGCTATATAATGCCTATTGGTTGTATGTGTAATGCACTATGCATAATGTATAGTAGGCTATATAAAGTATATGATACACTGTAACACATGTAGAGTATAAATTAGTATGTTTGTATAATGTACTGTATATTGTTCTTTATATTACATGCTATGTGTATAGTACTTGATACAGTGTACTGTGTGAATTGCGCTTTGTATAATATCAAACTGTATAATGCACTGTACGTACTGTACTTTACTGTATATACTGTCTAAAATGTACTGTATGTGCGCTTTTCCGCTGTCTCATCTCTTTTTATTGGAAATCTTTTTCAGACACATCAATAATAAAGAAAGCAAGCTCTGGGTAAATATTTCAGTGGGGAATCTCATTTTAAATGTCTTGCACTCTATCAGAAGGGTAAAGGCCCTGCGGTGTTTCGAGTTAATGATTTAAAGACGTGCCGTATGTGACTTCGTGTGATATCCAATCTACAGTAAAGCCATGAACCATGAGGCCAGAAGTCAACAGCGAGACGTGAACATGCATTACACGTGTCGTGACCTTTAGCAAATCTGTAAAGGGAAGCTTGTAATCTTGGATCAGGATTTACTTTAACTCAATATGGTACAGTATATAAACTCATGTGTATCATATTATATACTGTAACATGGATGCAAAGAGGTTTTTGAACACTCAAAGGCCTGGTTTCACAGACATGACTTAGCTAAAGCCAGGACTAGGCCTTAGTTAAATTAAGATGTTTAAGTGTCTTTTATAAATAAGTCTTTGAAAAAGACATCACTGGTGTATATCTTGAGGCAAATCAATGGCACAGGCATATTTTAAGATCTGTCAGCGCACGTTATTTTCAGTTTAGACAGCTCAAATATGTGTCGTAGTCTGGGACTAGCCTTAAGCCTTGTCTGTGAAACCAGGGGAAATTTGAATATCTATTTTATCAAACCAAACACTTTTAATATTAATGACGCCCAAGCATATGTTATACAAAAAGAAGAGCATGCATGAGTTAATAATGATAAAACAACAGATGAGGTGACTGATATATATTTACATTCAGACAAGATATCAAAACTGAATTTGGAAAAAATAATACAGAAGCCAAATTTACACTCTCATCTTTCCGTTCCACATTGACAGCTGCTCTTAAATGTTGTATTAAAGTTATATAAGAAAACTTTTGACCTCTGTGATCACTATGGCAACCAATGCAGATATAAAAGCTATTGATGGCAATGTCTGAACAGAAAGATCACCACGTGCTAAGCAACAGGGTGAACAGTCATCCCAAAGATCAGATTTAAGAAACAAATCAGAACTGAGTCCTCATCGGACATCTTTGCGAAGTGTTTTGCGTAGTAGATGGCAAAATATCTACGAAAAAATAACAACATGAGTTTTTCCATCTAACACAAGCATCAAAGGTGGACCATAGTTGCATTTATCAGGAGATGCTAAGAAGTATTCAGCAAAACAAAAATGAGGACATGAGCTTTCAGTCGACCGCCGTGAACTGCCAGCCAAATGTCCCATTTCTCCAATTGAGAAAGAGTCTAAGGCTATACAAGTGATACATATTTAAAGAGACGCGACTGCGGTTCTCCAGGCGCTGAAGGCGCTACCAGCTGTGACGACACCATCTGCTCACATCTCGTTCGTTTTAATTAGCAGCAGTCATTTTATTTATCAGCCCGTTCTTGTCTCTCCTCTGTATCGCCAAACAGTCTAGCTGCCGATAAACCCTCTAGACAAATACAGATTAACATTTTAACACGTTCCTGATATTTTGGTTTCACATCTGTTTGCGAATGCTCAAACAATCCATGATCGCGTGCCTTCGGGCTGGTAGAAATAACTGGTAATACCGCAGGTGTTTTCAAACACGTCCTCTTCATTCTGTTACACATACATGACACAAAATCAGCTGTTTGATTTCTTGCATCAGTTTCATGTACATTGCTGTTTTCCCAATGCAAGTAATTAGCTTGTTAATATAGTTTTAATGCCGGATTTTGGCGGTCGAATCCGCTGTAATCCAGCTAAACATTAAGCAGCTTGTAATTATTACTATCATGTCCTCAATTATATTATTAATTTTAAAATATTTTACGAATATAGCAGTTTTGGGAAAAATCCTTAAAGCCTACTGAAATATGTTCCAAAAAAATTATTTTGTTGCAAATTTTGTATTTTAATGGAAACCAATAGTATTTTTGTGATGGTTTCTATTGTTTGTTTTTTTCAGCAGGGATTGGTGCCACAATATAAATGTAGAATTCACTGATGAGATCCCTGATATGAGATATATTAACTAGCTTAACCAGCATACAGTAGTCTCACCCTGCGTGGAAGTTCAAACACATTTTTATTCAAAGAATTAAATGACTATTATTTATTTTGTAGTGGCATGTGTTTGGTGTAACACACATCAAATCTTGTAGCTTTTGAAAGCGACATGTACTATTTTTCTTCTGTAAATTTATTCTTGGTCTAGTTTTGAATTGTTGTGGTTGATTTTAAATTCAAATTCAAAGCAATTGTGTTCCTAAAAGTGGTCTTTATGTGGCTACAAAGCTCAAACATGAAAATAAACATTTCAATCATATTGCTCTGTCAATGCTTTCTCCGGCTTTCCATGCTGTCCTCATCTAAAGAGGGTCAGATTTGAAAAGCGTGTCTCTCTCGAGAGGCATTTGTCTGTGGCGATGCCCGTTTTCTGTGTTCATCTGATAACCAAGACAGAAAGGCTGCCAGCAACTTCCCCGTGGCTGCCGCTCTGTCGCGCGTCGAGTCGGTCTGGGCAGAAAGAGATCCGGTCCACTCCAGTCCAGCGACGGCCTGCGGCCAACATCCAGTTTTATCAGTGCGGCAGGACTCAGGCTTGGGACTGTGACTCCAATCTTCTCAGCCTCTGAAGTCCCTCAGACAGCATGGCAAATACAGGCTGTCAGTCAATAACCTCTTTATCTTCAGCCAAACACTGAGAGCTTGAAAACTGAACTGTGATGAGTTTCAGACATTCTACAGCATGGCTGACTTTACTCACTTTACTCTAGTGCAATGCTAAACTATGTACTAGTGAGGACTAACTAACTAAAAAGTTAGGCTTGCGACCTAACTTCACTTATTGTCAGTGTGACAAGTCGAAACATTGTGTAACTTTACGTCATGTTTGCTTCATGTTTTCATGTTATGCTTCAGTAGTGTAATAGTAGTTAGTAGTAGTATCATGTTTTAAAGGGAACATATCATGAAAATCGGACTATAGTGATATAATTTGGTCCCAGTGCTTCTATCAACCTAGAAAATCTGAAAAAGATCAACCAAGTAACTTAGTTTTGGTAAACCATTCTCTGGAAACATGTGGAAAAAATAGGTCATTGAAATTTGTCTCCTCTTGTGATGTCAGAAGGGGATCTTATTACTGTATAATAACATCGCCCCTTTATCTGCATTATCGAACCACAGCGCTGCAGTTTAATGCAGAGATCAGCTCATTTGCATTTAAAAGGACACCAAAAATGGCAATTTTAAAGTATTATTCAGGTCCAATTGCTAAGCTTACTAATATTTTTAAGGAGTCCCCAACAACAGGTTTAAAAAGACACTCCACTTAATATGCTCATTTTCCAGCTACCCTAGAGTTAAACATTTAATTTTTACCGTTTTGGAATCCATTCAGCTGATCTCCGGGTCTGGCGTACCATATTTAGTATAGCATAGCTTAATTCATTGAATCTGATTAGACCATTAGCAACGCGCTAAAAAATAACCAAAGAGTTTGGTTATTTTTCCTATTTAAAACTTGATTTTTCTGTAGTTACATTGTGTACGAAGACAGACAATTAAAAGTTGCGATTTTCCAGGCCAATATGGCTATGAACTGTACTCCGATTCTGGCATAAAAATCAAGGACTTTTTGTCGTACCATGGCTGCAGCAGGCGCAATGATATTACGCAGTGCCCGAAAATAGTCCCCTTGCCCTGCTGAAAAAATTCTAATGGTTTTCATTAAAATACCAATAGGAACCATTAGCTTTTACCATTAAAACCACTACACTGTGGTGTGTTTTGGGCCATATTCCATTAGAACCAATACATAGAACCAATACATACCATTAGAGACCAACAAAGACCACCCTGCTGAAAAAAACCGCATACCAGCAAGACCAGCATATGTTGTGTTTTGGTGCTGGTTTGATAGTGAACACCAGCTAAACCAGCATCAGCACCAGCATTAGCACCAGCTAAACCAGCAACAAACCAGCATTAGCACCAGCATCCCATGCTGGTCATACCAGCATATGTTGTGTTTTGGTGCTGGTATGCTGTGACCATAATTCCCATGTTGGTCCATGCTGGTTTGATGCTGTTTTTTTCAGCAGGGCAATACACTGTAGTGTGTTTTGGGACATATTCCATTAGAACCAATAAAATTCCCAATAAATCCAATAAAACCAATAGAATTTTTGTGATGGTGTCTATTGGTTTGTTTAGCACGATGGTAACTTTCAATATCAGGGGACTATTTAAAGTCCTTGCCGAATATCACTGCGCCTCCTGCACAGTCCAACAATAGTGCAACATGCATTGACCTACAGTAGTGCTAATGTCACTTACAGACAAGACATTCGGGTTTAACAACCGACATCAATACACATCATATATCATTAATCCAATTAATAAAAACGACAACAGACACTAACATTTTACACTCATGTAAGCTAACCAGGCAACAGCTAAACAGTAAACAGTAGCGTAACTGCAACATGCGTTGTCTAGATTTCTAGCGTGATTGCTAGCTTGACTAGCCAATTGCTAGCGCGACTAACTGATAAGACATTACAGTAAACTAGACATTCAGAACACTCGGGGAAAAATAAACACAACGTAATAATCATACTTATAGGATGTGGTAAGTAGACGCATGTGGGTCCAGACCATCTTTTACGGCAAAACGTTTAGCAAATTCCGCCTTGAAGGTTTAATTTTAACAACTGATTCTTCACATCTTCATCCTTTGGTAGAAAATTCAACACAAACTTGCCTTTACAGCTAAAAAACATAGCGTCTTCTTGACATGATGTTAACACACTAACTGCTGAAGTGTCTGTGGGCAGGTCAAAGTTTTCATTTCTCTGTATGTGGAGAAAATTATACAAAATATTGCCTTTATATGTAGACAGACTACAGGCGGGAGATTATTCAACCTCATTAATGCGGTTCAGAGTCGACTGCCTACTTTAAAAGCCAATAATTTTATTTATCGTGAACTTTTTGAGTAAACAACAACTTTGCACACCTCTTACATTGGACAGACACATGCATTAAAGGTATTTTTTGATACTGGATCTGACTGGCTCTTTAACATACTATAATAAATGATCTATATGGTATTTCACAGAACTTCACATACGTACTATGGGGACACCAACTATTTATTTGACATCTTAACAAAAAAGATCTGGCTCTGAACATGCTTGTTTTCTGGGCAGGAGAAACACACAAAACTGTATTCAGCAAGATCTATGTTCCCAGATTTTGCCTGTGGGAGCTGCAGAAGATGCTGGCATGCATTGAAATGAACAAAAAGTTTCTTTCAAAGTGAAACAGTACCGATCCAAAACTCCTCACATCATACCGCACAACTTTCAGCTCTTCAGAATGAATTTAATTGATCATGAACTATGACTCGGTGCACATCTCTACAGAGAATGAAGCGATCGATACCCTTGCTGGTAATTTAAGGACACTAAGTATACTATTTCCCCGTCTTTATGAACACCCGTGTGTGTCCGAGCGAGGTAAGGAGATATCGCATTGATTTCAGAGTGGCACATTACCAACATCCCCACATGAGGCCTGTTTTAAAATGTCAACATGCGACTGTGCATATGGAAATGAGCGGTTGGACTGTGGACAGTAGATATCTGAAATGTCAGGGTGCTTCAAAGGTTTCACAAATGCGTTTTTAAGAAAATATTATTATTTTTCAGCGCATTTAATTAATAGTTGAATCCCGGTGCATTACATTCCTGTCAACAATAATTCACTTTGGTGATTTAACTATGGTAAAGTAGACTTTAACTGTGTTGAAATCACTGTTGCCTTATTTCTTCATAAAGCATCACTAATCAACACTTACAAGTGAATATTTCTCTCTCTCTCTCTCTCTCTCTCTCTCTCTCTCTCTCTCTCTCTCTCTCCCACCTGCAGTGATTTTGGTTGCTCATTTTTAAAGCTTAAAATAATTGACCTTGAGAAATTAATTACATGTGAGCTCAAGTCTGACTGAGGAAAATTAATAGAGGTCGTGGCATTCTTCATTTTTTATCTCAGTGCATTTTAAAGATAGACGTGGCCGCTACTACACCACACACGAGATTCTAGTTTTCACAGAATGAAATATCTAATCATCGGTGAACGTCATTTTATTTCATCATTATTTACGTGTATGTGCGCTGAGGGTTTCTAGAAACGTTACCTTTCTTGCTAAATCACAGCTATATTAAAAATGTATGGTTTTTACTGCACAAGTCACCGGTGGTAAAACGACACACTTAGAAGATGAATGTAATTTCCCATGATTGCAGTGTTTCAATATGAATGCAATTCGGTTGAAGCATGCTTTAATATAAAATGAAAAATCAGTCAAAAAGGCACATTTACTCAAAAAACAGAGACTGGATGGATATTTTTAATTCATCGCTCTACAGACTCATTCACAATTACTTGAAGTTGTAATGCAGGTTTGGGTGCAGAATATTTACACATTTTCATCCTATATTAATCTACTTTTAAAGATAGAAATTGTATTAGTTTTCAAAATATTACAATTAAATAAACATACGAATTAATTTGAACTCATGTCACTTCTTTCTGAGCAGATGTTGTTGTTTTTGCCATGTCCACAGGCACTACATTCTTCATTTTAATCGTCTCAAATTAAATAATTCAAGTGAAACGCAAGCATATTAATTTTAACCAGTGTTCGAATTAAGTCAATGATTTTGGGGGGTAACCCCCCAGGCCAAGCCCCCCTCCTTATCATTATAGGGTTGCGGTGATTTTACAAAGTAAGAAATCATGGATCGACTTTTTAATCAAAGAAACCCCAAATTCAACCCTTAACCACAATCCTAAATCTAACAATCTGTCAATCCTTCCAGAGGGGTGCACTTGAGAGTTTACATTTATTATTTTGACAGAAATATTTTAGATTACTTTATTGCGAAATTGGGTCAAATAATAGACAGTATCGCTTTGTGGCATTGTGTAGTATTTTAATTTGAATAAAAACCATCATTTATATTTTTATGCATTATAGGGGGTCCCTTAATGCTTTTAGGAGGTCCGGGACCAGCCCAGGGCCCCTTCGATTCGAACACTGAATTTGAACAAGCATACTTACTTTAAGTGACTTTATTGTTATCCAAAGCAACTTAGAGTTCAATCAATCCCATTACAGCAAATGTCAAATTATGAATTTTAATGGCTTTCTGCAGGGCTCAAACCTTTACAAACTCTGTTTTATTACCTAACATTTAAATTTGACCACTGTATCAATGGGTTATGACATGCACCTGTTCTTAGTTTATATAACTGTTGGATATGGTAACAAGCTTGAGTTTTGACAGCTGACAAAAAGTGCAGTTCGGATCAAGCGATCATTACTGAGGATTATTTTAAAAGAGCGGTGCTTATAGTAAGAACCAATGAATGTATGTTTCACTCATCTAAACTAGCTGCAATAAGTTATATGTCAAAGAAGTCAACCCGAAGAAATGTCAAGCTGTTTGGACAAAAAGCTGTAAAGTACATTAACATCCGCTGTCAATCATAAGAGAGTCAATTAATGTCAAAACTCTGGCATTTCATAACAGATACTGAGTTTCAAAACCAAACATCATTCCACAGAAACATCTTCAAATAAATGAAAATGACTCTCTTATCTGCTCGGTTTCAAAGCTGAAATTATTGGACTGATGTTCAGTTTAAAGCTGTGTGCTGGAAGCATATATAAAGTAATTATAAGAGAATGCAGATTTAACCTTTATATCTCCATAATTGAGTTTACTCTTTGAAAACTGAAGTTATTTTACTTTGTACATCTAATTATGTCTGTATCAGTGTTAACAGCCTAGCAGATGTTTGCAACGTTTATGTAAAACAGAACCGGGCTATCAACACAAAAATTACTGCAAAATACACGCCATGAAAATCAGGTTGTGAACGTATCCTTGTGCCATTAGGTCTGGTTTGCTGTTTAACATGGCAGTGTAAATGCTTAGTAAACCGGGAACATATTTTTATTAAATATTAGATTTAATATTTTTAATAATATAGAATTTTCCAAAACCAAAATAACCAAATGAAAAATCAACCTGATATGCAATGTAGAGTTTATTTAAATATTTAAATTTAAATCAAACCATTGGCACATTTGGATTTGGTCCTCAATGTTTCTTGGAGACTTCTTCATCTGAGTAGTTTACGTTAAATGGCAGTCAATGCTATGTTATGGGATTGCCTCAGATTAATTAGGACGAATAAATAGATTTATATAAATCCCGAACAAATCGTTTCCCTAAATACAAATGTTGCTCTGACTGTAAAAGCCACACAGCTGGACTAATCCTCTTTAAACACTAAAGAAACCTCTCGCCACTGAACAGATAATGACCAGGATCCAGGGTTGATATCTGAAAAAAATCCATCCGGACATCTCTAAACAGATCGCATCCAGTCGGGCGATGCATAGTCAACATTTTACATCTTCACAATGTTTCATTATCACACTTAAATGATGTATAATTTACAAAGTGTCCCTGGTGTACCACATAGATTTAAATTACATCAAAAATATGATATCCAAATATCAATGCTTTTGTCACTTTACTAGGCTTGATATTCAGCAAAAAGAGAAAAATAACATCACTGATGTTAATACATACTAAGATGTCACCTGAAGGATTAAGGGTTTCAACAGAAAGAAGCATATTACATTCCTGTAGGTATAAGGAAAATTAAAGATGAAATAAAATGTATTGAAGTGAATTAAAAAAACAGAGCTAAAATGAATTATTTGATGTGTATAAGGTGTTAATCAACTTAAAAAACATTTAAAATTAGTTAGTAAAGTGTCATTAGGCTGTAATTCAATCTAAAATAAAAGCAGTACAATACACCATGTCGTGCACGAGAGAAAATGATTTAGAGTTAGAATATAACATGCTCGGAAAGATTTTTCTTTAAAAAAACATTTGAGTCACAGTTCATGCAGTCACATCATTGGGAAAATTACTCTTAAATCACTATCATTTCTGCTTACATTAACATCTGCTCATGTTATAAAAAAGTTTATTGGGTGTGCAAGGATAAGTTTGGTTTGGTTGCCTTCACTTTAGTCTCCAGGTAGACCATTATAATTAGTATTTGACCATTATACATAAATTAGATAGACAGACTGACAGTCACACTTTCTAGTCAAATGTTAGAGTTTTCAAAGTTCCCATAAGCTCAGAAATGTATTCGCCTCTAAGCGAAATAACCAGCACCCTCCAGGAAACTGAGTCTCAATAGATTCCCAGAAAAATGAACTTCAAACATGGACTACACTTAAGAGTGACAGCCAACGTCCCATGGATTTAAAACATGTCCAAGGGTCAAATTAATTCAACATCGTCCTCTTCACAAACTTGCAGCGACATCCGCCTCGCCTTAGGGTTCGACCACCTCCCGTTTGAGCCCGGACGACTTTATATAAGGTCAAAACATAAACTACTGACGTGACTGAACTAACAAACCGATTTAACTGAATATGTCATATCCCCGAGGTACATGTAAGTAAAGTACTTCCATAATAAGCGCAGGTACTCTCTTATCAACGCTGTAAGTCTGCTGTAAAAATCAAAGTTCACTAAAGATCAGCTTCTAAATGGTGCACTGCATCTGCTAATGGTCAATAAAGTCTGTCCATGGTGAGGAAGTGCTTGATATTATGGTGTGTCAACTTACATCAACCGTTGAACTGTGAAGCATCGGGACATTTGGCTTCTGTGATATTTCTAAACGTCTTCTTTATTATCATCTATCTGTCTAAAGCCAGAAAGAAATGGCATGCAAAACCTGTTTATTTGCAGTAATGTGCAGAGGTGTAGTCAAGAGCAGATCTTCCAAGACCCAGACCAAGATAAAGACTTAAGCATCCAAGACCCCCCTAAGACCCAGACCAAATCTAAATACCCTAAGACCAAGACCAAGACTAGAGACACTAAGACCCTGAGACCCAGACAAATACTAGATCCTTTAAAACCAAGACCAGAGACTCTAAGACCCAGACCAACACTAGAAATCCTAAAACCCAGACCAAGACTAGAGACCCTAAGACCCAGACCAAGACTAGTGACCCTAAGACCCAGACCAAGACTAGAGACCCTAAGACCCAGACCGACACTAGAGAAACTAGGACCCAGACAAATACTAGAGCCCCAAAGACCAAGACTAGAAACCCTAAGATCCAGACTGAGACTAGAGAAAATAGGACCCAGACCAAGACTAGAGCCTTTAAAACCAAGACCAGGACCAGAGACTCTAAGACCCAGACCAACACTAGAAATCCTAAAACCCAGACCAAGACTAGAGACCCTAAGACCCAGACAAATACTAGAGCTCCTAAAACAAAGGCCAAGACTAGAGCCACTTAGACTGAGACCAACAGTAGAGCCCCTAAGACCAAGACTAGAGACCCTAAGACCCAGACCAAGACTAGAGCCCCTAAGACCCAGACCAAGACTAGAAATCCTAAAACCCAGACCAAGACTAGAGACCCTAAGACCCAGACCAAGACTAGTGACCCTAAGACCCAGACCAAGACTAGAGACCCTAAGACCCAGACCGACACTAGAGAAACTAGGACCCAGACCAAGACTAGAGCCCCTAAGACCCAAACCAAGACTAGAGCCCCTAAGACCAAGACTAGAGACAATAAGACCCAGACCAACACTAGAGACCCTAAGACCAAGACTAGAGATCCTAAGACCCAGACTGACACTAGAGAAACTAGGACCCAGACCAAGACTAGAGCCCCTAAGACCAAGACTAGAGACGATAAGATACAGACCAACACTAGAGACCCTAGGACCCAGACCAAGACTAGAGCCCCTAAGACCAAGACTAGAGACCCTAAGACCCAGACTGACACTAGAGAAACTAGGACCCAGACCAAGGCTAGAACCCCTAAGATCAAGACTGGAGACCCTAAGACCCAGACAAATACTAGAGCTCCTAAAACCAAGACCAAGACTAGAACCACTAAAACCCAGACCAAGACTAGAGCCCCTAAGACCAAGACTGGAGAACCTAACACCCAGACCAACACTAAGAGACTCTAGGACCCAGACCAAGACTACAGCCCCTAAGACCAAGACTAGAGACCCTAAGACCAAGACCCACACTAGAGAAACTAGGACCCAGACCAAAACTAGAGCCCCTAAGTCCCAAACCAAGACTAGAGTAAGTAAGGCTTAGACCCAGACTAGAGACCCTAGGACCCAGAGCAACACTATGGGCTGTGCCATATTTAATAGATGTCTAACCATAGCCCAAAAATAAATAAAATAAAATAAAATAAAATAAAATAAAATAAAATAAAATAAAATAAAATAAAATAAAAAAAAAAAAAATAAAAAAAAATAAAATAAAAAAAAATAAAATAAAATAAAATAAAATAAAAAAAAAATTAATTAAAAATAAAATAAATAAATAAATAAATAAAATAAAAATCCTGCGCCATTTGTGCTACACACACACATCATATTGGCAATGTTATCAGCTAGATTTAAACTCCAGTCACCCACACGAGCACCACTGCTCAATGTGCACTATCCATCAGTCCACTGTTAAACATACTGGCTATAACTTGCACTAAAAGCACAGTGTACATAAATAGTATCTTAAACTAATGCATACTTAATCCCACATTTTGCCACAGTAGATCATTAATAGCATGGCAAAGTTCACATTCTCAAACAAATCCTTGAAGAAGCTTTTCAAATGCATGCTTTAAGTCCCGTGTTCATGTGACCCCATCTAATTTGCCCTCATCATTACATAGTCTCCACTATGCTCCACACCTGCTGATGATCTCAGAAGTGAACGTCTGGAGCTGCGGTCCCAGCCCTTAGGAGTCAAAGGTAATATCAGCTCATTAAATCTCTCCCAAATTCATTAGCAGCGTGAGCACAAGCAAGGGACTTCGTGGGGAAGAGATGCCAAACTTCTTACGGGAATTCATACTCATTTAAGACTTACCTAATTCATACAAATTGGTACGAAGTGAATTGCACAAAAGTGTATACCCCACCCCTAAACCCAATGTCACAGAGGCAAAAGAAAATCTTACAAAAATGTAGATTCTGGTTGTATAAATTCATACGAACTAGCCATCTTGTAAAACATGTACGAAATGAGATTGTGTTGGAGATGCTCAGTGACCGAACCAGTCTGGTTTTTATTCATCAGCTACAGTCAAAACTGAACACAGATGAAGCAGAAGATGTTTTATAGACTTTAATACAGAAAGGATCTTCATTTTTATGAGCTTTTCAAGGGCAGATATTTGCTTTGTGTAATTTAAGGGAGCTTTTCATCAGTCCAGTAAGAAACTTTTTCTTTATTTTTTATCAGAAGACACCAGACAACTAAAATAATCACTTATTTTGAACTACCATTTGCTGGATCTGCACATTTGTGAGGTCTTTGACAGATATTAAAATCAACATTGAATGATGTTTACAAAAATGCCTCAATGCATAACTTCTTCTGGTTATACATGAACAAAAATAATTTACTTAGTTAGCACGTACATAAAGTGTTGATATCAGTGTTGACAACCGTTACCTTACACAAATTTAAAACAGTAAGCTTAAAATAATGATTTGTAGCTGTAGGGTATGTTTTCACAGGAACTGTCATTTTGACGTCATTTGAATTCAACCCACATAAAAAATCGCAAGTAACATGCAATTGTATGTCTCAAACAGAGATGGCGATAGAGAGGCAAAAGTTACAGGACGCAGCTTTAAAGTTTAAAAAAAATGATTGACTTGATTTTACCCGATGAGGAATTAAAGAATGTTCAGAAGGCTACAAGAGACTAAAGACTCACTTTAGTGGGACAAATTTTGTCCCACATAACCAATGATTCAAAACTACAGTTCTAACATTAGTGTCAAACCTGAAACATCTCATTTCTCAACGGACTTAAATCGTGCGAGCAAAACTCTTATGGCACCGAGAACAAACCAAGTCACAAAAAGTTACAAGGCCACTCTTGTAATTTTATTTCCATAGTAATTCCTGTCAGTTTTTATGAGGCTAGCCATTTAGGCTGCAGTTTTTTACCAGGTCCGCCGAGATCTGACAGTTCTTGACCGATAGGCTGAAGACGTAGACACAGAGCTGTCATTTTATCAAGCTGTCAGTGTTCTGTAAAGCTCCTGTCGGAGATCTCCCCGCGTCCGTTTTTAACACAACTACTTCAATTAGACGCTAGCTGTCATTCTCATTCATTCCGATGATTGGAATGAAGTCTAAATTGTTCGTCATTTATGAAGCTTGACAAGATGATGGGGCGAGTTTTGTTAAGTCTGCTCTTGAAACACTATCAGGCTTCTCGAAGCTCAGATGTTGAGAGCTTGGAGAAAAACAAAAATCATGCTTTTAACCTAGCTCTTAAAAACAGGTCACAGGTGGTGTGATAGAGCTGAAAATAGCAGGAAAACAATGGTTAAATGTAATAAAATGGCTCTGCCTATTAAAAATAAATCATATAAAAGTACATAAATTATTCTGGTCACATTTTTAAGGTGATATATGATACATGTGTCGCCAACGTTGTTCCTGGAGGGCACCTGTCCTGCATAATTTAATTTCAACCCTACTCCAACACACCTGCGTCTAATTTTTAAGAAGCCATAAACAACTTGATTAGCAGGTTTAGGTGTGTTTATTTGAGGTTTGAACTGTTGGAGACTCTTTATCAGTCCCTCCAGAAAAACGCGATTGTGCGATCGCGCAATATATTGCATAATCAGCCAAAGTCCGCATATTTATGCGGGGCT
The DNA here is from genome assembly GCF_027580225.2 of Misgurnus anguillicaudatus. Taxonomy (NCBI): domain Eukaryota; kingdom Metazoa; phylum Chordata; class Actinopteri; order Cypriniformes; family Cobitidae; genus Misgurnus; species Misgurnus anguillicaudatus. Next base: position 46,718,630 of record NC_073339.2, read on the forward strand.
GCATTTTTTCCAAATACGACGCACTTTCGCCGCATTAATTACACATTTCTGCGCGCAAAATATGCGGGGCTTGCATGATTTCATAATCCGCATTTTTGTAGCAAAAAGTCACATATATATTAGCAGAAAGTTGAAAAATGTTGCATTTACTTCCCAAAAGCGCAGCCGTGTCCTCTATTGCCATGGGAACGTTATGAAGTGACGTGATTATGTGACGTGAACATCATTGCAGCTTTCTCAACTTTCCACAGTTTTTGCAAGTTCGGCAATTTTTACAAATTCCTGCAATTCCATCGCATAAATATCCCGCATATTCCATCGCATTTTTTAAGAAAACGTGCCGCAAAAGCGAGGATTTTTGCCCGCAACAATCACAAAAAACTGCATTTTTTGGAAGGACTGCTTTATAGAAAAAAGGAAGCATCATTTTTTCTATCTCGCCAGTTTCTTTGAATCAACCAACTTTGACTATACATAATTTTTGTGAAATATTACAAAAGTTATTGCAAACCACAGAGATACAGTACGTTCTTTTGCAATATTTCTGTAAGTTTGATATTGTACTGTACTACTAACACACCTAAAGCTTGCCAAATTACAAAGATAAATGCCAGCATCTGGGGTGTTTGACATGTACTCATCCCGAAAAAACTACAGAAAGAAAGATTTAGGAAAATACATTGCAAGCATATTTGCACGTTTATTTGCAACACATATAAACATGACTCTAGACCACAAAACCAGTTATACGGGTACATTTTTAATAAATAAAAAGCTTATTTATTCAAGTTGAATAAATAAGCTTTCAATTAATGATATTCAGCAGAGATCAAACTTTGTAAACCTGGAATCTGAGGGTGCAAAAAATCCAATATTAGAAAAAAACGCCTTTAATGTTGTCCAAATGAAGTCCTTAGTAACTGCATCAACTCAGAAAAATAAAGTTTTTATATATTAACAGTAGGAAATTTACAAAATATCTTCATGGAACATGATCTTTACATAATTTCCTTACATATGTCGATAATTTTGACCCATAAAATTTATTGTTGCTATTGCTACAAATGAAGAGTTTCGTTGCAAAACGAGATAACCACCGTTTTTTTAATTGTTCAGAAATCTCGATTTTAGGTTGTGGATTCCAATTGATTTCAATGCAACTGCAGTTGGTTTGTTTTGATTTAAACCTCCATAACTTAAAAAATACAGCTAAGTAGCACCATAAAACAAAATAATAACATGATAACATAATAATAAACACGTTTTGACAAAAATGTTAAAAAATGGATTTATCTCGTTTTGCAACGAAACTCTTCAAATATACCTGTGCGACCTAATGGGGCATACACACCAAACACGAGTTCAGTGATTTGCGCAAGTAGATTACATACAAAGTCAATGCAAGACACGAACAGACGAGTCCTTGCTTCGGGGGGTGATGCGAATGACGCAAATTGGGCGGCGTGATTGCCGCGAAAACACGTCTTCTCCCAAGTTGAAAATATTCAACTAAAGCAAAAAACTTTGCATGACACAAAGTTAAAACACGTGAGTAATCTAGAGCGAGCAACGCGATGCTACGTGTTTGGTGTGTATGTAGCATAAATCCTAAAGTTTTGTGGTCCAGGATCACAAATATGCTTTTACTGTTTCAGGTGCGTGTTGGGTCACAACCATATAATCGGTGTCCTGAAGCAAACCACACTCTTGAAAATAAATAAGGGTTAAATAAAGGTTCCTAAAAAGTTCTTTGTCAGGTTGTATGGTTCCATACACAAAACATTAGTGTTCTACAAACTACAAAAGTTATAAATAAATGCTTCTAATTTAATAACCTTTGACTGAAAGGTTCTTTGGGTAACCAAAAACGGTTCCTCACTGAGAATAACTCATTTTTAAGAGTGCAATTGCAGAAGTAATATTCGATTTTCAAAGCAACTTGCTGCGAAAGAAACACATTACCATATAGAGTCAAAGCGAGAACGCTGAGGTCAACACAGATGTCAAGTGAAATGATTGGGTTTATATGGCCACCAACTGAATGTCAACCAAACGTGTCGTCACCTACTTTATTGAGTTCAACCTTACGATCACATCAACACACACGCACTCGTTCTCATATACACACATGCAAACACAAAGGAACCCAGGGGAACGATGACAATAGAAACCATATTCCCACTGCAAGCGAATTGAGGTTAGCGAGCAAATGACCTCATTCATCTCTTCCTGCGATATCGCCTAGATAACAATTTAAGGGTGCTGATACAACCTAAAAACATTCGCTGATAAGTCTGTGCGAAAGGCAAATTGTATGCAGTATATCATTTCGACCCATCGTGACAGACCAGCACCATATTATATCATTTCAGCTTTTTATACATGTATTACAAATATTATTGTCATTTTCCGCGTAGATAAGCTACACATGATTTGATCCATTGAAACATGACAGCTCAACACATGAGTTCACTTTGAAGATTGCATGAGAAAGCTTTCTGCATGTAGCATCACCTCACAGCAGGTCTGGATCTTTCGCTCTTAACCTCACCGCAGGATGAATCTCTTTGGACTCCTTGGGTTCGGCCTCCATACTGAAGTTTGTCAGATCCATCAAACCCAACGTTGCTCCCTCCGTGCTGATGCTCAATGTGAATTTATTATTTCTGTGCAGTTTGTATGTAAAGTACGCTTGTAGCACAAGTGCTAAATCCTAGACTTGTTTTAGAGAAATGTTTCTCACGACCTTGCAAACCTTTTGAAGCCATATGCTCAAGTTCAACCGCCAAACGTAGATAAACATCCCGGATATTAAAATCTGAAGCCTCGGTCCCAGTGCTCTTGAAACATAATTGAAGTAAAAATAAAGTATGATCGTGTCACAAGCTTAGGAACCCATGTCTCGACTGTACTTATGAAGAAGGATGAATTCAATTAGGTTTTAAGGTCTCGGATGCATTCTCAAGTGCCTCGGCAAAAAATCCCATCTCGCACGCTTGGGATCTCTTGCAGTAATTTTCTGGCACGCTATTGGTGAACGAGCTCTTCTGTTGGTGAACCCTCAGTAAAGCGTATTGGCAGTAACATTTGTTTTGCGTTCCTTAAACGACTGTATACGATCAGTCCATTTAGCTAAGCAAACTGCAAGACAAGCGATATGAAATACAATTACGTGGCAGTGATATATCACCGATCTAGGTTTTTTAAAAGCGTGCTGTACCCTAGCGTGAAGCAAACCTAATGGGGCTTGAGGAATGAGTTTAGGATGGCTTATATAATTATCTCCCATCCTGACAGCATATAATGCTCATGGTAAAATGGTCTCCGATGTATTTCACAAACGGGTGAAAGTGAGGAAATGTCTGGCCTTGTAAAGCAGAAAAAACACGGCCGAGTCGAGCTTGGTCTTCTGAAACATTTATTTCTCAGAAGCATTAAACCAACCAACAGCTTCAGCTTCGGTTTCATCTTTTCATCACCCCGCTGTAACTACTGTAGCTCAATTGCTAAAGCATTGCATTAGCCGTGTTAAGGCTGTGGGTTTGATCCTCGTGAATGCACATGTAAAGCTTAAATGCACTGAAAGTCGCTTTGGATAATCTGTCAAATGCATACATGCAAATATAAATGGTAGCAAACCATTTATTTTATGTTTTTGCTTCATTACATAAAATTGTCAAAGATTTTTTAAAAAACTGTCATTTACTTTATGTAATAATTATGTAATAATTATTAAATATATGGTAAGTATATAAGTAAGTGTGAAAACTAGGTGAAACAATGTTTTATAAAGTTGTACATTATTTTTAATATGTAAAATATTTTTGAGTGCTATGTGAAGTTCTAGCTCAAAATACCAAATAGATAATTTATTATAACATGTTAAAATTTCACTTTGTAGGTGCGAGCAAAAATGTGCCATTTTGGGTGTGTCCTTTAAAATGCAAATGAGCTGCTGAAATATTAACACTGATCATGGCGATGGTGGTTTGTTGAAATTGAAACTGAAATTGTGATGTAGAGGTCTACACGGAAGACCCGAAGACCCGGGACCCGACCCGGGACCCGTACGGGTTCGGGTCTATATTTTAAATGATCAGCCGGGGCCGGGTCTCAATCTATTACTTCAAGTCCCGGGTCTGTTTAACATTGTGGGTAATACCCGAGGTCGATCGGACTCGGAGAAAATACACTCACATTTAAATAAAATATTTCAAAAACAGCAACAAAAACTTAGATGAAATGTCGCATACATTTTTTCTATGACGCTAAAATTGCATTAAAAAGTTTATATTTGGTTGCTCCAACCAGCCAGCTAACGCGCATGCGCTCTTTTAATGTTTCTCTGGCTACCAGTCAGGAGCTTCTGCAGTGAGACGCAATGACTTTACCTTTGACAATTGGCTCTTTTATTTAGAAGGCGGGACCTATTCCGCCGTACCGCGCATTTTGCACTGACTTCTCTCATTTTTATAATAATATTATAAATTGACCATCTTGCTGTTATATCTAAAGTTTTCGCAATCTGCTCAAAGAGCACAGAGATGATAGCAAAGAAGTAAAGCTAACGAAAGCAGCCATGGCACTGAACGAGCAATCGTTATTATAATCCAAATGGGCACATGCACAACAAATGTAAAACTGCGTTATTTATCACCATGACTGTAAAGTGGACTTTTAAAGCTGGAATAAGCATTAAACATTTCAATCGTCAAGAGAGGAATAACATGATGAAACTTTCTTGGAAATAAGGATTGTGCATCACACAGTCAGGTATAAGGAGGGAGAAGACTAACTTCTATGGGTAAGACAAAAAGTTTAATTTTCGCTACTTGTTTATTGACTTATTAATAACATTTAGCTTAAGAATATTTGTCGGTCGGGTCTGTGTCTTCCCAGACGGGTTCGGGTCCAGATTTTAAATAATAGACGGGTCCGCGTCAAATCCGGGTCCAGCTTTCAAAACAACAGACGGGTCCAGGTCGGTTCAGTGTAGCACATTTACGGGTCTGATCGGGCTCGGGTAGGAATTTTTGGACCCGTGTAGACCTCTATTGTGATGTCAGTTATTTTCTCTCTCTTTGCACTAAATGGCAGTGCCGTGGTTGGATAGTGCAGATTAAGGGGCGGTGTTATTAATAATAAGATCCCCTTCTGACATCACGAGGGGAGCCAAATTTCAATTACCTATTTTTAACATGCTTGCAGAGAATGGTTAACCAAAACTAAGTTGCTGGGTTGATCTTTTTCACATTTTCTAGGTTAAGCACTAGAGGCCCAATTATAGCACTTAAACATGGAAAAAGTCAGATTTTCATGATGTCTCATTTAAATGCAATAAAATTGACAAATTAATTTAATTCAATATTAATGCATTAAAGTATTTTCGATTGGAGGCTCTTAATTGTTTCAGTGACAGATTTACTATAAGGGATTATCAAATACGATGGAAACCGGACCAAAACCCAACCAAATTTGTATTGAATTTATTAAGCATTTGATTAATTGTCACTGCCATGAATATAAACCAAAATGAGCTTTGTGCATTCACCAGTAAATGTTTAACGCTAAAAATATGCCCAGCAAAGACACTGAAAAAGTAATCCATCAACTGAGCAAACTCAATATCCAAGAGAAAAAGGGAACGGGAACAAAGCAAATTACAAGGGTAAGGTTATCACAGCATCCCGACACTCTCTAAAGCAAAGGAAGCTAAATAAATAAATAAAAATAAAGAGATGAAATAAAATTGCAGTCTCATATAGCCCTTCCAGGACCCTCCAGAGGGACATCTGGTCGCCTCTTCAGACCGTCCATCTCCCGCTGGGGGCACAAGACCAGAAAGAGATGGAAAACGACCCGGTCCAAGTCATTTTTACTGACAAGCTGAAATGACTCAGACTGGCAGCCGTTCCCCAGATGATGGAGGATGGACGGCCGATGGCCTGCCTGGAGAATAGGCCACCTTCTCTGACTGTCACTTTATCTGACACCGGGCCATCACAACAATGCTTACTTATTTATGCTGGCTTCCAGGAACTACAAGTCTGGTTTCAGATTGCAGAATTGAAGAGGAAATCTTTCTGTCGCCGGCACACGGCCACCGGGGATCGCAAATGGAGTGATGCGCTGTCAAACACGAGATTTTTTGGAATTAAAGTGCATTTGTGTTGTCTGACTGATCGATGCATTGACATTCAATGACATCTGTGTGCCGTAAAGTGCAGCGTTGACAGATATGTGTGAATTATTTAAATGAAGCGGACCAAATGCTGTGGTTTGAATATGATAAACATACTTTCCTCCAATGTTTTTCTGTATGTTCTCACTGTATCTCAAGTGATTGCTTGCTTGTTTAAGGAGGAAAGACTTTACAAATAATGAGTTTATATGTAGAAATGTCTGATTATGGTCATTATAGTTCACAAAACAAATAGAAATACACCACGCGTATATTATCAGGGAGCATCAAAGCAATGATATAAGTTCACAAATATTCCTTAGGTATGCTGTTTTGATTCTCTCGTTAATGTGACATCACACTGATCAAGCCCTGCCCACAGCCACTGACTGACTGGTTAGTTTTACCCCAAAGCTTTTCCAAGTGTGTTTGTTAGCATGTTGTAGCACTAATGTGGCTAAATATAATATTGTCTCAGACAATATTTTAACCAAAAGCACTACATGTCTGTTGGTAAAGGAGTAAGGAGCTTTAGCTCATTTGCATTTTTTGGGGTATTTTGGACATGTTATAATTAATGATCTGTGGGTATTTTGAGAGGAAATGTCACAAACTCATTCTAGACACACCTCAGACTTATATTACTATACTTATTTTGTAAAAATTGGCATAATTGTGCCCTTTAAATCATTGTGAGAATATTTGTCCTGAGGCTAATGGTGGCTGAAATGTGTGGCTCAACAAAAATAACCACAGAATCCTAAGAAACCTCAGTCTCAACAAATACTCCAAATAGTTGCTTGCCAAAAACCTAAATGAATAAAACCTTAGTTATGAAGTTAGTTATTGAATTCTAACAAGCTGTATTTGAAGGCAAAGCCAAAGGCTGAATGAGTTTAATGTTCGGCAAAGCACTAAGGCCGCTTTTGATACAGAGTAATTGGACACATTAGGAAAAAAACAGAAATGTGCTTGTGGCCGCTTAAAATTACATTTAGCTTTTCAAGTGTTTGACAGCATTATAAAGGTTATAGAAATCTTGTTTTATTTAAGTGTTAATTAGTTTGCAAAGCAACCATCACCGATATAATTCTCATATTCTTCTGAAAACTTTAGTCTCTAACTTACCCCTGATCTCAAGGGAATTCGTATGTATTTTACGATTTGGCTAAAAAATTACAAATTGCCAGCCAATGATTCATTACAAGTTGCCAGCCATTTTCACAATAGTTTAATGCCTTCCAAAAAAAAATTTGTTTAAATATATAAACATACAAAATATCAAATGAAAAACATGCCCTCGGCTTTCAAAAAAACTTTTTAACCATTCACTCCATCTTTATTTGTTCTCTTTTTATCACCACTCAAATATGGGTAAGTTTCTTCAAAAATACCAAATTTTGAGCAACAAGCTGAGATAAATACATTTTTGTAAATGACTTTTGTTAGAGATCAGATTCAGAGTGATGATCAAAACCGTTTTAACTGTTTTTGGATCAGTAGATGCTTCAGTGTTTTATACGTTGGCTAAGAGCACTCCCTAGTGGATGATAGCGGAAGTACTGATTTCCCTTAATTGACGAGATAACTTGTCAATGTCGGGTAAAGAGTTAAAGGCGGAGTGCACAATGTTTGAAAGCCAATGTTGATATTTGAAATCACCTAAACAAACACACCCCTACCCCAATAGAATCTGGACCTTCTTTTAAAAGACCCGCCCCACATATACGCAACCCGGCAAGGATGTCGGTTAGTAGACACGCTCCTTACTGCTGATTGGCTATAAGTGTGTTTTGTTAGTCGGCCCGTCTCCTTTTCCAAAGCGTTTTTCAATCATTGTGCACTTCGCCTTTAACGGCAGAGTCCATGATCCCTGAAAGCAAATGTTGACATTTGAAATCACCTAAACAAACACGCCCCCACCCCAATAGAATCTGGACCTCTTTGATAGACCCGCCCCACACATACACAACCCAGGCAACGATGTCCGTAGCAGACACGCCCCTTACTGCTGATTGGCTACAAGTTTGTTTTGGTAGTCGGCCTGACTCCCTTTTCCAAAGCGTTTTTCAGAAATCGTGCACTCCGACTTTAAAGGTGCAGTGTGTAAATTTTAGTGGCATCTAGTGGTGAGGTTGCGAATTGCAACCAACGGCTTAGTCCACGGCTCACCCCTCGCTTTTGAAACACATAGAAAATTGTTCTTTAAGGGCTTCCATAGAAAAAAAAATGGCGACTTCCATGTAAGGGGGCCCTCGGTGTATGTAGATAAAAAGGTCTCGTTCTAAGGTAATAAACATTTAACGGTTCATTATGTAAGGTCTTTAAACCCCTGATTATATAGTTTTGTATATTATTTGCATTTCTGTCAAAAGATCATTCTAAAAATTACACACTGCACCTTTAAGCAAATCATACAAAAATGTACAATTATTGAAAAAAAAAAACAATAATAACAACCCACCCCCAGAACCCAAAGTCACAGTGGCAAAAGCAATTTGTACAAAAACGTATTTGATGGTACAAATTCACACGCATAGCAACCTTGTAAACTACGTACAGTACGAATTGCCATGAGATTGTGTTGGTAACTTATCCTGCGTAAGTGGAACTGTTGGCACAAATGACTCTTAAAACAATACAACATGTTGAAGAGAGATGTGATCAGACTTGCGTTTAAGCTAGCAATGCCATATCAGCCGTCTCGAGTACATTAGCAATAGCTTAGCAAACGCACACATTGATCACACCTGAATGTCAGGTCACCTTAAACATCACAGCAAAAAGTTCAGAACAGTTAAGCAGTACTAGACTTTTCTGAAAACTTTAAATCTGTCTTTCTTGATGTCTTCAAAAGCTACAAATGTTTTCAAGGAATTCTTTCTAGGCTCAGTTTAAAGTGTACTATGTTTGTCATGCCATCTGACCTACACAGAAGCCATAATGGCCATTTCACATTATCCGTCTGTTTCGCTCGCTGCTATTTTCTGCCATCTTCTTCCTGTATGTATCAATCTGTGAATTGATTTCTCTGTAAATCATCTCTTTCAGACACAATACCATCCTAGATTTCTTCGAAATGCCCATCGTATCCGCTCATTTCTCAAATAAAAAGCGGAGAGCTTTCAGGAAAGTACCAATAATGTACACAAATGCATTTCTTGTCTTATTTCCAGATTTCCCTTAGCACGGTTGCTATTGCTCATGTTTACGGTAAGTGATGTGAACAAGCCCTTAACCCTAAAGTACCATTAACCCTTTGCTGACCCTCAGCTTATAAAAGACTTGAGAACGAGCTCCCCAGACTTGAGTCTATAAGCGTGATGCCATAAAGAAACCAACAAGAGTGACTTTTGCACAGGAAAGCATGGCTCACATTTTCCTCCAAACCTCTGGTGAACTGCTGATGTCTCAGTTTGTGGTGTCTCCGTGTAATGGTAATCCAGAGCTCAAAGTGAAACCTGCCCTTTACAATGATCTAAGAGCAGTCTCTCCAGTCATAACAAACGCTAGGAAGCCCTTCTTGGTTTTAAAGGGCAACTTCTGATGGAGTTCACATCTCAGTTCTGCTTCAGCTGTGAAGAGGAACCTTACATGCTCATTTTTTTTAGGTCAGGGGTTGGAGACAAACACTCAGCATGGTGGGAGAAAGTCTGCTAGGCCTTAAGGCCATCATGATATGTTTTAAGGGTCTTTCAATGTTTTTAAAGCACAGATACAAAGTGCTGTTACTGATATTTGATTACTTAGAATGACACCTGCGGTATACTGACAGATAGGGGAGAGCAAGGGCGAAAGTACCATTTTTCAGAAAAACTTCATTTTAAAAGATAATGATATAGACAGAGATATATTTTGCTGTGGTCAATAACTCACAAGTGTGGTCTATTAAAACCAGGTGGAATTTAGTAAAAATGTAAAATGGCTTAAGTATAATTTCACTTTGAACATAAGTAGTGAATTGTTACTTTTGACCCCACCTGCAGGGTCGAAAGTAATACAACAAAACAAGATAGATTTTTTGTTACACTTGTTTTTATTAAATATACATGACTATGACCTTGTTAATATGTAACTACAAATGTATTTTGTCATTTATCTTTGTAAAAAATAATGAAAATAGATTTTTATTTTAAATTTCAATTTTCTCAAAGTTTCAAAAGCAACCAACAGTACAAACTTAAATGGTTGAGAATACAATTTTTTACAACAGTTTGAACACTAATTTGAATAAAATCAAATTAGAATAATATATTTTTTTTAACATATACAACAGTATTAGCAGTGTAACAAGTGTTACTTTTGACCCGAAAGGGTCTCCTCACATTTAAACTTGATTTACTTTCATTTTAAAAAACTCAGAGAAGTCAAACTTCAGGATGTGTTAGGTCACTAAATAACCTGCAGATTGATCAGTATATTTTTATATGAATATTTAATATGAATCAAACCAGGGGACAACCCTAATTTATAATTTTGGGGGTCCCTTAATGCTTATAGGAGGTCCGGGACCACAAAAAGGCTAAAAAATTTGGTCAATGTCCTAATATATTTGGTTTTAACCTCCTTTTACCAGATAAAAATCTCTTGTACCTCAACATGCATGTGCCGTCTTTCACTTTGCTTCTAAGTCATGGTGGCGTTTAACAAATTCTGCCAACAACGGGATATTTCTGATTGGCATAACGCTGGGATTAAGTGGATTTAAAGCAAAACTATTTGATGAATGTATAATACATGCTGTGAGCATTCAGTTAATATCATTATCTCATTTTATATATATATACACTGAACAGCCCCAATATATCCACACTGCATTTTATAATCCATAATATTTTTAGTGGTATTTTGATATTTTGTGTTTTACATTATCTAGTTTTCCCACTACACTGACATTTTTTTAGAAAACCTCTTTAATGAAGTTTTATTTTCTCACCCCACTGGCATATAATTATTCTTGTTTGCAGACATACACTTCACTAAATACGCTTTAATTTATACTTAACACAATGCCAAAGGGGAGAAAAACAAAAACGCTTTTTTATTTTCTCGCAGCACATTTGTTAAAGCAGATTAATGTTGAGAATTTGTGAATAAAGCAGCAATTAAAATGAAGTCTGGTCAGGTGATTCAGACCACCGGGCAGGCATCCATCTTTATATAAACTGCAGCTCTATAGCTTTACAGGGACCAATACGTCTTGGTTTACTTACACATTTGCTGGGTCAGCACACTTCCGTTATTACATCATATTTCTTTGTGGCAAGAAAAGTAAATTGAGATCATTGAAAGAATCGCATGTGGCGAAGCTGCTTGCCTTTTGCGAGTGTACTGCCAAATGTTTTCTCTTTATTTGACAAGGATTAGTCATGTTCAGGGTACACAGCCTCTTAGAAAAGACTAGAAAGTTGCAAGATCATTTTTGAGATGAAAAACTATACAGATTATTTAAATCGAAATATTATTTCACGTTTCTGATCTTATTCTGACCGGTTCATCAGTGCATGTTATTGCAAAGAGAAAATATGTATGCATTATTTGTATTAAGATTTATTTCTTGCCAAAATGCACCACTTTGAAACTTGCTTTGTTGGCCGACTTCAGATCTTCGTTTATCTGTTATACAGAGACATCAATATCACAAAATATATCATTTGATCAGATTGTGAACGACGTTTCATGTTGTCTTCAAATATACAACAAAAGCATGATGGGGGAGAACATTTACGCTCGCTTTCTCAACAGAAATAGTTGCTTGTGGACTACGAACACACACAGAGTTTGACATTTCAAGATTTTGATGGCAACACTGCGGCTGAGCTACGACTAAAAACCGTGAGTGATGTTGAAATCTGCAGTCGATGTGTGTTTTAAACTTTCTGTATGTCTGTCTCGGTAACAGCTGTAATTCAGCAGCTGTAAGATAACCATCTGTAGTTCTCTCATCATCTGTGCTTATGTGTAATATTCATCTCACGGCACTTAAAAACAGGTTAGGATGGGGCGAATCGGTGCTTATGGGGGACAAAACCTACTAATGTATTAAAAAAGACTAATGCAGTCTAATGGACATAATACCAGCCGCTGGTGCACATTTATAAAGTTGTTCACATGCTCGACGTTGAGTAATCTGTATAATCTGTACTAAACCACGTGTCACCGCCCACTATTCCTGCTGTCATTTACTCATTCACATGCTGTACTAAACCGAGAGCTTTGGAAACACAAGAGAAGATATTAGATGATATAATATGAGAAAGAGAACTTGGATTTTGCTGGGATGGTTGTAGATCTGCAATTGCATTTTATATTAACACAACAGTAATGTTTTACAATAAGATTATTTATCTGCATTAGTTAACCTAAGATCATTAAACAATACTTTAACAATCATACTTTATCTTCCTAAACTAATGCATTTTTTGTTAGTTATAGTTACATTAGTTAATCCACAATGAACAACATGAGTAAAAAGCTAATATTACTGGTGTTAACTATTTAAGTCCTAAGTTTTTATTGTTGTTTTTATGTCTATTTGGTGTTTTTAAAGGCGGGGTGCATGATTTTTGAAAAAAAAAACACTGTAAAAGTGAGTTGGGCTGAGTACCAAAACACACTTGTAGCCAATCAGCAGTAAGGGGCGTGTCTACTAACCGACATCGTTGCCTGGGTTGCATATGTGTGGGGCAGGTCCATCAAAAGAAGGTCCAGATTCTATTGGGGTAGGGGCGTGTTTGTTTAGTTGATTTCAAATGTCAACTTTAGCTTTAAGAGATCATGCACCCCGCCTTTAATATTCTTTAAGAAAAACCATGTGCAAATTCATCATTCAGCACCAATACTGAGTATTTTCTCAATGAAAAGTTTTTCAAATACATCACCACAGTTAAATAAATGGATCAGTAGTTCAAACCATAGATATTATTTATGGATGACGCATAGGCTGTGCACTGAAACGATTGCAGCACTGCTACTTCAGCTCGAGTTCTGTGATGCTCACATCTGTTAACATCTGCGCTAAAAAATTTATGTTGCAAACGTGCAGTTCATAAATACATTGTGTAAAACCGACCAAGCACTTATTTTTCTGAACTGCCAGGTGTGATACATATATATCTATGGTACGAGCTGTGCGACTGAGTAGGAGCAGGGACTTATTTGCATATTCATAGATTTGTGTATTTGTAATAAGGGTGTAGATTTACAATCAAGCTGTTTAAAACCATGTCACAGGACAGTACTGGCACATTTTGCATAATATTATGATGCTTAAAGATGAGTTTTAAGTGATAAAAGTATCGACTACAGGGGGACTTTAACGAAGACTGCTCATTGTTAGTATGCTAGCTAATGCAATTACTACAAATACAACTATTGTTAAGTGTTGCCCAACAAACCTGCTAGAAAACAATATTACCGAGCTGTTAAAGGACAAGTTCTGTATTATACACTTAAAGCCCTGTTTTCAGATTGTTTTTTGTTTGTATTTTTTGTCCAACTCCATTGACTTGTATGAGATGTGCTGTGAGGTATACGGTATTACTCCGCGCCGGGAACTTTGTTTTATATTCTTGCAATTGTCAAAGGCGGATTATCGCCACCAACTGGACTGGAGTGTATATTATTATAGCTCTCAGCGGAAGAATATACGGGTGTGAGGCGTTTGGAAAAATATGTCCACAAGTTTACAACGAATGCTAAAACACCTGTTAGAATCCATCTTTTGCAGCGATGTTTGTGTGAGTATATCAGTGAACACCCCTGAACACTCGCTGAGTTTCACGTCTTTGTAAACGAAAGTTTAATGCATTTTATGAAGGATTGTTCCAGTGCACCCATGCAGCCATTGTAGAGGTCTGGGCTGATACAACAGAAACCGAAAATTGAAGGGCCAGCATCATATGTCCAAATTGCAGTCAAAATCGTTCTATTTCATCATAAACAATCTGAAAACAGGGCTTTGGGTGTAAAATACCGAACTTGTCCTTTAAGAAGATATTTATTTTTAAACAGGCATGAGTTGGAAAACTGTTCTGAATGTTATCACACACAACAAGTTTTGGGATGAAAGAAAACGCTGTTGAGGATGAGTGTTCTGATTTAACTTAATCTCGCAGCCTTTCAAAGGCCCAAACAGAGTCAGGAATTTTCAATAATGCATCAAAAACATGAAGCCCTTATGAAGCCCAGGCTGAAATCATAATGTAGGAGTTGAGGAATTTCTAAATAGGATCCTATAAATAGCGAAAGAGTGAAAAAAAACGAGGGCATAAAAAATGGATGGAGGCGGCTAACGCTCCACGCCAGAGGAAAGAGGGCGAGATGTTTCCTAACAAACCGTCAGAGTGGGCAGCAGTAACAGACCCCCGCTTCACCAATTTGATATTTATGAGCAGCTACGCCCGTAAACTCGGACCATCAAATATGAGAGACTTGATGAATGCAACTGGTACCAAAACTACAATATTACTAAAACTTAAAATCTCTCCACCTAAAAGAAAGAATAGTTACACATCTTTATAAAATATTACATTAGAATAAGAACCTTCTTTTCAAAGAACAATAACTTCTTGAAATGGTTTAAAATTGAGGCAATTATCATCAATTTAGTCATCTTTACATTCAGAAGGGACCTGCGATCTGGCGTTTTCTGACATTTGCCATTTATGTAGGCTGTTTAGCATTCACTTTGTGCCCTTATATTAGAGACACATACTTCCTAATAGCGATAAAAATACAATTAAAATACAATCCAACAGACAATCATTTTTTACAGTTTGTACTAATGTGCACCCTATGAAACATTTGCAATAACACGATGTAATACCAATTACTTTAGAAATGTACTGTTTTTTTATGATTTCTATTTTAAATTTATATCATTTATACTGTGTTTTTTTCTTATGCCTCTTCTGGCGCTAATATTTTCTGTAAAGCTGATGTGCAACAATGCAAAACTAAGTAAGTAAACAACTGCCCATCCTTTACACCAAAGGTCTTCAACCTTTATCAGATCAATGACCCCTAATGGATAAAAGGAGGTGCAGGGACCCCCAGTACATGTCAAATGAAGACTAGATCATTTATTATGATGGTTACATTACAAAGATATTAAAATAAAAATGTATGCATACTACATAAAATGTAGAGTTTATCGTGGGAACTCTTTTTGTATTATTAGCCTATTAATGCATTTTTGTTTGATGCTTTATGTAATTTTTCCCAATAAATAAATAAATAAATGTAAACAATCTGGAGGACCCCTGGTAATACAACCATGAACCTCTACGGGTTCTTGTACCGCCTGTTGAAGACCCAAGATTTATTTTCAACCTAACATTGGGTCAAAAAGGGACCCGTTTAACCGATTGTTTCAACCCAAAACATTGAATTGTTTCAAGGTTGGGCCAAACATAAACATTTTCTGGGTACATTAAACCCAAAAGTTAGGTTTGTCCCTTTTTGACCCAGTGCAGGGTTAAAAATAATTAAATGAAACTCAACATTAATATTCACGAATGCATAAAAGTAAAACCAGATCTACATGTGTGATTAATGTCCATTTCTGCATGAATGTTCTCCTCGGATTGTAAATCTGTAACTTCACGCCTAACAGAGAACAAAAGCAGAGTCATTCATCAGATGGTGCTCACGCTTTTTGAGAAAAGAGATACAGCGGACAGATCGATATTTATCCCGCCAAGCTGAAGGTGTTTCTGGGGATTACCCGCCAAATCTGCAGTGCCTATCAGAATGATAAATAAAGTTGTGTGTGTTTATATGTGTGTGTGTTTGTGTGTGTTTCTGTCAGATACACCTGCCCTGCAAGATAAAGGTGAATAAACTACGAGTTGTAAGAGGATATAGAAAACAACAGACTATGAGCGAGACATCAGACGAGTGTTCAACCGCTCAATAATATAGACGCATATCTAAAGATATTTATCTCGCCGTTGAAAGCTAAAGTTTATATCTTCTTTATCGTCTCCTCTATAGTTTCACTTTTTTTAAATGCTATTTTTTAACAAATGAGAAAATATTTCCAGAAGAAATGTAATACATATTTCAAAGTAAAACTATTTATTACAGTACTGGAAATAGCTTTCGATTTTGTTTGCAACTTTGCAAAACTTTTCGAGTTTCAAAAGGATTCCTGATGAAATATTCATGTCCAAAAAGCTCACTATACTCCTGATCAAATGTATTAATAATGTTACTGAAGTATTAATGATTCTTTTCCTCAGTAATGAAATTTCTCGCCCATTCCCATGGCCCAGAACAGCGTCCATAATCACACACATGCCTACATTTCAACCGCTCTCATGTAATTAAGAAACTGTCAGGCGTAAAGACCAACTAGTTTAATCAAAGCCATAGTGTATTGAATAAAACTCGATCGGGATTCTGGTATTAGCTGTAAGTAAACGCTATCCGATGTAACCCACTGTATGCACGCAAGCTCACTATAGTATCTGTCTAGACATTGGGCTTTGATGTGACTTATCCAAGGGGCAACCTTACGATCTCTCTGATTAAGCCAACCCGGAAGTGACTTAAACTGCAATTCATCGACTGGCCGCTAGAGGCTCCAAAAGGGAGTCCATCCTCATAGACCCCCATGTTAAAATGCCCAAATTTACAGTAGATAATAATCTTAATGTTTACAGCCTGGTACAAAAAGTGTTTTTGGTCTATATAGCTAATTTTTCCCTTCATGACTACTGTAAGGCGGGGGGGGGGGTGAATTTTTTTGTAACTCATCCGTTTAAATTATATTAAGCATTAAAGTTCTGCATAATTAAGGGTGTGGCCACTTGAGTGACGGGTGAACTGCCACTGCCGTCACTACCATCGAGCAAGGCAGGCGTGGTTTAAGCAAACAGCCACCTCAGCTTCACTCACATCTCGCCTCTTTACCCATTTCCGTGAGTAATGCATGGTGACGCGCTGCCAAGATGGCGACGGCAGGCACCGCCTACTATTGGCTTCAAAAAAGCTCTTTACAAACCTATGGGTGAAGTCAAGGACACTACAGCAATATTTTTTACAGTCAAAGCTCACAACATTTCAGCACGACAGCTTTAGTTATGTCCAGTTTTCAAATGATGTCCCTTAGCTTTTGGATTAGTTTATTGGGACAAATGATAGACAATGTCGCTTTATGGCAGCATTCTTGTGCTTTATAGGGGTCCCTCAATGCTTATTGGTGGGGCTAGGGACCACCCTAGCCCCCCTCCTCAATTCAAACATTGGTTATGTCGCACAAATGTGGGTTAGATAAAGTGAGATGTAGAGTTTTCACCATCACACGTCATATCCTCAAAAAGTCAGATGAATTTCTTTGTGAACTGCATTTTTAACCATTTCAATTTGTGAGCCTCAATGCCAATTCCTCAAAATAACTAGAAAAATATAAACGGGTCATTCCCATCACGAGCACAGAAAAAACAAATATTTAATATTTCTGCTGTTTATCTTGCACTAACAATATTCAACATGTCATCTCCTGTAAATAAAAACAACAAGAGAAAAAAAATGTAATGATCGGGCTGCCAAATCAACCGTTGCTTACCGTCAAACTTCTTGTGTTGGGAGGTAAATATTGTCCGTATGGTGTGGCTGCTGTCTTCGACTAATTTCTCAAAATCCAGCTTGCTCTGGTGCCCGAGTTTCTCTTCCATCTCGGAGGTGCAGCAGGTGTACCCTTGAGAGCAAACCCGCAGATGTTCACCTGTGGGACACAAGAAGGACAGATTTCAGTCGGGCCGCGCTGGGAGACACGGGCTCATCGCACCAAATCAAAACATGCTTCATTAAATCAGAGCTGAACTGACAGTTCCCAAATCACACTGAAGATGCGAAGGTGCACCGACTAAAATTAATGGAGCATATCAGACACGGAAGTGACATCTTTAATTACATCAGATGCGACAGATGAATGCTTGAGAGCTCTTTCGGATGTGTGTTCGGGAGTGTTAATACTGAAAAACAAGCAACATTTTTTTTTCCTGTCTGCTTTTAAAACTACTTCCGTCTTGTCAGGCTACTGGTAAAAAATAGAAAAACATGCTCTTCCTGGTCAGTTCTGTATTGTGGTGTATTTTTTCTTGCACATTCAACAAGAAAAAATGCAGGGTTGGAAAAGTGAAAACTAGGGAGTTATACCCGAATCAAAATACTGTTGTTCACCCCAAAATGAAAATTAGTTCAAATTAGTCCACTTATTATTATGTAGTAAGGTATAAACCCATATATTCACTGCGAAAGACATTTATTAACAGTACGGATTCGTATTTGGTGGATGGATGTGCTTTTTGGAGCTTTAAAAATGGGGCACTATCCAATGCCATTATAAAGCTAAACAGAACAAAGATATTATTTAATTTAACTCCGACTGTGTTTGGCTGAAAGAAGAAAGTCATATATACCTAGCATAAGGGCAAATCTTTATTTTGGGGTGAATTATTTCTTTAAATATCAGAATGTAGTCAATGATCTTCATTCATTATATCTTATGTATTTTTCTTAAAGGGCACCTATTATGCAAAATCCATTTTTACAAGGTGTTTGGACATAAATGTGTGTTGGCAGTGTGTGAAAACGACCATCCTACAATGAAAAAATCCACCCACTCGTTTTTAATCTTCATTAAATCAAAGCATCTCATTAGACACGCTGTTTTGATTATATTGTTAATGTGACATCACATTGATAAAGCCCCGCCCACAGTAACTGACTGACAGTCCGGCATTACCATAGTTACTGCCCTCATTGAGTTCTAAGCTGTCTGTCATATCTCAATAGTGAAATACTATTGTCTCAAATCTTATTTAGTTGAAAGTGTTCACTGTCTTTTTGGTTATGGAGTAAGGAGCAGTAGCTCATTTGCATTTAAAGGCACAGACACAAAAAGAGCATTTTTGCTCCCACCCAAATAGGGACATTTTTGGACATGCCATAATAAATTATCTATGTGGTATTTTGAGCTGACACTTCACAGACACATTCTGGGCACACTTGAGATTTATATCACATTTTGTAAAAATGTATATAATAGGTGCCCTTTAATAATTTAATGTATGAATTCAGTAACACTGTTAGTGTTCATGCATCTATGGAAATAGTGGACAATCTGGATACATACTAGCATATGACTATTTGAAACACACTAACTGTTATTCAGAGTTTAAACTTGTTCAAAATTGGTCTTAGGCATTTTGGTCTCAGCGTGGCTCCAAAAAGCACAATTATTTTCACGAACCAACAGCGACTTAATTACAGTTTACAGGAAAACCGGAATCTCACGACAACACGTTCAGTTTTCCAACTGCACCATCTGTCGACCTCAGCGTCAGGCTGTCCTGCCTGTCCCAACTTTATGGAAAAATCTCCCAAGCACCTGCTAGATTACACGTGCAGCAGAAAGGCCACCACAGGCGCAGTTTTCTAAGCCAAATCCAAAGTGCTTTTGGCACATGGAAAATGCGGGACAATATCATGTACGTAGGAAATGCCAACTGCTGGCTAATGATACATTTAAAATAACCTCGAACCTCGCCGAGGAATCATTAGTCGCTCGCAGCGAGCGATGCCGCAAAACAAGAGCGTGTTGGTAATGACATGGCTTCCTCCTTCCATCACAGACCGCGAGTGTGAGAAAAATGTAATTCTCGGATATTCGCAGGGTGTTCTCAAGTTGATTTGAAAACTAATATTAGACCGTTATATACTGTGCAGGTTACTAACACTCATTTTCAACTTCATATGAGTATATTCACTTCCACAAGGAGAAAATTTGGTGTCTTGCATGAGTCTATCCATTTGATCTAAAACGTGCAATCTTATCTTGATGCAAATAAGACTATATATTTTTGTAATTAAAGTTTTTTCGCATTTATAAGGTTTGTCAAGGACTGACACTGACTCTAGCCTAAAGCGTTGACCATTTTAAATAAGATAAGGTGGGCCCGACACAGATGGGAGACCCCTGAAGCCTTCACATCCTAAACCTTGTATGTCTTTGATGGGCCAAGTATTAAAACAGAATCTGTGGTCTTCAGCACAAATCAAACTGGCTTCACATGAGATACAATGAGGTCAGGATAAACATAAGGTTTCTTTAAACCGTTCAGAGATGTTAACTGATTCATATTACAGTATTTTCCCAAGCTTAACATTCTGTATGTGTCCCTCTGAGCACAGATGTGACTGATGGTTATGGATCATTATCTCTGAAACCCCGAGCG
Source organism: Misgurnus anguillicaudatus (assembly GCF_027580225.2). NCBI lineage: Eukaryota > Metazoa > Chordata > Actinopteri > Cypriniformes > Cobitidae > Misgurnus > Misgurnus anguillicaudatus. The sequence goes on from NC_073339.2 coordinate 46,739,057, forward strand.
CGGTGTGTGATTGAAACGCAGCATTGTAATTAGCAGACAGTGCTGACTATGAAAACTCAAGCATGCGTTGCTGGTGTTGAAATGCCAATGAGAGATGACAAAGAGAAAGTCCATTTAACACAGCCAGCACTCGATCAAACACTACTACAGCACTTTATCTTACTGTGCAAACCATGGCCTTCAAGTATTTTAAGATACATACGGTAAATTGTGACCAGACAAATCATAATTTAGGTCTTGATGTGCAAACCATGTTGAATTTATCTCTTCGAACCTCAATAAATTCTCCATAAAGCAGTAGATGGCAGTGGTAGAGAATTTTCATTGCTTAATTTCAATAAAGTGACAGGTGCATAGAGTACAAAAATGCATAGATATAAACTATGCATAGAGTTTAACATCTGGTCGCACACGTAATCCAGATGCGAATGCTAGTTTATTTGGATGCAATGTGAACATCAATTCTGAGCTATCATCTATTACATGTGCAAAGCCGGCAGGATCAGTGACTTTTACTAGATTTTATAAGTAGAAATGACAGTGATCAGATTACAGATGCCTTTAAAACATATGGTGATTAGAAACAGGATCAAATTTACATATAAAACCTCGCCGCACATGCGTACGCAAGCCCATCTGTGCAAACACCAGAAAGCCTTGCAAACAAACTGAGCGAAGAGAGGATCACACAGTTTATTAAAAATCTAAATGCATTCAGTGACTGGAGATTTCGAAATGATTTCATCTTCGATACTGAAGGTAAAAAACATCAGTTTATACAGCTCGAGTTCTGCTCGCAGGCGCTGAACGCTCTCTCTCCGCATCAAAGGATTTAACATGTAACTTGAAGAAGCGTTTGACAGCAAGATTAACGGCAGGAATAACAGTAGAGTCATGTTAGCTATGAAGGGTATTCGATCTACCTGCCATGCTTTCACCTCTTTAACTCACTTAAACAGCAGTCCAGCTAAACTAAATCTAAGCCAAGTAGATGGCTGAAATAAGACTGCTAATAAGCGGACCGACTCAAGGTCTGGGTATGTGTTATAGGCAGAGTCCTGGGCATGTAGAAATAATTCTTACACTGCAGAATAGTGTTGTTGTGGACATATATAGACTGCTGGATGAACGAAACCCCTGACCTTATTCACATCAGCCCGAGACTTCTCCTGAACTGATTGTGCTACGGTCCTCAAATCACACAGCTTGTTAAAGAGCATTGTGCCAGTACTTCTCTGAGCAATCAGACTTCTGATTTTGACCTGGTGAAGAAGTCTAGGAAGGAACCTGAGATGTACCTAGACACCATAATCCCAGAGACTGGGGGCGCGTTTTTGACTTTGGCCAAAAAACACATAGTACCTAGCCAGAAAGTGTAAAAATTCTATTTAAGTTTTTTATTTATAGAGCTTTTCATAATTGATATTACAGCTTTGCTTTGCTTCAGCTTTGCACACCCCCTAGACACCACCAGAACACCCATAGAAACCCCACAGTAACACCCTAACAACATCCCTGAAGACCTTTGGCAACCCCACAGTAACACCATAACCTCCCTGAACACCCTTAAAAACCCTTACAGTAACACCCTAGCAACCCCCAAACAGCCCTAGCAATCACACAGAACACACATAGCAACACCCTAGCAACCACCAAGAACACACTAGGCAACTTTACAGCAACAGCCTAACAACCTCCCTGAACACCTATGGCAACCCCACAGCAACACCCTAGCAACCACCCAGAACATCCTTGGCAACCTCACAGTAAAACCCTAACAACCTCCCTGAACACCCTTGGCAACTGCTACAGTAACACTCTAACAACGTCTCTAAACACCTTTGGCAACCCCACAATAACACCCTAACAACATCACTGAACCTTGGCAACCGCTACAGAAAAAGCCTAACAATCTCCCTGAACAACCTTAGCAACCCTTACAGCAACACCCCAGCAACCACCCAGAACACCATTTGCAACCCCACAGTAACACCCTAATAACATCCCTGAACACCTTTGGCAACCGCTACAGAAAAAGCCTAACAATCTCCCTGAACAACCTTAGCAACCCTTACAGCAACACCCCAGCTACCACCCAGAACATCCTTGGCAACCTCACAGTAACACACTAGCAACCTTCCTGAATACCTTTGGCAACCCCACAGTAACACCCTAACAGCGTTTCTAAACACCTTTGGCAACCCCACAGTAACACACTAGCCACCTGAACACCCTTGGCAATCCCACAGTAACACCCAAACAACCTCTCTGAAGACCCTTAGAAATCCTTACAGCAACACCCTAGCAACCACCCAGAACACCCTTAACAAACACACAGTAACACCCCAACAACCACCCTGAACATCCTTAGTAACCAGGCCCGGGGCCACGAGGTGGCAAAAGGGGGCATTATCCCCTCAAATCTGATTTGTGCCCCCTCTGTTTTATTTTGTATTCATGGTTACAAATAAAATGTTCAACCTTTTGAGTTAAATAATAATTTAACCTTATCCACATATGGGATTTAGAATGTTACGTGACATTACTGCCAGATTCAAATGTCTTTCGCGTTGGTTGGTGCTGAGCCAGACGGACGAGCTCAGCGCTGTCATATATCAATGCAGTGTTTTCAACTTATAATGTTTATTTTAGATTTCAGACATTTAAATACACATAAGCACAGGTAAAACAATAGCCTATTTAGTTTGTAAAATGCACACTGATGTATTTGGAAGCAGCAATAAAATCTATTCAAATAAGATAATAATTTGCAAATAATAAATAAATATTATTTTCAAATAATAATAATTTGTAGACGTATGGTATTCATATCAGACAAACACAGTGGAAGTATAAAGTTTACTTTATTGTTATAAAGGTTTTAATAATGATACCTGTTTGAAAGACGAGGATGCGCACCTATCAATCAGATATTTCATAACAGAGCAAGCGAGGCCAGAGATGAACGCATGCTCTTAAACAGGAAATTATATATGGAATAATTTGTGCATCTTTGAATAACTGTAAGAATACATTTCCTTTAAATATCATTTTTGTCAAATAAAGTTTTTAGAGATAATAATGTTTTATCCACTTTTTGCTTATTTAAACTTGCGGTTATCAGCGCGTTTGGCGCATTTTAGCCTACCTCAGAGTTTATTTCAGTAATATTGCTGTTTTTCCGGTAATAATAATACAATTTACATGTCAATCCTGCTTCCTTCTCTGTTTATTAATTTCATTATGCTGTTATGTTAAGTTATATTTGGAAATATATTGCCATATGAGACGTCCATTGCCGTTAATACTCTCGTCTAATTCAAATCCTATGCGGAATAATGTGTGCATCTTTGAATAACTGTAAGAATACAGTTTCTTTGAAAATAACTTTTGTCAAAGTTTTGAGAAATAATGTTAGGATATTTATTGCAGACGTTTATTGCCGTTGAATAGCCTACTCTCGTATATATGACAACATATATAATGTGGTATACTGCACAGTTACCCTGGTAATTTTAATTTATATGTGGAGATAAATAAACCTTTGCAAATCTGCTGATTTAATCCATTCATGTCCTGACCACCAGGCTAGAGATTTTAAACATCCTTAATCCACACTTACTAGTCTATCAAATAATATCTCGTGATCTATCATCATTAGTGAGTTTCTGGTTAACTGTGCTGTGCAGTTGCATATGGAGTGTTTTATGTAGCGCTGCATTTAAAAATATGTCTTTCCAAAGCAAGATCTCAGTGTATCATTGATGGTATAAAGTTAAGCCCCCTCAACAATTTCACATGCCCCCTCAGTGATTTCATCCTGCAGCCGGGCCTGTTAGTAACCCTTACAGTAACGCCCTAGCAACTACCCAGAACACCCTTAACAACCATACAGTTATATCCTCATTTAGCAACCACCCTAAACACCCTTAACAAACACACAGTAACACCCCAACAACCACCCTGAACATCCTTAGCAACCCAACAACCCTTACACCTAGAACATCTTTAGCAATGACACAGTAGTGCCCTAGCAACCACCTAAAACAGTCTAGGATTGTGAAGACATGTTTTGTAGATGCATGGGGGGGGGGGGGGTCTGGTTAATAACATTTTACCTGCATATCCTCCCACTAATAACAGCACACAATTATGTAATGATTTTCCCTTAGAGTATGTAAACAAGGCTTTGTTATTTTGGTAAGTCCTGAGCTTGTAATCAGATTGCTTTACTGTAATCATTATTCCTGGACAGTCGAGCTTTGCTACTGATTACATTTTTAAAAGGTAATCAATAATCTGAAACTCATATTAAAAGTCATTCTTCACACCCTGAGGATAACTTCAAATTAAAAAACAATAAACGATCATATTTGCACAGAGCTACTCTTTTCTGCTCATTTTGTTTTTCTCAAGAGTCCACTGTTTTGATAGTTCTCCGTTGCACCATTACGGAGAGAATAGCATTAATACACATTTTTAAGGCATAACTTGTTTTCATAAAACGATTTAAAGTTTCCTCTATGGGAAATTATTTGAAATTTGCATCTCTTTGATGCCCAATATCTCCCTGGACCAGTCAAGCTGGGTAGTAAATATAACTCAAAGTTTGAGATGTTCTTTATGAAAGTTTTATATCCATATCTAGAAATCACATTATAAAATATTTACCTCAAAATAAGCACAGAAAAAATGCTAATGTGTTGCTTTCTGGTTTTCTGAGAACTAAAAATAAATAAAATGTCTACTACTCTATATGCTACTCGCGCAAGATTAAAAAAAAACTTTGCTGGAAAAATCTCAGTATCAACAAGAGATTTCTGGATAAACACATATTTGATAATTTATCACACCTGAATTAACTCACGCAAAAAAAAAATGCATTCCTGAGGATCCTCCATAGACGCTTTGAAATTACCATTCATCCACTTTGCATATGTTCATATACACAGTGACTTGCAGTGCATACAAAATATATTATCGATATATGTGTCATCTGAGATCAAACCCAAGACATTTGCTCTGCTAACACACTTTTCAATGTGTCAATATTTCACCAAGCGAAACACGATACAAACTGCTTTTAATAGCAGCTAGAATCATGTACAGTTCAATATAAGCACGACTCATAAGGTGACATTCACACAAAATCTGAAGAGACAAGATGTGTGAATGCAGACCAGGTGGACGCATGCTTACGATGCTACAGCATCAGCAATGTTCACAGGTCACAGCGACCGCCTGCCATCCAATAAACGTCAGCTTTTTGCTTCGCTTAAACATGCACCCTGCTATAATCCGCCTAACTTCATAAACCTTGTAATACGTCAATGCCGAGCCCTCGAGTACATCCAATAAACCAAATTAGACATACGCCCGTCATTCTGAAACTACAACGGCGTTTAGGAAAAACAAGGCTGAACTGAAGAGTCTCTCATTGTTTTCTTTGGCAGAGAAAGAACCATCTGTATCATTACAATTGAATCTTGAGTCAAGCTGGCAGCAATTACATTACACATAATGAGTGTTTGATTGTACCATAAGATAAATTACTTTTCCTTAAAAGTGGGTAAATTGGAGTAATTGATGAGGGGATTATAACAGTAAATACAAGAAAACTCTTGTTGTGTTTCATCTTCGAGATCCCAACGGATACGAACAGATTCGGTGCAGTTTTGTGGGAACTGTTCGATATCACATGATTGTTTTCTGTCCATATCGATTTTAACCTGAATTCTTCATGTTGTGCAGGATGTTGAATGACTCGAGTCCATTCATCCATTTTCTATACACCGAGCTGGAGTCTCTTCAAGCGTATCTTGGAAAACACTCTGAACAGGTGACTGGTCTATAACCTATGTCAACTAGAAAAACTAACTATTTCAGCTAACACACGATTCATCTCGACTTACATGTACAGTATTCATCAGATGCTATTATTAAAAGTCATTTACAAAAAATAGGCATTTTTGCCTTTGCTAACAATAAGGATAGTACATAAAGCTATGTTTACATTTAGATATAGAAAAAAAATGTATAAAGGATTAAAAATTGGAGGGTTTATTACTACTGAAGATCATAACTTAATATCTTTTATTTGTTTCATTTAACTGTAGCGATAATACTGTAAATAATGAATGAATTATTAAGTACACTTTAACTCTTTCACCGCCATTGACGAGTTATCTCGTCAATTAAAGGAGCAGTCCACTTTAAAGATGGGGTCCATTGACTTTTCATAGTAGGAAAAAAATACTAAGTCACTGGGCCCCCTCTTTAAAGTAGACTACTCCTTTAAAGGTGCAGTGTGTAAATTTTAGCGGCATCCAGTGTTGAGGTTGCAACCAACGACTCAGTCCACTGCTCACCCCTCGCTTTTGAAACGCAAAGAGAAGCTATAGCCGCCACTGGAAAAAAACATGTAATTGATGGAGAAAACTTAGTAAAAAAAGTTTGTCCGTTAAGGGCGTCTGTAGAAACATGGCGGCACAAATTGGCGACTTCCACGGAAGGGGACACAGATAAAAACGTCTCATTTTAAGGTAATAAAAACATAATGGTTCATAATAAAAATGTCTTTATACACCCCTGATAATATAGTTTTGTATATTATTTTGCATTTCTTTCAAGAGATCCTTCTAAAAATTACACACTGCACCTTTAAGAGAAAACGCTTCCCTGACAATGACGAGTATTTCCGGCTTTCCGCAATACTGCTATTATCCAACAGGTGGCGACTTATAAAACCAGGAAGTATCTCTCTAGGGCCAGCAGCTGTATGTCTGTCTAAGTTTTAAGGATCGCTCTGAATCTGATGTCTATCAAAAGTCCTTCACAAAAATATCTCAGCCCCCAAAATTTTGTGTTTTTAAAGAAACCTACCCATATTTGAGAGGTGATAAAAAGAGAACAAATGAAGGTAGCAAGAAAAGTTTTTGTTTGTTTGTTTAAAACCAGAGGGTCTGTTCTTTCATTTGATATATTGTATGTTATATATTTATAGAAGAACATTTTCTGGAAGGTATTAAACTTTTGTGAAAATCATGAAAAAAAAAACGCTGGCGGCGAAAGAGTTAATAATAATGTCATCCGAAAGTTACCAACATCCAGGTACGTTACTTATCAAATTAAGAGATTTTAACCTGCTTTAATATGTTATAACAACTCATTACTAGTCAAAATGTAAAATAATAAAAAATTATAATAATTTAAAGGTGCCAACGAATCTAAACCTGTATATTTTGTTTAGTTCTGTACATGGTAATGATATAGCATGAGCCTCAAACACGATTGTTTCCTCAATATTCAAAAAGTACAGCTATGCTGTATAGCTTGAAATAAGATTGAGATTTCACAACGCTACACAACCAGCAATGGGACCCAACTCTGCCCAGCCAACGAAGTCATGCCAAAACTTGGAGCAAGTCTCTATGGTATTCATTAGTCTACCTGGCCACAGGGACGCTATGCATATGGTCACAGCCATATGGTGGGTCCCATGGCCCGTTGTGTGCGACTTCTGAAAGAGTTCCTGCCAACGTTTTCACCCTCGGCATCTCAGTAAAACCCTCACGGAAACGCTCCGGTCTAATTTACAGCCAACAGGAATGATTTGCCCTTCTCTTTGATAGCTCACAGCGCTCCGAGCACCTGAAGAGAGCCCCAACAAACCGCATGCCATTTTACTTCATTTTGTTTTGTGGTGAGGACCATGAAAAAAATCAATGATCATTGTTGTTTATTGCTTGGCTGGTGTGTGGAGACTTTTGTCAGCGCCCACCCAATAAGTCATTTATCATGTAGCGGAACCCTGCAGAGAATGATGGGAGAGCAAAAACGAGAGAGCATTCGGACTCGTTTAGGAACAGCAAAGAGATTCTCGTCATTCGTCATGGCAAGACGTGGAAATCTGAGCACCCTCTTAATTCCATGACTAATCAACTCCCGGCATGCTGGCCGGTGTTGGTTGTATTTGCGCGAGGTGGTGGGACTCGCGTTCGATAGCACTGCTAGTTCTGCACAGAATGAATTGGCATCGATCGGCCATCAGATACGAGCCCATCAAAACCACCTCTGGAACTGTGGCTTCGAGGATGTGAATCGAGTCTCGTCCACTTCCATTAAAGGTTCTGACTCAAGCACGTGTCAGGTTATTAGGCTAAACGCGCTAAGCTATTTTTATAGATTACACAGCTAGCTCAGGTGAACCATTACCTCATTATTGAGAGAAAAGTAGCGGTCGAATGTGAGCAGATCTTCAGCAGAGGTCTGTATTGATCCGGTTCTAAGAGTCTCTCTCTCTTACTTACTCTATTAGATCAAAGTGAATCTCATAAGATTTGGGCAGAACTCCACCGCTGGAACTGTTGACTACATCTTGGTGTAAGTGCATGGCTGATGCGAGCTACATGAATAGACTTCATGGAGATGCATTTCACAGTGTAATGTAGAAATGAATCAATCGGTAGAGATCCTGTTGTACTGTTTATATCATGGTATATTATTATATGACTCACTTCCCCTTTTTTAAGGGGAATTGATACTTGCTTACATATAGTTCCTTATTGAGTGCATTTACATGCACAGTCTTATCCCGATTATGCTTAAATAAACTGATCATATAAATGCGCAAAAACGTTTTCTTTTATCAGGAAAAGGTCATAAATGGCTAAAGCAAAATCCAATTGACACAGGTGGGTTTATGCCCAGCACTTCGCCTTCATGATATATGTATATAGATGGTTTCATCGGACGCACGCCTGTTGTTGCAATTACACATTTCGGTCTACGATCGGAAGTTATGTTTGTTCCGCGAAAGCTGTTTGTTTATGTTGTTACTGCTGAAACCGTCTATAAACGTCTTTAATGGCTTTCTTGCCATTTTTGTTTGTGTGCAAAAGATAAACGTTACAATCGGTAAAATAAAATGACACATTAGGTCTGCTCTCAACTCGTGCATTTGACTGTGAAACTGCGAAATTAAACTCAAGACATGAGAAAAGATAAACAAGGGTTGCGTTTCCCAAACAACGACATAACTCACTGCTGAACCACCAAAGTAAGATGCATAGTTGGAGAAACGAACAAGCATGTCACGTTTTCCGAAAGCATAGAAACTTTGTCGCACATTCATAATTTGAACCATGTTGGTTTAACAATATAGTTGATGATGTCACGTGGGAGGTGGAGTACTTATTAATCTGTGCAAATCGATTTGATGTCAGATTACTGCTGTAAATAACGCATATTGCACCGGACAACTGATTTTTTTATTGTGATTTAGTTATCTGTTTTTTTAATATTTAATTAATGCGCAAGATCCCTCTTACGTCATTTCTCCCAGGGATTCCCCAGGGTCTTAAAGCTCCTAGGGCTGCGCACATGCGCAGTTTTAAAATTCAGCACTTTAATTCTGTTTACAAACTTAAAGACGTAAAATAAAATGTTTATATATTTAGAATAATTGATATAGACTGTACTACATGTTTTTTGCTTATTTTGTTCAAAAGCATGATAAACAAGTATACATATGATTATAACAAGGAACTATGCTTCTAATGACAGGTGAAGAGCTACTATATCGTTTAAACTACACAAGTTTGCGATGCAGTTTGCAAATGTTCGTTTTAACTATGATTTCGGGAAACACCAAATCGTTAAACTTTGTCTGTAACGACGAAACCTACGACAGTAGTTGGCTAACAATGCTTTTGGGAAATGCACCCCAGTATAGCTTTTGACAGATTTTCTGCTATCTTTTTTGATAACTATACTGTAAAAGTTCCTTGTTGCTCTTACATTTTAAGTTTAATCAATCTGAATTTACAATTTATTTCAACTTCCTTGACCATTGAGGAGTTGCTATAATTTATAAAAAATTATTTAAGCTAATTCAACTTTTTATCATTTATAACAACTCTCCACTAGTCAAGAAAGTTGAAATGAATTGTAAATTTAAGTTGATTAAACTTACAGTGGAGACGGACTATAGGCGATGATGTCACTGCCTGCGAGAAACCTGTCAAATCCCCAAATCTGCATAGACGGTCTATTGGTTTGCAAGCATGTAGATGCATGAAAACACAGTGTAAAAATACTTTGCTGCCTTAAAATTTTTGTTAAATCAACTCAGATTTACAAGTCATGTCAACAGAGATGAGTTGTAACAACTTATAAAATATAGTTGAGAAACTTAATTTTATAAGTTATAACAACTCACCTGTCGTTATAACAACGTATCTCTAGTCAAGATAAATAATAGTAAGTTAAAATGACTTGTAAATCCGAGTTGATTCAACAAAACATTTTAAGGCAGAAAAGTATTTTTTACAGTGCAGGTTTCTATATATCCAATTATTTTGAGCATTTGCATGCACTCAGTGAATTTTCAGACTCATATGAATGACTATTTTAGTATTTTTATCTTTAAAACAGCATTCTGCCAATGTACCTTATATGAAAAAATTACAGACATTATCTGCCACGCAAATAAACAAGACTGAATTAATAAAGTACCTAAACTCAACCAGAGCACATAAAATAAAAGTCTAGCATTTGCTTTTAAAGAAAATCTTCTTTAAATTACCACAAAACCATAAGTTACAGAGATGACCAGCTCATAATAGACCACCTTTTGAAGTTCATCTCAATACAAACCCATTCTCTAAAAAATGCCTCTATGTTGTCAGACTATGAGAAGATCCCAGCTCACTGTTGCCTTTATCTTCTCTCCCAAAATCTGCTTTGCCAGACTAATATAGCAGCATATCATCCTGACATAATCTACCTGAACACACAAAAGAAACTTTAGAGAAATGAGTGACAGGACACAGTGAGCCAAAGCAAACACGCTCTCAAAGACAGATGAGATGAAAGGTCTTGGAACGACCGACGGCTTGCTGTTTCATGGGTCTGAAGTTCTTTGAGAGCCTGCCAGACCACCGCTAACCAAATCAACAAACATGATTAAAGACCGCCAAGCGCCTTCTGTACTGCTGGTTGGGGTTACCCTTTAAAATAATAATAACGCTGTTATCACAAGTCTAACTAATGAAGAGATCAGTGTCGTACCGCATAACAAATGAGTTTTCAGACCAAACACTGACTAATTCTGCCGTACACACGTGATGCCTGCTCATATCCAAATGGTGGGTCCAGACTTATTTTCAAGGTCTTGTGAAATGGATTTAAATATGGTAAAATGTACTGCACTTTTATAAATGGAGAAAAGCATTATCAAATTGGCCAAATATTTAATAAACTTTGATTGGATGTGGAGAACTTGAGCTTCTTGTGCTCCATTCGGATATGAACAGCTACTTGTATGTAGTCTCAACCTTTGGACAACCAGCCCATTTACACACCATGTGATATATGTTCAACACAAAACAAAAATGGAAGACACTTGGCAAGCATCTATTTAACTATAACTTTACATAACACAAGACTTCATTACATAACGAAAGGTCACATTTTAATAACGCCATCTAAAAGCAAAGTCCTGTTTATTCAGATGAACCCCGCCCTAAATTTCACATGTAAGCCAAATGGTCTCTTCCTCTCAAAGTGGCCATTTTTTTGGCCAGAATATTTTGCAATAAGAATTAGACTTAAATTAGTGTGTAATGAAGTGTCTGTCTACATGAGACTTTATTAGAGGAATAAAGTGGGGGCAAGTAGTCACAAACTCTCTTCTCAGCTACGTTTACTTCATATCCCACTTTCTGTCATTCCTACTGGGACTCGAGACCCAAATTGAATGAGTTTACACCGGATTTTCTGAAAGCCACCATATGCCACAGATGAAGATTCCCACTAACTTGCAAATAACAATTTTGACATCTCATATCATTTGCTTAAAATTTTTCTCAAGCACACAAGAAGATGATAAAGAAAATAATGTATTCATGCATGCAATACTAAATTTAATCTGACCTGGTTTAATGATTTTTCTGTCCCACTTAATGTCTATGGGTTTATGACCCTGCTACCATGGTACATTCTTAAAAAAATAGTATTTTTATGTCACTACCTCCAAAACCCAACAAAACCTTCCTGATTTGATGAAATAATTTTAATATGCTGTCATAAACCCTCCAAGATGTTTAACCCAAACACATTAAACTGCACAATATCAGCAGCTTTCACCTTGTGCTAAAATCAAAATATGCTCTATTCCACGAGCCACTGATTCACAAGATGGTAAGACGACAGCAATTCATTCAACATTCCCATAACCCGGACCCATAGCTACGGACCGCATGCACTACATAAGCGGCAGAAGCACTCAGCCTTACTGTAATTTAAAGTCCATTTAATGTACATTAACGGGCTTATGAGCATTTTACAGTTCCTCACCGAAACCCCCTTTGCCATTAATGAGGGGTCACACATGGCTTGCAGGTGGAGGCGCTTCCGCTAAATGTCAATGGACGAGTGCACTGTTAGCTAGAAACTTTGGTTCTGCCTGTGGCAAATGTCTAAAATGATGCATGCAGGCTATTAAATTGGCAGATTTTAAAACTAGAGCTTTCGTCCACTCAGAAGGGAGTGTAAGATGTAAAATCTGCCTATTTTGTGCTGGAATATTGGACCCATACAGCAAAAAATAGATTTATTTGGCCAAAAATATGTTTTAAATATATGCTAAATAAATTTTGTAGACAGTAAAGCTTAATTAAAAATATATTTAAACCTTATTTTCCGTATTTTCTAATTTTACAACCCCCCCCAAAAAAAAAAAATCCTGGCCAAAATATAAAAGTTTGTAAAAATGTATAAAGTACAAGTATAAAATGAATAAGAATGTATAAAATATAAAATTATAAGTATATTTTTGCATATTTACTTTTAATATTTTCAAACCTGTTATGTTTCTTCCAATGCGACGTGAATATAAAGGCTCAAAATATATTTATTTAAAAAAACATACAGAAAATGGCCAAAAATATATTGGTGAAAATACTACAATTTTAATTAAAAAATACTATATTTTAAAATATATCTTTGTAAAAATATTTTTTAATATAATTTTGTAAAAATATTTTTAAATATATTTCAGTACATATATTTTTGGCCATTATTGTATATTTTGTATTATATTTTATAATATATTTTTTTACCATATGGGAAATATTATTGTTTGCAATGCTATGCAAGGCCATCAGGATCATACATAATCAAAGTATATTTAATATCAATAAAATGAGTCAAAAACGTTATCAAACATGCAATCTATGCAGTATTTACAGGCAAATCAAATGGTGCCTATAAAAGTCTGTGATAGTTATAATTAATTGTATATATTATAACCTTTGCCTCTCTATCTCCATTTCTGTTTAAAAGATAAAACAGCATGCTTCTTTACATTCTTACAGTAAATGTATGTGCATTTTAAAACAACTGATATTTCCCATTAAATCTAACCCACCAGCGGTCTATATTACGATCATTATTATAATGTTATCATTGTGAATGTGAATTGTAAGGTACGTACTTGATTTATTTTTTTATTTTTATTCAAATAAGTTATGAATTACAGGTTTAAATTAAATTAAATTAAACAACACATTAAAAAAACATTAGGATTTTGATCCCAATCACAAGTTATCCATATTTTTTTCTAAATCATTATCCATATAGGTTCCCTTGCCACACATAGCCCAAATATCTTTCCTGTAATCAGTTCCCATATTCGTTTTAAAATCAGTAAGCATGAGAATTGCAAATGCATCCATCCATCATCCAATTGGTGTCATTTTTTGGAAAACCGGGAATGTCAAGGGAACATTCCTGGTCCACTGCACACTGTACAGATGTTAACTGGAGCATGCCGTTATGTTACAGGTAGCAGCTGGTGGTTGGATTTGCCCAGAAGAAGCTCGAGGCATCTCCAAAACCTCACATACAACCCAGCTCGACCCATCATAACACCCAGTGAGAATTAGCCGGCACAACGACTCGCTGCTGAAAGCCAGCCAAGTTGTCCTCTACATTCATTTCATGGGCAGAAATCAACATTATTTGACTGTTTTATTTGCGACCACATCACATTCATATGGGTACATGTTTTTATCCCTAAGATGTATACATCATCTGAAAGCTAAATAAATAAGGTTTCCATTGATGTACGCATGGTTTGTTTGGATAGGACAAATTTGAGATACAACTATTTCAAAATCTGGAATCTAAAGGGGGTCGCACACCCGACGAGAAGCGCCACAAATCTAAAAACAGAACACATTATTTTCTATGAATGTACGCATACCGGTGGCGGCTATCCACTGTGACTCTCGACACTACTCAAATCCCTGTCGCGCCACTAACATAGTTTAACATTAAATAACATCATATTTGTCCCAAATTGTTAACGATTAACATTGGCTGCTAAAGTATATTTTGCATTTTGAAGTAGACGCTATCTGACTGAACATGCGCTATTTAATGTGCATTTCCGGTGTACGATACCTTCAAGTTGTCCTAGACGTGACGCGATGTATCGCTGGGCTTCTCGTATCCAAAAAAAATAGAAAAAAATATCAAAATTGCCTTAAAGTTGTCCAAATGAAGTCATATTACTAATGATAAATACCTTTCTGATTACGGTAGGAAATAAAAATCGATAATTTTTACTCATATAATGTATTGATGGCTATTGCTACAAATATACCCGTGCGATTAAAGACCAGATTTCGTGGTCCAGGGTCACATATGGACCTCGTATTTAAATATATGGGTCCCAGTATTTCACATACCTTTTTGCAAAACCTTGGCAGGTCAACTTTGTTTCTTTGATAATGCATGTGTTGGTATGCACACTATTGGTATGTAAACTATTTTTAACCCAGCATTGGGTCATAAAAGGACAAATACAGCTGTTGGGCTCAATTCACCCAGAAAATTTTTACATTTATTAACATGGGTTATTACAGCCCAGCATAGGTTAAACTATAACCCAACGGGTTGGGTTTGTCCCTCTTTGACCCAACACCGAGTTAAAAATAACGCAGCATTTTTGCATACATTTGTGATCTGTGGTCACTGTTATTAAAAAATAATAAAAATAAATAAACAGTAGGCTACAAATGTTTTATTGGTATATCCACACTGATATTTAAAAACTATAGGCTTCTCTCAAACTATATCACATATGGCCTTTCCCACTTTATACACCATTATTTATTATAATAAGAGTGATTATACTGATAACATTGTGAAATGCTTTATGTCTGGTGTAAACATGCCAATTCCTGTTTAATATGTCATATAAATAAATAAAAATCATTGATGGCAAGTATATACAGCCTAGTTAAAAACCTGTGTAACAATAATCTAGATATAAACACAGATCTTTGAGTAATCCACATCAGTCAAGTCTTTAATACAAAACAACAGGACACAAATCCAGCCAGCATGTCATACTATTTATCTTAGATAACTATCATGAATATAATGCACTGCTTCTGATCCGCATCACATCCTCTGTTATCCACTAAAACTAAATCCAATTCAGATTAAACACTTTCCATGATCAAACACAGCCATTATCCAGAATGCAAACTTCAATTCCTATCCCCTCATCTAGATGTACGGGTGGGGACGGCTCTTATCTTATAAATGGAATATTTTCTGCTTCAGTAAGGCACGTCAGATCTTCCATTGTTTAAATATTAGTCTAATTCCCAATGCATTAACATAAGACCACATTACTCTTCCCTGCTTCCCGCCTCACCTCCATCCCAACAGACTTCAAAGATGTAATGGTGCGTGACTTCCTCATCTGAGACGACTGTCTGTTACACTTTGATTATTTCACGGACAATGGGCTTCATAAATATCTTGTAAGAGTGTCGGGAGAAATTCACCTGGTACGGCAACAGAAAAAAAGCAAATGTTTCTTTCCATCAGAGAAAAATAAATAAAACGTTTGGTGCAATAAAGTCCACAAATTGACTTTGATGGCTGTGACAGTTTGTGACAAATGTGTTTTTGCTGAAATGCGAACAGATATACGCAAACAAATAAATAAAGGGAAAATAATTGGAAATGCGTGAGATGCAAGTTTGGCCACCGGTTTGTTTTGAAATGCAGCGACGTTCTCGGCACGCTTCAGTACAGCTTGTTATCCAATCTGTTAAGAGTTCTCGAGGTATTGAGTCTGTCAAAATAAGCTTTTACATCATCAGCGTCTGAAACAGACACTGAACTAAAGTAATACGGAGGAAGACTGCTGTGAATTCTTATCAGGCTGCAAGTTTCTGTAATAAACTGCAAACCAGCCAGTGTCCTTTTCATGGCAGGTTAAATGTGCTGGATGGTTATATTATACACAAAGGTAAAATATAGTGAAAATATTACAGCCCGATTTCATCACAGTTTATAAAAGCTAAATCTAATAACATAGTTTTAAAAGAAACAGTTCACCCAAAATCAAAGATGATATATGAAAAAATATATATATAAATGATTTAATTTTCATAAAATTTTATAAAATAGTATCTATTATATAGTATATCCTTTATAGAATCAGCTATGTCTGGCTTTTTTATTTTTTTCTTCCTAGGACTTTTTCCTCCTGACTAAAAAGCCGAGAGTTTTTTTCTCCTAGGAGTTTTTTTCAACCCCAAGGGAGTCGGCTGACATTGGCTTAACTTAACACTCTCGTCTATATACTATATCGTCGCTGCCCGATGAAACTCACGTATGTCCAAAACGGTTATTTTTCAGGAAGTGAAAAAAACATTGTATTTCAAAAGCAGTTGAATGTAGCGTTGTCATACTTGGTACGGCATCTTTACATGTAACCATATTCTTGCCAGTATAATGATATAATCCACATTTGACCAAAATTGAGTTTAAATGGATATCCGTGCATATTTTACAGTAACGGTGGTCCATACGCGTTCTTCCGATCATTAATTAGAATGGCCAAGTCGCGTTTCATATTGACAGATGAATTCGCTCAGTTTATTAAATAGCCTACCTCTTGGTTTATTAAATACGCTTAGTTCATTTAATATTAATTATAAATTTATTAACTGTCCCTTGCAAACTATGAAGGGACAATAAATCAATACACTGACATGGTAATGCTAGACAGATACTTTGATTGCACAGTCCTACCGTAATGTTGTCACTCCCTGATGTACGTCTGGCGTCAGGGGGGAAACGTTTACCTCGATGAAGGAAAGTCAGTAGGTACGTTACGTTTACATGCAACCAAATAATCCGTTTGTAATCATATGGATGGCTCGATTGTATTGAAAAGCCTTCATGTAAACACCTTAATCAATACGATTGAGGACAATCGGATGCAAATTTGGATCGTATTGAAGGGGGTGGTGTACTCCGATCTGTGATCCGATCTGCAGGGAAAAAGTACGCATGTAAACACGTGAATCGTCTCACCAGGCTGTGTTAATTCGGCTATCCAGTCCTGAGCTTCGATGAAACTTCACAAGACCGGCGAAATGTTTCCACAGGGCGGGAGATATGCGGCGTGATTGACAGCTTTGACACCAAATGGATATACGTGAAAATCAGATGACATGATTTCACAACTTTTCATTGGCCATTTAGATATGTGAAGCATACTGTGTACGGAAATAAACCTGGACATTCAATCCGTTGAAAAATCTCAAAATCGGCAAAATGGACATATGTGGTTTTCATCGGACAGCGACGATATACTCTCGCTAGTACAGTTTTATCTTAGCCGCTGTACTCTGCTACTTATGTTGTCCAACATTTTTTCTGTTTTCTCTTCTGCATTTATTAATGTAAAGCTGCTTTAAACATTTGTGAAAAAGCACTATATAAATAAAATTGAATTGAATTGAAAAATGACCTCATTTTGTATAAAACTCTTTCTTCCGTAAAATACAAATTATGAAATAATACAAAAAAATCAATTCAGTTCAATCATAAATAAGATCTCTTTAATATATATCTTGTTTAAATCTGCTTTTTGCCTACCTCGCACTTCTCCCTTCACATATTATATCAAAAAGGGTTTTTTTTTTCAATAAAAATAAATAATTTTTTTATAAAAAGAAGACAAAAAGTGACTAACAAGTGTTTATTAAAAATCAAAGTATTTACTGGATATTTAGCGTCGGTGTAAGGAAGGCTTTCATTCTCTCAATAATGCAGCATCCATTTAATAATTTTAATAAAGATAATCATTTACAATCTATGTCATTATTGCATCATGTTAACTCTTTCACCGCCAGCGTTTTTAAAAAAAGTTGCCAGCCAGCGCCAGCGTTTTTCATGATTTTCACAAAAGTTGAATGCCTTCCAGAAAATGTTCTTCTTCAAATATATAAACATACAATATACCAAATGAAAGAACAGACCCTCTGCTTTCAAAAAAATTTTTTTTTCATCCTACCTTAAGTAGTTCTTTTCTAATCAGCTTTTGAATATGGGTAGGTTTCTGCAAAAACACCACATTTTGAGCAAAAAGCAGAGATAATTCCATTTTTGTGACGGACTTTTCATAGAGATCCCATTCAGAGCGATCTTTAAAACAGACACGGACATGCAGCAGCTTGTCATAGGGCAATACTTCCGGTTTTAAAAAGTTGCGGAAGGGCGCCACCTAGTGGATAATTTCTCTTGATTGACGAGATATCTCGTCAATGGCGGGGAAAGAGTTAATAAACAGAAATACTGAGGTGCAAATAGTATCTGCCAATATAGATAGCATCTCATTACTTTTTACACTTAAATGTAATATTCCTACTGTAAATAGCATATCGCTAAGAAAATGCTTATATTTGCACTTAGTCCAAATACTTATTTGCAGTTAACTGCAGTTATTTGCACTTAGTGTCTTTAAACAACCTAAATAACAAATTTTAATTATACAGAATCTTCCAAATCTGTAATAAGTGAAAAATGACATGTTTGTCAAATATGCAACGCATACTCAAAATGTCACCTCTGCATTTAACCCATGCCAGTGAGTAGTGAACACACACACACCCGGAGCCGTGGGCAGCTATCCCTACAGTGCCCTGGGAGCAATTTGGGTTAACGTGCTTTGCTCAGGGGCACTTTGCTCAAAGTCGCATCCTGCCGGCCGTGAGACTCAAACAGACAACTATCACGTTACAAGCCCGACTCTCTAACCACTAGGCTACAACTGCTCTGTATACTGTATATACAGGTATATATATATATATATATATATATATATATATATATATATATATATATATATACACACACACCAATAACTTTCAGAAGATCCAGTTAAATACATTCATACAGTATGTGCACAAGTGATTCTGAAGGTGTTACCATGGTAATTTAGATCACATGTTTGTTTATTTCCTGAAATATTTCTTGACGAATCTCCCCCGGGCACAACCGATGCTGAATTCTGTCAAGCATGTAATGATTTTCTTATGTAAACAACAATAAAGCCATCCCGAGAGTGAGCTTTACTTGTGATGTGGCACCTTGGCGTGTCGTCGGAGAACTTGAATCCAAAACTTGCTCTGTATTTGCTGCAAATCTTTCAAATTTTCTCTGTAGTGCCAATCCGGGGGGGTTGATACAGCGAGTCCCTATGGAGGCAACAAAGACTGTTCTTGAAGGGTAAAAACATGACAAATCAAAGACGTTTCAAGTCCCAGAGCACAGGGTTTGAAACAACAACGACTTTTCACTCTCGGCTAGAAGAAACAGTGTAGGACAGAACCTTCTGTCCGCTGGTATTGTTTTGTCATGTTGTTTAAATCTTATCTCTGGGTATTGATTGTTTTCTAACTGCTTGACCATTAACAAGTATACATTGATTTCTAGGGAAGGAAATGTGAAGTGTTTCCCATGCAGTGAAAAAACTGCTTAACAATATGTTATGGTGTTGTCAGTGAATTGTCAGTGAAGTGTTCCCTGAGGTGTTGCTTAGGAATTGCTAAGGTGTTTTGGGTTACTTAGTCCAATTTATACTTCTGCGCAAATTGTGCCCATGTGTAGATGCGAACCATATGCCATAACCTACGGTGTAGCCTGACGCGCACCTCTCTAAAGTTGTAACAATGCGGCAGTTCTACGCAGACCGCAAGTGCTGTGATTGGCCTGCAAAAACCCCTCCTGTAAGCTCAAAAAAATCTATGTCGCATTTCTGCTTGTGATGGTAAAAACAAAGATGGACACAACTCAAGCCGCTGTCTGTTTACCTCCATCACTTCTCAAACAACGTACACAACAAGCTGACACTTCTTGGCTTTTGCCATGATACTGTAGCATGCCCGTGGACATTCCCTACTAGCAATCTGCATGTGTAATTGTACTTCGTTACGAACAATGATGCAAAAATGAAAACTGACGCATGACCTATGGCAGGGTTTGATGCACACACGCAAAAGAGTTTGGGTCTTCTCAAGTCCATTTGGCAAAAACACATTCATTTTGAATTACCCGAGACACGATGCCGCTAATATTATACCCAACCTGTGTCCAAGCCACATGTGAAACTTTTAGACGTGAACCAGCTCGAGTTGGGTCGGACCTTGGGCTTTCGCATCTAAGTGGATCCCTGAAAGACCTCTACTTCACATGGGTTCTAGTGTTGGGCGATATGCCCCATTTTGAGATCGTCCTATTGTCAGCCTGTGAGATTGCCGATACACGATAGTATCGGGGGCGGGGCAGTAGTTTACTCATTTAATTTTTTGTTCATTTTTTACATTTTTATTTATTCATCACTTGATCGATGAACAAAAAAGAAGCAAGGGCAACACTGTCATGACCGCAACCTTCTTAAAACTGATGCCATAAATCCGAGCACGGAAAAGGTTAGGCGTTCTAAACTTTCCTGCATCCCAGGGAGTACACGATACTATCATCTATTGACACAACGATAATGGGTTCCCAAATGGAATCTGTCTATAAGCTTTCATAAATAAACACAACATTTATGAAATGTGTAGTCTAAATGCATTTACTAGAAATAAACTAATGATAATCTTAGGCTATAAGCATACAACACTGCAGTTGCTCGACTCGAACGACATCACCACCAAGCTTCCAACATCTCTTTCAAAATGTATTAAAAACATATAAAAAAACAGCTCCCTGATTAGGACCTGTGGGTGAATCATTATTAGAAATTGTACCCATGTTGCATTGTTTTTGAGATTTTTATGCGTGATGATGTTTCACCTAGTCCCATAAAGCAACTTGTTAGCATCCATCCTTTTCAAGACACGGGAAAACAAAACGAAAAAATAATGAGTAGGGGTAGTACTGGTGTGTTTTATGATGTAGAATAAAATGTGAACATTTATTGAGCTTGTGTTAACCCAATATATTATTTAAGGCCCTTAACCCTAACCTTAACCTAACCTAACCTAACCTAACCTAACCCTAACCCATTCAAACTACTGACTTCAGGACAGGCTAAAATGCTAACTCGTCTCCAGGTTTTGCCTACAAAAACAGATTGTCCATGTAGCTCATGCCCAAATTATCATGCATTATTCATGACCACAGCCAATGATGAGTCAAAGTCTAAAAAAGTTAATGGTCGGAACAGAGATGTTGATAAAAACTTTAATCTTAACAATGAGTTAAAGTAATAATGACACTTCCCTAAACAAACCAACTAATTTCCAACAATGCAGAAGAATTGTATAAGTACTTCTACAGCGGGTACAAGCAGTTTGGATATCCCACAGCTTACCGGCAGTACTCACAGACTCCAACATCAAAATCGAACAAGATTTACAGGGATAAAGTAAAGCTTGAGGAACAATACACATCCCTATAGTTTAAAGACTTACATTAGTTTCAAACTAAAAGATAACATCTGAACAAAGTTTGCTGCATTTTCAGGACATAGCGAGCAATTTATCTAGACAGCTAATCTATAAACGTTATTTCATCTTTACCAGATGGATTGTTTGTTATTAGCATAAGTTTGAATAACAAGAAGTTGGGCTTGTAGCTGATGAATATTTTAATCATATTTTAATATTGACTGTCTGTATTGAATAATAAATTGCGTTACTGTCTAAACTCGAGTTTCGACAACACACTACAGTGCTTACAGACGTTTGTCAGTCGCACTTCAAGAGCTCTCGCAATTAAATCTACAGTGTTTGATTATGACAAAGCTCTCAGAATAATGGAAGTCATCAGGTCGTGCTGCTTTCTGAATGCTAAAGTACTCGCTAAGAAAACCGTGCACATTTAATTGCAAATAACCCTTCCTCCTGTCTTTGTGTTTTCAACCTGATTATTGTTTGCCGTCACCCATCCCTGAAAATAACATAACATGACACCATTAAGCTCTTCAGATGAAGGGTAGGAGTGATTTTAAAATGTCTCAGACATCCTTCTACCCGCCAACATCCACATACGGCTTATCAAAGCGTCTGATCCCTTAAAGCACAGCTCAGATAATAAACGCTCTTATCACGAAAACAGCCAGCACTCTTTCTCCGACCTCTCAGATTTTCCCCAATGTTTTCTTTGTTTTTTCCATCTGCGCGTCTTTGTGAAAAGCACAACATGTTTGGTTACAAGCATATGTTGTGTTTATTAATGGTCCTGATGTTTCTGCATTCTGCTTCTATCACGTTCTCAACCAAGTTGTTTCAGTTGTTTTCTTAAAAAAACACAAACAGAGATGTCGCAGCTGCTGGTACAATACGGTTTTTGTTTGAGAAACAAAGCAAAATTTACATTTGTATTTAATGAACGTCTTCCTAAGCAAGCAATTTGGGTTTAAAAGATATCTAATCACCGTCCAAACAAAGCACAGACGTCTAGGCTAAAACCAGGCAAAATGTGGGCTGTCAGTCAAATTTAATAGAACCATAAATAAAATAAATAAAAATAAATAAATACAATGTTGACTTTGTTTACGTAATGGAATATCAAACATCTCACATAATATTTTAGCAAAAACGACCTGTTACCAAATTCAAGTTTATTTTGGCTTACCCATAGCCGGACTATATTGGCTCTGTAAAAAATTCCTTGTTGCGCTTACATTTTTAAAGGGATACTTCACCGATTTAGCATTCAGCTTTGTATCTGTAGAAACCCGGCAGTATTACTGAATGACCATGTTTCCCTCCATCATTTCCCCCTGAGAGGAGAGATATCTGCATTTTGGTTCGGCAAAAAAGTCCTCCTATGATGCAAAAATCGTCATATTACATCATCGGAGGACTTTTTTGCAGAACCAAAATGCAGATATCTCTCCTCTCAGGGGGAAATGAGGGAGGGAAACATGGTCATTCAGTAATACTGCCGGGTTTCTACAGATACAAAGCTGAATGCTAAATCGGTGAAGTATCCCTTTAAGTTTAATAAACTGAATTTATGATCTATTTCTTGACTTGTGGGTAGTTGCTATAAATGCTAAAAATAAAGTTGAATTAGCTTAAGATATTGTAAATAGCTAGAATGTATTATACATTTGTTGATTAAACTTAAAAATGTAAGTGCAACAAGGAATTTTTAAAGGTGACATACAATGATTGAACGGAGTATTTATCCTTGTTCTGTGATGTGACGTGTAGACAAAATGTTTTTTGTTTGGGTCTGTAATGCCTTCCTAAAAACCTCTCTCAGATAGCTCTATTAGGGTGGGGGATTTTAAACAAGTGGTTTTGCACCTATTTGGCTCCCCCTACTGGCTTAAGTTGCAATCTCATTACTGATTGGCTGACTTTGCTGCCACTCACAAAATGTAGCCAATTATTTTAAAGTGGAGGGGCAGTTAGATGCCTGTGATGTCATAAGCATCAGTTTTTCAGATTGGGCTGTTTTCTGGCTGACATTTCTAAAAGAGGAATTTCTATGAGACTGAGATGTTTAGCATGTTTAGCACTTTTTGTATGTTTGTGAATGTGGGTAGACTACCATTATTCAACAAAGACAAGGTAAAAATGGTTTTTCATTCTCTGTCCCCTTTAAGACCTTCCTCAAAAAATTATGACCTAATAGTTTGGTTGTGCAAGCACCATACTGCGACGTCAAGGTACGTGTACGCATTTAGTGCCCACTAGCGGCCAGCAGCTTATAAAATCTGTGGTTTATATGTTGGTCGTATTTGGGGTAATGGACAAATGACCAAAACAATTGAATGGGTTGGAGGTGTTGTGCAAATTTTGCACATTTTTGCACAATTCACACTATGTAGATATAAGGCGAACTTCAACTGGATTCACACATTTTATATTCAGCTGTTTCCATTTTGCTAAACACATATACATCCTGTTTATTCGCAGCTCTTTCTATTTCTACCACTGTACAGAACATTAAGTGTGAACAGAAAGACTAATTGTCCATCGCTATATGTCATGTAGTCAACTAAACTTTAGGACATTGGTTAACTTCCATCTTATACCACAAAACTATTACTAAACAGCAATAAATGCTCAAATCATAAAACAGTAGAAATAAGTAAAGATAACATTTTCCATGACAGGGGATAGGTTGGAATTTGTACATTGTAGTTGACCTAGATTGTGAAATTAAGACTTTTGCTTACTGGGTCTTCATCAATTTTTTCTAATTTTACAAGCACCAATCGATGTTCAAACTGGAACCACCGCTAACTGACCTCACAACCAATGTGACGTGTTTAAACATAAACACAAATGAGATTTGAGAGCAGCCAATGAGTGCATGGCTTTCAACTTCAATGTATGGGTTTCAAAAGACCTTTGAAGGCATTTGAAAAACGGTCGCCTTACTTTATATAATGATATACATTATTAGCCCTCATCTCCAAATATCAGCCTAACATTATCTTTTATGCTCCACAGAAAAATAAAGGACACAAAATGACAACAAAACTTCTCAATGAACACCAAAGCTATGATGATCCACAGCTAGACAAGCGAGGTATTGAACAGATTCCACTCTTATTAGTTTTTTTTAGATAATCCCTAACCTCAGTATTGCTCCATCATCATTGCGGTTTTCTCCTCTGGTCAGGTTATTGTTAAGTGTGAAACTGTAATCCCTTCTCAACTGAACCGCTGTAGTTCCCGTCAGCAGACTCATTGAAAACAGTAAAGTGCGATGTGGCCGTCTTGGCAAACCCTGCCTGCAGCTGAAACGCTTCTCACACCAATGTCAGCATGGACACGTATGAGAGTCTAAAGAAAACGCTGAAGGGCCCTTGACTGACTTCATGTATTTCACAGCTGAATGCTTACAGAAGCTTACAGAAGTCAAATTCACTACAGCCACGCTCGCATCCGACTTTAATCCGTCACAGAGAAGTAATGGAAAGTTTAAACCCCTAAAAACTAAAGACGGTCTTCACAAAACTCCTGTTTTGAAAGGCTTTGGTTGGGTTGAATACAGCTGTACAGTAACTGCATGACAATCATTGAAGTTTATCTTGACAGTCAAGAAAACAATGCTTTTCATTCTCAATTATTAATCAACTGTAGTATTTTAATGAATTACAATGTTTTTACTACTGTATGGTGAACGTGTGTTTTTAAACACAGCACAGTAAGTAGAGCTTTAATATATAATTAAGTGTATTATTAAAGGGCATCTAATTTAAATGCAAATGAGCTACAACTCCTTACTTCCTTACAAACATTCAGTGAGCACCTTCATTTAAAATATAAAATTCAGTTATTAATACAGTCTAAGACAATAGTATGGACAGAGTATAACTCGCTGAGGGTGAAAATTATGGTAATGCAGAACTGTAATTTGGTGGGGCTTTATTAATGTGACCTCACATTGATAAGAGAATCAAAGCGGCATGTCTAATAAGACTGCTTTGGTTTAATAGGGCTTAAAAACAGAGAGCGGGTGGACTTTTTTCATCGTAGGGTGGTTGTGTTCATACACTGCCAACACACAACTTATAAAAGTGGATTTTGCATATTAGGTGCCATTTTAGTGCCACTAAACCATTCTTCTGCCAACTAATGAAAACATCATCTGAAATCTGTTTATGGTTGCCAAACTACAAAGAAAAAGCCATTAGCATCGTGCTAAAAAATAACCAAAGAGTTTCGATATTTTTCCTATTTAAAACTTGACTCTTCTGTAGTTACATCGTGTACTAATGGGGCATACCAACACAGTCTCACGGCAAGTCGTGTTATAGTAACGAAAATTTTGATTAATTTATTGGTGTTTGCTGACACGAATTACTGCTGTTTTTCGTGACTCCGGAGACGAATGTTTTTTTCGTCCTTCCCAGCACGAATTTCTATCAATGGCTGTTCGTGTCTGTGGCACGACTTTCTTTATCGTGTCATTTTATATTTTGTTTTCTCATCGTTCTTTTCTATTTTTAAATCATTGTCGCTTGGGATTAGGGTTAGATTCCGGGTTTGCGGAAGTTCGTTTTTACGACAGTGTGTTTGAAAGCATGTACTTTCAGACACTAGGGGGAGCTCGTAGAGAAATATTACGCAGACTTGCCTGGTTTCCCTTTAAAACTATTCTCGCCTGGAGTTGGGGTTAGAGTTGGGGTTTAGGTTAGGAAGTCGCAGAAAGTAAAAAATATAAAAGAACGATGAGAAAACAAAATATAAAATGACACGATGAAGAAAGTCATGCCACAGACACGAACAGCCATTGATAGAAATTTGTGATGGGAAGAACGAAAAAGACATTCGTCTCCAGAGACACAAAAAACAGCGGAAATTCGTGTCATCAAACACGAATAAATTAATCTAAATTTTTGTTATTATAACACGCCTTGAGACTGGGTTGGGCATACACACCAAATGCGATTTCAACAATATGCGCAAGTAGATTACATACAAAGTCAATGTAAAGATGCGATCAGACGCGTCCTCGCATGGGGGGATGCGAATAATGCGATATGGCTGGCGCGTTTGCCTCAAACGCGTCTTCGCCCAAGTTGAAAATATTCAACTCGCATGACACGAAGTTAAATCCCACAAGTAATCTAGAGCGAGTAACGCAATGCCCCGTGTTTGGTGTGTACGTAGCATAAGACCGACGGAAAATTAAAAATAAAAATATATATATTTTCTAGGCAGATATGGCTAGAGACGGACTATTTTCAGGTGCTGCGTAATATCACTACGCCTGATGGCTCCCTTTAAAGTCCCTGTAAAGTTGATCTTGAAATTGTTACTAAACACAATGTATGTTAGAACTGTATTGCTGAAAAACGCCACAAATACTGTAAACTATTCATACTAAATTGTAGAGTTACACCGTTAAATAGTTTTTCACCATTTCTGAGTTCAGGATTTTTAAGGCGGGGCTAAAATGCCCCTATCACAGTCGTGAGCATCCATTCAGGTTGTGGCAGTATTGGAAAGTTGACAGAGATGGCAGCTTTCCCGCGAGTTGGCGTGGTTTCATCGCTGACAACGAACACCCCCCCACTGCTTGAGAGCAGAGAATATAGCCTATTTTTCCAAGATTTTGATAATTTATTAACGTTTTTTCCATCATTAAAATTTGGTCAGGTGGTTAATAATACAGTTTTCTGTGGTGTAAAAAACTCAGAACAAATTTAATATCTGACTTTACAGGGACGTGTCTTGTCTGATTTCATAATGTATTATCTTATAATGTTGGGGACTTATTCCTATTAAAAAAGAAAACCCTCAAATGAAATTTTAATCAAGAATAATACATTTTGATATGAACTTAAACATTGCTTATCAAATAAGCTGTATTATCCACATTAATTTCATACCTCTATACTTACTTACTACAAACTCAATTGTCTAACGTAAAGAGATTTTAGAAGAAGCCTAAACCTAGTACCTGAATAAGACATCTTTTAGCAGACCCTTGACTATCCGTTTATGTGTGCTGAATGAGTTTGCATACCTGTGAATTAAAGCCTCAATTGCATGGGATGAAAACAAAGAGATCTCATTCTAGCAGCGAGATTAAGTGCAGCATATGTCTCGTAACCACTCGAGAGATAAAACATAAACAAGACCACACACACAAACACAGAGAGAACACAGACATGAGCGCTTGCACATCAATCTCGCCTCGGAAATTGGCTCGAGACCTCATTCTTACACCCAATCAGGTGTAGCATGTTGATGAGCTGAAGCAAAGCCTGCTTGGCTGTAAAAACATTCGTGAACTGCACCTTCAGTCATCTGTGATTCTGCCATTACATAAACACAGGTGTGTGACTTTGATAAGTCCAATGTGAATAATCGAATCTGTCCTTTTTAAGTCATCGTGAAATTAAATTTGATTTCAAATTCGAAAGGTCTGTGGCTTTTAAATTACATCTAGTTGCTCTGAAATGTTTGTTTGAACATAATAATGCCCAATGACGCCCAGCTAAAAATAACAAAAATAATATAATAACAATTATTTTAATGTAAATAAAGCAACCAACAATGACACATGTTTTTAACAGTTAAAGGTACAGTGTGTAATTTTTTAGAAGGATCTCTTGACAGAAATGCAAAATAATATACAAAACTATATTATCAGGGGTGTATAAAGACCTTACGAAGACCATAATGAACCGTTATGTGTTTATTACCTTAGAACGAGACCTTGCATGGAAGTCGCCATTTTGTGCCGCCATTTTCTACAGAAGCCCTTAACGGACAATTTTTTAAAACTAAGTTGTCTCCGACGATGACATTTTTGTCTGGTGGCGGCTTCCGTAGCTTCTCTTTGTGTTTCAAAAGTGAGGGGTGAGCTGTGGACAGAGCCGTTGGTTGCAATTTGCAACCTCACCACTAGATGCCGCTAAAATTTACACACTGCACCTTTAATAGTAGTTTAGCTTGTGAAACTGCATCTTGAAATGGTTTTCTTCTGTTGAATTTTATTTCGCTGTCTAAAATGTCGTAATCTGCATTTTTTTATGTTGTTTTGTACATTTTTATTTCAAACAAAGACAATTTGTTACACTTTTAAATAGTAAATATAGCATATTAGCAAGCATATCCCTATTGAATAAAAACAGCTTAAACAAGCCAAAGCTCGCAGACAGGTTTAAGATGGTTAAGCTAATGTAGCAGGCTGGTTTTTGAAGGGTTTTTGCCATTTTTTTAGCTGGTCAGGCTGGGAGGACGGGGGGCGGGGATCTTAAACCAGGTAAGACCACCAGCCTAGCCAAGCTGGCCAAGCTTCAAGCCTGTGGCGGGTTGCATAAACACAGACGCTAATTTAATACTGTGTCTTAAGAACTAGTCTGACCAACTAGCAATTAGTTAGGGCTAATCAGTCTTAGTGTTTGGACCTTATGATCAGTTGAAGAAAAAAAATACATGATTAACTTGATTAAGACTAGTCTTAGAAGTTTATGCAAGGGGATAGTGGTCAAGCTTGTTTCTAGCTTGTTTCATCGGACGCGTGTGTCCAAACTTTACTTCCGGTTTCAGTTTTTTTTTATGGTCTGACTAGTTGCTAAACTGAACTCTTGAACAAATACCTCTTTGAAAATTTCAAATGTTTGGTTTACTAGGTAATCTACGTGTTGTTTATTTTGCTTGTTATATAAATAAACTATGTTTAAAGTACTTTGTTGCTATTTATTCTTAGTAGAGTTTACCGGAAGTTACGTGTTAACACGAAAGCCGCTTGTTTATGTTGTTACTGCTGAAACTGTCTATAGGCGGTTCACATATTGTGTATTTTGCTTGCACAAATACGTTATTTTGAACGTGGAAGTGCGGCAAGCACGATCAAATTAAAAGCAACAGTGCGACGTTGAATTGACAATACTGCTGCGTTGAAAAGTGAATTGGAAAGCAGGGGAAACCAGACTTGGTTAGAAGGCTTGTTTTAGCTGGTCTTTTCAATAGAAATGTTAAAGGCGCTGTATGATTGTCTGCTAGGCTAGCATTGTTATCGCATTATGCTTTTTACAAACTGTTATTTTCAGTAGTAATCAACAGCAGGCCCCAAGCTGTCAAGTTGTACTCAACCCAGAGTATTCTTTCAAGTTTAACCCTCACAGCTCGGTTAAATGCATGAAAACTTGTTGTGAGCCTATCGGCACATACAGCGAGAGAAATGGCTGGCCCCCGAGCAGTTTTAATGAAGTCTCATGAGTCATGAGCCCACACCACAGTGTAATCTCAAAGGGAGATGTTCTCCTTACACCGGTGCTGAGTGGCCCTTCACACCTCTCTGTGTGTTCCCTCTGCACAGCCATACAAATCTATACAAAGCTCCTCTGCAATCACTTGAAATCCCCCACTGCCTAATTAGCCACTTCTGTACCTACAGCACAGAACCTAAAATGGACTTTCGAGCGCTGTTGTTTTCATTGCACTAATGCCTTTGGTACATGTGGTGAGTCTAAATATACACACAGTACACAACTACATCATACAGTACTGCAAATGAAGCTCGAGTTATACTGGAGCACATGCACCTCAACCTTGTACTGTGTATGTACGGATGGCCATCAACCTGTTTTTGCCCAATTCACTCTTAAACATTTATTTGTGTATATTAAGTCTCCCATAGACAGACCTTCATTAACTCTTTCCACGCCAGCTTCTTTAAAAAATATTACTTTCACAAAAATGTAATGCCTTCCAGAAAATTTTCTTCTTTAAATATATAAACATACAATTTATCAAATGAAAAAAAAAACATTTAATCCTATCTTCATTTGTTCTCTTTTTATTGCCTCTCAGATATGGGTATTGATATTTATTTGAGATAATTGCATTTTTGTAAAGCACTTTTGTTTAAAGGGGATTAGATTCAGAACAATGACCAAAACATACACAGAGTTTTTACTGTTTTTGGATCAGAGGCTGCATTAGTGTATTATAATTTGGGTAGGAGCGCCACCTAGTGGATAATAGCGAAAATATGGATTGCCTCAAAAACTAGTTATTGGCAGGAAAGTGTTTTCTCTTAATTGACGAGATAACTCGTCAATGGCGGGGAAAGAGTTTAAATACTCTTGCACATCTTTTTAAGACTTATGGCGTAAACTTTGTATACTTCTTGGCTTTGTGTTGTTTCCAGGTGAAACGTTAAAGAACAAACACACATGTCTCCTGGAAATCCTGTATAAGGTCGGTTCACATTTAGTGTCTTTTGTGTGCACCAATACGTTATTTTGAATGCAGACGCACGCAAGCATGCTCCAATAGAAAGCGACGCAGTCGTGGCTCACACGCGATGCCGCAGCTAGTAAAAAATACTTTTCAGAATGCCGCATCAGAAAGCGTGTTGGAAAGAAGGAGGAAAGTGCCGCAGTCACGTTTCCGTCCGGTTATAGACGCGAAATGTGAACCGGCCCTTATTCAACCAATCAGAGGATGACTTTCGAAGCTGCTGAAGTGTTTTTAGAAAAGTGTGCCATATGCATCAGACATTCAGCCAATTCAAAATCGAATTTGAAAAGAAAAAAATTGAATATTTGTTTGCTTTGACGATATTAATAGATAAGTTAACAAAAAAAAAAGAAAATTTTGTCATTGTTTATTTATCCTCAAGTTGTTTAAACCTGTATAAGTATCATTGTTTTGCTGTCCACAATGGAAGATATTTTGAAGAATGTTTGTAGTCGAGCAGATCGGGGGCACCATTGACTTCCATAGTAGGAAAATAAATATTCATTTATCGCTTTAAAATTACATTTAATTATTATTTTTACACATTATTCTATCAGCATGCATGGACAAAATCTGTTGATGCATATAATCGTAGAATGATTCAAAAATGTTGTATGCTTTAAGAAATGCAACGACACTTGATCTTACTGTATTGTATGTACATCAGTTATCATGGTTGTCAAATTTGCTTACTGATTTATTTAACGTAGAAATAGGTCTATTTTCACTTTTAGGATTTATTGTATATTATAAATTTTGAATAAGCAGTAAATATATTATATTTCTCTCTGTATCTTACACACGCAGGTGTGTTTTTGTGGTTCTGGTTTAAGGGCGAGTCTTACTGTGAGTGTGACTGGCGTGTAATGAATTGCCTGACAGCTGATTTGGCCGTGCAGCAACCCGAGCAAAGAAGCTACTAGATGAACAACACACTCCGAAGCGGGGCGTCACTCTGGATGAAGACCGGTTTTGAAGCGTCTACATTGTTTTTTGACCCCTGGCTGCCTGAGTTGAAAACGCACTTGAGTTGAAGATGAGTTTCTGTACAGCAGTGTAACACAGTCAACTTCAGTCTTTGAAAGCCTGAGCTGAACTCTAGCATTGCTTTAGATCAGCTGTATGTTGAATTAAACTTTGAATCAAATACTCTTATACACAAAACACTAACTACACTACAGCCCCCTTAAGACCGCCAGCGACTTTCTCTCTGTGTCGCCTGTCTCTTTCAATGAGGTCGTTGGGAGGCGTTCCTAATTTTGTCTGTCATAAACAAACCACTACCAACCCCTGCAGTAACTGACGAGAGACGGGTGATATGAGCTCCACTGCTACACTCTCATTGGTAGTCGCTCCTGAAAGTCACTAATGATTTGCAAAAAGTTAAACTGTCACCAATGGTCCCTTTAGCTCATAAGTTGCCAACCTTCCTCTGAAATGAATGAATGCTGGTCGCTGGCAGTCTAAACGGGGCTTAAGGGGGCGTGCACACCAAAGCTTTTATGCGTTTTTTCCGCACTGAAAGCAGGCATTTTAAGAGTTAATTTTAAGAGTAATTTCAACTTTGGATGAAAAGCTCAGTTCATCAATGTCAATAAAAGTGGAGGGGGTGGGACAAATATTACAACAACAACCAGCCAACGCATCGTACAGCGACTGATAAACAAAGCAGAAGTATTACAGCAACCAAAGCGCTCAGCTGAAGAAAGCTGGCAGGCTGCTGAAATAAAACTGTCCGCCGGTTGTTTCCAGGCGCGTAAAAAGCTTTGGTGCACACCCCCTAAAGGGGTCATATGATGCGATTCCATGTTTTTCTTTTTCTTTGGGATGTTTAAAGCTGTCGATAAAATCGCAAATATTAAAGTCTCAAACCCAAAGAGATATTCTTTTTCTAAAAGTGAACACTTTTTAATTTACATCACTGTGTAGAAAGATATGCATAACACGGCCCAGATGTATACGCAAAGAAGGAAGGCGTAACTTTCAACTTTTTTATGGTAAGGGGTGTAACATTTCCATCACACACTTGAGATATTCGGCCAATCACAACGCACTGGATAGCAGGCCAATCAGAGCACACCTTGCTTTCAGACGGATGAGCTTTGTAAAAATCTATGCGTTTCAGAAAGGTGGGGCATAGAGGAGCAACAATAATGTAAGGTGTGTAAGGAATAATTGAATAATTGATGGTCTTGTCTCGTTAAATTATTAGAAAATAATGCATCCTCAAGATGGTGATCGCAAAGTGCCGGGACGTCGAAGGCGTGCATTATTAAAAATTTTCGCTTACACCACAGTGACACCGTGGGCGTGTACTGCAAGACATTTACCAGGTCAAGTGAACGTTTATCAAACAATAATGCATAACAATGTGTTTTTGTACCCTAAACCATGTAAATACATTGCATTACACCAAATATACAAAATAATGATGTTTTGAGCAATGTCATATGAACCCTTTAAAGAGACAGTTCAACCCAAAATTTTTAAAGAGATTTTTATTCTATTGTAGATATTTTCATTTTTGGGTGAACTACCCCTTAAACAGCTTTTGAGTTGCTTTGCCCATTAAAGGCAGGGTGCATGATCTCTGAAAGCCAATGACATTTAAAATCACCTAAACAATCATGCCCCTACCCCAATAGAATCTGGACCTTCTTTTTATAGACCCACCCCACACATACGCAACACAGGCAATGATGTCATTAAGTAGATGCGCACCTTACTACTGATTGGCTACAAGTGTGTTTTGGGACTCCCTTTTCCAAAGTGTTTTTAAAAAAATCACGCACCCTGCCTTACTTAACAGTAATCAATCGAGTAACAGTGCCTTCAGTGTGTTTCTGGTTATATAAGTCACATTTATTATAAATCAACATGCCTTATGATTTAAATTGTCGTTAAACAGTTTTCGCCTAAAGTTCCTGCTTGCTACGCCAATGTCGTAGGTTCATTTTACATTTGCAATGCATGTATTGTTAAGAATTGCTTTCTACTGAGTCGCTTTGCATTAACGGTTCTGCCACATGAATAAATGTGCTTTGAAGTGCAATTACTTTAAATGATCAATAGCTTATACAGTAGTTTGAGAAGTAACCGTTTCTCCAACACCATAGCTAACCATTGGCATATAAAAATGAAACAATAAGTAAATCACAGCAAGCCGACGTTATTAAAGTAGGCAGGGTGATACTTCAATAAATGTGAGCTGGCAAGAGTTAGCAATAAAATGCAGTTCAACATCTTAAAGCCAAGTACCACACAGCTTGGACGGCAGAACAAAGCAGTCTGATTAATATGACGCTTCTTATTCTGAAATGAAACCAAAGTTTGCTGCTCTTTGTCAACCATGCAATTCAAAAAGTTGCACCGTCTCTTTTCAACAAGCCACTAGTCTTGGAGTACTCGAGATGTCTCAGTCTCGAGTGTCTTTGGTCTCGGTCTTGGTCTCAGACTTAGTGGTCTCTGGATTTTAATTGTAAGTCTGATCACTGCAAAAACTACAAACTATAACTCTGATTTATGTGTTAACATCTTTAATGTGATTAGATGTAAAACTTCTGGCTTTGACAGCAATCATTGACTTATTTCTTAAAGAGCACCTATTGTCCGATTCACAATTTTACATTTCCTTTGGTGTGTAAGTGAGTATTAGTACATGTTGACGATATGCAAAAGGTCCAAACCCCAAAGTAAACGATGCCGCAAGTTATCATCTCCAACATAAATCTCTTTTCTTGGACTACAACAAACACACAGATTGTAGGCAACAGTTTACTTCCTGGGATTGGTGAACCACTTTTTGAGCATTTTGATGTCCATGTCTTATTCTCCACATTATTTCCCAGAAGCCTAACTTAAGTTGTGTTTTAAAAATTACTATGTAGGCCCGTTTCATACCTCCTAACCTCCAGGGGACGTAACAAGACAAGACCGACATTATCATAATTCCTCCCGCTTTGGACTCACAGCCTGTAAGTTAACTCCTGTAAGCATTGCAATGTAAGCGAATCTTTCAAACATGGTAAGGAGCGTCACATTTCCTGCTGACGTCAGAGGTATTCAGGCCAATCACAGATTAGCTGGCCAATCAGGGACACAGAGTTGTGCATGTCAGGAAAATCTGGAGCTACAAAAATGTACAGTATGTTGAAAATAATGTGTTTTTAACCATAAACCACGCAAACACATTGTATCATACCAAATACACAAAATAATGTTGTTTTTAGCAATAAAACAGGTGCTCTTTTATTGATATATTTTGTTAGTGTTATGCCGATAAGAGATGAACAAAAAAATTATAAAGGCCCCCAATATCCATTCATTTTTTTATGGATTTGGTAATGTCTCGGTCTGGACTCAGTCTTTTCTTGGTCTCACCCCCTTAAAGTCTTGGTCTTGGTCTCAACACCCTCTGGTCTTGGTCTCGACTACAACACTGCGTGTTACACAACAAAGTTTAATACTTAGGGTTTGTTCAAATCTCTAACCCTAAGTCTGAACAAGAATAATCTTCCTTGAGGCGAGAGATCTTCCTTGACATCAGCTATTTTAAGAACATCACTGTTAACAAAGTCAGCCTCACGGCAAACAAACAACCAGACAAAAGTAAGAAAGAAACAAAGTTTGGGGGGAAGAGAAAACACAACAGCAATCCCAAATGATGCTGACAGTAACTGCAAGCAACGCTAGAATAATGTGGTGTTGGTTTTCTTGCCGCTCGGAGGGAAACAGCGAAAGAAACGCTCTCAGCATCTCACGACTGACGGCTCGAAACAAAGCATTAGATTCTCACCTCACCCACGCTTCCAAACACCTTACGTCTCGGCTACAACTTCCTATGTCACTCAATTGTTTCACAATATTAATGCCTTTATTATTTCCAGTTTGTGTGAAACGCTCTCTTGGGCCTGGTCTTCGCAATGTAGTTCACCATTCAAACTCAGACGTTCAGTGGCAAAACACAGCAGTTTACTGATTCTTCCTGGCCTTGGTCACTTATTAAACAACAATTTGGCTAAACCAGGATCGTGTCTGCTGTGATGTGCATCCTCTGAAGAGATGATAAATATTACTGTCGCCATCTAATCCATCGGCACCTGATGGGCTTGTGTTGGTATTTCTAATGAGCAGTAATTAAGTGGCGTCTACATCTCTTCTCCTCCGGGGCGGCCGCTGGTATGCAGCATGTTTGTGCTCGGGATTATTTAGGAGACGTTAAGAAAAACCAATTACACGTGCCGTGGCTCACGGTGAATTTGAATTAGAGTTTATTGCTGTCGCAAATGTCAGATTTGTGCAAATGCAGTCACTCGACATCTTTATTCCCCTCAAAAGCCCACGAATGGCACGCTGTGCGGCTCTGGTGTAGCTTGACAAATATTTCAGCGAGCGCTGTTAACCTGCATTCAACATCCAAAGGTTTCCACAGCTGTGGATTACAGGTTTTCAAAAACTTATTGGCCATAAAACTGTGCTATGCTCTTATCTGATGGCAATTTTGTTTTAGTCTAGCTTATATTGTATGAGTTTCTCTTATATTACAAATAAAGTAGGAGGAGGCAAGAAGAAGTGAATGCATGCATGCGTAAAGGAAAAATATGAAACTTTATGTATTATATTTTACTGACAGTTTTTGCCTGATAACGCTTATGTCTATATCGGCACACAATCCTTCACAGTAATCAAAATGAGCATCCTTTGATACACCAAAATATATTTATCTATAAATAATTCATCTGTTTGCCTGGATCTTCCGTTTTCTCCGAGTCTTACTGGAGGCAATGTAGGTGGATTTCCCAGAAGTCCCTACATGAAGCAACCGACAGACTCGGATTTTCTGCTACATTATACACAGGCCCTGAGCTAATATTATATTTCTCTGTTGCCACTGGAACAATAAAATAAAATAAAATGAAAACATATACTCTCTGAGCTGTGAGTTCTCATTTCTATATTGCTTACATAACGACGGAGGACTTAAAGAAACAGTGCGCTCAAAAACTGTCAGACTTCGTTCATTGCTTATACAAAGTTGAACTATATGCCTCCTGTATAGCTCAGTTGTAGAGCATTGGGTTAACCGTGCAAAAGGTCATGGGTTTGAACCCAGGGAACACTCATACTGATAAAAATATGTATACCTTATAATGCACTTTGGGGAAAAGCGTCTGCCAAATGCGTAAATGTAAATGGCTTTAGGAGAGGCTTATTTTCACTTTAATGCTTATATATGTTTTAGTTTTATTATACATATAAAACAGAAAAAATATGTGACCCAGTCACAAAGTCATTTTAAGTGATTTACTGACTGAGGAAAGTAATGTCAAAGATTAAAATCACATTTAAAATCAAACTTTGAAGCTCATAATCTCATATTCAGATTCAGACTTTAACCTTTTCACAAACAGGGTCACATATTATGCAAAAAATTCCCTTTAAAGAGTTAACTGGCGCTGTCCTGTGTGCGCGAGTCCACTTCAATATTTTGCATGTAAATTTTAATCTATCACTTCACGACAAACTATATATCATTGGAAAGGTCTAACTGTGGGTTCACATCAGACGCGAGTTCAACAATTTGCGCGAGTAGATTACATACAAAGTCAATGCAAATACGCGATTAGACGTGTCCTCGCGTGGGG
Organism: Misgurnus anguillicaudatus; assembly: GCF_027580225.2. Taxonomy (NCBI): domain Eukaryota; kingdom Metazoa; phylum Chordata; class Actinopteri; order Cypriniformes; family Cobitidae; genus Misgurnus; species Misgurnus anguillicaudatus. The sequence goes on from NC_073339.2 coordinate 46,776,753, forward strand.
CAATGTGAATGACGCGATATGGGCGAATATGCGCTTTTCGCCTCAAACGTGTCTTCACCCAAGTTGAGAAATATTCAACTCGAGCGTTGTAAGTTACATCCCGCGAGTAATCTAGAGCGAGTAACGCAATGCCCCACGTTTGGTGTGTACATAGCATAAGAATGTAGTTATTTTAGAATGTATCATATTTCAAAACCTTTTAGGAGTAATAATAATGCAGTGACAGTAATTTATTAATTTGTGACAAGAGTATGCAGCAAACTGTTGACACCTAGTGGTCGTTGTTGGTAAAACCACTAAAAGTGTAACACAAACATCATTTTTTTTTTGTGATAATTTTGTGTTACACTTTTAAAGTTATGTTAGTTTAAAGGTGTACATCACCTTTTCACTCCCCCACCCAACTCAAAAGGGGCTGCGCCAGTTAAACGCGGGGTGCATGATTTTTGAAAAAACACTTTGGAAAAGAGAGTCAGGCTGAGTACCAAAACACACTTCTAGCCAATCAGCAGTAAAGGGCGTGTTTAGTAACCAACATCATTACCTGGGTTGCGTTTGTGTGGGGCGGGTTTATCAAAAGAAGGTCCAGATTCTTTTGGGGTAGGGGCATGATTGTTTGGGTGATTTCAAATGTCAACATTGGCTTTCAGAGATCATGCACCTTGCCTTTAAGGGGTTAAGTTTGTGGGTTAAAAGATTACTTTAAAAGCCATTCAGTCTCTGTTTCAATAAATGTCTCGTTTTTAACAACATTCACATAAATTTACAGTGCTTAATGACTGTACATAAATATTCCTCACCTACGCTGCACTACAGACGTCACCTTTCAGTGATAATGGCAACCTAATGAATTCATCCCACATAAATAAAAAAATCTTTGAGTTCTCGGTACGTCCGATCACCTTTGAACAGCCGTGATGTCTGCAAACGCCGCTGTTTGTGTGAAATAATGAATGCTAATGGACGTCGCTCGATACGACAGCATGGACAAATAGGCCGAGCGCATGCACGACCTGATCAAAGCCGTCTTCAGGTACGCCTGACATTTAGCTCCCAGATTTTCATTAAGGTGAGTGATTAAAAGAGAGACGGCAACCGAAGTGAGGAGAGAAGCAGTGAGACAGGTATGGACAGATCGGATCAACACCTGTGATATTAAACACAGAGCGATCTTTCAGAAACTGAGTGAAACACCTGTTGTAACAGAGGAGCCATCGTTCAAACAAATAAGATCAGCTGTGACCTTCGGCCACAAAAACAGTTTTAAGTCGCATGTGTGTATTTGTAGCAATAGCCAACAATATATTGTATGGATCAAAATTATTCATTTTTCAGTCTTATGCCAACAATAATTCAGATATTAAGTAAAGATCATGTTCCATAAATACAGTGTAAATTTCCTACTGCAGATATATTAAAATATATTTATCATTAATAATATGTGTGGCTAAGGACTTCATTTGGACAACTTTAAAAGCAATTTTATCAATATTTTTTTTGTTGTTGTTGTTGTTGTTTTGCACCCCCAGATTTTCAAATAGTTGTATCTTAGCCAAATATTGTCCTATCCATACATCAATGCAAACTTATTTTGAAGTATACATTTCAATTTTTAAAAATTGACCCTTGTGACCGGTTTTGTGGTCCAGGGTCACATATAGCATCCATAACATAATTTATAAAAACACATCTAGTCTAATAAAACAATACCAGTGACCGTATGGTCAGTCTTATAGACCGTTTCAGCGGTAACAACATAAACAAGCGGCTGTCGCGGTCCGCATGAACTTCCGGTAAACTCCGCTAAGAATAAATAACAACAAAGTTCTTTAAACGTAGTTTATTTATATAACAAGCAACACAGATTAAAACAACACATAGATTACTTAGGAAACCAAAACATTTGTTATTTTCGACGAGGCATTTGTTCAAGAGATCAGTTTACCAACTAGTCAGACCATTAAAAAACGAAACCGGAAGTAAGGTTCGGATCCAGAAGTGTATCTGATGAAAGCGTCTATAATATACTGATCTTGGAAACGCAAAGGGCATGGGTTCGATCCATAGACTGTAAAAAATACGGACGTAGTGCCGTGATGTCACCCATAGGTTTGGAAAGAGCAGTTTTGAAGCCAAAAGTTGGCAGAGCCTGCCGTCACCATCTTGGCAGTGCGTCACCGTGCATCACTTGCGGATAACCGGAAATGGGTAAAGAGGCGGGGCGTGAGTGAAGCTGAAGTGGCTGGTTGCCCCCCTAGCTCGACGGTAGTGACGGCAGTGAAAGTTCACCTGTCACTCAAGTGGCCACGCCTTAATTATGCAGAACTTTAAAGCTTAATATAAACAGATGAGGAAATTCCCCCCCACAGGAAGGTTAAAATTCACTATATAGACCAAAAACACAGGATAAAACACATTTATTTCTGCTTTTAAGTTGGCCATTTTAACATGGTGGATCTATGGAATTGACTCCCTTGTTTCTAGCGGCCCGCCACAAAATTGAATGTCAATACTGAGCTATAGACACCTTTGCACCATGCACTGTAGTTATTATTACTTTAAAGTCAATAAAACATTTTAAAAATACAGGTTTATGGGTAATGCTTTGAATTACTTACATGTTTATTTTGCTTGATGACACAACCCGAAAGATATGATCATAACAGATAAATGATCAATCCTGTATCAGTACAAAAACAATTTCACATTAGGAATGGGCTGTGTACCGAGTTTTGCTCATATATCAGCATTTTTTCCAGCGGGATATGGGATGAGACAATACCGATTATATGGTTGTGGTCTGATATGAAAGTAACAAAAGAAAGATCCGCACACCAAGAAGCTCCCCTTTACATAGTTTATTGGAGTGACGTTTCGGGTCGCAGACTAACCAGAAGTAAAACACAGTTGCCTTTTATAATCAATGCGTCATGTAATTATACCACACACATATACCACAATTCATTTAAATATGCACAACATTCATCATTTAAAATATACAAAATACAAATTTACATATCCATAGACATATATAATACAACTAAAAATACACATCAATCTACATCTAGGATATATTGCACCATGCCCGTGTAAAACATACTAAATATTACTAAACATACTAAATAAACGTACTACATATTAATATATGGACATCATAATATGATATGATATGACCATTCTTTGCAACAGAAGCTTTGCCAGAAATGTACACTGAGGTCAGACGTATCTTGTCAACAAGGTTAAGTTGTGCAGCTGTTATAGTGAAATTTCACATGATGCTTTGACTTGCATGAAAACGTTTACACCGAAATATTTATCGTATACCGCTGTCCACTCCAAAATTAAAGAGATTTTGGGTCAAAATCATCCAGCCCAATTATGAGATGACAATCTGATAAGATCACATGAGAACCTGTTGCAAAAGAGCAAGTGATGTAAAACTAATACATTAGAGAAATGCATAATTGTGCTGATATCAAATAGTTGTTTATTTATAATGCTAATGTAAAGATAAAGTCGGTGTAATGGTGTGTAAAGCCCCTCATGACCTCTGTGTTGTCAGGCACCGATTTGCTCCTTGAATGCTCACCGCATAAACAAAAACCCTTTGAGATCTCAAATGAGCTCATGAGAAGAGCAACAATCAAACGTGTGATTAATCAACCGGATGATTTATCTGCGGACAAAAGATGCATTTTATTCCTGAATGTGTGCGGGTGCTGTACATCCCAGTATACAAATACAGAGAGTTTAAATGTTTGCTGCATTCGTTTGGAAATGTCCTGATTTGAAAATGGTATGATCTGTGTAATCTGTAATGTTCTCACACGCCCATCATGTCATCTCACCACCATACAGCAGGATGAGGTGACACTGCAAAATTAGACGGCCTTTATAATCACATGCTCTGTATCTCAGACGCACGCACACATTTATCCAGCCATCTAAGATTGTTTTGAATACATTTACTGATTTATTAAGCACTACATGACTAAGCATCTAAATGCAGACTCTCAAACTATTGTCCAAATTTAGTCTGAGTCTCATTATGAGATTTATTCAAACAATGCAAACTATAAGAGAGCTGCTTAAGCTGTTTTAGGCATGATGAAACCTTTAATTAAATGAAATTACAAATCTTATTACGCAGCAGGTGACAGCTTAATATTGCTTCAGATTAGCTTTTAATATTTCATTTGCTTTTCATTGTTTTGTTTCTTGTTTTCTATAACAAAACCCACAGATTTGTCAATTGTTAAAATACATTTTAGATGGAGTTAGGGGTTATGGGCGCAGATTGTGTTCAGACTGACAGGTTTAGACAAACTTATTATATTATTAAAGTCCCTGTAAAGTCAAATATTAACCCTTTCAGACCCTTGGTCAACTGGAATGGACATCATCATGTTTTGTGGTTTAAACCAATAAAAATGCTGATCAACCAATTAAAATAAGGCACACCCTAATAAAAATCAGGTCTGAAGGGGTTAAATATGTTTTGAGTTTGTCACACCACAGAAAAATGTGTTTAACCACCCATCCCAATTTGGAAAAAAATGCCAAGTAAATAAAATCTTGGAAAAATAGGATTCTCTGCTCTTAAGCGGTGGGGGCGTGTCCGCTGTTGGCACAAACCACGCCCACTCGTGGGAAATCTGCAGTCTCTGTCAACTTTCAAACACAGCTACAACCTGAATGGATGCTCGCAATTGTGTTAGGGGGCGGGGACATGCGCCGACATCGAGACACCGCTTTAGGTCCATCTAAAAAATTGTGGAAAAATTCAGTACTACATAGTTTACAGTCTTTGTGGCGTGTTTCAGCAATACATTTTATAATGTGTTTATAAACTATTTTCAAGATCAACTTGATCTAAAACTGCATCAAAAACACAAACACCTCAGAAACTGTTGTATATTAGTGTGAATCTCTCACAAACAGTCATTTTAATTTAATGATAATGATAAACACAGTATCCTGAAATTTAACCTGCACACAAACCTGTTGACATTGTTGGGTTCTTAACAAAACATGATTTGGTGATTTAAGAGGCTCATAAATAATAATGGCCTCTTTAGAAAGTATATCCAAAACTTACTGTACACACACAAAAAAATGCTGGGTTATTTTCAACCCAACTTTGGGTCAAAAAGGGACGATCCCAATGCGCTGTGTTAAATTATCCCAAAAATTTAACCCAACAATGGGTTAAATCAACAGGTTGGGTTCATCCCCTTGACCCAGCGCTGGGTTAAAAATAATCCAGTAAATTTCGTGATATAGTCACATAATTTTTTTATTCTTTTTTTCGTGATATTATCACAAATGTTTACGTTTTTGTGATCTTATAACGAATTCCTGTTTTCGTGTGATTATCACGTATTGGTTACTCAACTGTTTTGTCCTATTTTCTTACCATTGTCGCTTCGATTTAGGGTTAGTTTTACATAAAATGACATCCCTACCCAAACCCAACGCTAACCCCAATGCCAGGCGACATATAAAAAATAAATCAGAAAAATAGTATAAACCAATATGCAAGCACCAAATCTAACCCTAAACAGAAGTGACAATGGATTGAAAATAGGAAAAAGCAGTTGAGTAACCAATACGTGATACTCACAAGAAAACAGGAATTCGTTATACGATCACAAAAAATAATCAAAAAAATTACGTGACTATATCACGAAACTTTGTGAGACTGGGTAGTATATACACAAATACACAAAACGTTTGCAGGCACACACACACAGATCTACATAATGTGCGCATTTGACAGATGCTTTAATCCAAAGCAACTTACAATACATTCATGCCTCACATGTATGATCAGTATGTGTGCACACTGGGATTCGAACCCATGACCTTTGCATTGCTAATGCACTGCTTTACCAATTTGAACAGACTTTATAAATCACACTCTATGAATATGCAAATTCAAGACAACTTCAGAATGCAAGATTAAACCTGTTGAATCTGAAATATTTAGCTGATTCGTATCAGTACTGCTGGAAACATATCTGTCATTATGATATGCATCATCACGTACAGTATAAGATGAACACAGATACAGTCAGATGGTCATATATAGATTCACGTGCCTTCCTGAAGCTCTCAGGGAACTGAACCCGCAGAGACCGCCCGCAATGGGATTCTCCAATGACAACATCTTCATACAGTAGGTAACACAAGGGAGACGTGAAAATAATCTTATTTTAGAAGTTAAGAAAAACAATGTAGATGTGTGTAGTTCACACGCACACACAAAGATTTGTTGCAAATCTCCAAACAGTTGCTTAAATCAAATTTGTTTGTACCACACTTATATCATAAATACCACACCTATAACCATGGTACAGTCATTCCAGGCTACATCTGCTATCAGTACAAATGTGATTTTAAGCCCGACTCAACTGTATCACAGACTCGTATTATTAATGCATTATCTTAACCTTTACAGATTTTCTTCTCCTGCATTATGTTTTCAGCATGGTAATCTCCTTTAACTTGGTAAGACCCTCAAATGTGATTACTCCACAACAGATAATAACAGAAAAACCTATCTGTGCCACAGCATGCAGTGTGCATTCAGCTCCAGTGTGGCCTAAAGGACTTCATAAATCTCATGTTAAACAGGGGCTTCTCCAACTGAGTAAGTAGAGCCACCTACTGGGGTTGTTTATATTGCACGTCTGGGTTTTTAATTGAAGAGTCCTGTAAAACTGTTACAATGAAGGTAACACTCACAAGAAGAGTTTACGAGCGAAGGCCATTAGTTTACAGAGCATGTCCGAAAACAATTCACTGCTAGATTGGACTGTAACTCACGGCTGACCGTTTATGTCTTGGTGGCAATGCAAAAAACTTTTTAAACACATTTTAGATTTACAACTGAACGTTAAAGTGGTAGATAAAAAGTGCAGTGTTGTTAAACAAAGTTGTTTGATGGTACTATACGGTGAGAGACATTTACTATAGAAGTTATAATACTGAAGCGTTACTGTAAATTTCTCTAGCAATAAAACATACTCAGCTGCAAACAGATCCATGCAAACAAACTACAATAATATTTTTTAATGTTTAACTACTACTGTAAGTAGACAAATGTATTGATGTTGTGAGTATATCAATTTTAATGATGAACATGGAATAGGAAAAGTTTTCAAAAACCCCTAAGCCTTCTAAATTAATTGACATGCAAATATTTATTCAATTCATGCATTTACCAACTATGCACTGATCAAGACCACAACAAGTAATGCATGGCCATATCTTTTTTCCTAAATGTATACTTTCACTTGATTGCAGTCATATAACAGAGACATATTCAACTTCCAAGTCAAACTTTCTACGTGCTCAAGGATGCAAAACTTTAACACCCAAATGAACCACAATATTAGCCCCCAAATTATCTTCTCATACTTTTCTGTATATGTAACATTACAATATTATAGCCATACACTTTACATTGAAGAAAAACTTTGTGAAAGCTTTAAATGCAAGTCATCTAAATTAATTGAATTATTCACAATAATTATATGCAATATCACAGTTTGCACGTGATCTATCATTACACATCGCAATAACAGATACATGTAAAGTACCGATCAACAAGACCAAAGCTTCAGCACAAACATGAACTGATCTCCACCCAAATTTCAAGCTCTTCACCCTCAGCTGGAAACATGTCAAACCCTTGACACCCTCTCCTCACCTGGTATCTCCTGATGTGGCACATTATGGAGACTGAAGCCTTTGGACATGTACGCATGGCGCACGTCGCCGCAGCTGCGCGATTTTACATCTCCAGCAAACGTCAGCGATACGACGAGCGAGAGAGAAGTGAAAATCACGACAGGTGTCCGCAACATCGCAGTACAGGTCCCGTGCCCAAAATCCACCCGATGCGTAAAGGCGCACAATGCGCAAGACGCGCGTATGATCCGCGGGGAGAAACGCGCTCGGCGCACCGGGACTCGCAGCTGCAGGTTGAGAAAATGTTTCAGTCGTTCATAAATCACGACTTCTTCATCCACCACATAGCAGAAGTCCGACACGAATCCGCGTGCAATAAAGGCGTCTCTTATAATAAAAGTGAAACCTCCAAAATCCAGCGAACCTAGCCAGAGACTGAACTTCTGCTCTATACAGACGCGCACTGTGTTTCTTTCAGCGGGGGAAAGTAGGAATCCTGACTCTCTCTCTCTCTCTCTCTCTCTCTCTCTCTCTCTCTCATACACACTCACACGCGCTGATAAACCGCACAACCCAGTGGTCGAGAATGAGCGCTGGAAAAACACGGACTGGATTTCTCATGTTGAATGGATTTTTTACAAAACCTGAAATTTTTAAATTATAAATGTTAGAAGTATATATTGGAAATTATTAACCAGAAAATGTGAACATAATAATTTGATTGAGCAGAAAATCGATTTGCTAAAGTAGGCAAAAGGTATTAAAATTAACACATTTAAACTCGACTTTAAACTTGGTATCCGGAGATCAAACATTTAAATGCAAAACAACACTGCAATGTAAATGTTTAAATGATCAACTTATAGTTTAACAAATAACTGCTTTTGAATAATTTAAGTAATGTCGTTTCTAACAAAATTGTTCTCCATAGACATCATCACATCATCTTGAACTTTGTTTTAAGTCATTATTTATTTAACCTGAATGTTTATAATATATGACAGTATCAAATAACTGTACATTATGTTAATTATATTTTATTTAGCAGAAAAAAATAAGGTATAACATATTTTTAAACAAGACTAATATGATAAACTCACACACAGACCGAGACCGCACAACCCAGAGGTCCAATCTAAAGCCCGGACTGGATTCCCGAAAGCTACATGAGATGCTGGATCAGGAATTTCAAAGCATGTCGTCATCATGTTTCACTTCACGCTCTGACCAAAAATAAATAAATAAATAAATAAACTAAACGTAAGTTTACAGTACAGTACGCTATATAGTCAAGTAAGTAAAGGTTAATGCAAAATAGGCTACCAATGCAAATTGTGTAAACAAGCAATATTAATCAATAAAAATTTGGAAAAGTTAAATTAGATACAATGAAAATGGCAGAGTAATATTATAGTCTTTTAAATAGTTTTGCATATTTGCATTTTTTTTTAACTGAGTAAGTCTCAGTATTAAACCCCTCTTGTAGGAGCAACAAGTATGAGATGAATGTGCAGATTAACTCATAAAAGAAAGAGCAAGAAAATTGAATGTATTGCTTCAATATCAAAATGTTTCTCTGTCACAATTTTTTTTTAGAAGAATGAGTTCACCCTCTCTGGTATTAGTCAACTAAGTCAACTTGAGTCTGGTGTAATTTAAAATGAATGCCTTTCCCCGGTCACTTCTGCTGGCATCATTAAGTTCACATTCTCCAGCTTTGACTTATTTTTGTGTACATCTATTTTTGTGCCCATACATTTGTGAACATTCATACGGATGTCCCTGACATTTTCTGTTGCACCTGCTTATAAACAACAATATGAGCCCGACGTTCAATGCATCTTGCCTTTTGAAAATTACAATATTGCATTATAACGTAAGGCTCTATATGATAGGAACTGTGCTGTTGATGTAATATTACTCTGAAAACCACACATACTGTACCATCACATGTGTAGATCTATGCACACAAGTGCATCACAAACAGAATGAGATTTTCTGATTACCTGCCGTGCAGTCAAGAAACATTTATTTACAGAGCGCCTCTGTTATCTATGCAATATACGATCTATTTTTCATATTTATAGTACACACAGTACTGTGTGGCTTTGTGCACAATACAATGAAGTGCTTGGATGTACCCTGCAGATGTTGAAGCTGGATATCACCAAAACATCGCAAGTGCACATTGTGTTAAAATAACACAAGCCATTACAAAATCTCAACCGGGTTAAGATTTAAATATTAAGGAAAACATGATACCGACAATAAGTAGCAGTTTGTATTAATGGATATTGTAAAAGAAAGATTTGTTATTCATGTCTTATTGTATTGCTGTATTTATTGTTAAACCCGAAAGCATAGTGTGCCATTATTAACACACGCAGCATCTTTATCAATGCTCTAATCTACAAAAGAAATTGAAACGCACAAGAAAAATACAAATATCAAAGTCTCAAGCTTGTGTTCTCATTGTCCTTGTGATAATGCATTATATAATAAAGCAGCATGAAGGGTTTGAGAGCCGGAGGCCGCGAGCAGCTCTTAGCATCCTGAAGATAGATTACTCTTGTGGTTTTCTCTGTGGAAGGTCAGTGGTTTTCCTGCGACTGCAGGTGGTGTGTGTGTGTGTGAGAAAGGAAACAGCATGCTGTTCTGCCTGTTGTCTCAGCAACATGTGTCTCCTCAGAGGATCAGGAAAACATCAGGGGCCGAAATAAAAGCACTCGAGTCATTTCCTAAAACAATAGTGAGTTTGTCGCATTGCTACTTTGTGCTCTTTAACTTGGTGTTACGGTCACTCTTCTTATACAGTATGGGATGTCTGTTGTATAGTTTTTTAATGGCCAATAGTAAATAAAGGCTCGGCCCAATCATAACTCCAATCACCCGGTTAATTAAACACAAGGTAAAGGCTAGTTTATTGAGCACAGTCTGACCCCCATTTGTTCTGGAACACCGGTCTTTCGCCAAGTCAGTGGTTCTCGTTTGTCGCGCGGTCCTGGGGACTAAGAGCAATGCATTTCTGTATCGCTGTGTCACAATTTACTTTTATTTTTAAGAGTGTTCGAAATAAGAATTAGTGTGTCACAAATCCATGCACAATCTAAAGGTCAATTTTACCCACAATTCATTGCAAGTGGGTAGAGTTTAGTGATACACTACTGAAATAATACATTCAATTATAAAGCAAAAATGACATAATAATAATAATAAAAAAAAGGATTATATGCAAGATTTTGCTGTGTGTGATAGTCAAATAACAATCACAATGTGTGTCAGGCAAGAACATGTCCTACACTGTAAAAAAGAATACGCTGAATTTACTAAAAATATAGTGCATCATTTTTGCGTCCCTCTTTGTAAGCAAGTTTCACATGGATATTTAAGCAATTTTAGCTACAATTTTTTAGTTTGCAATGCTTAAATTTATTGGTTGGTATCACATGGAATTTAAAGCAATTTTAGCTAAAAAATTTAGTCTGTAGAGCTTAAATTTATTGGTTGGTGAAACAAAATATTTTAAGGCATTTTACCACTGTATTTTAAGTTATGTCTACCATTAAAATCTTGTTTAAACCATTACAACTTATCATTTACATCTAATTTATAATACATTAACTATAAGAAGACACAGGACAATAAAAATAAAAGTTTTTTTTATTTGTAGAACTTTTTTAAATACATCTATTGTTTTGAACATTTTTGATTAACTTAAAAAAATCATAGAAACAAGGCTGTAAAAAATAAAACACTGGATTTACTTAAAAATCTGGTGAATTATTTTTGCAATCCGTTTTTTAAAGGAAGTTTTACATTAAATTTTAAGCAATTTATGTGAAACTTCATCTAAAAAGTGGATGCAAACAACATCCACTAAAAAAGGCTGGATTAACTTAAAAATATAGTGCATAATATGTTGCTACAAGGCATAAAAATTCATAAAAAATTAAACAAGACATTTCATAACAATAACATGAATCAGCATGTAATGTCTATTGTTGTATGCCGTATGTTGCTAACAGGGCAAGACATTCATTTGAAAATAAGTAAACAACAAGTAAATGTTGTAACAATAACATTAATTAACATGCTACTAAATTTGTGTTGTACACGTGTGTCTGAGTGTGGTGTATGAATGTGTTTAGAAAATTAACTCAACACTCAGTTTATTTTTTAATGTTAAAATCTTCTGAGACAGTTTTGCACTGTCTAAGTGCAGCAGTATTTTTTAAAGAATTTAAAAGTGTACCCAAGTCTTAAGATCAAGACAATATATTCGGCCAAACAAGGAAATGCACGCTTTGGTGAGACTGGACAATCCTCACAGAACCTGAACACCATTCCAGAACTATTTCAGCCTCAAATGGAGTGTCATCTGGTGCGCCCCCTCTGGTGAAAAATTACAGAGATTAAAGTTACATAAAAATTAAATCTGATTTATAAGATACACATATAACATTGGGGTTGCACTAAAAGCCTGAAATGAATGCTGCTTATTTATTTTATTGCTGTTCTAAACATGCAGTAAATATGGTTTTTGATTGGCTGCATGGTTGTTTTGAAGGAGGGCACTGCGGCCTCGGTGTTGCCACTGTCTCACCATAACAACCATAGTTTAACCATGATACAGTAATCAATCCTGTAAAAAAACAATACTTTCTCTTTCCTATTTCATTTATTATAATAGTGACCATCTATTTCAAACACAACAAATCTGCATTAAACGTCATTTTATAAAAGAAATATGTACTTTTTTCACGTAATGTGCGGAAGCCTTCACATCCAGTTTAATTTGCTGTTCTCATAGCGGATACATAAGGACAAAGATTCCTGTTAGAGAATCAGTCAATGGAGAAGTAATTCCTCAAACTTCTAACTTATTTATTATAATTAAGCAGCCAAGCAATGATAGCCATATACATTGGTAGTATTATGGAGAGTAATGATGAATTACGTTGTGGTCTGTAAAATAAACAAATAAATGAATAAATCTGTATACATTCACTTCAGTAGTTAAGTTTCAGTTATGTGATTAAAACAGCCATGTAAACATTACACATAACTATTAGTTTAGTTAAGTAAATGAACAGTATATAACATGAACTCAAATAGTTATTAAATATAGTGCGAAGCACATGGTTGCACGTGAGCATCAACGTGTACAATGCTCACATGGCTAATATACATATCAGATTACTGCAATCGCGTCGCGATCGTCATTTGCATATATAAAAACTGGCATAACATCAAACATTCACAATAGCAGACAGAAGGTGCTAAAGACGTAACAATATGCGTGATTACTCACATATTTGACATGAACGCACAACATGAACGATATCAGAGAGCTCAGCTGTCTGTCACAGCTCTCAGGTCAGTGGCAACTGTTTAATGGTCCGTCGGAAACAAACTATAAAGGCAACGAAGTTCCCTTCCATGAACGGACTTTATGACACGTTACATTTAAATGTAGAATGTAATTTTACTTACCTTAATTCCTGAAGAGGTCTTAACAGTAACACCACCGTTTAAAATGGCTGCTGCGCAGGCTCCCGATCTGCGTCACGTGACTCTTGACTTTGCTCAAAATTGCTTATAGTGTTAACAATTTTTATAAGTAAACCAAAAGCTCAGTATATTTAGTAATGATTATAGCCATAATTCAAGTAATGTGCAAAACTTAAATTAATGAGCAAAATCTTTACATTTATTTTAGCTATATTTGCTAAGGACAGGAATCAATTTTACTTAAATTTATTAGTAAAATCTGCTCGTATTTTTAAGCTATATTTGCTGAGAATTAAAATCATTTTACAGTGTTAAAAATAATTAGCTCGATTTACTAAAAAATATAGTGCATCATTTTTGCGTCCCTCTTTTTAAGCAAGTTTCACATGGAATTTTAAGCAATTGCTTAATTTTTTTTTTAGCCTAAACTGCTTAAAATTCCATGTAAAGCTTACTTTAAAAATTGCAAATGCTTAAACTGCTTAAAATTCCATGTAAAACTTACTTTAAAAAGTGGGTGCAAAGATTGTGCACTACATATTATTATTTTTTAGTAAATCCAGCGTATTAGTTTTTTCAGTGTAGTACCTGCAAACTTTTTTGCTGCACACTAAAAACTACATACTACCTCATTACAAAAATGAAGTTTAAACAACTTAATTTTGCAAGTCAATTCAACTTATTTTTTTAAAGGTGCCAAAGAATGCATTGAAATAATTTGTTAAATTGTTCTCCGATATCTACATAGAAGGCTTTATAAGTGCAAATAATATCTATGTCCATTTACAACCCTAAGATTTGTCCCCAGAATTAAATGGTCTATTATTACCTCATTTTAACGGGTCATGAATAATAATGATGAGCTCTGCTCTGATTGGCTGTTTCTCCTTCAGTAGCTCTGTGTGTGTGTGTAAACAGATCTTATGTTTGAGTCTCTAACAGATGAAGATACAGATTTTGAGGAATAATCAATTAATTGAAGATTGTTAATGGACGTTTCTGAGTGGTAAGTTTATGTTTTTTTCAGTATGGACGTGCAAAATATAACTGTAACGTCAATAGTAGAACTTCAGCCTAAACGTTAACATATAACATTAACTAGCATATAGCGCTAACTCAGCAGCCACAACTTTGTTTTTAGCATTAAAAACAATGTAATGTGTAATTTAATGTTGTGGTGTACCTCTTGACTGTAACATCACAATTGGTGTTATGTTGAGATTGGTCTTTTGAATGCACAAGGTTTACATACGAAGGAGGAAACAATCATGTATAGACCTTTTGCGAGTCGACGTCACAGTTACGTCACACGCGCAATGTGGTGGCAGAAAAACTGTGGAAATGAATGAGACATTTTTATAGTATACCGTCGTCGAAGACACCATTTGAAGATAAACGTAGCTGTTTATGATTGCAATAAGCCCTCAACCGGACAGACTGGAGTGATTAAATCATTTGGAAATCTTTTAATAATTTGAATAGAAAATAATTAGAGAAGATATTCGGTGTTCTGTCGAAGTCTGATCCCTCTATTTGTCTCTTATAGCGTTTTCATCACGTTACGTTTATAATCCATTCAGAAAGATTAAAGATTTGAATGAGTTCATAATATCAATAATATTACCATTTGTTAAAGTTTTCATACTTTTTTCGTTTTCTTTTACTTCTTTTTACCTTCTATCTTAGCCTATGTCTTCTTCCTGTTTGTTCTAAATTATGATGTTTACTAATAAATATATAAACATAGCACACACGATGTAAAGTGTTAATAATATATAAACAGGCCTATACAAATTAATTTGTATGTAAATATAATAGTTCTAGATCAAACACGTAGGCTAAAAATATAAGGAAGAAATTGAAAACAGGAAATGATGAAATATTTAATAAATGATACAGAATACATGATAGTATTGCTCTTATAAGTACTTCAGCGATTCACACTGTAAAAATAATTGATTCACCAACAAAGAACAACACATATACATTACACACATGCACACACATCAGCAGCCAAGCCATTTAAACTTTTAATTTATTTAAAAAATAAATGTAACTTGGTAAAAACGTTATAAGAAACATTACACTTTAGATACTTATAGGGGAAACAGACTTCTACAGAACACTGGATCCATAAAAATCACAGTTTAACGCTAAAATGCTTCACACCGCTATTGCGAGCTGTCACTTTCTGCCACCAGTTGGGCACAAAAAACGTCATCTCTGTTTGCAAACACGCAAAAGACTCATGATATGTCATGCGTGTACAGAGCTCATAGTATGTATCTTTACCCAAATAAATACAGTTTTACAATCTACGGCGCCTTTAAGTTTTGACGTGATAAGTTGACATAACTTAGAAAAACAAGTTGAAATAGTTTTACTTAATTTGTTACATAAAATATATATGTTGATTTGATATCATTTTTTACAGTGTATGTGACCGTGAATTGCTTCCTTTACCTGACAAACCCAGTTCAGATCACATATCTCTGATTTTAATCAGATGTATTAAATAAGGGACGCTTACAAAATATGTAGTGCTTTGGGTCTTCAAGACTGGAATTGAGAACCTTTGCATATTTTATGAGCTATATTTGTCTTCTGGACATCGTCAGTACATTTAACCTGATCAATAAGACTGAAGTTCCCTAACCCCCATTTCTCTCCATGTTCTCATCCATACAATAACAAATACAGGACTAAATCCATACTGTACCATATAACTCATCTGATTCAGTCTGGGCCTGATGATGTCACTTGATGATGTCACTTGTTTATGTTTGTACAATAATGTAAGTAACTCTATTCTCAATTCTCTTCTACATGATGTTTGCAGCATAGTTGTGAGTCTGCTATTTATTGACCACTTTCATCCAATCACGACCTCCGTTCACCCGGTTAATTAGCCTATCAGTGAAGACTGGCCTATATACAGTAGCACACCACGGTTTGACTGTCACGTGTTCAGGAGGGTTCAGATACAATAAGCTGCAACTCCAGCAAGATAGAGTAGCTTCTGCTGGATCAATAATCCTCAATGTGAGTTAGTGCTTTCTATCTTTACACTGTTTCTTCAACCTGTTCCTGTTTGAAGACGCACACACATAAGCTTTCACCCATATGTTTGATCCTGGCTGATATTCTGTGTAAAAACACCTGTGAAAGCTTCTCTTTGATGTTTCATTTATCCGAGCGGAAAAAAACTTCAACTTGAAATCTCGCCGGACACAATAGTTGGGTATTTTGTCAGGTGTTTTTTCCTCTTGTGAATCTAAAAATGCTTAAAAATTACAATGCTTTTAATTTGACCTCACTTTGCAAATTTTAGACTGGTTCTCAGGACTACACATACTAACAATTCAATACAAAATTGATTTTTAAATAAAAAAAAAGAAATCCTTTTGGTTTCTGTACAATATCTGTAAAATAATTAATTTTCCCCAATGACTGCTCCTTAATTCACATTTGAACCATGTGTGACCTGTCATAAGCACAATTACTGTAAATACAGTAAAATATAAAGTAGCTGACTCTCAATTGCTCTACAAATTGCGCAAATTGAAATAACAAGTTAAAAATGCCACCACTGCAAACAGCAATTTCGCATACATTTTCATATATATCGCTAAAAGTTTTTATGCTCGGGTGACACAGTTTATCAAGCAATTCGAAAAAATGAATATATTGCATAACTGCAATTAAGTTTTTTTAGCATTTAAAGGTCACATGACCATTCTTTAAATATGGCGCGTTATGTTTGGATGACAAAACAGAAGAGGTGTGTTCGAACCGTCAAGAGCATGACATCAAAATACATCACGAGCGATTCTGGAGTTGACCGCTCTATATGCTTTCGAGGCGCTCTAGTGATGTTAAACTCCCCCGTCATCATGGTTTTTGGAAAGATGTATCACGGGACAACAAAAACACGTTTTAGTCGCATAACATCAGTTAATGGAAACACCATCATTTGGCAATAATTTTTTTGTCGACATTTAAAAAAGAATGCAAAAGTTTTGCATAAATCTTTAATTGAAATGTCGCTATATGTTGTACATTTTAAAACGGCTTGAATGGGTAGAAAAGTTGAATTTGTCGAAGTATCCCAGGAAACACTTGAGGAATTCAGATGCAAAACTCTCTGACATCTGACATGTTTTCTTGTAAATAAGAATTTGTATCAGGCTCTAGTTATTTCACTTTAATGCCAACAAAAAGTAATTGAAATGTCTTTTTTTATTTGATTTTTGCATTAAAACCCTAAGTGAATGCAAGCTTTTTTGGCAAAAAAACCCACTTCTAAAAAGTAAAGCACTTCTTTGGACAAGACACAGTAAACAGTTCAAAATCACTAAAGATGCAAATGATGAAAGTCAGAATGTAAAAATGAAGAAACTGGGCCAGACATTAGGGCGCTGTGATGCATGTAATTGCCACCTTTGGGTTGTATTCAAGTCCAAGTGCTCATAAGGGACACAAGTTTGAATGTGATCCACATTTGTTTTGTGTGCCGTCGTTCACCCAATTTGTCTTCTGTGCATTTGGAGAACTAGCTGAACTAGCTTGGCGTTTAATGGATTTTGCCAACAAACTGGTATTTGTGATTGGCCTGAGGCTTGGATTAAAATCATTATAAATTACATTCAAAAATTTATTTTTGGGGGGATATTGTGGTATTTAAAAAAAAATGACTAATCTATGTGCTTCATTTTTTTTTTTAAATGAATGTGCCCTCATAATCATCAAAATGCAAATCTCCTCTTTGAAACGATCTTTCTTTACTTCCGGTTACGGGATAAGGCAGATAGGCAAGGCCCAGGAAAACATTGGAGCGATTAGCAATTAGCAACATGACCTAACGTCCAATGATCCAATTAATTCTCAAACGACCAATCAAGTCCCGCCCACCTTGTTTCATGTGAGAAGCCGTTTCACTCATATATACAGTACATCACCACGGGGGAAAATAAGAAAATCGCTACTTCCGTTTCATCGTGATTTTAAGCAGATTGGAAGTGAATGTTGATGGATGTATAATACGTGCCAAGAGCATTTAGTAAATATCATTATCTAATTTTCGACTAAGGGGGCGTCTGAGCTCTTCACATATGCGTAGCTTGAAGTAGCTTTGGATAAAAGTGCTGCCAAACGCATAGACGTGAATGTAAATGTAGCTTTGTTGTGTTAATGAAAATGCTAAACTATTCTGAAACAACCTCAGCTACTGTCACGCTATTGACTCCCAATCACTGCAGTGTAATAAGTGTACTGTACTGTACAGCGCTTTGGATAAAAGCTTCACCTTAATTGCTGAACTCCGGGCACATATGATGAAGAAGTCAAACTGATGAAGTCTTTCAAACGCTACTGAAAATGTCACTGCTTATGTGTTCTCCAAGAAGCAAACGCCTGGCAGGGGCTCGAGAGAAGCAGGATTGAACCCCGAGGAGCATCTTTTGCGCTCTCGCCCTGTAAAAAAACAAAACAAATCACATTATCAGATCAGCAGCATCGGGCTGGTGTACGCATACAAATGCTATATCCCGACGGCAAAGACTATGAAACCGCACTAATGACGCCTTTGAAATGGTCTGAAGAATACAGATAAAAGAAACCAGACACAAAGGTAGCATGTAGTACACTTTGATGTGCACTTATTTGCTTTTTGCCTCAGGAATGTTTACATGAGGTCGATACCCTCCCCAATATTCTGGTTGTTCGTTTTTGTCTATGCATAAACATTATTTTTCTTGGCTTCTCTGTTCAAACTTAATATGGTTTGTAGAGATAAGAAACTAACTATGATATCTTGTGATACAGATATTAGGCGATCTCAATAAACTATTAGCCCTCGGTCCTGCTGGCACTTCTAATGTTTTCCTTTGTTTAATGCTAAGGGCAATGTTAGTGCTAACTAAGCTAACATCTGTAAAATTATCCCGATCTGTTCTTATTGGTCGAATCATACAGTGCTTTACTGTATTAAAATTGAAACATGCACAAATCTGGTTAAAAACAGGAATCACTGAGCAGGTTGACATGTTAAATGCTCATGTTAGAAAGTTTTAAAATTGATTTTGATTTAGTAAATATTTCTGTATATAGACAAAAACCTTGGAGTTTTAAATCTGACTTTTTTCATGTTTAAGTGCTATAATTGGGTCCCCAGTGCCTTTGTCAACCTAGAAAATGTAAAAAATATCAACCCAGTAAACCATTCTCTGCAAGCATGTAAAAAGGTAATTGGAAATGTGGCTCCCCTTGTGATGTCAGAAGGGGATCTTATTATAATAATACAGCCCCTTAATCTGCACTATCCAACCACAGAGAGAATAATTGACAGCACAATTGAGTTTCAATTTCAACAAACCACCACTAAGGTGATCAGTGTTTGCATTTCATCTGCTCTTTGCATTTAAAGGACACACCCAAAAACTGCACATTTTTGCTCACACCTACAAAGTGGCAATTTTAAGGTGATATAAATTATCTGTGGGGTATTTGGAGCTAAAACTTCACATACATACTCTGGGACACCAAAGATATATTTTACATTTTAACTCTTTCCCCACCATCTTAAGATAAAACGCTTCCCTGCCAGTGACGAGTTTTTCCGTCAATCTGTATTTACACTCACCTAACTTATACAACCCATAAATATTTCCTTGGAGCAAACAGTTTAAACTCCATGTATGTTTTAAGGATCGCTCTAAATCTGATCTCTATCAAAAGTCCACAAAAATAGAATTATCTCAGCTTTTTGCTCAAAATTTTGTATTCTTGAAGAAACCTACAGTACCCATTTTTGAGAGGTGATAAAAAGAGAACAAATGAAGGTAAAATTAAAAATATATGTTTGTTTGTTTGTTTAAAAGCAGAAGGTCTGTTCTTTCATTTATACTACCGACAGAAATAAAAACAGAAACCAATCTGAAACCACTGGATGAAACAAAACCAAATCTACGATCACTAATTATGTCACTGTGATTTTATTAATTGTTATTTTTAATGTTTTATTGTTGTTTCTGCTGTTTGTCTTGGCTCTATTGGTGGTGGTGATACATGTAGCCTAACCAGGGACAGGAGTTGCAAATTAGCTTCGGCTAGAAACCCTGTGTGCAACTCATCTGTTCAAGTTACTGTAACCTGTTAGGGCTCAGTCACACCAAAAGCGCTTTAAACGCTTGCAAACGCAAGGCGCGACGCACTGCCTTTTTTAAAAAAGAGCAGTGCAGCGCGGCTTTTCATATTGCTAAGCAACCACCGAGTCAGCTGTCTTGTCAATCAAATATTGAAGCGTGAGCGCTCTTTTGCAGTTAACTGTCATATTAGCAGAAACTTTAAAAAGAGGGCGCTTGCTCTGACCTTGTTTGAGGATAAGAGGAGCACAAACACGCAGGAGAGAGTGAGCGAGTGGAGTCCGGTTCTTCAAAGCAACTGTAAACTTCACTCGCCACAACGTAAGGCCCGCCTCTCCCCTCATTCGATTGGACAATGGAAGACGCGAATGACGTCAGGCGCTCCTCCGCCCTCAGCGCTCCTTCAAAAACGCGTGCGCGGCAGGCGGCAGAAAACCGCAAGGCGCTCGGCGCGCATAAACAGCGCGCAAACGCGCCCTGCCCATAGAATATCATTCAAAAAAGGCGCCTGCAACTGCCATAAACGCTTTTGGTGTGACTGCAGCCTTAATGTGTCTCTCTGCATTGTCCCTGACTAATAAACAAATAAATAAATAAAAATATTTAAAGCGCAATTGAACCCTAGACACTTTAGCCTGGCATCACAGGTCATTTATGTCCATTTAGCATTTTACATGAGAAAAAAATAAATTTGCACGATTTTGATTTTAGATTGATAGTGTGTTGAAACGGTCTTTGATGGACTCAATTAACCAGAATGCACTGGGTGAGTCATTAGCTCCACCCACCAACCGATGCAGCCTTCAGGTTTGTTTGACTTCATGCGGTGCCGCAAGAACCGACCGCCGGATGACGTCAAGGTTCCGCGAGAACGATTTAAAAGCGAACTCCTCTGTATGATTTATCGAGTCACTCTCGCGGTACTTTGAAGTCATCTGGCTGTCGAGTCTTGCGGTGCCGCATGAAGTTGAACAAGCCTAATATCTTCTTTTACCGCTCAACCTGCTCTCAAGTCAACTTGAAGTTAGCCGGCAGACGAACCCAACTCCGCTTTTACAGTCTCTGAACGGGAAATACCCAAAACCCTCAATAAAAGATTACTAGAACCTGTGCAGTATGTGGATGTTTGGACAACAAATTCAGGCCACCGGGAGTTTTTATTGTTTACTCAACGCGACCCTCAGCTGACACACCACTAACAGATTACTTGAAAATTTGAATATGCAGCCAGCACTTTTGTTAGGAAGATTTCGAGTACTGTTTTCAGCCCAGTTTTTCCGCAGACTTAGGTAATGTGAAATGGTAAAAATATCTAAACACCATTTGGCTTAGTTGTTGCTTGTTTTGTGTAACTACAGTAAACATACTACGTAGAAAGTTATTATCATGTTGTTGTTATTATGAACACGAGCAAAGCAAGCTAACGCTCATCATGTGCAGCTGTCAATCAAAGAATGTTATCATCTACTGTCAATTATCTCGCCTCAAGACCCGCCCCCCATTTAGAAGGTTTAGAATTATGTAGTCGTGCATTTTTCTTTCGACCCGTCAATTCACGGTTACTGTAGCAGTTAAAAGCTTTAATTTTGGCGCACACAATCAACTACATATATGTGATGAAATATAGTGTTGGAGCATAATGTTGTTTTAGAAAAGTACATTTTCTGGAAGCATAAAAAATGCTGAGAACACAGTTAAAGTATATCTTCACTTGTTTAACTTGAATGTAAATATAAAAATATAAAGCCAGAAATTAACATTCATTTTCATAAATTGATATCTGGGAGAAGTTAGTGATCCAGGGCCTGAAGAACATATCTGATTATTTTAGGCAATAACATAATCGACTCTATTGACTTATGAATATTTTGACTATGTATTTGACTCATTTGAATGTATTTTCTCATATCTGCAGTACTAAAATGTTATGATTCAGGTATTTGATGATAAATAAATGACAATGGCTCTGTTCTTCTACTGCTCAGGTTTTACACCATCAGAACGATGTTGACGATCGCTCGACGTAAGCAACCACTCAATCTTACACAAATCGCTCTTAAGGCAATGTGGAAAAGTGTTTGCCATTACATAGACCCATCTACAGCGGCCGACTGTCGTGCGAGGACACAAAAAATTGGTTAATTTAAAACTACAGGACTGAGAAAGGTTTCTTTGCCTGCATTAGTGCCGAGAGTAAGCCTTTGTATTATTAATGAGCTTTCCATAATTTATGAATCCTAAAGACAAATATGGGCAATTATTGTAATCTTGCGAGAGAGGAATCGTGAATCTTAATTTGGCTACTTTAGGCTCTGTAATGTTGTTTTCTGCTTGACTGTAAAGTTGAAATGAGCTTTTAGATAATGGAAGAATAAAATCGACATTATATGGTTATTTTAAATCTTGGTGCTCGCAAAGAACTGTTTCTCGTGCCACAGGTCGGGGAATTGAACAAACTATGGATGCTTAATATTGCAGCATATACACGTAAATAAAAGTAAAATGTGAAGATTGTTGTTTCGACTTTAACTTTCAAAAGTGTATAAAATGTTGCATTAATTCAACTTAAAAATATTAGTTAATTTTGAGTTAACTAATATTTTTCAAGTTGAACTAGCTCAACATTATAAGGCAGAACAAACTCCTAATATTTTTTACAGTGTGTTAATTTATGATTTGAGGTGATTGTCTGGCAATAAAACCAAAATTTGAATTGAAGAAGAGACATGAGTCATATCTACAGGCCAGAAAATCTTTACGATCTGGGTTAGTAAGTAAAAAATTAGCAAACAACCCAGAATAACCTCACAATGTAGAATAAGGAAAGGGTCGAGCATAATAAAGGCTATGAAGGTTAATGAAAGGAACACATGAACTGTCTTCACACTACAAGACTATTTCTTCATACTAGACAGATTATCACATCTAAACAGAACCATAACTTCAATCTGACAAACCATGAAATTAAAAACAAAATTAATAAAACAAGCACAATTTATGCACAATCAATAACAGAGCAAACACAACAAAATACTGTATATACTTTACTACACAACTAAAAGTTTAACCAGATTGTGGAAATGATCAGGAAAGAAAAACAGATGCATGAGTTATAAGTCTATCACTTTATAATAAGAGCAAGAACCATGAAATTGGAAACAAAACAAAATATTACAAAATAATATTTTACATTAAACAGGAAAGAAAATATCAATATTGAAACCAGTGAGGTACAATCTAGTTATCAGAAGATCGTAAAGTTGCAATTGAAATGAAACTTGTTGGCAGGTTAATGACTTTTGTGTTGTTTCTTAATGTAATCCATGCATAAATATACTAACAGGCAATTTACTGCTGGATCCCATTATAACAACTTAACTCAGTTACATAGTGTGACAACATGCCCACGTGTGTGTGTAATAAATTAACTTGTCTTCTTAGGGCAATAACGTGGAAATGTCTGCAGCATTTTCTATACAAAAATTACCTTTTAACATATATAAAGCAGAGGCGGCCGTGACTTCTCTTTCGAGGGGCACACATTCAAAGTAAGCGACATGTCAAAATATGTGTTTGGTGCATCATGTGAACCATGTGCATCATGTGTCTTGTCAAAAAACGTGCCTTGTCTTGTCAAAAAATGTTCACAAAATATTCGCAAGACACTAACTTAACACTAAACTCTGATTACGCATGAGATTAAGACAGTATCTGGCAAACCCGAGCGTGTCTTTTAGCACAAACCCCCTTGAAGCATGTGCAGCAGACATGTATTTTGAAATGGCACGTGATGCATATAAATTTACATGACCCGCCAAACACATATTTTGACATGACGAGCCAAACACATGATGGGCAAAATACATGTTTTGACGAGCTTCACACCGTGCGCCCTCGAAAAAGAAGTCACTGTAATATAGTATTGTATCTGAGGTGCTTTTAAACTTTGTGTTTCAGGATTCAAACATATAAACGACACCGATTGCATCATCAAGCAGAACAGAATGTTTAAACTTATTACTGAATCATGAAAGATTGAAATCAGATGCCAATACCTCCATAACAAATAAAGAATATGATTTAGTTTAATATAATAATACTCCTGTGCCATGAGATTAAAGCGGTTCAGATACAGAAATATAATCACGCTACAATGGATTTCAAAGTCTAGGATCATAAAGTTAAATGACTCGCTTTCTTTTTTGCGCTTAATTCTTGCCAAAACTGTCAGTGCCGCTACCCTTTCTGTGTAATTCATGAGGCCCTCATGAATATGCAAAAGAGAAGCAGTCATTAGATACACCCCTGCTTTATATCTTCAACCTCAATTAAATATTAAGGAGCTGAAAATGCAAAATGCAAGCAAAAGGCTAAAGCAGGAGATGTTTTTCTCTTCATGAGCAGTGAAAGTTTGAATGTCTATGTATTTGCAAATAAAATCATGTATCTGTGGATATAACTATGTATTAAATTGTACATTTTACATGTAACAAATAAACTTATTCTCCAGCGAATTCTTCAGTTTTATTTTCCAGCTTTTCTCTCTCGTTGTGACCTTGTTTAGCTTTGCCCTAAAGGAACGACCTGCTAAAGTACCATTTGTTTACTTGTTGACTTGGTTTGGTTCGAACTCTTTAAACGACAGCCCTATTTAAATGCATTTTGCATTTTCCCATTTAATTTGCGGCGCACCTAAGGCAAAAGCCAATTCCATCAGTACACGCTGGGAGCAAAAATTAAATATTAAAAGTGTGTTTTTTAAGGTCCATTGTGTGCCCCCAAATCAATATTGTCAAAGGTACTTGTGCCCACGAGGCACCTTCATCATTCAAGTAATTCATGGTTTCCCTGCTGGAACGTTATTCATAAGCCAGGGGTTACCCACAATGCCCGCGGTGTGGACCGCAGGGCCGTATCCAATCAGAGGGCCTCGGGAAAGATGAAAGAGGTACGAACGCTTACGCATTTTACTGCCCCTCAATGAAGGCCATTTCTCACGGTGTTGGCAGCGAAGTGTCTGTCGGGTTCTGCCGAGCACATTGTTTCCTGCAGATTAAATTGATTTGAGGCGAAATGATTAAGAACTTGGAAAATGGCTGTCAGCAGGGAGAAAACCAAACCTCTGGAGCGGGTTAAGTGATTATGTCAGGTTATGATTTATATTGTACTAAAACAAATTGCAAAACACTTAATATCTCAAAGGCAAAAAAGACCTTTAGAGCAGAAATGAGCACACATTGAAACTCGAAAGAGGAATGCTTAGTTAACGATGGCTGTAATGAATTATCATTGATGAGCCATAACAGAATTGCATTGTCTATTTTTATAGATTAGTAAAGATAATTTAAGAAAATGTGCATGCTGCTGCAGGACTTAAAGTCTAGTTTAATACTTAGCATTAGTACATGGTATATATTTTTATCAGTAACCCTTTGCACACAGCACAGTGATCCCAGAAAAGTCCCATAAAATTGCCAGCATGCTTTCTGTGCGAACGCAAACATGTCCCGTAATTTATTCAGAAAAAGCTCCCGTAAATGTGACCAAACATAACATATACTCAATGTGTCCAATGTGAACAAAAAGCAGGAACAATGCCCCAAGGGGCATGTCGTAGTGAGGACACGTGTAAGGACAGCTCTTAGATGCAGTTTTTTTTAAAATGAAGATCAACAATATCACCAAAAATGCCTGCAAACTGGAATAAAGCATAGATCAGGGAGCTCCTCACTATCTGCACTGAAACTGAAATCGATTACCAGCATAATAGAACTGCACATCATGGGCTAGTATATGATCTTATCATAAAACAAACATGCACATGTGTGGTTTCTTGAGAGAAAATGTAGATAATAAGCAAACTTAAGACGCTGTGGAAACAAATCCACCAAGTGCACGATTGCAAACATACCGAGCCCCTAAGGTGACATTGGAGTAAAAAAAATTAAAGTTTAGTTTTATGTGCTCAGGCGAAGCCATGTGCAGAATTTTTTTTTAAAGTTTAGTTTCACGTGCGCACGCGAAACTAAACTTTATTTAATTTTGCTCCATGTCCCCTTAGGGGCTCCGTACAAACACAATACATAATAATAAATTATTTACTTGAAGTTCCCTCTGAGATTGAATTTTTTTTATAATTTAATAGAACATTTTCTTTAACATTTCATTTGTTTAAAAAACATTTTATCAGTAATATTTTACATAGTTATTATTATCATTACCTGTTATTGGACCTCCATCTGGTATTTTTTTATTGGTACAAAAAACGTATCTGTCAATTTACCGTTTTGTGCTAAATTTTGTTATGGTGTGTAATGGTCACATGACATAGATAAAAAATGTACTTGGTTTTGCAAGTCAATTCAACATATTATTTTAAGTTTTGACCTGTGAATATTGTGACACAACTTATAAAAAGTAGTTGAAGTTGTTTAACTTAATTTTTTAAAGTTAAATTAGCATAAAAATATATATTGATTTGTTAAAAATGCTGCATTATTTATATATATAGACCATTTCATCGGGTGCACGTGCAGTGACGCGATAAGCGTCTGGTCTGAACTTTACTTTTAGTTTCTGTTTGTTTAATGGTCTGACTAGTTGCTGAAACTGAACTCTTAAACAAACACCTCGTCGAAAATAACAAATATTTTGGGTTCCTATGTAATCTACGTGTTGTTTATTTTGCTTGTTATATAAATAAACTACTTTAAAAGGACTTTGTTGTTATTTATTCTTCGCAGAGTTTACCGGAAGTTACGTGATGACCAACAAAGCCGCGTGTTTATGTTGTTACTGCTGAAACCGTCTATATATGTGTGTGTGTGTGTGTGTGTGTGTGTGTGTGTGTGTTAGCATTATATTTAGATTTTTTATTTTAAAATTATTTCTTTAAACTTAATGATTTAATTTTAATTTATTTTTTATCAACATCCCATGCAATTCCCCCCGGAACTACTGGGTTTGCGAAACCAAGTTTGAAAAACCCTGCTTTAGGGGGTTCTTTACAGGATGCATAAACAAATCTGGAAATTCGTTGGCAGTGTGAACGAACCAAAATCAAACGATCTCCAGACAAATTTTCAGTGCGTTTTCTGTAGTCTGTGTGAAAAGTTGCTCAACATGGGCTATACAAGAGAATAGTTGTAGTAACAGTTAAAATCACATTTGCTATAACAGACAGCGCTTACTAAAGTGTATTTGGTTCGTTGTCACCGTTTTCATTATAGCTGGATCAAGCCAGATTTAATAGCATTAAACTGCTGGTCTTAATTTCTACCATCTTCTTTACCTGTGGCTGTTATTTGCAAGTCAGTACCGGGCTCAAACTTGACCAAAATCAGTCTGTTGTCTCTAGCATTACAGTACAGATGTGGGTCGATAAGTAGCGTGTTGTCTAAATGTTACATCACAGTATGTGTTTGTTTTAATCCTTTCTGCCTCACCTATAAAATGCTGCACAAGCCTGGCATTGATCTTTAGATGTTGATCAGTTGCATGCATATAGCTATACTAAAGCCAAGAACAGAGGCACCATACTGACCTTTTAAAAGCCACTGAGTCTTATTTACTTCAATTCAGAAAGAGGAACATTCATGTTGGTGGATAGAGATCAGCCTGTTTGTTCAGTTGTGTTTGCTTTACATAATCATTTACTTTGCTTATTATGAATGAACTTAATCTATAATGAACTGAGAAAAAGTTAAATTAGCTGCACTACAATGCCTGTAAACAGCAAACCACAACTGCAGAAAACGCAAAAACAATCTGTGTTTGCAAACATCTAAACAAATGACATCTGTGTTTGCAAACCAAATAAATACAGAAGTGTTTCGAATCAATGACATTCCCAAAATATCTAAATTTGCATGGATTTTATTTGCAGATTTATACATGATTAAAGCTAAAAGTGACTTTCGATTAACCCAGAAAATGTGATCAAATGTCTAATATGTACAGTGAGAGAGGCTTACTGCGGTACTTTGCATTGAAATGATGTAATTATTGCCTGTGGGTGTACAGGTTGAATCACGCCAGCAATGTATTTAAATTAGAGAAGAACTCGACCAGTGTGCAATTCTCACGGGGGCAACGAGTCCCCAAATTATGCATTAATGTGTTGGGAAAAGGCGAACAGCCTTGTGCACACTTTCTGTGTGTGCTAAAGAGAGGCTGAGACGCAGCGGGCTTTACCAGAGCTCAACTATCATTTCTAATCACTATTCAGCGCAAAGATGAACGCAGCCTGTTTGAATCATGTTAGCCTGGGGTAAACTTTGGAATTTTCTCAGGGAAGGCCATCTGAGATTTTCGAAAATTCATTTAGCTACACTTATGCATTTTTAATACGCTGTAATGATGTCATTTGCAATTTGAGATCTGTGTTATACCTGTTTAGGACCCCTGACTCCACAACTGAACTCATCTGCTTCTATATGACCCCAAAACTCCTCATCCGCTGCTGCTCTGTCAAAAAAGAATTTACTCACTAGAATGTGACCCTGGACTACAAGAGTATGGTCATAAGAGTACATTTTTTGAAATTGAGATTTATACATCATCATCATCCGAAATAAATAAGCTTTTTGCTGATGTATGGATATTTCACAAAATCTTTAAGCACTCTTTTATCCTCTTTAAATAGGACTATATTTGGTCGAGATACAACTATTTGAAAATCTGCAATCTGAGGGTGCAAAAAATGTAAATATTGAGAAATTCACCTTTAAAGTTGTCCAAATTAAGTCCCAAGCGACACATATTTCAAATAATTACATTTACGGTAGAAAATTTACAACATATCTTTACCTAATATCCTATTTTACCAAAAACATTATTTTTGACCCAATAAATGAATTGTTGGCTATTATACAAATACAAAATACCTATGCAACAACTTATAACTGTTTTTTGTGCATCGCATTAGCTGCATCATTAGCAGCGTTCAGACCCAGGAACACACATGCTGATAAGAAAATAATGGTTCTCTTAAGGTCATAAACACATTTTTTATATATTAATCACAACCCATGCATCAACACTTTATATTTTCATGAAAACAGACCTGCAATAAAAAAGGTGAATGGTCATTGCACCTGCTGTAATAGGACACTGAGCTTGCCTACATGTGTGAATGCTGAGCAGGTCTGTCACGATGATCACTATGTAGCGCTTACTCGCCTGGTAAAATCTGCAGTCTGAGCACGTGTGCTGTCTCAGTTAGAACAAAGTCATAATGCAAACAAATACAATTGAAGGTAAAAAGACACTGTGTCCAGAACACATGACAGACACAGCATCAGCACAGAGTCATACTGTGTACAAAATCAATCAGACTATACCACCATCAGAGTAACACATGTGACACTAAGATCATGGTACAAACAACAGAAATAAGAAGAAACATGATTATTTTAATGAAATATCAATGTGAAGACACAATGTATTATGGGAATGTTTCACTATAAAATTTTAATAGACAAAACATTTTAACAATACTTTCATCTTTAATATGCATCAGACAGATTTTATATTGTAAAGTAATGGCAATTCATACTTGAACTTCATAACCAAATATTTTACTGTAAAATTAAATGTCTGTTTAATCAATTACAGTTTTTATTGTATATGTTATTTATTTACAGGGAACCAAGACTGGAAATTTTTACTGTAAAATATATGGCAACTCATACCTTTTATGTCATAAACCAAATATTTTACTGTAAAATTAAATGTCTGTTTAATAAATTATAGTTTTTTATTGTATATGTTATTTATTTACAGGGAACCACGACTGAAGATTTTTACTGTAAAATATATGGCAATTCATACTTGTACTTCATAAACCAAATATTTTACTGTAAAATTAAATGTCTGTTTAATTAATGCTAGTTTTTTATTGTATATGTTATTTATTTAGAGGGAACCAAGACCGAACATTTTTACTGTAAAATATATGGCAACTCATACCTTTTATGTCATAAACCAAATATTTTACTGTAAAATTAAATGTCTGTTTAATCAATTACAGTTTTTATTGTATATGTCATTTATTTACAGGGAACCAAGACTGAACATTTTTACTGTAAAATATATGGCAATTCATACCTCTTACATCATAAACCAAATATTTTACTGTAAAATTAAATGTCTGTTTAATCAATTATAGTTTTTTATTGTATATGTTATTTATTTACAGGGAACCACGACTGAAGATTTTTACTGTAAAATATATGGCAATTCATACTTGTACTTCAAAAACCAAATATTTTACTGTAAAATTAAATGTCTGTTTAATTAATGCTAGTTTTTTATTGTATATGTTATTTATTTACAGGAAACCAAGACCGAACATTTTTACTGTAAAATATATGGCAACTCATACCTTTTACGTCATAAACCAAATATTTTACTGTAAAATTAAATGTCTGTTTAATCAATTATAGTTTTTTATTGTATATGTTATTTATTTACAGGGAACCACGACTGAAGATTTTTACTGTAAAATATATGGCAATTCATACTTGTACTTCATAAACCAAATATTTTACTGTAAAATTAAATGTCTGTTTAATCAATTACAGTTTTTATTGTATATGTTATTTATTTAGAGGGAACCAAGACCGAACATTTTTACTGTAAAATATATGGCAATTCATACTTATAACTTATAAAACAAATATTTGACATTGTTTTACAGTAAAATTAAATGTCGTGTTTAATTTATTACAGTTTTTACTGTATTTTTCTGTATACGATGAATCAAGAGAGATATTAACTGTAGTAGTAGTTTTACATAATTTTTTCATAAAAATTTCACTTGGTTAATGATCCTAATCACAAATCTTCGGTTGGTCTTAAACTTAACTGTGGTTTTTGCACAAAATTCATCTGTGCATGTTAATCCGATCAACAAAACACTTTTACAATCCAATGAATTTCCAATGCATGGAATTTAGTCCCAACTTGCAGAAGTTACTGAAGCTTCATGTCAACTTCAGATAGACTTGAAATGGACTCAAAAATTGACAGTTGAAACCCATTTTTTTTTATATTTGACCCAACAATGTGTTAAAAAACAGCATTTTGTATTGAAAAACTAGTTTAAATTACAACCCAGCGGGCTAGGTTCATCTCATTTTGGCCAAATGCTGAAAATAACCCAGCATTTTTTAGAGTATACTTTAGCAGCTGTTTTGTTTGAAGATAATAATCCTGATTAGACTGTCAGAACTTGTGTAATACAGCACAAAGCGTCTGGTTTCATTTTGTCGTATGAATGCTTGTCAACTGAACACCTGCTGAATTCTTCCTCTCATAAGTATGATTCTTCAATGTGATGATGTCCTTCATAATCATTACGTGTCACGCTTTTCAATTTTCAGTGGATACAAATTATGCAATATCAGTGTTCAATCTGTTTGCACAACCTAAAGAAAAAGACACTTTCATGAAACATCTCATGAGAAAACCTCACTTTCAGAGTCAGTGTGTCGATCTTGTCTTTTGAAATAAAACATTATGGCTCGGTCTCGACCTCCCCAATGAGTTCCACTCAGCTTCACCAGAAGAGATTCTTGCTCTCTCTTTATTTCTGTCAAGGTCTCTATTCTCTGACATTTTTCTTTATTTCTGCCTACAAAATACTGAAGATATGTTTTCTAATATCTATAATATAGATTGAGAGAGGATGTCTGTATGTCTTTCAATCTCAATCTGGGCATTAAGAAACTGATTGGATAAATAAAGAGTCATAGTGACATTTTTCAAAGCAGTATAAAAAAGTGAATATCGTTTGCAAAAATATATTAAAATAAGTTAAAGTTTGCACTTCTGTTCTGGTTAAAAAGTCTATTTTATTTTGTCTGTGATACATGGAGGACACCCAGATCTACTCGAGCCCCCTGACAAACTTCACCTGTACAGTAAGTACTGAGAAACTATCATCCTAATACCAGTACGCCGTTTTTAAAAAAGACAAGTTGAATAGATGACCCTGAAACAGCACTTCTCCATCTTTAAAAAGCGTCTGGCCCGTGCAGTCTCAAAGCCGTTCCGAGACTGAATGTAGTACATAATAGCAAAAGATAATGAATCAAAACAAGAATCAGGCTTTTAGAAGCACTCAAGATCCTTGCAGTGAATCACGACAGGTGACGAGGAGACTGATAACGCAACAGTAAAAACTATCAAACGATGCCTCTGAAAGGTTTATACACAATTTCTTTGATGTTTTGCCGACTTGATGAAGAACTGATCATGACGTTCCACCGGAAGACATCTATTCCAGTGAACACCGAAAAACAACTAAATTTAAGATGTCGCACCCAATCATAAGATGACACTTTCACCGTCCACATCACAGCATGATGTTCTGATTTCCAAATAAAAAGAAGAAAGAAAATTGTCATCTTTTACCGAAACTCATGTTGTTCTAAAACTGCATGACTTCATTTCTGCGGTGAAACACGAAATGAGAAAAGTTAATATTTTGAAAATTCTTCTGGATCTTTTAGTCCACACAAAGAAATCCATCTTTGAATAAATCTGCCTGTCTGACTATCCACCCAACCACCAACCCACCCAATCATCCTTTTTAATTAATATTTTAGTCTTTCTTTCTGTCTGTCTGTATGTTTGTCTGTCTGTCTGTCTGTCTGTCTGACGGTCTGTCTTTCCATTTTTTAATAGACCTGCCTGTCTGCCTATCCACCCATCCGTCCAACCCCCAACCCCCAATTATCCATCTTTTAATCTATATTTTAGTCTGTCTGTCTATCTATCTGTCTGTCTGTCTGTCTGTCTGTCTGTCTGTCTGCCTGCCTGTCTGTCTGTCTGTCTGTCTGCCTGTCTGTCTGTCTGTCTTTCCATTTTTTATATGTCTGCCTGTCTGCCTATGCATCCATCTGCCCAACCACCCACCCCATCCATCTTTTAATCTATATTTTAGTCTATCTATCTGTCTGTCTGTCTGTCTGTCTGTCTGCCTGCCTGTCTGTGTTTGTCTGTCTTTCTGACATTATGTCTTTCCATTTTTTTATATATCTGCCTGTCTGCCTATCCATCCATCTGCCCAACCACCCACCCCTCAATCATCCATCTTTTAATCTAAATCTTAGTCTGTCTATCTGTCTGTCTGTCTATGTTTGTCTGTCTTTCTGACAGTCTGTCTTTCCATTTTTTTATATATCTGCCTATCCATCCATCCACCCAACCACCAACCCCCCCCAACCATCCATCTTTTAGTCCATCTGTCTGTCTTTCCATGTTTAAATATACCTACCTGTCTGCCTATTCATCCATCCATCTTTTAATTTGTCTGTCTGTCCATCTTTAAACCTATCTGCCTCTTTACCTATCCATCCATCCGCCCTACCACCAACCCACCTTATCATCCATCTTTTAATGCAAATGATTATGTACAAATCTCCGATGTTTCCTATATTATCAATTGCGTATGTCATATTGATCAAAATGTATTATAATGGGTCTCTGTTGAATAGTCTCGCCCCCACAACATTTAGGCATAAGTTGATAAGTCTTTACATGCAAAATGGTTGAACAAGTTCTCATAATATGTCAAGCATATTCTATACTTTCCATTAGACTTTTTTTCTAAATCTGTCCTGAATTGGTAAATTGCTCCCAGCTAAATATTGACTTTTTCTGACAGACAGGAACGTCAGGTGGTGTAGGAAGACTGCACTGTACTTCCTACAGCACTGGATGTACAGTTTTCCCTAAGGAGATTGTCCTATGTTCACGTTTCTTCTTTTTTTCTTTTTTTTTCTTTGTGCTATGCAGTGCTGTTTGTATGGCAATGACATGGTCTGTCAATAAATACAGTACAAACAGTAAAAGTGTAAATGTCCAGTATCTGGCAACCAAACCACCACACACACTAAGGTGTAAACTACAATTTACAATAATTTTCAACAAAACTTTAGACAATTTTAGAAAATTTCTCCACAGTAAACTGTTATATTGACAACATGACTAATCCATTTGACTGTCTTATCTGTATACAATGACAAAAGTTGTCGTCAATTGTTTTGAGAAATGCACTTACTGTTTTGCAAATATCGAGGATGATTCGAGAAATGTACCAAAGCCATTGAGAAAAAATTTAATCTTTTACATCGTTGACTATATCTATCTGTCCATCCATCCATCTTTTAATTTGTCTGTCCATCTTTTAATTTGTGTGTTTGTCTATCTATGTCACCTGCTCCTCAACACTCACAGTTCACTTGAATTTATTATATAAACATTTATATCCCATTCAGTTGTCATTCTGATTTACAGGGCAGATAATTCAGATATATTATGGTTTAAAGTTCAGCTGAGCAATTATAAACCACACACGATCTGATACACAGATCTCCCACTACAATCAAAATCACCCACACTTCACCTTTTGTTTTAGCATCTTGTCTGGTCACTCTTTAAAATAACACAGTCTGTTTTCAGGGACCCGCCCAAAAGATCTCAGCAGCCAATCACACGACAGGAGGAAAATGAATGAGAGCGTGTTTAAAATCACATCTGGGTTTAATACACAGGGCAAATACAGCAGACGCCGTTCTGTGTGCTTAGATTTCTGGTGACTCCAAAGCAAATACTGAAATCACTGATGAACTGCAGTCTTGTGTTAAATTAAATCTTTTTTCCAAAACCTAGTCTGCCTCCTACATAGAGAGCATTTAAAATACATTTACATGCATGCATTTGGCAGACAACTTTATTCAAAGCAACTTACAGTTGTTAACAGTATGTGTGTTCCCTGGGTTCAAACCTACAACCTTTTGCACTGCTAATGCAATGATCCACCAGTGAGCTACAGGAACTCAGAAAACTTAAGAAAAACATCCAAGTGTGCTGCTTTAATTGTGTTGACTTTTCAGAGGCAGCTTTTGATGCATTATAAAACACAGAACACCCTAGTAACTACTAAACCACCACACCCTAGCAACCACAAAGACTACCCTAGCAATGGCTTAGTAACCCCCTAGCAACACCTTAGAAACCACTTAGAAATGCTTATGCGCACTCCCAGAACTGCTTAGCAACCACACGAAACGTGATTGCATGTGAAAGTGCATTTGATTCTCGTTTATTTTGAATGCAGATGTGTTTTTCATCATGCATCCTTTGAAAGTCATTGGTTGACTCAGATGACGTGCAGCGGTGTGAATGTGCGCTGGTCATCCCGGGTGAGTCTGCTGTAATCAGTCCGTTGAGATCTTGGAGGTGAAGCACAACA
Source organism: Misgurnus anguillicaudatus (assembly GCF_027580225.2). Taxonomy (NCBI): domain Eukaryota; kingdom Metazoa; phylum Chordata; class Actinopteri; order Cypriniformes; family Cobitidae; genus Misgurnus; species Misgurnus anguillicaudatus. Next base: position 46,812,363 of record NC_073339.2, read on the forward strand.
GTAGGCAGATGTAGGCACTTAAGCGCAGTGAGGGGGAACAGCTTGAGATTCCAGTATTGATGAAGTCCTTCTCCACAGACTCACACCTTTAAAAAAAGGAAATGAGTCAAGAAAGACATGATGATGCCTGAAAGAGAGAGAGAGAGAGACGCGTATAAGGAATCATAATTTCACTTTCCTTCTTGTGTTTGATCAGGTGAAAAGAAAATTGCTAAGGATTTTTCCATGATCACACTAAAGCACACTGATATATGATGTAAAGTGAATGTTCAGTCTATCTGCTGTCTGTTGTGTCTGTTTATATCTATATCTGTCTGTCTATATTTATATCTAATTTGTCTGTCTGTTGTGTCTGTCTATATCTGTCTGTCTGTACATGTCTGTGTCTATGTCTGTATCTGTGTCTGTCTCTATAGCTACTGTATCTGTCTGCATCTACTGTAAATCTATTTATCGATCTGTATTTATCTAGATCTATCCATCCATCCAACTATCTATTTGCCTATCTATATATTTATCTGCCTGCCTGCCTGTCTGTTTGTCTATATTTATATCTGTTTCTATCTGTGTCTGTCTATATCTATATCTGTCTTTCTATCTTTCTATATCTATATTTGTCTGTCTATCTGTCTGTCTATATCTGTCTGTCTGTCTGTCTGTCTGTCTATATCTATATCTATATCTATATCTATCTGTCTGTCTGTTTATATCTATATCTGTCTATCTATCTGTCTATATCTATATCTGTCTGTCTGTCTGTCTGTCTGTTTATATCTATATCTGTCTATCTATCTGTCTGTCTATATCTATATCTGTCTTTCTGTCTGTCTATATCTATATCTGTCTATCTTTCTGTCTGTCTGTTTATATCTATATCATGTCTTTCTATCTGTCTGTCTTTTTATATCTACTGTATATATGTCTATATCTATATCTGTCTAGCTTTCTTTCTTTCTGTCTGTATATATCTATATATCTCTCTCTTTCTGTCTGTCTGTCTGTCTGTCTGTCTGTCTATATCTATATATGTCTATCTTTCTGTCTGTCTGTCTTTGTCTATATCTGTATTTTTATGTGTTTTTCTGCCTTTATCTATATCTGTTTATCTATCTGTCTGTCTATATCTATATCTGTCTGTCTATATATATATCTGTCTATCTGTCTGTCTGTCTATATCTATATCTATATCTATATGTCTGTCTGTTTATATCTATATCTGTCTATCTATCTATATCTATATCTGTCTGTCTGTCTGTCTGTCTGTCTGTCTGTCTGTCTGTTTATATATATATATATACCGGTATATGTCTATCTATCTGTCTGTCTATATCTATATCTGTCTTTCTGTCTGTCTATATCTTTATCTGTCTATCTTTCTGTCTGTCTGTCTGTCTGTCTGTTTATATCTATATCTGTCTTTCTATCTGTCTGTCTTTTTATATCTACTGTATATCTGTCTATATCTATATCTGTCTTTCTTTCTTTCTTTCTGTCTGTCTGTCTATATCTATATATGTCTATCTTTCTGTCTGTCTGTCTGTCTGTCTGTCTGTCTGTCTGTCTTTATCTATATCTGTATTTTTATGTGTTTTTCTGTCTTTATCTATATCTGTTTATCTATCTGTCTGTCTATATCTATATCTGTCTGTCTATATCTATATATGTCTATCTATCTATATATGTCTATCTATCTGTCTATCTATCTGTTTGTCTGTCTGTCTGTTTGTCTGTCTGTCTGTCTGTCTGTCTGCCTGTCTATCTATCTATCTATCTATCTATCTATCTATCTATCTAATCTATCGTTATTAATTATTATGTCAGATTAATTATTTTTATTATTTACATCGAAAAATACATCCATCTATCCATTTATCCAGAGTATCTTGTTATTATTATGTCAGATTGATAATTATTATTATTTACATTAAAAAAATGCATCACAGCTATGATATTCAGGTTCATGTTCTTTAAACAAAATATAATTTCTTACCTGAACATGTGCTTGCCATATTTCTCTAGATTTATATTATTTTATGTCAACATTTCTTTATTTTCAAAAAATCTGTGAATATAGAAGAATAAATTGCAACAAAGAATTTGAATAAAGCACTACACAAATGAGAGATTACTGCACATTATAGATCATCTTTCACTCGGTCCTTTAACAAAAACCTTTTAGCAGCTTTTCCACCACAATGCTGGAACTCAAACGCTCTCTCTTTCTCCATCTGTCGCTATCTCTCTTCTCTGACGTGACTGGCTTTATTCCAGCTCTTTGACATAACCAAGGCTGAAGGCCTTAACCTCTCGGCCCTGGAGCCCATTCAAACTCGCTTTCCCAGCAAAAATCTCCAGGTTTGGCCTCTATTTATCATGTTTTCTAAAACCAGCCATCTATCATTTCAAACTAATCCATCTTAAATGCCTCTTCATTTAATACATTACATGTCAACTTATTCGGTTGACCTTGACCACATGTGTAACACCTCTGGTGTGGGTTTGGAATCAGTTTGTGATATAACAGCTTCGAGAAATTCAGATGTCGAGACCTTAGCAAGCATTTTAAAGCGTTTTTAAAATTAATTCTTATTCATTCAATGTTGGCGCATAATAATAAAGCATACTGTTTATAAATCCATATATTTTAGTATATGTTATAAAAAAGTTTAGATATTGTCTATTAAGGGCTTAGATTGCAATCTGTCATTTACTGCAAAAGTGACCACTGAAATTCACGGAGATGGTCTGAAAGATGAACTTCAGTTTGCACGTCTCGGTCAGAAATCAGAAATGAATTTTCAGGAGGGGAGTTAATCCCCCACAATCCAATGCAAACTTACATTTAGCTCTAGCTAAAACTTTTAACTATCCAAGCAATGATTTAAAGTCCCATCCTGCTGTTTCTGTGTTGAATATCATGTTAGTTGAAATCGGTTAGGAATGCCATTTTGTATTTACCGTATTGATTTGGGTTTATACTGTAGCATCTTGGTCAAGCATAAGAGCTGGTAGACTTGTTTATACCAGCAAAAAATATATATATAGTTTCAAACCACCTCCTCTACTTCATTCTCTTAAAAAGAAAGACAACAAAGCCAAGATATCTGCAGAACATCTGAGTGTTTTATACAAAATCCCCACACAATTACAAAACCAATGATCGAATCATCCGGTGTTATCTTACTTTTCTGAAAGTCCGCTCATGCACGACCATTATCCGACCAGTTTTTTCCGTCTATAAAACCATTCAATCATACTCATATTGCACAGTGCAAGCTTTCTCTTAATGCACATTATGCTAGATAAAAATGAAGCGAAGAAACAATTGCTTTGTGGCTGTTACCCAGCTGCTCTAGGATATTATTAATAAATCACGCTGCGATTTATTGGGATTTACAGAATGAAATGAACTTCATTTCCTTAGCGCTTCTCTTTCCGGAGCGTAATACCTGTTCAGGACATTCGTTGAGTTTATATACAGTCGGTGTCAGGGATTTTTCTAGGCGAACAGTCACTGTTATTAAACGGTTTTGGTTTCATTATGAGCACATCTGAGGGATTTTCACACATCAAAAAAGTTCAACACAAAATATCACTTTTTTGCTGACGCGCATACATTTTTGCTCATTCATTCTCAGAACTCAAAAGATGGATTTCTAACCAAATAATCGTTTGTCGCAAAACAAACACGACAGGCTCATCAACTCTTAAAAATAGGCGCTTTTCGTATATATTTGGTTGTTGATGCAAAGTCTGTACATCTTGTTAAACAGTAAAGTACATTGTGCTTGGCACAAACCATGCTCTTCTTCACTGCAAGTTACATCTGTATTGTGTCTGAGTTGTCATTTATTTTACTTTGGGCTTTGTAGCACATCACGCAACCTGTTCATGCTGGCATCATACCAAAAATACCTGCCAAAATATTGTAAAGACAGGATAAATAGACTTTGACGCCAACAGCAAAAGGGTTTCCTACAGTAGTTCCTTTTAAAATCTTAAAATCCTATTTGTTTTCCCATCCTAACAAGGGTATATGCAACAACAGTGAAACTCACTTAAAAAAGTGAGTTAATTCAACTTAAAACTTTTTGAGTTAACTCATATTTTTAAGTTGAATTATTTAAAAATTTTAAGGAAACCAGGTAACTTTCCTTTCTTAAGTTCAATTTTTTTTTACATGATTAGTTGCTTCACTGCCGTTTGGGAACTTATCAGAACAGATCGGCAAACCAATTTTAGGTCACGATTCAACAGTTGCATCCTCCCAAGACTCAACCCTCTCATTAAAATAAGTCAGACATGTATTGTTCTCTCTATGAAGCAGCAGTTTTGACTTCAATTAAAACATCTCACAGTGAACACAATGTAGGCAGCATGTCTCGTCTGTCTGGTTTAATGGAGAGGAATAGACTAATATTACTCAGAAGAGACACAGAGAAAGAAAAGCAGAAACAATGACATTGTGTTGAGAGAGAAATACAGACAAAGGTTATTTCCCTGGTGCTAAAACTGTAACTTTTTAGCAAGGTACATTTGTGTAACTTTATCCTTCTTGCGACACTTTCATCAATGCAGTACATTTTGACTGAAAAAAAAACTAAAATTCGGAGGTTTGTGTCAAGAATTGTGAAATAGCACGATACACAAGGGAAAAGAATATGATCTGTGTACTTTTGAGATTACGAGATATTGAAGATTGCCTGTGTGTGTGTTTGGGTGTGCGAGTTGGAAAGTAAGATGGAAAGTTACAAAGCATCTCTGTATCTTTATATCCATATAAAAACAACTCCACAAATAGACCAACTTTACCTATAGTACTTATCTCTACTGTCAAAACTGGTACGTAATTAAAAAGATTTAGAAATACATCTCCATGTTTTCAGAATTTGGGATATGTGTTCATTGTCATGCAGTGGCGCACGCAGGGGGGCCAGGGGGCCATGGCCACCCCTAAAAAGACACTGGCCCCCTCCAATCAAAAAGAGTGAAGTTTTTTCTAGAATAATAATTTATGTTTATAAACAAACATAGACATTGACGTTAAAAATAAATGTAATAAACTTGCATGATGTGTATTGTAGAATACGCTCTCAACCTCTCCTGACCCGCCTCTTGACCCGTTTAGCAGCGACTACCCGCACACATGCGCAGTCGCAAATGGTTAAGTTCAAGGGGAGCAACGTGGGAGATTGACTCTTTGTTAACCCGCCATTGACAAGTTATCTCGTCAATTTAGAGAAAACATTTCCCTGCCAAATTTCTTCTAAAAATATATAAACATACAAATATATAAAATGAAAGAACAGACCTTCTGCTTTCAAACAAACAATAACCAACAAACAAAATATGGAAAAAAACATTTTATCTTTTTCTCTGCTTAAACCCTTAAATATGGGTATTTTTCTTCAAAAATACAAAATTTTTAGCAAAAAGCTAATATTAATTTGTTAGAGATCAGATTCAGAACGATTATCAAAACAAACACGGAGTGTAAAATTAATAAATATTTTCTGCTTCAGTTTTTTAAAACATTTTTCAAGCAAATGTTTTCTCTTAATTGACGAGATAACCCGTAAAAGGCGGGGAATGAGTTAAAAGGTTATAAAAAGAGAACAATTTTTGTTTTGTTTTTGTTTTAAAGCAGATGGTCTGTTCTTTAATTTCCCGGAAGGCATTTTGTGAAACTTTTGTGAAAATCACAAAAAATGCTGGCAGGCAACTTTTTAAATTAAATTTACAAAGCAGCTGTCTCAACGCTAAGGATTTTATGAGCAATGGCACAAATAATGAAACAAACTTAAAAGTGAAATAAACAGTTTGTTTCATGTTTTTAGGCTGGTCTTTAGTTTTCAGGTACTGTTCAGAAACTGAATTAAGTAGTTAAATGTAAAATAATATTGCATAGTCTTTACTGTATAAATTAATGTAGATCCTTTATACTACTTTAAAAGTGTATGTATCCAATATAGCTCACTATTACACATGCGTTCGATTTCTCAACTGCTTATAATCATTGTCTCTTAAAGTCACATTTATAGAACTGTTAGCCAATAAGCGTGTAGATTAAACAATGACAATATATTTACTCTCAAATGTAGGGTTTTTATAGAAATCGAGATAAAAAGAAAGGCAGTCAACACTTCCACCTATGTCAATTTGCAAAGGTCTACACTATTTAAAGAGCAATTAATTGCTAATTAAAAGCATAATGTTACATTAACCAGAAACAAAAGTAAATAAGTATAACACACATTAGACTTAATTATTTTTTGGTTCCACCTCATGATTTGCTATGGCCTCCTCTGGCTACCCCTATTAAAATGTTATGGGGGCTCCACCAGGCCCGGATTGGCCATCAGGAGTACTGGGAGATTTCTCGATGGGCCGGTCTGGGATTTTTTTTGGCCATGAAGGCCGGAGTCGTCATGCCTCCAAATTGAAGATGAACGTCCCTAGGCGGCCAGTCCCGACCACTTATTGGAAGAATTCTTGCATTAGGGTCCATTAACATCTAGAACGCTTTCTTTTGCTTTTCAAAGCACTCGCCTGTGAAAACGAGTTTTGTTTCAGACGCGTCTATATTTGAGTGCCCCTGCCAGGCATTTTTTTTACCCTGTATACTTGAAAAATCCTGCTTGTGTATTGTATATAACCCAACAGGTAATTTCAAGACCCACAATTAAAAAAAAATGTGTTTCCTTTTACGGTAATAGTTTTTGAATATGTTTAATGTAATAATATTAAAATACCTTACGTAGGGCTGCACGATTATGGCATAAATCATAATTGTTTAGGCTCCTGTATTTGCATTCAATTGGAAATGATATATTTGACAAATACAACGAATTGCATGGCTTTAGAGAGCAGTGCATTATTGCAGAATTATGTAGGCTACTGAGGATTTAATTTATTACTATTATTTTAATACAGTCAGTCATGAACTAAAGTGGGCCGGTCTAAGTCATGAAACTCCAGGGCTGAAAATGGAGTCTCCCTCCGGCCCTGGGCGTTGTCATGTGACCCATGTGTCCTTTGACCTATGATGTTATCACGACAACCACCACCATAATTTACATATGCGTTGTGTACCGAGTATGATTAAATCAAAAGCACCTTTAAAAATCTATTTGGGTACTTTTCTCCTTCATACTGTGAATTCGGACCTACTACTCACCTCGCCTATATATAATATGGAAGAAGGCGGTTTTAAACGCAGCATAAATACAAAACAAATTGAAAATGGCTCCCATAGCCCAGCTCCCAGGGAACACACATAACCATAAAATGTATATCTTTAATGCACTGCAAGTCGCTTAAAAAGCATCTGAAAATGCATAAAATGTAATAGGGTAATTGCAATTCCTCATCATAATTATTGTGGTATCAGAGCTTATCTTTCATCTCAATACATCAGAAGCAGAGATGTGGAAGTAAAATTAGCTGGATATTGATCCACTAAGCAGTTTTAGAGGACTGTACAGAAACAAACAGGACGTGTGAAAGCATCTGATCTCACATCAGACCATTGATCTGTTTGTAACCTCATTCACTTTCTTAGTCTGCCTTCATGGCATCTGAAGGGGATGAAGGCGTGATGTTGATTAATCTGTATAATGACTGATGAAGACACCGTCATCTAGCTGATGTAACATCATTTACTTTAAACTCAAAGTAGAGGTCCAACATATTTATTTCCCCACATTACATTTACTTTGCATTTGGCAGACGTTTTTATTCAAAGAAAAAAAATTATCAGCTTACATAATGCCAACATACTAATTAAGATACACTATTAAGACTTTAATTATTACTTATATTGAAATTATTTGTCCGGACCACAAAAATGCAACATTGGCCAATACACCAATTATAATGTATTCAAAATGTGTCAATTTATTAAAATGTAGAAATATAGAAATAGCAAAGTGAAAGTCTCATATAAAATAACATTTATATCTTATCCTGAAAATAAATGATAAATAATGGCACTAATATGGTCCTGAATATATTCTGCATCTAAAAGACACAAAAACAGCACATGGGTTTGGACGAAAATGATGGAGAGTAAATAAAAAATAAATTATTTATCCGAAATGAACAAACGCCCATTGTTGATATATTTCATAACTTTCTCTTCATACACTGTACAAAAAAATGCAGCATTTTTGTCAAATCAACAAATATGTTTATGTTCCTTTAACTATTAACAATTTAAATTTGTTTTTCTAAGTTATGTCAACTAGTCAAAAGTAACTTCATGCTGCATTTTGTTACAGTGTAAATAATTAAAAACAGTCATATTGAAGTTCAAGCCACGTGTAACATCAGTAAGAGAAACGAGTTGCAGTATTCAGACAGATGATTCAAGTACAACTAAATAAACAACTCCGTTCACCCATCCAAAACAGGTGAGAATAAAATAACTCGACTTCTCGCTGTTATTTCCCAATGGCTGCACTCAACACTTAGATGCATAATGGGAGATAAATGAAAACATTTCTCGCATTTGTGAGAGCACGTTCAGCTCCACACAACTCTGGGCACTTCACCAACCCGCTTTATGTTTACATTACTGCACAACATCATTTCACAAATCACCTAAACAGCCTCTTCCATACACCAGAGTATCAATCTACAGACACAAATGTTAAAAGACCACACGCTTTTTAGTACAACCGCTTACAAAAAGAGAAAAGCTTTCTGTTAATAACTGCCTGCTACTGGATGAAAGTCAAATCAATGATTTCTTTTTGTAATGTTTTACTACATTAGCACTGGCAACAGCATCTCAATCTCACGAATAAAGGGGGTGTGTACACCAAAAGTGTGTACACCGGCGTATGCTTTCAATTATTTCCAATGAAAGTGCCACCCTTTTATCCACAAGTTTCTTGCGTCCCATGAGGCCTTGCGTCAAAAGTGGGCGTGTCTTCCGGTTCGAAGTAAACAAGCGAGACGCATAGCGGGACGTGACACTCATTTACTTATTAGTTGACAGTCACTAAAGATATAGCGATCCAAACTTGCTAATGTTGTGGGAACCAGGGGCGAAAATCTCATCTAAATGTTGGGGGGGACAATAAACATAAAATTTTTCAAGAACAATTTTTGAAGGGGACACCAATAATACAGGCAAAATTGTACTTGCAAGGAAATGGGTACAGATAGAAAACGTTTCTCTTTCTCTATGAACAGACGCAAATTTAATTTTAATACATATGAATGCAGAGGTGAAAAGAGTAGGCTAATAAAATGTTCTACTTAAGTAATAGTAAAGTTACTTTAATAATATGTTACTTAAGTAAAAGTAAAGTTACTTTAATAATATTTTACTTAAGTAGAAGTAAAGTTACTGGTCTAAAAATCTACTCAAGTAAAAAGTCATTTTAATTTTAAGAGTTACTTTTTCACAGCGGGGAGAGGTTTCTAGTATAGTTCACAAAGGAAGGATATATACATCTCAAACTATGTTTTTAATTGTAAACATCTCTACAATTAAAGTGCAATAACAAATGTTAATAAAATAAAAAGCTTTTTTATAACTAAGAAACATTTATGGAATTATTTAATGATTTTTACAGGTGAGTTATGCACTTTTGAAGCAAAAATAATATGAGGTCAGCAGCTAGTAAATACAATCATTATATGAAGGTTGTAATTGATGTATTGCTGGTAACATACATTATGTTATTAAACTATGTACATAAATGAGCATATAATGAGATGAGTGCCATGGCTATACACTATACATCCTTTACACGTTTATTAGCTCCCAGACCTGTGTACCTGATGTCTTTCAATCTCTCTCTCTCGCGCGCTCGCTCGCTCTCTCTCTCTCTCTGCAATGTCTAATGATCTGCGCATTCTCGAGGACGTTCTTAAGTTGTTTGACTTGACGCGAAGCTGCTAGACCTTGGAAGATAATGTGCATGTATTAAAAACGCGTCGTGCAAATTAGCGGTTAAAACCCGGTCGGCAATTCACAAACTCCGTACTCAAGAGCACGAACCCTACCTGAATGAAACAATCGCTTTGCGTCAAAGGCCAGGGGTTTCTTTCATAAGAATTGAATTGAGGGTCTGCATTAGCCCGCGCCTGTCTCGTCCCTCTCCATGGTTCTTTTTGCGTGTTCCCCCGCCCATCAATCAATCATCCGACCGTGGCACGTCTTTATCACCTTACTTTTTTATTTATTTTTACTCAGTAACGGATATGATTTAACATGTAGCGAAGTAACCTACAATACTTTAAACATACTTAAGTAAAAGTAAAGTATAGATTTTAAAAACTACTCAAAGTAAAAGTACACAAAAAAAAACCTCAGTTACAGCAAGGTGAGTAAATGTAATTTGTTACTTTCAGCTCTGCCTCACCTCTGTGTAAATGCATAAAAATGTTTTCTTGATCGTTTATCTGCTTCTGTTCTCAGAAAACAAAATATGTTCATGTTTAGATGTCAAAATAGTCCAGTTTTAAAACATATGAGGATAAACTGATAAGTGATGGGAAACGTTGTATAGCTGATTAACGCGTCGGCTCCGTACACTTCTCTACCACCGGAATGTGTGGTGGTGAGGTAAAAGCGGCGCGGGCAGTGGACCAAACCACTGTGAGGCAAGGGAGGGGGAATCAAAATGTTTAAAACGTTTTTTTGTTGTTGCTCCGTTTGAATTTGTATTGTTTCACTTCTTACACAACTATTTTAAGTATTATAAATCATTAAATTATTTTTAATACACATATTCTAATGATATTTTAGGGGGGACAACCCTCAGATAGGGGGGGTCCTGTCCCCCCCGACCCCCCCGGGATTTCCGCCCATGGTGGGAACACAACCTCAACAAAATCAAAAAGGGTGAAATAACAGTATCCTCCGCAGTAACATCAGATGGTTGGGTACGAGTTATCCTTTGTTGGCTTAAGTTGGTTTAAGTTATTCAGCCATATTCTTATTGATTCATCGTCTTTTGGATGGTGATGGAAACTTTACAGTCGTTGGCAGGAACACTCTGATTTAGTTTTAGGCTTGTGTTCAAAATAAGTTTAAGCCACTGACTTAGTATATTCCGGTTATATGTACAACCACGTACAGCACATGTTGTCCCTGAGCTCCGTAACGTCATCTCCCATAAAGCTTTGTGACTTTAAATAGTAAAAAAATAATCCAAAAAACATAGCCTGGGTGCCAGTCTGGGGTTTTTCCGTTGAGGAGCTACTATGCGAGTCCCAAAGCGGGTCGAACCAATCAAATTGTGAGGGCGGGCCTTATACGATGATGGACAGATGTTTAACAGTAACGTAATCAACCGCGTCACCAAAGAGCGTGTGTGTTGAATCTGTTTACAACAAAATGGCTGCCGCTGTAGAATTCAGATGTGTGGATTCTGACATTGAGTCTGTTCTAAAAGATATCGACATAGCATTGATTTAAAAAGAGGAACAGAGAAACGCGAGCAAGGCATTTGTTTATGTTTTTGCCGTCCTTTCTACGGGATTCGGCAAAAGTTGGTCGCACTTATGGAGGACAAAGTTAAAGAAGCAACTGAAATGAGTGTCACGGCGATGCAACTCGGCGTGCACAACGAGATGGATATAATTAGCGGTCGTTGCCAGCTTCTTTTCAAGCCAACGTAACGTTAATGGGTATCGTCGTGGATGAAGTTCACCTAACGTACAAATGGTAAGAGATAGTCTTACTGTATGACTTAGTAAACGCTTAATGTTGTGATATAAATGAAATGTTGTAAACATAGTAGGTGTTGATGTACGTTGCTAACTCAGACTTGGTATAATTACAATGTTAGTGTCATTGTAGCGAAATAACTAGCAGTTCGGTCAGGCTACAAAAGACGACATTTCAACATACGTTACACACTCCGTTGCTCTGATTGGTCGTAGGTCTATCCAATTGAGTGCAGAGGCATTTTTCGGTTGAGACACGCCTTATGATTATAGCTCAATGGAGCGGTATCAGACTCAAATTCTGACTAGAATTGAGTATGACAATGTCAGGCTACAAAAAACACCTAACCTATTCGCTATACACCACACAAAAAAACATTGATATACTACTTTCTCCGCCTCATTGGAAGTTTTACCCCCTTTCTTTTTTACAGTAACGGAAACTTGTGGATAAAAATGCCAGCAGCTGTCAGAACTCAGCCGTCCAATCACAATGAAGGAATGGAGGGACAAATATCACAACAACCAACTGCGGTATCGTTCAATGACTAATAAACAAAACAGAAGTATCATAGCACCAAAGCGCATAGCTGAAAAAATGCTGGCGAGCGCCCACAATCGGCATCTGCCTGGCGTTTCAGGCGCGTTTAAATGCTTTGGTGTACATGCCCCCTTTTTCATGAGATGCTGTTATCAGATAAACCAACCAAAAACCAGCTGAAAGTTCACATAAATCAGCTAACTGCAGTGTACACCAAAGCGTTGAAACACAGCGAAAACCAGCAGGCGGACGCCGACTGTAGGCGCTTGCCAGCATTTTTTCAGCTAACCTCTTTGGTTGCTATAATACTTCTGCTTTGTTTATCAAACGTAGAACGATTTTTGTACCGCCCCTTTTTATCTGTGATTGGACTACCGAATGAGATGAGAAGTGACATTGATGAGCTGAGCGTTTTACCCAAAGTTGAAAATTTTCCAACTCTCGCCGCTCAGCGCAGAAAAATGCGCAGAGTGCCGGCGCACAGCACGGACAAAACCCCCAGCTTATGGCGTTTTAGAAAAGCGCGGTGCTTCTATTTGAAACAATTGGGTGTAAACGCCCCCTTTAAATTTGGCAATACACCTGCTCAGAATCAAGTAGCATCCTGTAGCTTAACTGGTAGGTCATGGCTTTGATCCCCCCTACTGAAAAATCCAGCTAAGACCAGCATAAGCTGGTAAGCCGGTTTTAGCTGGTCTTCCAGCTTGGTTTTTGCTGGTGTAGCAAGCTGGTCTAGCTGTGTTTTGGTCAGTTTTTAAGCTGTCTAGCTGGACTCAGCTGGTCAGACTCGAAGACCAGCTGACCCACCAGCATGACCAGCTTTGCCAGATTGGGAGAACCAGCTTGGACCAGCTTTAACCAGCTAGTGCCACCTTAGGCTGGTCTTAGCTGGATTTTTCAGTTGGGCCCAGGGATCACATACTGATAAAATGTAAAGCTTGTAATGCACTACAAGATGCTTTGGATAAAAGTGTCTGCCCAATTCATAAATTATAAATGTAGCACAGAAGATATCCAAGATGGCATCTAAAAGAAAAGTTTCATTCTATACAATGTTTGTTTATGCTTATAGTATCACACTCTTATCTTAGCAACCTGCCGAGTCTATCTTTATCATCTTCTGTGTACTTTAAATAAGGAGCTCAATTGTGTGGGTTTAGTTCTTGTGTAAGCTAAACGCATGATCACTCGTGCGTTCATAATGAACGCTCCGAAGATAATCCATCTCAATGCAAGTCTCTACACATCACAGCATGAATCCACAATGTTTATTAGAATCAAACTAATCCTCTGTGCAGAGACTTTTATCTATAAAGTCACATTAGTTGAATTTGGCCAGGAATTGCACACTTCAACAAGACCGTTTAATTCAATTCAAGAACATAGCAGAACAAAAGGTCTTGTTTACCGGACACCTTGTCTCAAATCAGTAAAATAAACCACACAGATCTGAATGATACATCTACAGTAGCCTATAGTCTTGCAGTGACCTGCATATGTCTGAGAAATTAAAAAAGTGACTTTGTTTTCTGGGGAACACCAGTGGTGTTAAAAACACCATGGGCACCCTGAACACGGAAATAACCCAAGTCCATCCGATCGGATTTGATCTTGCTGAACTCTTTCCATGTTTATGTGCAATATGCATACGAGATCAATGAGCAAAATAAGATGAAATTCAGATAAATGAAGCAAACACTGTCTGGACAAATGTATGAAGCTGGCTTTGATTTCTGCCCGCTCATCTTCACTGTGCCTCCAGTCTGGATGATTAACACACTGTAGGGTTACATGTATGGTGAATTTTCAATAAATCAATAGCCTCGTACACACTGCAAACCTTCGGAAGTGACAACCGAGTGAATCCCCTAAATGATAGTTCCATATCTGTACTGAAAATATGATGATTGACACCCGGATAACCATAGCAACGTTCTCGCATTCTTATCATTCACAACTTTGATCAAATTAATATTACAGCATTATGTTTTGTAATAAACCTCTGTATGTTGTACGCATTTGTGAGGCTGCTCTACAGAGCGCTGTCTTGAAGTGTTGCCAGATCCTCGTCTTTTTTGTACTTACAGTACATACTGTTGTGATGCTTAACTGCTTATTGCTTTTTGCTCATGAATAGGGCTGGATATCGATTCAGATGTTCCAGATCGATTCGATTTCGATTCACATGCTATCAAATCGATTCGATTCTCGATTCATTTTTCGATTCTGGTTCTCAGGTCGGTTTTTATATTTTATTCTCGATTCAACTCAATGAATATAGATTTAATACAAATACTAGATTAATAAAAAAATAACAGTGAACAGCAGTTTACAAGTGGGTAATTTGTAAAAAGAAATTAAAAGCCACAACACTATCGTTGTCGTCTTGCTTGCGAAATCTAAAATGCTTCCATACCTTTTTATACACTTTTTATGTGAAGGTGGCATCACGGTCGATGAAGCACCTGAAACCACCATTTTAAGCACTGAATAAATGAATGACAGGCTCGCCTCTCGCTCCTTGGTAACATCGCGCAAAGCAAAAAAGAGGGTGACATCTAGTGAAGAATGTTTTATTTTTTATTTTCAATGTTTGCGGAAATAAATATGAAATAAAAAATCGATTCTGCTCTTTGAGAATCGATTTTGAATCGATCACGTTTCAAAAAACGATTAATCGAAAAATCTGTTTTTTTTGCCCAGCCCTACTCATGAAACGATCAAGTTTTTGGTATTATTAAGGTGCCGGTCCCAATATTTTCAGTTTTGAGGTAAAGCATTTGGATTTATTTCAGTTTAATGTTTGCTGTTTATTCGTGCAAGATCTGGCAACACTAGTAAGCGAACGCTCGTGCCTCAGTCATTTTCGGCACCGCACATACAGAAAACTTTTTCCTCTGCTAGGCATTAATTTTTTCAGAAGAGAGATCTAATATGTCCATGATGCATGTTTAAGTATTCATCAACAACTAGTTGTTCAGTTCGGTTATGTACACACTATGCAAAGTTTCTGTAAATGCACTGGGCTTTAGGGACAAAACGCATTAAGTTTGTCCATTAAACAGTCCTTCCAGAAAAACTGAGGTTTTTTGTGATTGTTGTGGGCAAAAAAACTCGATTTTGCGACACGTTTTCTTAAAAAATGCGATGGAGTATGCAGGATATTTATGCAATTTATGCGATTGAATTGCGGGAATTTGCGAAAATTGCGCAACTTGCATAAACTGCGGCAACTTGAAAAAGCTGCAATGATGTTCACGTCACATAATCACGTCACTTCATAACGTTCCCATGGCAATAGGACACGGCTGCGCTTTTGGGAAGTAAATGCAACATTTTTCAACTTTCTGCTAATATATATGTGACTTTTTGCTACGAAAATGCAGAGATTAAGAAATCATGCAAGCCCCGCATATTTTGTGCACGGAAATATGTAATTAATGCGGCGAAAGTGCTTCGTATTTGGAAAAAATGCAGCCCCGCATAAATATGAGGACTTTGGCTGATTATGCAATATATCGCGCGATCGCACAATCACATTTTTCTGGAGGGACTGATTAAGGGCTACTGTAGAAACATAGTGTCGCGAAATGGGGACCCGCGGTGCATGTTGATAAGATCAGCTCATTTTAAGTTAATAAAACAACAAAGTTTAGTTTATACAGCACTTTATACACTACTTATGTATATAATATTGAACTTCTGTCAAATGATCCTTCTTAAAGTTACACAATGCACCTTTAAAGAGCACCTATTTCATAGTGTATTTTGTATATTACAATGTGTTCGCGTGGTTCATGGTTCATAAAACACCTTATTTTCCACATACCGTACATTTCTGTAACTCCAGATTTACTGCTTTCCTCAAACGCTCTGATTTTGTACAAAGCTCATCGATTTGAAAAGTTCTGTGTTCCTGATTGGCCAGCTAATCCGTACGTTGTGAATGGCCCGAATACCTCTGACGTCAACTGTAAATGTGACGCTCCTTACCGTATTTGAAAGATTCGCTCACAATGGCAAGGCAAGGCAAGTTTATTTGTAAAGCACATTTCATACACAGAGGTCATTCAATGCAATGCTAACAGGAGTTAGCATTGGCATCATCAGTATCTGGCGTCATCGTTTACTTTGTGGTTTGTACCTTTTGCGTATTGTTAACATGTACTAATACACACTTACACACCAAAGGAAGTGTAAAATTGTGAATCAGATGATTTGAGATTAATACATCTAAAAACCCACATTGCAAAGAAAATAACATGTCTGACCTTGTATGAGTATATTAGGTTTTCATCAGTGTCTTGTGTCGTTCTTGTGTTCTCATTTGAGTCAGGTGGTGGTTATAAAACATGGTGCTCTATTTAGCCTTATTATTACAAAAGTCCTTGAGGTTCACAAAAAATCAATACAGACTGAATCTCAGTTCCAGATATTTATTTATTTTTTAATATAATAACTACTAAATATGACAGCTGTCTGGTCCCACAGAACGACTTCATACATTCATAAGATATATATATTCATTCACCCTCATGGACCTTTTAAACACTTTGTTGTAATTGTGGCTCATGCTAAATCATGACTGCATGTTTGAGATCCTAAACAGAGCAAAGATATTAAATAAAAAGTGAATATTTTTTTTATTTAATGCATGTAATAGCGCCCCTTATTTTAATGGTGAGAATGCATTGCATTGAAATGATATGTGAAATGTTTTGGCCCTAAAACTTTGATCGAAAGGCTCTTTTTGAAACAAAAAGTGGTTCTTTTATGAATCTATAACTTAACATCAACAATTATTTTTATCCAGAACAATGGGTACCTGTAAATGTGATGTGTATTTGATTTTACCCATAAACCCAAATATTTAGTCCATAATATATAGATGGTTCTTTGCAAAACCAAATGTGCTATAAAAAAAACTAAGAGTCATTATTTAAGATGTGTGCCTTTTATATTCACTGCCAATATCTTCAATAATAACGTACATAAAGCATTTTACAGCAAAGATGCTTTTAGACATTTGGCACCATGCAGAACAGGCACTCGACTCCCCAAAGCTCCTAAAACTTCCTCTTCAATTCATTTCCATCAGCATTTCTGAAAGGGATCATAAACTATAAACTATTAAAATATTGCTTATGTGAAGTAACGCTGACTGTCACACCTCTCTTACACATACAGTACAAGCTGGATTATCTGCATTATTTATGAAAGTTATTAAGGGGAAGATAAATGGGGTAATATATCAACATGCCACATAATATCATAACGCAATAAGCTGTGCATTACAGTGGTAAAAATCACTGAAACGCGTGCCCTTGAGTGTTTTTTGCTTTTAAACAATGACAGCAAAAGTAGCATAGTGTGATTCAATTTAGCAAATCTGTCATAGGCGCCATTATGTCGCTCTAAACACCTTCGTCAGGTTTGACTTCATGTCAAACATAATTGCTTTCCAATTGTAATGTTTGGAAATGAATGCAATCGCAAATGAGCTTTCGTATGACAGAGGGGCAGATCATCATTCTGTTTATTTCTATCAGATGGCTTCATGTAATTTTCTGACACTCAGTATAAGATTTTTTATTAAAAACACTGCGTACAATGTAAAAAGTGAAAGTTGGATTAACTTAAAAAATGACTTCAGTTGGTAACACTTAAAAAACATTGGTTAGTCAACTTAAATTTTCTCACTTTAAAAAATTTAAGTTAAAAAAATTATTGACTAATTCAAGTTAATCCAACTTTCACTTTTTACAGTGCAAACACTGTTAAAAGTCATTTCAACTTAGTATTTTGTGATAAGTCGGCACAACAAAGCTCCTAAATTATCTTTAAAAATTGACTTTCACATAATGTGACGTTTAAGCATGCAGGCTATGTGAAAGTCTATTATTATAGAATTATTATATTTTTCTCAAATGATGTTTTGGTCGAGCAACCGCTGTAAGTCAATGTGCATGCTTTGTTTTTGAAATATTTTGTACCTGTAGCTAAACTGAAAGAGCATTGTGTGCAAAAGGTTGGGTTCGATACCCAGGGAACACACATATTAAAGGAGAAGTGGTTAATTTGATAAGTCAAAGTAATATAAAAAGCATTTATTGATATTACTTATAGTAAAAAGGGAGAAAAACTTGGATTCATAACAACATGAGTAACGATGACACAAAAATAAAAATAGGTACACATTTAGCCAGATTTTTTTTCTTTGCAAACGCCTACATTTTTTTTCAATGGCCAACACTAATGTCTAAACATATAATAAAATTTATCCTCAACTCATTTTTATAGATCTTTGTATATAGACCTAAAAATAATATATAATAAAGTTTTAAGTAATTGTGATACAAATTACCTGGAATTAAAGGACCAGTGTGTGGATTTTAAAGTGGTCATATAATGGGATTTTTTTTAAAGATGTAAAATAAATATTTGATGTCCCCAGAGTGCGTATGTGAAGTTTTAGCTCAAAATACTTCACATGTAATTTATTATAGTATGTTAAAATTGCACATTTGTAGGCCTGAGCAAAAATGTACCGTTTTTGGGTGTTGTTTAAAATGCAAATGAGCTGATAATGCAAACACTGATCACAATGATGGTGGTTTGTTGCAATTGTAGCTCACTTGTGCTGTCTATTATTTTTTTCTCTTTTTTTTCTCTGCACTAAATGGCAGTGCCGTGGTCGGATAGTGCAGATAAAGGGGGCAGTATTATTGTAATTCGCCTTGCTACCTACCTCACAAAACAGGCGAAATCTGAATGACCTAATTTTTCACGTGCTTGCAGAAAATGGCTTACCCAAACAATGTAACTGGGTTGATCTTTATTACATCTTCTAGGTTGATAGAATCGCTGAGGACCCAATTATAGCACTTAAACATGGATAAAGTCAGATTTTCATGCTATGACCCCTTTAAGCATCATCTAGCAGTGAGACTGTGAATTGCGACCAATGGCTTACTCCACAGCGCACCCCTCCATTTCAAAATGCATAGAGAAGCTACGGTAGCCACCACAGGACAAACACTTCATCGTCTGAGACAACGTAGTGATGAAACATGCTGTACAGACCAGATGACCACGACATTTTGTAAGGTCCCACTGATTGCACTTCTGTCAAGAGATCTTTTTTAAAAGTTACACAATGCACCTTTAAGACTATTTAGATATTTTTATCTTAAAAACAGGACAAAACTATACATTAGTGAATTACAGATAAGACAGTATTTTGCCAAGCATTTGTTCTTGTGTATCTGTTATCTCATAATTAAACTCCTCTGTTCATTTTCTCAGTTCTACCCACATGCCGCCCGGCCTGCAATCTAATTACAGTGACAGCCTCCCCCGAATTGCTTTTCAGAAGCCCCCATACAACTTTAAACAAGTTTCTGACATTGCTTAATGCCAGTGGAGTGATTCCCAACTCCCAAAGCCACAGATAACATCCATCTCATCTGCCTTGACCACAAAGAGCTCAAGATCAATGAGAGACAATTAAAGGACTCTTCTTTATTTAAAAGCCCTGTGTAGATTCTTTCATTTCTTATGCACTTGCTCACTGTACTGCGAATGATGTGCCAATATATTCCACTGAAAGTAAATTAACATTTTTACTTTACTGTATGTGCGAGCGAGGCGATAAATTTGAGATCCGAGTTTTGGCAAATTAGCGCTCTGTATTCAGAACAAAACCAGGCTGCGTTTTAACTTCAAACAGCGGCTCTATTAAATTTAGTTTTAGCAATCCAAAGACTCTCAAATGAGGTATCAAGGTAACAAACTCTGGCCTCTAGTAGTTCTAGTTATAATATCCCAATTACTACACGCAATCGAAACATCAGACAGTTCGTTTAAAGTCGATGTGAGGTCCAAATTAACCCTGTTTACTTTCTTATTACACGCTCCTGGTCTTATTGGGGATGATTCATTAGTGGCTCTGTTCTGGTGGAGAAGATCCAATTTTCACCCACTGAACGTTTCTGTGGCTCCACTGGTAGAGCATTGCACTCGTTGTGGGGTCAGTAGACATATTCCTGCAACATATCTTAAATGCAGGGTTCATCCATCACTTTCTGACAGATAAAATCATGTCCCATTAATTCATCGCATTATGTGGGTAATGAGATTGTAAAACAGATTTAAACATAAATTATTATTTTCCCCTGACATTAAAGCTCTTTGTTTAATCACTGAATAATATTTTAGAATCATTTTAAAATATTTGACTTCTTTGTGAAACACATTAAAAACAATTAAGCGTATGTCCCAAATCACACACATATGCATGTTCATTTTGTAGTATGAATAATGTTTGCATTTAAAAAAGAAAAGAAGTGCACTTGAAGTACGAGTGAGAGCTAAATTCACCTCCGGAGAATATTACGTTTCAGTTTAACCGTGTCTGAAGTTATGTTGGGCAAACCAGATAACACTGACATTAAAAGTATGATGAATAAATTGTCACGACTGGGATGCAGGAGTGAGGAAGTTAGGACGCATGTGCAAAGTTCAGATGAATAAATAACATTTATTAACCAACAGAAACAAAACACGAGGAGTAAAACAACGGGCAGGTAAGTAACACAGGAACACTCAAACAGAGAACAACAGGAACAGACGTGGAACAGCGACAATGATCCGGCAATGAGTGTGACACAAACACTGATAAAAATACACAAAGACTAATGACACACAGGTGGAATGAATGATGTGATAATTAACAAGTGTCCAGGTGATGACAATATAGAGCAGACACAAAACATGACACGGATCACCGTGACATAACCCCTCCCTCTACGAGTGGCTACCAGACACTCACATAAACACAAAACAAAAACAAAGTCTGGTAGCGAGAGTCCAAGGGAGGGGTGGAGGGCTTGGGACGCTCTCTGACAGTACCCCCCTCTTTAAAGGCGGATACCAGACGCCATGAAAACAAACACATCAAACACGAGGAACGAGAGACTGTACAACAGAAACACCCACGTGGGGGTAAAACAGAAGATAAACTAAACACTGTGATGAAACACAAACTTAAACGGGAACAACGGTAACAGATCTCAATCACGGAATACATGAACACAGATCTCCCACAACTTCAACAACGAACGCGCACACGACAGAGAACGAGAGGGCATAATAAAGACACCACATCAATGGGGAACAGGTGAACATAATTAATTACGTAAGACACGAGTACATAAGGGAGTAGGGTAAAAGTGACAAGACACTGGGAACACGTGTCACACATACATGATGTGAAAAAACACGTGTCCCCACATAAACCACAATGCTGCCATGACCTTGCCCTCAGAACATAGACCTGAACCTATACTAAGGTCTGGCAAGATCACGACAGCGACAAGACACTGGGAACACGTGGAAGCCACACACACAATATGACTCCACATGTCCCCACACAGAACATAATACTGTCATGGTCCTGTCAGATGCACTCAGACCTAAATCTAGCACAGAAGTCTGACAAGACCATGACATAAATAGCTTTTCAGTAAATTGTATGGTGTTATGAATTTAACGTCATTTGCCTTATCTGGGAAAAATAGTTAAACACTCCATTTAGAAAAATATAACCCTTATAAAATGTATACAATAGACCAGGTTTTTTAATTATTATTTAACTCTTTCCCCGCCAGCGTTTTTAAAAAAAAGTTGCCAGCCAGCGCCAGCATTTTTCATGATTTTCACAAAGTTTAATGCCTTCCAGAAAATGTTCTTCTTTAAATATATAAACAAACAATATATCAGATGAAAGAACAGACCCTCTGCTTTCAAAAAAAAAGTGTCATCCTACCTTCATTAGTTCTCTTGTAATCACCTCTCAAACATGTGTAGGTTTCTTCAAAAACACCCACTTTTGAGCAAAAAGCTGAGATAATTCCATTTTTGCGAAGGACTTTTGATAGAGATCAGATGCAGAGCGATCTTTAAACCATACACGGAGCTCTTTCTCTTTCACGTGAGGCGCTACTTCCGGGTTGTATAAGTTGCGAAAGTTTGCCACCTGGTGGATAATAGCGTTATTGCGGAAAGACGGAAAATCTCGTCATTGGCGGGGAAGCGTTTTCTCTTAATTGACGAGATATCTCGTCAATGGCGGCGAAAGAGTTAATAACACTTTTACATGTTTAACTTCGAAAACATGTTTTTATTTATTTATTTTAAAGGTTTTCGGTAGTATTTTATATTGTTATTGTTGTTATTACCTGTTATTAGATGTTCATCTGGCAATTTTTTCATTGGTAGGCCTACACTGTAAAAAGTAAAACATTGCTGTTTTTCATTTGATATAATTTTTTTCATTCCAATAGCCTAAAATTATTAGATTGTTAAGTAAAATTACATTTTGTAATTTGTATGTGTCTTTCAATCTATTTTCTTAGATTGATACAATATAAAATTATAACATAACAATGAAATTCAAATTATACATTCAATCAAAATATTTTCTTAGATTGATACAATATGAAATTATAACACAACAATGAAATTTAAATTATACATTCAATCAAACTATTTTCTTAGACTGAAACAATATAAAATTATAACATAACAATGAAATTCAAGTTATACATTCAATCAAACTATTTTCTAAGATTGATACAATATAAAATTATAACAACAATGAAATTCAAATGATACATTCGATCAAACTATTTTCTTAGATTGATACAATATAATATTATAACATAACAATGAAATTAATATTTTACATTCGATCAAACGACTTTATTAGATTAAGCACGGTTTGCGCATGCGCACAGGTGACAACGCGAGAGAGTTCTGGGAGAGACCGAACGCAGAAGTTCTGATGGACGGTTATCTGCTTAACAGCGCGAACAGGACACGTTTGTCAGGTAAGGAGGAATTAACAATAATTACACGTCTGCGTTCAGCACTAACACTATAATTTTTATAAGGTGACTTGTTCAGTTTTTATAAGGTGACTGGCACCGTTTTACCTAGGCTATAGCCAGGTTTACAGGCTAGCATGACCTAGCATAATGTAATGGGGAAACTCATTCAGCATTTAAATACTTAAGTTAACGTCATATCATATTAAATGAACAGACACGCAGATTAGAAATGACTATAACGTAACTTTTTACATTAGCGGTATAGCGTTTACATTTGTATTCATGACTAAGGCTTGAGTATTTTGCATTTCTCTGCTGACAATTAACGTTAAACGAATTACCTCAATATGTGATACGCCGAGTTTCCCGCTCTGAGATACTTTGTCATACTGGCTCTGCTCCGGGCGCTCAATGCCAATAACGTGGATTTTATATGTTTTAAAGTTGCGAAGGCGGAAATGAATGTGAGGGAAATTAATTTACACTTTGAAACTGTAAAACTGATTAATGTTTGGATTTGAATTTTAGGGAAGCTGCTGCTTGTTCCTGGTGCTCTGAACTCTGACTGACTGATTTCAGTGCTATGAAGAACATACACCGGATGGCAGAAATGCCTTCACCCCAGTCTTCACTATCGTAATAGTATCGTTGTTTGTTCTTTACTATGTGGAAAATCTATGTTTTGTATTTGATTTACATTAGGTATTTGTTCTTATTCTTGTTCTTATGTTGATATATTTTTGTACTGCTACATATGAAATTCAACTTGAAATGAACGGATTACTTGAACTGTCTGTTTGTTTTGCCAAAAAAGTCTGTAAAAACAGTGATTTTTAAAAAAAGATTTAATAAATATTTAAAAGAACGTTTCTATGACTCATTTTAATGTGTGTATATATATTGAGAGAATTTTAACATTTTAGATTATGGCTATTATGAAGCCTTTCATATTATTTGCAATGAATACATATTTTAGATTGAAGAAAACTCAATTTAGATCAAGTCTGTTTAAAACCATTTTTTTTAATTTAAGCCAATCTAAAATATTGATTTACACCAAATTCAGAAAAGAGTTTGAATGAAATGCAAAAAATTAGTTTGAACTGAATGGTTTCTGATCATGAGGTCAATGTAAAATCTTTATTGTGAATGGTTACTTCAATTTTATTAGGTTAATCCAATGTTTCACTTTTTAAAGTGTACTAAAATGTATCTGTCCATTTTGCATGAGTTTTCAGTTTTTTTAAATATTGTATGACATGCAGATTAAAGACGGGGTGCATGATCTTTGAAAAACGCTTTGGAAAAGGGAGTCGGACCGAGTACCAAAACACACTTGTAGCCAATCAGCAGTAAGGGGCGTGTCTACTAACCGACATCGTTGCCTGGGTTGTGTGGCTCAGGTCTATCAAAAGGTCCAGATTCTATTGGGGTGGGGGCGTGTTTGTTTAGGTGATTTCAAATGTCAACACTATTTTTTTAGAGATCAGGCACCCCGCCTTTAAACAAATAAATATATATATTTGTTTTATTAAGATTTTCTTGTTTTAAGATTATTTATTTACATTTTATGATTTAACTGTAATTGATTCATACCTACTGCAATTCCAGCCTGACCTCCCAAGAATTCATATGTATTTTACGAGTTGGCTAATTCCGCTTCGCGCCGTGCCGCATTACCACCTTGTGTGTGAATTATTTTCTTATAATTCAATGTCCCGTCGTCAATTATTCCTTACACATACGATTGTCATAAAAAAACAATAGCGAAACCCCACCCTTAACTTTGCCTCTAACCCCAATGTCACAGGGGCAAAAGCAAACCGTACACAAATTTACAAATATTTTAAAAGAAAAATAAAATGTATTTAACACAAGCGCAAATATCCAAAGTAACCATAACTAAACTAATACCTAAAGGTAGAAAAAATGAGCGCCGTATTCCAAAACCACACAGATTTTAATAGTGGTCAACATGTGTTTGAAATTACAATAAGAATGAAGATCTACCCCACTGCTGGCTAAGGTAGGAAGCCCCCGTGGCAAGTTACATTGTATAAATTGATACGAATTAACCACCTCATAAAAATATACAAATTGCCATGAGATAGCGTTGGTAATTCCCTGGTTTGCAAACATTGCCCCCCCCCCAGATTTTCCATCTGCCCCCCAAAAAAATGTCAGCTGAACATCGCATGCAGTTTTAAAATAAAATTTGGCCTGTTTTGTCATCATCGTCAGCTCGCATTTGAAAAAAAACTTCCCTCTGTGTTTGCCGACATTGATAAGACACAAAATATGAATTATGTATTTTCTGTTTGAGGGAGACAAGTAAAGTGTAACCTTCAGAACTGTGTTATATAGATTTTACATTGAGTATTCTGCCTCCCACACAAAATTCCTGAATGCCTCCCTAGTCCAGCAAGCCGAGTACCGGGCCTGCAGAAAAGTACATTTTCTTTAACATTTGGTGGGTAGTTTAAGTGCATAGTGTGCAGTATGTCATTTGGGACACAATTGACTAATTACATTGTAAAGAAAAACGTATAAGATTTGCAGTTAAAATGGAACGAGTGAGAAACTACATTCCTCCACAATATTTAGGTGATAAATGACTTTATCTTTGATACGCATGCCTTTACAAGCAAATATTGGTCTATCTATAATCTTATTACAGGCCAAAAGTAAAAAAAAAAGCCTTAAAGCCTATGCATGTGAAAAAATGGCCTTG
Organism: Misgurnus anguillicaudatus; assembly: GCF_027580225.2. Classification (NCBI taxonomy): domain Eukaryota; kingdom Metazoa; phylum Chordata; class Actinopteri; order Cypriniformes; family Cobitidae; genus Misgurnus; species Misgurnus anguillicaudatus. The sequence goes on from NC_073339.2 coordinate 46,838,209, forward strand.
AACATAGTGCGACCCAAGAATTGCATTGAAATTGAATTGATTAAAGGTGAAATCCATCAGAGGAAGACCCTGCTAGATGAAGAGACACGTACAGTTCACACACCTTTTATGTAAGTCACTCAGGATCACATGATTCTTCAAACCCCCTAACCTTAACAGTGGCGTGCCGTGACTTCCCTTCCGCGGAGGCAGGAAATCAAAATATGTGTTTGGGTGTCGTGTGGCTTGTTATGTCAAAATATGTGCCTGCTGATGATGTGTCAAAAGGGTTTATGATAAAAGAGATGCATTCATGAAATACTCACAAGACACTCACTTAACTCTAAACTTTGATTATGAGAATAAGCGAGTATCTAGCAAACAAGTATCTTTTCTCATAAACCCCTTTGTCACGTCTAAAGCAGGCATGTAGTTTGCCGTTATGCATAATGCACATAGGCGAAGTTTGGCATTCCCGCCTCCCCAGAAGCGAAGTCACGGCACGCCACTGGACCCTAAATATTAAATCCTTGTGATGTGCTCTATATACTAAATACATTCAGTATTTTTCTATATAAAATATGAAAGCCAAGAAACCTGAGACTGAGCCGCTGTCAACATTCACTCATTTGAAATGTATGTCAACAATCTGTCAATTTTGATTTCTCAGAGGGATTTTAACAGAAGCAAAAATTAGTATGCCGAGTTGCTATAAAAAAGCAAAAATAGTTTACAATTCTGTACACGCTCTTTCAGTTTCAAGCAAAACTTCCCAATAACCCTAAAACTGCAGATTTTTCCCCATTCGAGCACAAATGATGTTTGTTAAAGAGGCGCTGTACGCTTGGCTACTTAAACAGATATATGACCCTATTTACTTTAGTTTTCATAAGCAGAAACTGAGGTCTGATTATTGCTGCCGTATAAAATCATTTCCAGTGAAATGTTCAATCTGTGAATCTGCTGATGTGCGGAGTTACAGCGAATACTAAGAGGATCTGTGACCGACTGAGCTCTTTAAGTTTCAATAAAAGAGGAATTTATAACTCTCCGCCCTGTGTTATGCTATAAACGGCAAAATAAAATTGATATAGAAATCTCAAATAAGCAGTCCAAAAGCAAAAAGAAAGGGGTATTTAAAGACTTAGCCCTGGGCTAAATTATAGTTTAATTTCTATTTGAAAAGTTTTTGTCTCATATTACACTTTTTGTTAGCACATTAACAATTACTTATTTGTTGGCTATGGTTAAACGTCTATAACATTTTGCTGTGTTTTATCCTAAACATCTGGGCTGTGCTTGAACATTTCTTTTAAACGCATTATTTTTTGCCGGGATTGATGCATGTTATGATATAATTGCTTACCAAACAGTCTGTGCAGCAACATCCGGTGGTTTCCCTCATGCCATGATCGGATGACAAAATAAATCCTTTATTTCATCCTCCATCTGTCCACCAGCAGGGCTAATTGAGGTGTTAAAGGCGTCACCTGAAGAATTGACCAGAAGGGTGGAGATGAACAGTCGGCACATCCAATAGTAATAATAAAGCCTCATCAGGTGCTACTTACACATTCTGAACTCATCCATGGTGGATGGATGCTTCAACAACGGCGACATGAACCGTGATAACTTTTGGAGTGTGATTGAAGAGATGAACGCCTGCCTGACATTCGCATTTTTCTCACATCTTGGCTCAAGTCTGGTAAAAGCTCTCTGGATTGCCTCATTTCTTCGCAAACCGTTTTCATGCCGGATGGAACGGTAAAAGATGCACTCGTCTGGCTGACAGCGTTGCCCTCCACATGGTAAACAGCGGCCTGACAATCCGCGGTGGGTAATTGGGTTCAACTGCTAGGGTTTTTTTTATCTATTGTGATACCTTTTCCGGCTCAATGGACCATGGAAAAAACTCGGCAGCACTTTGGAGCTCGAAGGTTTGGGGGCTTGGCTGGCAAACAAAATGGCGTGTCGATTAAAAAACAGAAAGGAGAAAATACAATCATAGCTGTTATAGGAAGTTGAATGATTCTTGTTTTCTACAAAAATAATATAAATTAATTAAAAGTTAAAATGACAAACTAATTATTTTAGTATACACATTGACAAACAAACTTACCAACATATGGCTCATAGCTTTTCACCATGTCACTATTATATCTATGAGGAGTGAAGCGTTTCAATATATGCAAAGAATAAGCAATATATAAAATATATTCAAAATCCAATTGCAAATATTAATAAATAAATAATATATAAGTAGGTCAAAAATTAAATATGAACACTTTTGCTGTATTGGACTGATGGACTAATAGACATTGCTGTGTTTGGAGAGCATTAGATGATAATGGGACCTTGAGAGGTTTGGTGTATTGACTGTTTGGCCTTTCAGCAGTAATGCAGGGTATTACAGCGACTGAAGCTGATTAGAGAGGTGATTTCCAGAACAATGTTTCATGGTTCATTAACAAAATGGCGTTCCCATCTACAAGGACCGAATTAGCTTTGAAGCATATAGAAAGATGTCACGGTCTCAAGGTCTGCTTGATCAACAAAAGATGAGCATCTGCAGTGCTGACTTTGAAAATCTTTTTACATTTTTTTCTGGTAATAGTTCACTAAAACATTTAAATTAGCCCATAATTGACCCATCTTAATGCCATTCGACGTCCTTTCTTTAGCTGAACACATTTGGAGATATTTTAAATAATATCCTGGCTTTCTAGCCTTGTAACGGCACTGAATAGTGAATACATGTTTGAAGCCCATCCATCATCAGAAAAAATAAAAAGTTGTGTATGATCTAAAATGAAGGCATGCAGGATGATCATCGGTTCTCGCGAGTCTCATCGCTAGTCGCCATATTCTGGTAAAATAAATGTTTATAAATGTATTTTTACTGTGATTCCATTTTATTTTAAGTTCTTAGATATTTTTTGATTGAGCAATTGCAGGTTCGCAATTTTTAATGTAAATGCGCAGCACGCACACTTAAAATAGATGAAGTGCATGCAATAGACGTGCGTGCAGTGATACACTCTTTTTGTCCATGCATCAGGTGTCCATAAACCAAGAACCAATAATCATAAACTTTATTTTACCAGAAAAAAATTATGAGTTGAGTTTATCCTCTTGAGAAGTGCTAACTGGAGTGATGGTCCAAAATGCCCGCGACAGGTAACTTAACAGAGGGGTTAATTTAACTTGTATGGCCACTGTATGGACACTTGAGGTGAGGATAAGCAACTTTAACTCTTTACCTGGACACACAAAGATGTTAAAATTTTTTTTGAGAGCTGCTAAAGCAGTTTATGCAACAGTAAAAACTTAATTTTTAATTATCTGAAAAAGCAGAATATGTGTGTTTACATGAAATTAACCGTGTCACGTGTAAAAACGTTATGTAAAACGTTAAATGTTATTTGCTTAGGTTTTTATAGGCTATATGGAGTAAAAACCTCACGAAACGTATATATTTAAGACAAAAAAGTTGGATTTTGATTAAAGGAGGCAGTTTAAACATCCAAAAAAAGAATAACCAAAGTATTTACTAACCCGCTAACCTGTTAAGAACTATAGCGGTGCATGTAATAACGTTTTACATCATGTAAACTGGACTGTTGTCACACATATTTGCTTTTTCTAGTAAACAGTAATTGTTTATGGAGATTAATACACAGTTATTGTGGTACGAGTTAATGACCCAGCTTTTGGGTTGATGCATCGCGGATGGGGTGCATTCATTCAACTTTCAGTAAAAACGACTCAAATATTAATCTAATGATGGATAGAAAAAATAACCCTGCAGTGTAAGGTGAGTAAGTTATGGGCAAACTTTCATTTTGTTTTGGTGAACTGCTATACTTTACGTGAAATGCTGCCAACTTCGGAAAGTCGTAAGTACGATGTGCTGTGGTGACTTTGCTTAAAATACAAGAATATATTTGTTTTTCAAATTAAAACAGAATATTGTTGTAAGTTTATAAAACTGCAGAGAAGAGCAAATCTTCATCCCTGATTCTTTAGCTCTTTCCCCGCCATTGACAAGTTATCTCGTCAATTAAGATAAAACATTTCCTTGCCAATGGCGCTTTCCTGATGAGTTTTTACGGTAATCTGTAATTCCGCTATTATCCACTAGATGGCACAGGTTGTTCCAAAATGAGAAGGGCCTGCGGTCACTCGAGGTTACCCACGGTTACGAGTTATCCAAAAATATTTTTAATGATATTCAGGTCATGGTCGGTCAGGTCGTTTAATATAAAGATTACAATTAAATACTTTAAACAATTACTACTTTTAAAAAATGCGGGCCAGGAAGCGGGTCAGGTACAATTTTTCTTTTTGCGGTCCGAGTTGCGGCCGGTTTGGTTGAAACATCGCTTCGGGTTGTTTATACATTGACATCACTGGCTCTTACCCAATTTATAAAAAACTGAAGCAAAAACTAATTTAAATAATTTTAAAGTCTGTATGTTTTAATAATCATTCTGAATCTGAGCTTTAACAAAATTTATTTTCAAAAATGCAAAAATTTGTCTTTTTGAAGAAACCTACCCATATTTGAGAGGTTATAAAAAGAGAACAAATAAAGATAGGATGAAATGTTTTTTCCCATTTTGTTGGTTTGTTTATTGTTTGTCTGAAAGCACAGGGTCTGTTCTTTCATTTGATATATTTGTATGTTTATATATTTATAGAATTTTCCTGGAAGGCGTTTTGTGAAACTTTTCTGAAAATCATAAAAAAAGGGCGGGCAACTTTTTTTAAAAAAAAGGCTGGCGGGGAATTAATTAATTGACTCCAACACAATCATTCAAGACTTTTTTCGACATGTAGACAAGCGCGTTAATAAAGAAAGCATAAGTGTCAGAGAATAGCTCTTGTGTAACCATTAGTATGCTAACAGTCCCCTGAAGATTTCTCACGCAACCCTGAAAACTTTGAGGGGAAGTCAATCACCCTTTTGTCTCAGACCTGCCGTTCTGCCTTGTCACCCTGCCATCATCTCTCCTCAAATGATGCTGACGCTGGAACGGCTTCAATGAAGATCATTATCATTCATCTTCATCTCTTGGAGATACAACAGGACAATTTCAGGAAGCTCTTAGGCACTGGAGCATTACTTAAACAAGCACAGCAGCGACCCTTCATCTTACTCTTAGTTCGCACCCACATATATGTAATACTGCTAGTTGCCAAATGGGGTTTCTTAATAGCCAATGGTTTTCTAAATGAGTATTGGCTCACGCGACGGTGGTGTCAACAAGTGAACGACCCTGTAAATGTTTAAGTGCGTTGTGTAATCTATACAGCAGTCTTGTTTTATTATTCCCACACCTCATCTACATGGAAAGCTTGCATTCTCTTGGCCATTCTTTCCCACCTTCGATGAGGCCTACGAAGCATCCGTCAGTAGTCTCCGTTTCAGATGTTTAGCAGTAGATGTGTGAGAGATCACCTTCAGACTCAATTTCACCAGGAGCAGAACCGGAGGAGGATGCAGGGTAATTTTCTCTGGAATCGACTGCTATTTAATAAAGCTGCTTCTTCTTGACATCTCTATATTGTGTTCTTCTCTTGAAAGTGGCATGCTGAATCTAATTGCTTTGTCTTGCAGAGGTCTCAATCTCTTGATTGCCAACATCTAAACCGAAGACTCCTGTCTTTATTCTCACCAGCAGTCCAAAGTGATTCCTCTTATCAGTCTGTTAAAAAAAACATAAGAATTTGGTTTAGATGCACTCGAAAAGACAATTTTTGTGTTTGTCCAAGTTGGACAGGGCTTCAAGTCTTTAAAAGTTATTGCATTTCATAGTGATGGAGATAGATATGCACATACAGAACAGAATCCTCTACTTTGCTTTCAGGCTGTAAAATAATCAAAGTTACTTTCTGGATGGACAGAATTATGATCAAACATCAGGGGTTTTCAAACTTTTTTATCAGCCGAACATATCTGATCTAAATTATTTCACCAAGTTCGCTTAAAAATGAAAGGAAAGGAAGATATTTTAAGCAATGTTTATAATCAAACCGTTTTGAGCACCATTGACTTCCATTGATTTTTTCCTACTATGGGCATCAATAGTGCTTTTGTGTCCTGCTGGATTACAAATATCTTCCCTTGGGTTTAGCAAAACAAAGACATCAATACAGGTTTGTAACATCATAAGGGTGAGTAAATGATGACAGAATTTATATTTTTGGGTGAACTATAAAATAAATATTTCAAAAATAATTAAATAGCACAAAACATGTTGTTTTGTAGTTTAAATCAGTATTTTAGAAAGTTATTACTATTCTAAACTGTTATTCGACCTTCATCTGGTAAATTTATTTTTTTGGTACATAAAACATATCTGTCCATTTTGCTTGAGTTTTAAAAATGTTTCAAAATAATGTAGTTTAATTGTCACATGGCGTGAAAAATAAACAAATAAAATATATTTTTGTCAGTAAGTGTTCTATTTAGATTTTGCTTTAATTATTTATTCACATCTTATGATTTAATTGCAATTAATTGGTTTTCACAGACTGATCTAATTTTAATTGATTTAATTTATTTGTGTCCATGGGACAAATTCAGCTTTATTTCGTGCCTTGAGCATAAATGTTTACTTTCTTTTTCGTTTAATTTTATGTATTGTTTTCTTATTGTTTTGTCCTATTTTCTTACCATTGTCGCTTGGGGTTGGGGTTACAATCACTTTATTTTACATTTTTTAGACATCCTAACCCAAAACCCAACATTAACCCCAACTCCAGGAGGGAATAATTTTAAAAGTGGAAAAAAACATGTAGAGGTAAGGGGTCGCAATAAATTTATTTAAGCTACATTTAAACAAAAGTTTTTTGTTTTGTTTTGTATTTCTAATATATTATTTTTGTTTAAATGTAGCTTAAATAAATTGATTGCGACCACTTACCTTAAAAAACTGAGTAAATTGAATGAATAATTTTTTCAGTGATGATTAAAAAAGGGAGTAAAATGAGAAAACAATACATAAAATGACACGAAAAAGAAAAACAATTTATAGAAATTCGTGCTGAGTGACACAAAAAAGACATTTGTTCTCAAGGCACAAAAAAAGCTGAATTTTGTGCCATGGACACGAATAAATTAATCAAATTTTTCATGACTATAACATGACCCACAAACCCCCTGCAATTCCCTTGTGAACCACTAGGGGTTTGTAAACCCCGGTCTACATCACTTTGATGTATAGATACTTTTTTATTTTTGGGTTTATTGTGGTATTAACCCTTTCAGAAAATCCTCCAACTGAAGATAATGGAAAAAATTACCACAGATTTAAAGACCAGACAACTACAGTAGAAACACTTGGGGTGGCTATTTTGCATGAAAGCAGAATATCCTTGCAACCAGTTATAACAACCATGTTTTGCACAGACAAGCACTACTCTCATTTTTGTTACTCGTGAATATATTCCTGCAACAGACTAGCCTACAAATCAAGACAACATCTGGCAATATCAAACCATTATTCCAAAAGCAAATCCTTCACAAACTTGATCTGACTTTCTTCAAAGGTAACATAATACTTCTGATGCTTTTCTTTCTAACAAGATGCTCACACGTTCACAATTCCACCGCTTATCGATTTCTCCTGAGTGCGAACTTGGCAAAGAGCTTTAATTCTCCGAGTCAAGTTCATAAAACTGGTTTCCAATGGCAACAGTGCTATTGTTCAGCTGCCTGGCTGTTAATTTGCTTTTGGGAGGAGAGCACGGTTGTCAAGATTCACATCACATCAACCAACGCATTCATTTTGGCTTTACAGCTGAGCAACCAGATGAGAAATAATAACAAGATCATTATAGTTTACGCTGCCCTTATGGCCCGTGTGTCTATACAGAAACCATAAAAATCAACGTGGATTCAAGTGAAATCCAGCTCGTACAGTAAGAAAACAGACTGACATGCTTGATTCATCATCTATTATTTAATGTAAAACTTTTAGATTCATAAAAGAGAGTGAGTGAGCGAGAAAGAAATAGATGGAGAGAGATTGCAGAAGGCATTGAACTTAATTATCCAAAGAAGAAAAATCAAAGTCATCTTACTGTTTATCTTACATTCATCATAATAATTAAAGTGTGTGGGTCACAATGCAAGAACAATGTCTATAATTAAAGACAAGGCCAGATTTTAAAATGAGGTTTCAATAAAACATCCCACATCAATATTGACAAACATAAGACAAATAAATCAAAATGTGCACTTCTGCATTGAAACCAGAAATTAAGATGAAACTTAGATTTCTTAAAAAATAAAATCTCTGCTTAAAAATTAAAATCTCTTGTAAGTGTGAAAACTAAGGATACACATATGAAGAGTTCCCTTTCAATACGGTTCACTTCGCATTGCGTCGGTTGGCTGACGCTGTGGGGGAGACTCCTGTTTGCTCCGTGACTGGGGCCTATTGGTTAACGTCTGTACAAAGTGCAGACCAATGACGTTTGAACCCGCGCGCGGGAAGTACACGTCCTTATATAAGCGCGGTTTAAGCGTCAGGAGCTCATTAATTTCTCCTTCAGCGCGAACCTCTCGCTGCTCCGAAGAAGAAGAAGCCTTACCTCGCCGTCGACAAAAGCCCTGCAGCGGAGTCCAGGCCTAGCGTCTTCCCTGCCCTTTCCGGCTGAGAACCGAAGACAGCAGAATCCAGGTCTAGCGTCTTCCCCTGCCGCTTTCCGGCCGAGAACCGAAGATAGCCTTCGCTTGCCGTGGTACGAGCCCTGTGCAGCGGACACATGCCTGACGAGGTCTCCCCTGCGGCCGCCCGTAAGATCAATATTTTTAATATAAAGCTGTAAGCTAAAAGAGCAGGCGCTGTTGTAATAGCGTCCAGCACAGCGGCTTGAGTGAGCCTCCCTGCTATGAATTTCCCCGAGCGCGTCACCGGTCTGGCACCTCCCACGTCGGGACCGCGCTTATATGCTTCGGTTGTCTTATCCATGTTTCGTGCTCCCCCTGCTGTTCCTCTCTCCCCGGGATGAACACACGGCGAGCCATGAGACTAGATGGATGCATAGACCTGCACACACGGACTAACCCCCCCTGTGTTCTGTCACATCGCAACCGTTCATGTTTACAGAGTCCCTTCGCTCCTCTCACATTCAGTGGCGAGATCTCTGACACATATGAATCCCCCGAGTGCATCGGGTGATACCGTTTATATGACGCATGGCTGTTCTGTCTGTGTTGCTGCTCCCCTCTGCCGTTCCTCTCTTGTTGAGATGAACAAGCGGGGGAACCGTAAAACTAGAAAGATGCATACGACAAGCAAACACGGGCGGATCTGCCCCTGTTTCCTGTCATAGCACAGCCACTCGTGCTCCACGCTCGCGGAGTCCCTCGCTCTTTTCCCCGCAGTGGTGAGGTCTCTTAACGGCGTAGTTAGCACGCAGTCTTACGGCTCGCTGCTTCTAAATGCAGCTGTCTAGTGTTCAACGATTACAGAGCTTCATGCCCCTCCCCTCCTGGAGCGGCGCGATCTCATTCGTCTGCTCTATAGGGCGGATTCGCCGCTATTGGAGCATCAAGAACACTCATTATAAGAGCTAACCGGCTCACTATTCGTCTATACAGAGCTTCATGCCCCTCCCCCCTGGAGCGGCGCGATCTCATTCGTCTGCTCGATAAGGCGGACACGCCTCTATCTGAGCGCTAAAACACTTATTATAGAGCTTAACCGGCCTGAGTCTATCTCACTTCGGAAAGCTCACTACTAGTCTGCCCGGTCATTTCTCTCTGGTTTAGACGGAATCAGAGGCAGAACGAATTTGTTTTACATACTGAGGCCCGAATACCTCCCTTTATTCAGTCCCGTCCTATATCAGTGCGCTGAATATTGGTACATTCTTATATACCCGGTTTTTCTGCCCTTTTTAATAAACGGCAAAACCGCGGGCCTCACGGCAGACTTCCTCTCTGCGATGGGTTCAGTCTGACATTAAACCACCTAGACATACTGCTCTGCTCCGTGAGCCGTTCGGGTCACCGTCACTACTGAGGCTCGTGCACCCGAACGGCCGAGCTCTGGTCTTCACAGCACAGCTGCGTTGACATAGAACTGTCTGGGGCAAGAGGGGTTAAGTCGCGCCTCGGCTGGACTGCCCTGAAATGTTTTCTGTGTGCTGTTTATCCAAAACATACTGTGTAATACTGTTGGTTATGCGACCTCACTATAGTGGCGAACGGCATTGAATTCCTCTAAAAAGAGTAATTTCCGTGCTTACTATACTGTGTATTGACACCCCACGGTTGTACGGTGTCTCTAAACACTTTCTCGCCTTACTGACAAGCAATCAGTAATACGCACACACGGCCCGCTGTCCATAATTCTATCGACGCTTGCCGAAAAAAACCCGGTTTGGCCATATACTGTGTATTGACACCCCACGGCTGTACGGTGTCTCTAACACTTTTCTGCCAAATTCGCTCACAGCCCACCTCAGTTTCTCCGCTACGATGCTGACGGCGCAAACGAGCACGGTCTTACGGCTGTCATTCTCTCTTCCTAGAGAGACGCAGCCTCAGACTTTTGCATGGCTCCAAGCATTTGAATCGCGCCCTCTCCGGACGGCTACTCAAAGGCTTACAGCGCTTACACCCTGCGCTTAGAGAAGCTCACATATGCACGCTATAACATTTCGGTATACACTAAAGATGCGCTCGGAAAAGCTCATCTGTATACACGACTGTGACACATACATACATTGTTGTTCATCTGTGTACGTTCACGGTGCGTTGAGTGCCCACCGTACGTTCATCAATCATATCTGTACACATTCACGGCGCGTTCTGTGCATTGATTTATCTATACGCATTTACGGTGCACTGAAGGGTTCACCTTGTACCGTACATACGGTCCATTAAGGGGATGATTTTAGCACTGCAGCACTCTCGACCATGTTATTGTGATAATGCGGTCGGGCAAACTACGGTGGTTTCATTATTTACCGAACCAGACTGAGATCTCGCCCCCTGTACAAGCTGGCGAGTCATCTCCTTTATAAACTCATTGCATCGCTTTATAAGCTGTGTTCAATCAGAGTGATACGCATCTCGTGCTTAACTACCAAGATGCAGACATATTAACCCGTTACGATGGGCGTGCAGAGATTGCATCCGTGGGACACGACCTACATTACGTGCCTTATAACACGTTGACACGAGCTGCTAGGACCCCTTTCGCGAGGCGTCCTTATGCAAAGTCTGATCTATTCTGTCTAGTGACAGCGAGAGTCTTCCCCCCGCGAATTGTAGGTGGAACAGCTTTCTCCTCACTACAGAGGCTCGTGCACGGCGGCTTTCTCCCCCTGCGTATATATATATGTGGCGGTGATAACAGCGAACCACGCTTTTATGACCGACTATCCACTTTATTCATAAGTCTGTCATTTCTCAGATGCGGACGGTGCCCGAGGCGCAGCGCTCTGGAACTGTCCAAGGTCCTGTATGACAGATACGTCTGACGTACATCAGACGATCAGCTGTTCATCGGCGTCACAGATCACTCACTAGCGCACCTGTCAATACAGGTTATTTATGGATCGTTGACGTTATCACCTCCCGTGACAATGAAGTCTACTCCATGTATGGATTAGATCCTCGGGCATGGTCTTAGAAGTTTCTCATTTGACATTTGTGACACAGCCGGCTGGTCCCCGCCGTCCACGTTGTCAGTTTACAGCTTCGACATCCCTGCTTCACGCACTAGTGAGGTTTGTTGCATTAAAGGTGCGCCGCGTGAGCTCACCTGTATGCACGATATGGGTTTTAATTATATGCGTCCACCCTGCGCTTAGAGAAGCTCACATATGCACGCTATAACATTTCGGTATACACTAAAGATGCGCTCGGAAAAGCTCATCTGTATACACGGCTGTGACACATACATACATTGTTGTTCATCTGTGTACGTTCACGGTGCGTTGAGTGCCCACCGTACGTTCATCAATCATATCTGTACACATTCACGGCGCGTTCTGTGCATTGATTTATCTATACGCATTTACGGTGCACTGAAGGGTTCACCCGTGTGCGCACAACTTATTATCAGAACACATGACGGCGCGCTTGAGAATCTTGCCGGCCTGTGCATTATAACACTCTGATTCATCTATATGCATTCACGATGTATTCAAGTGTTCACCTGTGCCCGTGCAATTTACACTATTCACACTATTGTGGTATCTGTATAATCCCACGCTACGAACCGTTCTGCCGCATATTATAGTCAGATCGGCCGTTCGTGAGCTTCGCAGATCACTCACTATGTATGTCTGTTGCTTACAGTGGTTATTTAGATGGATCGTTGAAACCATCGCACTGGCTCACGCCCCTCTATGAGCTATGTCCTATATAAAACCCCCTCTGTGAGAGTTTGGCTTTTTCATGGACTTGGTCTACAGGGGTATCTATATTTGATATCTGCTACACGGCCGGCTGGTCTTCGCCGTCTACGTTGTCAGATTGTACAGCTTAGACGTCCCTGCCCTACGAGCGCAGGTTCTCTCGGCTCAATCATGCACGCTCATGCGTTTTATGTGTACACCACGGTGCGCTCAGCGAGCTCACCAACGTGACTCTGAATTTACTTATCTCGCACACCCGCGGCGCGCTCGGTATCTCGCCGTCTTGTGCTATGTTATGTGCCCCCAGTGCGTTTAAAACCCCACCGTGTGCGCGTCAACATTTTATATGGTGCTTACACATTGCTTAAAGCTGTGAATATGCCGGGTATAGGGCCACACGCAGTGTCTCTCCGGTAAGGCACTTCTGTACGTTGTGTATGCACGGCGTGATGGGATTACGTTCCCCCATAGCGTCAGCTAACTGACGCAATGCGAAGTGAACTGTATTGAAAGGGAACGCTTAGGTTACTCACGTAACCCCGGTTCCCTGAAATAACGGGAACGAAGCATTGCGTCACTTGCCGTGCTACAAACGTCTACGCAGCGAGTGTATTCGGCTGCGCGCTTCAGTCGAATAATAATGAGCTCCTGACGCTTGAACCGCGCTTATATAAGGACGTGTACTTCCCGCGCGCGGGTTCAAACGTCATTGGTCTGTACTTTGTACAGACGTTAACCAATAGGCTTCAGTCACGGTGTAAACAGGAGTTTCCCCCATAGCGTCAGCTAACTGACGCAATGCTTCGTTCCCGTTATTTCAGGGAACCGGGGTTACGTGAGTAACCTAAGCGTTTCGTTGCAAAACGAGATAACCACCGTTTTTTTTAATTGTTCAGAAATCGCGTTTTTTGGTTGTGCATTCCAATTAATATCATAGCAACTGCAGTTGGTTTGTTTTGATTTAAACCTTCATAACTTAAAAATACAGCTAAGTTGCACCATAAAACAAAATATTAACATGATAACACAATAAAAAACATGTTTTGACAAAAATGTTAAAAAATGGATTTATCTTGATTTGCAACGAAACTCTTTATATATACATACCTGTCAACATTGGGATTTGAAAATAAGGGAAACTCCAACATTTACTGCTGCCTGCTTTACTGGAGCTGAATGTAGCAAATATCAAAATACGGCCGTTGGGTTTTTTACAGAAAGATTAAAAATACGGGAGAAATAAGGGATTTTTTTTTTAAATGGGATGATGGCGCGATAAAATGGTAAAATCGGGAAAAACGGGAGGGTTGACAGGTATGAAATATCGGCCTATAGTCGGTATTAGTAGATGAAAGCAATTTTCCCCACTATTAGACATCACCTGATTGTTTAAAAACATCCAATGATGAGGGCAGATTATATCCTCGTAATCAAAATGCATCAGAACTCATACTGTGTGATTATTTTGAATTAGGTGATTAGGTGAATCAGGACCAATTCTTATGATTAACACGCATTGTGAAAAGTCATGCAAAACATATGCCAAATTCCAATTTTGTGTGCATATGATCCGCCAGTCCTTCCCGTTTCCTTAATACGGTGCATCTTTTCATGTCGTTTTTATGTATTGGTTGTTTTTTTCTTTTTTTCAGTTTTTTTTCATTGTCGCTTGGGTTTGGGGTTAGAACAACTTTTTGTTACATAAATTGACGTCCAAACCCCAAATCTAACCCCAACTCCAAGCGACTATGGTATAAAAAACAGAAAAAAAAATGTAGAAACCAATACATTAAAAGACACAAAAAGATGAGCTGCATTCAGGGTTCCCCCACCTAAGTTAACTTCAAATTCAAGGACCTTTCAAGAGCTTTCCAGGTCCAATACCCTCAAATTCAAGGACTAGATGTGGGGACAGATTTCAAGTGAGAACAAGGTTACATCGTGTTACCTTTTAAGATACATTGTTACAGTTCCCTTTTGAGGGAACTTGCGCTGCGTCATTGCGGTGACACTTTGGGGACGCTTCCAGGGATAAGTGCGTCTGATGTGTATATCAAATTCAACCAATGGTGAAGCTTAACGGCAAAGACAGCGTGATGCGGGAGCCAGGAAGTATTTCGCTATCTGAAATATTGTCAAAGACGGCGTTACAGGGATGCAAGAAGTATGGCAAGGAAGACGCAGCGTCTCGTTCCCTTCTCAGGGAACAACAGTTACATACGTAACTCGAGGCGTTTTTATGTGTCAAACACAACTATGCAAAAAAGCATTTTGGTATGAATCAACATTTGCATAAAGAAGATATAAGCATTTAGAGCGAACAGTTTAGCATGTGTGTCTAAAAAATCTAGAATTTTTATGATATTATCATACACCATACAGGGAATAATGTTTTATTTTTTTTCAAAAAACTTGCATAGTATAGATTCAAGCACTTTCAATGACCTGTATCTATGTATGTTTATTTTCAAAAACTTCCCAGGGCCTTGAATTTTTTAAGGATTTCAAGGACCCGTGGGAACCCTGTGCATTAAGTGAACGGGAAGGACTGGGGTATCATATGCATGCAAAATTGGAATTTGCTGTATGTATTGCACAACTTTTCACACTGCGTGCTATTTATATGCATCTCATGAGAATGGGTTGGAATTGCAGTTTGTATGCTCGGCACTTCCAGGACTTTAAAACGTAATAATTGGAAACAAGAAGTCATATCTATTAGTTGATGTCATCGAATATCGGCTTGGGGACAGACATTTTGTAACGGTGCATCCTTATTGAAAACTATGCAATATTTAGGGTGTGTTCAGTAGGTGTTTTTTTTTTGCTGACCCAAGTTGAGAAGCTCCACCACCGAGTCGCAACGATATTTTGGTCTCTAGATTATATCGGTCTCTTTAGTCTTGCATGGTGCACTAATGCAAGTAATCATCTGTCTGTCAGATTGCTTGGAATATAACATTACGCTTAAAATATTTTAAGCACAATTTTATGCATCATTCATGTTGAACAGCACAAGCTGAATTGTAGGGGAAAGTGTTTTAATCAAACCTCTAATAAAGAGTAATTGTAACTCGCTTTAGCAAATACTAAAACTTAAGATGCTTCTGCTACATTAAATCGATCTATTAAACTCAAGAAACTGTATAAAATGACTGACAAAACGTCTCGGTTACGGATGTAACCCTCGTTCCCTGAAGGAGGGAACGGAGACGTCACGTCGTGACCGACGAATTGGGAGCTCGCTTAGAGAGACCAATCTGCTTCGAATACTACTAAAACGCCAATGAACTTGGCATTGAGATATTTGCATAATGCTGGCGCCGCCCCGCCAGGTGCGTATATAAGGCGCACGTGCAAATAGGGAAATCAGCTTCTGTTCGCTGAGAAAGCCGGAAGGTGACCGGCCTAAACAGCAGGTGGCAGCACCTGTGGCGACGGGACGTGACGTCTCCGTTCCCTCCTTCAGGGAACGAGGGTTACATCCGTAACCGAGACGTTCCCTTTCAGTCGGTCACTACGACGTCACGTCGTGACCGACGAATTGGGAAACCCTACTAAAACGCCACTAGGGGCTGACCTCTTCCAGTGTCTGCTTAAAGCCCTCCGGTTCCACTTAAGGATAGGAGAATTAGGTTTCAAGGCAGAAGGCCGGGCACTAGATGTTCCTTTAACCCCACAGTAGTGCCAGCGACTGGGAAGCGCCCTATCTGAGCGGTATAGGGACGCTGCGGAAGCCACCGCCCCGTTAAGGGCTAATGGTGGACGAAAGTCAACCGTAGTTGAGGTATAAATGACAGCCGTGGCTGTGAAAGCAAAGCAGTGCTCTGCTAAGGGAAACGTGGGCTGGTAGGATTAACCCCACGGAATAATACTCACAAAGGAACCCGTTGGGACACAATGTGGGGCCCTGGCCAAACACGTAGGTTCGTAAGAATACAACTAGTGAAAGGCTGACAGCCAATGCTCCGCAAAAAAGGCTGTCAAGGCAGTGGAGAGAGCAAATCAAACCATTACGCATTTTTGCTCTGTTAGCCTTCCATACTGAACTCAATTTTGGAGCCTCAGTCGGAGGCTGCAAGCCGACTTGCGAGTCTGCTCTCCGTGTCCTCCCTGGTGAGGACAGAACACGAGAGGATACAGGCTCGATACGAACATTGTAGAATCTAATGAACGTATTAGGTGTCGCCCAACCAGCAGCTCTACAGATGTCTGTTAGCGAGGAACCACGAGCTAATGCCCAAGATGAGGCAACACTCCGAGTGGAGTGCGCTCTCAAATTAAGGGGCAGGGAATGCCCTGCAAATTATAAACCAGGGCGATAGTATCAACTATCCAATGAGACATCCTCTGCTTAGTGACAGCTTTCCCTTTCTGCTGGCCACCATAACAAACAAAGAGCTGGTCTGAGGTCCTGAAGCTTTGCGTGCGGACCACGTAGAATCGCAGTGCGCGTACGGGGCACAACAAAGCCTCGGTTGGGTTTGCCTGCTCCAAAGGCAACGCTTGCAAGCTCACCACCTTATCTCTGAAAGGAGTGGTGGGAACTTTGGGCACGTAGCCTGGTCTGGGTCTTCAGTGAGACAGCAGGACCAAACTAAAGGCACGAATCGTCAACAGAGAATGCATGTAAATCTCCTACTCTCTTCATGGAGGCCAATGCTAGCAGGGTCAGAGTTTTCATTGATAAAAACTTAGACTCGCACACTGCAAAGGCTAAATCGGAGACCTGAAGGCTTCAGCACCATGGACAGGTCTCAGGAAAAAAGAGGGAGGGCGCGAGGGGTTTAGCCTGCGAGCGCCTCTTTAAAATGTAATAATTAAATCATGCTGGCCAACTGATCTGCCGTAGATAAGTGAGTGATGAGCAGAAATAGCGGCGATATCAATTTTAATGGCGGAGGGACAGCCTACCATCTAACCCATGTTAAAGATATAAAGCATAATGTTAAAGGGCATTCTCTGGGTCCTCGCGTTGCGAAGAGCACCGGGTGACGAAAAGGTTTCATTAAGCGCGTAAGCCCGTCCTGTGGACGGTGCTCGAACCGCGTCGATGGTGTTAGATACCGCTTGCGAGAAATCACCTAAACCTTGCGCGCGCTCAACGACCGTACATGGATATCCACAGGTCGGGGCGCAAGTGCCAAATGTGCCCCTTCCTAAGAAAGAAAGTCCTTCCTCAGGGTAATCCGCCAGGGAGGGCTGTCGCGAGGAGCATTAACTATGAAAACCAATTCTTGGTCGTCCAGTACGGACGATTAATAAAAGGCTCTCCTCGTCCTGCCTGACTTTGCACAGTGTCTGCGCAATAAAGCTCACTGGAAGGAATGCGTATTTACGCACCCCCCGCGGTCAGCTGTGTGCCAACGCATCCACGCCGAGGCTGCCCTCGGTTAGTGAATAAAATAGGCGACAGTGGGTATCGTCCGGCGACGCAAACAAATCTATCTACGCACAACCGAACTTCTTCCAAATTAGCTGGACCGTCTGGGGGTGGAGTCGCCATTCGCCGGGGGCGCAGCTCGGAAGCGCGTACCGCTGTATTGAGCGATCCCGGGATGTAAATGGCACGAAGGGACCTCAGATGCTTCTGACTCCAAAAGAGGAGATGACGAGCGAGATGCGACAGGTGACGAGAGCGCACAACCGCCTTAACGGTAAATAACGCAACAGTCGCAAAGTTATCGGTGTCGACAAATACATCCTTCCCTCGCATCTCCATAGCGGAGCGTACAAGTCCCAGATATACAGCGCACCGCTCGCGGCAGTTGGGGTGCTATACACACCCCAGACTGCAGGCCCGTCATACGTGGCTGAACATCCCGTGCTTAGGGCATCGCATGCTACAGAATGCCAGGAGACCCCTCAGAGGCATATCTTGCTATCAGAAATGCTGGGTCTACTACGGGGAAATTTAAATGACACGCAGGTGTAGTGTTTACACAATGTATGCCGGTGCGCCACGCTCTCCTCGAGACTCGATCGTAAAGCCAACGCTGAAGCGGTCTCATATGACGCAGCTCAAACAGTGTCACGGCTGCAGCATGCTGTCATATGTCCAGGAGCTTCTGAAATTGTATCAGAGGGACCGCGTACTTCCCTCGAATTAAACCGAGGCAAGTCAGAACTGACTAGTTGCGCGCTCTTGTAAACACGCCAATTAGTTGATCGAGTCTAATTCCATACTGAGAAAAAGGATCCTCTGCACGGGGCAAAGTTGCTCTTTCCCAGTCGACCTGATGACTTAAACGAGCGAGATGCCGAAGCATTAACTCTCTGTGTTCGCGCACGTCTGCCAAGAACGGCTATTATAAGTCAACGTAAATAAAGCAGAATGCGAACAACGCTCTTTCTCTGATATTTTAATGCCGTGACTAACACTTTCATGGAGACACGGAGAGAGAGAGACAGCTCGAATGGTGTACTTAATATTAATATGCCCACCCCACGACGCAGAGCGAAAAAACGGTCTAAGGCGAGGGGAGATGGACACAAAAGTACACGTCTTACAGGTCTAAAGCTGCAACCGATCTGAATATTGAAATACGAGCCTCGGCATTATCATCCAAAAAGACCACCTCCGTAGAGCCGGGCGTAAATCAAATCGATCGTAACCCACCGCGTATTTCGGGTACTATGAGATAAAGGCTGGAAAACCCTATCATCATATCATCATCTCGGTAAGAGGGACCGGCTCGATAATCCTTCGCCAGCAGGACATCGACTTATGCACGCAGTACATGTGCATCGGATACTTTCACTATAGTGAAACGAAAGCCCGAGAATTTCGGGGTTGTGCCGGTAATTGTATTTCGTAACCGAGGCGGATCGTGCGTAAAACCCAACGAAACGGGCTGGGAACTGAAGCCAAGCACCCAGGCACCGTACGAGGAGAATCAACGACACTACCAAAGTACCCGCGGTGGGGCAGCGAAGCGAGACAGGTGAGACTGCCGGTGCGTCTGCCGTGACAGCATAAGCATCACAGTATGTGTGTGTGTGACACTGACCTGAGCCCGCTGAGGGAAACGGTCGTCCGGTCTCCTCAGCTGAGGACGCAGACACCGAAGGGGTTGCTGGTGGTCCGGTCTCCTGAGTGGAGGGCTCGGACTCCTCAGAACACCCGCTGGCGATAGAGGAGAGGTAGGGTGAGCTGGTGTGTGCCCGCTCACGGCTCTCTCGATCCTCTGGAGACCTGGAGAGGGAAGAGGAATGCACTCTGTGTGTGGTTAGTGGGCACCGGCTAAACAGCCGGTGGAACATATGCAAACCAAGAATTTTCCACCCGACCCTCTATCGGGGGAAGGAGCGAATCACCGTCTCCTGAAGAGTGATCCTCTGCCAATCCAGGTCGCCCGTTTACTGGCCACTTAAACTCCCGATCTCACGGGAAGCGGCTAAGCGGGCGGGGCGAGCTGCTGACGACCGGTTCCCCCCGCGCTGCCGAGATGGGGTCCGAAGAGGGGAACGGAGGTGGTCGCCGCAGGACGCCGACGGCGAGAGGCAGACTGAGGAACCGGCGTGGTGGTTTTTACCAAGGGCAGCTCTCTTTCGCCGGGGCATGACCACAGAGATCGCCTCAGTCTGCGCAGCGGAGCTGTACGACTCCACGGCCTCGCCGAAGAGGCCGGTCTGTGAGACAGGAGCATTCAAGAAGTTGTTCTCGACTGCGTCCGTCAGCCAGACACAGCCATAGGTGGCGATCTTGAACCACTGTCGTGAACATCGCACGACTGAAGGTCGCGGCCTCCCTCGTAAATCCTTGGTGAACCCGTAGCAACGTTATTGCGTGCAGGGCTGAAGCCGCCTCTCCGCATGCCTGACGGACAGCGCCCGTAACCGGACGACTATCTACAAACACGGGAGGGAAGGGTTGGGTGGTCCCTCCAGGAACGCAGCTGCATCGCAACCCCCCGCTCCACTGGAGGGTCCCTGCCCTTAGCAGCTCCATTGGTGAGGGAGGTGAGGGGTGAAAGCTGACGCCGAACGGCCGGATGGCCGCAAACCACGTCAGCTCTTCGTGCCGTCGGAAAGAAAGGCACAGGAGCAGAGGACCGAGAGGCCCGAGCAGCTCCGAAATACCAATCACGTGGGCGGTACGGTTCGGGCGGAGAGGGGTTAACCCCTCCAACTCTACCGTTACCGCCGCTCGAGCGGGCACGGCCGCCATCTCCGGAACGACTCCACTTCGGAGGAAAATTGGACACCCCTCTGATGCTGCAGAAGTGAACGGGACCAGAAGGAGGTCCAATGGATTCGGCAGACATCGTAGAACACGACTCTGCCGTCTCCACCGGAACCTCAACCGGCTGAGGATGAAAGGCCGGTAGGTGGAGGATGCATCCTCCGTCCTCCTCAGCGTAGTGATGCGAAGAGCGTCATGCGAGCGCTTGACAGCCGCACCCTGGCGGTGTCAGCACTGCAAAGACGCGGACAGCATTCCCATAGAAACGTCAGTCGTCTCCGCAATCCAAGAGGGTTATGCTCTCACAGAGGACGAAAAGCAATCCTGAAAAGGACGCTGATCTCCGAATATACGAGAGAGTGGCTGTCTTTAAAAAGACACAGAGCTCTCACGTATCACTCTTTTAGGGAAATCACTCTTTAGGTGCTCAGCTGATGATGCGCACAGGGAAAGGCAACGCACACACTAAACTCAAAACAAAAAATATGCAGAGCAGTGGAATACTGCGAGCGTCCGCTGTGTTAGTACTGCTTGTCAATCAACTTCAGCAACCGTTCCCAGAAGAGCAGATAGTAGCTTCTCAGTCAGATAAAGCCGGCTTTCTCAGCGAACAGAAGCTGATTTCCCTATTTGCACGTGCGCCTTATATACGCACCTGGCGGGGCGGCGCCAGCATTATGCAAATATCTCAATGCCAAGTTCATTGGCGTTTTAGTAGTATTCGAAGCAGATTGGTCTCTCTAAGCGAGCTCCCAATTCGTCGGTCACGACGTGACGTCGTAGTGACCGACTGAAAGGGAACTATATTATCTCACTGTACGCTGTACGGGAAACACTGTTTGTGCTTCAGTGAGACTGACATGTTTATTATCAGTTTGGTTTTATAAAGAAACTTTGGCTAATTGTATAGAAGTACGCTTGGTAAATAATCTTTAATTCATGGCTGAATGGAGATGGGTTAGTTTAGATGGTGCACACAGAAAATATACATTGTTTGGACAATAATTCAACCGTAAAAAACTACAAACCTTCAACAGCAGTGAAATAGTGCTGGTTGGTTTATTTTCCCCTGTGCCTCAAGGATTTACACATCTTGCTTTAAAATAACACACAAACTTTCTTTCTCTCTTTCACACAGACACAGTTTTTGAGAAAGTTGGTGGATCTTTGTGTTAGCAGAGAAAAATGTTATAATGTCGGTTTGATTCATAAGAAACACACATCCTTACAAAATGAATAGTTTGAATGCCTTGTAAGTCACAAAGCATCTGCCAAATGCATAAATGTATTTCAATTTTTCTTATTGTTATGTGAGTAACACAAAACTTTCATCTTCTTTAAAGTCTCTCAAGGTCTAAAGTTTAAACGATGCTTGTTTGTACCTAACAGACGGCTTAAGATCACCGTACACTACAAGATATAAAACTACCTTTAATTTACAAACAGAGATGTTCATTATGTGTTTTATACCTTGAAGATGTCAAACGTACAGCATCTCATCAAATATTTAAACTCTTGCACTCAAAGCAAGTGATCATTGCCAATAAAGACATTATCTCGATCATTTTTCATCGAAACAAACTATTTGTGAAATATTTTTTATTCAAATGCACAGTGATGTTTCCAGTAAATGAAAGTTATTGCAAACAACAATGTTAGATGACTGAAGAGTTTTCCAGCCGTGATGCATTTGTGTTAAATATGATTTAAGACGGCATACCTGCGAGTTATGATGAGAAGCGTTTATATAAACCAGTGTACTGCAAATTTAAAGCGACGGCTGAGAGAAACCCTGGAAATCCCTTAAAACTGCTGGATTGTGCTGTTGAGCATCTTTTGCTGGAATGGTACAGCAGGACTTTCATTGATTTAATGATTCAAATAAAACAATGCAGGTTGGAGCCGTGGCACAGTGGGTATTGAAGGGACCGCAGGTTGGAATCTGGATACAAACTGAGAATGAATTTATAGAGAAAATAACTATACAGGTACTTTTGTGTGGCTTTACTTGTGTACAGTATTTGGTCAACAACACAGATCTGCCCACAAATCAGACATCTGATCGAAACATAATTTAACCAATTACAGTTCACACACAGCTTTATGAGGATGGTGTAATTCAGTTTAATTCCAGGCTGCAATTGTGAAACACAAACATCCCACAGCAATTCACTAAATGAGAGATTATATGATACCTAATGAATGCATCAGTTTATGACTACAGTATGAGCTAAGAGATATGAGCAAGTAGGGGTGTGATGAGACACTTCGATTGAATCGTACCAGAGTTCGATTGCTCAGTTGGTGCAGTTCGTTTGGGCAGGTGAGAATGCAGCAATCGAACTCTGGTGCGCACCAAAAGCGGACCAAACAAGCGGGCCGAGACCAGCTTGCAGAGATGGTCTCGGTACGCTTTCAAACGAACTCTACAGCGCTTCGTTTGTGGTGAGAACACGATCCGAGATCGAACCGACCTAACTGCAAAAGTATTGCACATTTTGGACTAAACCAGCTGCCGTAGTCAACTGCGCAGTGCATTATCGGATGAGGAAGTGTTTGTTGACCGTTTCTATTAGCAATATTAGCACAATGACAAATTGCGGACATACCCGGAGTTGCAAGGAGGTGCGGGCGGAGCCTCGGAAATGTTTTGTCTTCGCCGTTTGTAGTGCATTAAAACGTTGTTTTCAAGCCGTATCCGCGATTCATTCTGAAAATGAACGGTTTGTCTAGAGTGCTATATACAAATTATTTATAACAACCACGGAGACATAATTACAGTGCGCAGGCGTCTGTCCATGGTGTCTGCTGTATTATCCTTCTTTTGTTTACTTCCGGGGGTTCCATTGGAATTTGCCGCACGTTGATTCTGACCAATCGTGAAGCCGTTTAGGAAATACATTCAAATTCATGTGGCCAATGAGTGATGTTGATCTTATCACATGACAGAATTTTGGTTCGTTTCAATTGGTGCAGATCAGAGCAATCAGTGTGGTGTGAAATGGAACCAAATCTGTACCAAATGTGCCATATTTTGCTTTTGGTCCGGACCAAATGAACCGAATTACAGATGTGAAAACGCCCTTAGGCCCTGTCCCAAATGGCGCACTTCATGTGGACTTTCGGTCTCATGGCCTTAAATTGCGTGTGCTCGCTTAGTCTATGAGTCCGTAGCGTGTCCCATCTGTCATTTTTGTCATTCAAGTGTGCTCATCAGCGCCCTGTTTGCACCCTTGATGTGGTATTCAGCAAAGCCCACACTGCAGCAGGCTCCCCGCACTTTACCACCCCAGAAGTCCTTGCGAAAGAGTAATCAGATGACGGAAGGGAGGAGTTCACAATGATGGGCAAAGTCTCTTCCTATTTTCCGGCGTGGCGCTCGAGTCTGTCCCAAAATATGACTCTAGTGCGCCCGAGTGGACTCGAGTCAATGGTCCCTAAGGTCTGCACTACATGATGTCATCAAAGTGTTCATTCTGAGGAAGTCCCCAAGTCCAGAGTGTGCCATTTGGGATAGGGCCTTAGGCTGCGTCTCAATCCCCTCCCTAACTCCTGAGGTCGTGAATAAGTACATCGTGTTCACACGTTCGGGCACTTGTAAGGATTCTAGCTCACTTCACATTGGGACACTGTTCACTTATTTTCCTGTGATGTGACTGCTTAAGCGCATTGTGATAATTCACAGCTGCTGTTATTCATCAACAACTGGCAAAACCAACATCTCTCTGAATTAATTTTTAAAGGGATACTTCACCGATTTAGCATTCAGCTTTGTATCTGTAGAAACCCGGCAGTATTACTGAATGACCATGTTTCCCTCCCTCATTTCCCCCTGAGAGGAGAGATATCTGCATTTTGGTCCTGCAAAAAAGTCCTCCGATGATGTAATATGACGATTTTTGCATCATCGGAGGACTTTTTTGCAGAACCAAAATGCAGATATCTCTATGCAGGGAAATGATGGAGGGAAACATGGTCATTCAGTAATACTGCCGGGTTTCTACAGATACAAAGCTGAATGCTAAATTGGTGAAGTATCCCTTTAAGCATGTGTTAAAGTATATTGTGAAAAAGCTTTCATTATTCTCTTACATATCTGTGCATAAATTTGGAGGAATATTACAGTTTAATATTAAGTAGATATGGTCCCTTTGTATCTGGTGATGTGTGTTAATATTAAAACTAAAACATACGTTGTCTTTATAAAAGGGCTGCTGCATTTCATGAAGTTTATTGAGTTGGCTTGCATGAGCTTCAGAAAAGGGAACATAGGGACCATCAGTGCATCAATACTGTTTTTTGCGCTGCATTCTGGGAATTTTTAGGTCACTGGAAGGATTGAGACAGCCCTTGAAATGGCCAACACCCTGATCAGTGCCCAGACTAGTGATTGAGACATAGTTTCTCTATATGCATTCTTCAGCGATCTTGCGTCCTTGGGTCCTCGCTCTATGTCATCATTAACCGTCAAAGTTCAATTCCAATTCTCAAGAACGTAAGTACAGAGGACGCATGAAAATACCCGGATGTGTTCTTGATATCGAGGAATCATTGTGTTCAGACTTGCGCGCTGAAATGGCTTTTATGCTCCAGAAGTCATTGCGGCAAAACAATGGCGGAGGTCAGGTGACCAACAGGACCAACAGGTCGCCTGGCAAGACCGATCTCCAAGAGAACGCAAGTCCGTTCTTTGCGTTCTTGGAATTGAGAAACAGCCACTGTCTTACTCCACGAGACAAGCGGACACTATATGAGTTCACGATAACTAGACGATACTTTTATACTTTTTAAGAAATCCTCAATTATAAATATATACATAAGTTAAATCACATAATTTTGAAATGCTTTAACTACTCAAGGACTATCCCTAACAATTCATTTGGTAATTGATAATGAAGTAATTTTATATTTTTTTATAAAAATAGATCCGAGTTAACAATAACATTTAAAATGACAAAAGAATAATGATGCAATAATGATTAGTTTAAATAAAATATCAAAACAAAGTAAAGATATGGTTTTATTAAACAACTCATTAATATATAGCCTATAAAAACAACATTATGTATTAAAACAAATGCCTGCAGTGGGCGCTAGCGGACTCGCGGATGTCATCTTTACTTTTACTTTAGATTGAGAAAACGAGATCTCTTCACACCCTATGAGCGAGAGACAGTAGGTGCATTTCCATTACCCTTTAAATTGTGCAAATTGATACGGCCAACAGAAACATGTCAATTTCGCGAAAACTCCTATGTATCGCAAAAAAAGTTTTTACGCTCGCATGAGGTGGTTTTTCTGGCAATTTGGAAGTGGTGTATTACGCAAAACTGCAATGGAAATAGTTTATTTGCATTGCCAGGTCACCTGATGTAAGAAGACACAAAATACACCTTATGTACTCAAACCTTCCAGAAACATCTCAATATATGTCTGCTCCCACGTATAGGAGGCTTTCCTTGTCAACAATGTTTGGATAACACTCCTACATCTTTTTTTGATTTAAAATAATCTACTATTACCTCCAAGAAACACCTATAAGGGGCTTTCCTTGGCATTAATGTTTGGATAATACTCCTACGTCTCCTCTGATAAAAAATTTTGCCGTGCAGTGGATGTGTTATTAGTTAACCTACCAACATCAGTTGATGTGACGTTTGAATGATTTATAGCAAAAAGATGAACTACATTTCAGTCGCATATCATCGGTTAATGGAAACGCTGTCATCTTGCAATAGTCTTTTGAAAATAACGCTAAAGTTTTGCGCAAATCTGTAATGGAAATAGAGCTATTGTCTGTGTAAATGATTGTTTAAGGACAATGAGCTCTTTGAGTGCAGTCTTTGATTTAAAAAAGTATTAGGATGGCACTCAAAGAACAATATGTTCCTCCATTTCTTCACCGGCGGCAGATGAGCACCTAAAGTCAATCACGCTATAAAAATTCAAAGCCGTATGACAAAAGAAATCCAAGCACACAGAAATCTGTGAAACCGCTGTTATTGTAAGGTATAGTTCACAATGATTGTATGATTTTATATTCCAGCTCCGAAACCAAGCGAGCCCCCAACAGTAATCCACAATTTAAAACATCACGGGCACATTTCAAAGGCTCGAGGGGCACAAAATTGTAAGATGGTGTCTTATAAGACATTTTGACTCAATTTGACTCAATTTTAAAGCAGAACTGCATGTAACTTTTTCACAGAATGCACTATAGTCAAAATGAATCCAAGATAATGAATAATGAGACTGTAAAATATATATAACTTATAAGAAGTATCAAGAACTGTCTCGCTTATGTTATATCCCAAAAACAAATAAAAAAATCTTATTACCCATCATAAAGCAATGAGCACAAAACATGATCGTAAAAAAAACATGACGGTGAACTTGACTGCTATCACAATCAGATAAACCAAACAAATCAATAATAAATATATTTCTACATTATTGTTAACTATGGTAAATTGTGGTAAATGAAGCTGAGAATAATGCACTCTTATTGCTGACAGCACAATGACATTTATTTAAATGTTTAATAACATGGTATAAACAATGCAGAATATTTATCACTTTCCAAAAAATTATTTATGTCATGCTCCACAGAAGAGTACATGCAGATGTTTCTCTGCTGTTAGTCAATAACAGAGGTTAACAACATCACCTGTGATAATTTGCACATAATTCCCCCGCTCATTTCTGTCCTTACACCTCATAAATACAGCGTCCCACACCTTCAGCAGTTTTACAGAGAAACTTAGCAAGATGGATTTCTGCAGGTGACAATATTGGCACCCGGGTCGACACCTGAAACAACAGCAGAAGTTTACAATCTGAGAAGTGGATCTGTCAGTAAACCAGCTCCTGTTGCACTAAAGAAAAGACAGAATGAAGGGGGGAAAGAGTTTAATTTAACCTCCTAAGACCCGAGCTTCGGTTTGACTTTTTTTCAGATTTCTACCAGCTATTGTGGGGTTATGAAGTCCTTAAACATGAAAATGAGTTCACTGTACTAAAATGGCCCTCACAGTCACCAGATCTCAACCCAATAGAGCATCTTTGGGATGTGATGGAACGGGAGCTTCATGCCCTGGATGTGCATCCCACAAATCTCCATCAACTGCAAGATGCTATCCTATCAATATGGGCCAACATTTCTAAAGAATGCTTTCAGCACCTTGTTGAATCAATGCCACGTAGAATTAAGGCAGTTCTGAAGGAGAAAGGGGGTTAAACACAGTATAAGTATGGTGTTCCTAATAATCCTTTAGGTAAGTTTATATCGGAAAAAAACGGAAATTAAAAAATGTAGGGACTTGAATTCGTCCATCGAGAACTGATTGGTTAATTTGACGTTGGGTCATGTTGCTAATTGCTAATCACTGTGGTATTTTCCCAGACCCCACCAACTTGCCATACCATATAACCAGAAGTAAAGAGAAATCGCTTTAGGGCGGCAAGGGAATTTGTGTTTTTGATTAAAGATTATGAGGGCACAAGAATTAAAAAAAATATGAAAAAAGCTCACAAATAAGTAATTTGAAAAAAATACCCCAATATTCCAAAACAAATCAGTTTTTCGTTTGAATTTCATTGCGACTTTAAATATTATTATTCTTGCCTCTCAGCCTTCTTTATTCAGTCACAAAGACTCAACTTCAATAGCCGAGACTCGTGCTTACATCAACAATGTTGCAACATACTGCGTTACCTTGTGGCAATAAATTCACACAAAGATGAAAAATAATGCAATAGAAAAAGCAGCAACAGAAGGTCATGAGCAGTTGTCAGCTCTCAATTCACATGCATGCAAGACAAAGTTATGAGAATGATAATTTATTCATCATTATATTGTTTATATTTACTACGTGGAAAACAAAAGACCCAACTTCATGGACTGATCTTTGATATAACAAAACTGAAGGACTGAAGGGTGCCATACAGGTGGTTGAACTCGCTTTTTGAAATGTTACACACATTCAAACCCATCATCAGTATTTGGTCTCCAGAGAAAAGGTCGCTGTGGAAGTCACTGTGCCCTTTATTAGCATTAAAACTCATCAGCAGTCTGATAGCAAGACAACATGCAGACCATCACTTTGAATCCTGCATACAGAACGAGTTTCAGCAAACAATCCCACAAACGCTTTCGTATGCTCATTGTGTATTCCTTAGGGTGGAAACTGTGCCTTTAAGAGATATTTAATACACTTTTGGCAAACAATCTTCCACGCCTTTCAGCGCATCGGATGGGTACACGTTGATAGCTTTTGAAAGATGACATATTTATAATGTACGCGTGAAGATGAGAAAGCGGAAGAAACTGTTGCATA
Source organism: Misgurnus anguillicaudatus (assembly GCF_027580225.2). Lineage (NCBI taxonomy): Eukaryota > Metazoa > Chordata > Actinopteri > Cypriniformes > Cobitidae > Misgurnus > Misgurnus anguillicaudatus. The sequence continues at coordinate 46,867,093 of NC_073339.2, forward strand.
AATCACATTTCAACAACAAGCGGTGACTTGAATGTAAATGTTTGATTTACCGCATAAATGTTTAATCCACAGGACAATGCGGGATGAACGCAGAGAGCGATTCAAAAGCACAGACAGCAAAGTTAATAGATGTGAAATTGGTGATATTTTTCACCCATCTCGCGGTGACAGCGTCTGACAAATAATTAATCTTACGTGCTGCTCGTCCCAAATATGGATTTCCAATTTGCATAGTTCAGCCCGAGTTTTGTCATAGAGCCGCAGTTCAAACAAGACTAAAGATGAGGCCACTCCACTATTTATATCTGGAGTGAAGGAGGTCGGCGTGACTGGAATTAGGAGTCGAATCGATGGTCCAATGGGGCGTGAGGGACAGGAGTCTTTATTCAAATGAGAATAATTGATTGGTCACCCTTTTGATTTACATATAAATGAAACCTTTTATCAGTCTGTCCACCTGTTTGAACCTCATCATGAGGCATTTCCCTCTGAGAGATGTGATGAGACATTCGCACATCAATGAGGGAGGTTTCGCTCCGTAGACTCGGGTTCTGACATCCGAGCGCTCTTTGTATTCGGCTGGTGTCTTCGGATCAGAAATGAGACATTTGGCGACTCCATCGCAATTGAAAGATTTGCCTTTAAAGGGGGTTATCAATAGTAGAGGTCACATTTATTGATAATATTTTTTATATATATTTTGGTAGCCCACTTTCTGCATTAAAATAGTTCAAACAAACAATAGCAGCTTCTTTATTTGTTTATTGTTGTGTTGGCATAACATATTTGTAGTAGAAATTACTTTAAGGACTTTACAATGATAAAGTTTTGTTAATGTAACTCATTCACCACCATTGACGAGTTATCTCGTCAATTATGAGTTAATATTTAACTAATAAATATGTCTTTCTGGACGAATTTCAAAGTGAAAGTGTAAAACCGAATTTATCAAAAACGGAAGTTAAAAAGATTTAATGATTTATTTAACTGCCTTTATGTTTGAAAGTCATTCTGAGTATGATCTCTAACATAAATTCCTTTACAAAAACGCAATTTTTTAAGCCTTTTGCTCAAAATGTTGTATTTTTGAAGAGAAATATCCATATTTCAGTGGTTAAATTAAGTGGAAAAAGTAAATATATAATGAAACGTTTTTTCCCCATTTGTTTGTTTGTTTGTTTATTGTTTGTTTGAAAGCAGAGGGTGTGTTCTTTAATTTGATATAATTTGTATGTTTATATATTTATAGAATATAATTTTTCCTGCAAGGAATTTTGTGAAACTTTTGTTAAAATCACAAAAATGCAGGTGGGCAACTTTTCTCAAAAAGGCTGGCGGTGAATGATATAATTGAATAACCAGTGGTCTTAACAATTTTTTTCATGAGAGCCACACTGATAGGTCAGAGTCAATAGGAGAGACACTTTTACCGCAAAGTATCAAAAGTTACATCCAGACATAAATAGCATGTCGGCTTATCAATTTATCATCCCTGATAATACAATATGCAATGCAATAAATACAAAATGGCGAATCATTCTTTATCTTTTACCCGTCCTATTTGTAACTGAGACAAGATGATTTTCTTTAATGACAAAAAAATAGATTTCTTTAATGCTAAGCATTCTTATAATGTGCGTATGCATCAGTGATGCGCGGGTCAATTTATAAACAACCCGCACCCGACCAACTTAGTTTTCAACTAACCTGCCAGCAACTCGGACTGCAAAAAAAAAAATTGTCCCTGACCCGCTTCCTGTCCCACATTTTTTAAAAGTAGTAGTTGTTTAAAATAGTTAATTGGCATCTTAATTTTAAACGACCGACTGACCGCGACCCGAATATCATTAAAATTAACCGCAGGTGACCGCACGCACCCATTCATTTTGGATCAACCCGCGCATCACTGGTATGCACTGCCCCCTGTACCACTAGGGGGCCACCTTTCTTTTAATTTCATGCGGCGCTGCACAGAATGTTTGGCGGGTGACATTACTGTGCCGCGAGAGCACTTCGAAAGCATAACAAGCAGTGTGATCTCACAGTACTTTGAAACTTGCTCTGTGCAAGTGCTGCATGTAGTTCGACACGCTTAACGACGTGCGTCTTGATCGTAGACGGACGACGCGATGTTGCTTTCTTCCATTGTTGCCATGTTACGTAAAAACGTCAGTTTGGAGCCAGGGCATTCGTCAATGGAGCGGTAGGTGGAGCCATGATATCAAACGCTCGTGTACCCAATTAAACCATGCCAATCATAACAACATGTTTCTATAGCATCAAATTACTAGGTAAAATGAAACTTATCACAAAAAAGAACAACTGAACATATATCAGGATATATAACAACTACCTTAAAGAACCAAAACCATCCTTCGGAAAATTTTATTGTAAGTGTAAATATTGTTTTTATTTAGAGCCGAGTCCCGTTCGTTTGCACGGAGAGCGGTGTTTATGACTTGTACTGCAGCCAACCACAAGGGGGCGAGCAAAGAGCCAGCAGCTTCACTGCTTAAGATGTATAAGGCACACCCAGTCTTGATATAATGGGTATAATTTTCTAACCAAGTTAGTGTCCAAAGCAGAAAAAACAGAAAAAGCACATGCCTGCATGATCATATTACCGTATTATTAACTGCCATGTGAGCCACAAATTAAAGCTTCACTCTCAGAACGGATGTGTTAAAAACAACACATTAGTGTTGATTCTGGGACAACACACGAAATGCATTGTCCCAGAATCCACCCATCTCTGTGTTATTATTGAAACAACACATTTTGTTACTTTTAACACAACTTGTGTTGTATTTTAACACAAAATCAACACAAAATGACACATAATGTGTTTAAATGACACATAATGTGTTAAAAGCTTTACGCACAACGATGTGTAAAAAATGAACACATCCTTTCTAATGCTACGTACACACCAAACGCGTAGCATTGCGATGCTTGCTTTAGATTACTCGCGGGATTTAACTTTGTGTCATGCAAATTTTTCACTTGAGCTGAATATTTTCAATAGGGCTGTCAATAGATTAAAAAAATTAATCTAGATTAATCGCATGATTTCATGAGTTAACTGCGATTAATCGCAAATTAATCGCACATTTTTATCCATTCTAAATTTACCCTTATTTAACACTTTTCAGGTTTTTAATATTCTAATCATATATACATATATAGATGCTTTATGCAAATGTATGTTAACAACAGCCTGTTTACATTTTAACAGAATCACCAGCCATTGTTTTGTATATGAATTTTCTTTTCAGAAGATTTTTCTTTCTCCATTTTTGTTTGCTTTTATGCTGGCAAGTTGAGTCGGAATTAGCAAATTTAAAAAAAAATAGTTGTTCATATTTTGACATTCTCTATTAAAACATAGAACAATGCATGATTTGTTGAAATATAACAAAATATGACAGAACTACACGTGTTTGAAGTTGAAAGAGTCAAATTACCACAAAAATTTCCACATCCATACATTATATTACCACATCAATACCTTAAAATCACTGGTAAAACTAATAGATTTAGCACACACAAAGCAAAAACATCATCAATGTATGTTCAACTTTTTTTCCTTTTGTTTGATTGACATTGAGACAGACTGCTTAAAATCTAAGTGATCTAATATAATGTTACACATCAGATAGTTTTACCCAACAGTTCACCAAACATTTACTTAAAAAATAACAGATTATAGAGCCTACCTGCGTGAATTCTTATCAAAACAGATATTTGTAAAACTGTAATTTTGTGTAGATGTCTATATATCCGGGTCGCGCACTCGCGCGTCTGTGTGCACGCGCTTCAGATATCAGTCAGTCAGCGTGAGGAAGATCACTTTTGAGTCTTGTCGCTCTTAATAACTCTTTAACATTAATCAGGTACCGAACTTTATCTCTCTTAATGACTATTTTAACATCAAGCAAGTCCTGCAGTCTATTTTCTAAGTCATGCATAAAAGCGAAACCAAAATGAATTGAGACGCATTTTTGTATTAGATTAAGCATTAGGAGGACGGTAACGTTACACCTCTCAGACGTATAAATAAAGATCATATCAGATGTCCAACGAGCATTTAGAGCATTGGATTTGGTAGAGAATTTGCTTAATGTTCTTATTTCTATAAAACCTTTTACTCATTTAGAGAGAGTCACATTTGTCTGCGTCTCTGTTCATTCAACTATGGGCTGGACCAAGGGTCAAACAGAAATTGCGCGTTGCGTTAATCTCCGTTAATAAAATTAGTGGCGTTAAAATGAATTTGCGTTAACGCGTTATTAACGCGTTAATTTTGACAGCCCTAATTTTCAACTTGCGCAAATGCGCGTTTGAGGCGAATAGCGCGTTTCCGCGACAATCGCGCCGCCCAATTTGCGTCGCCCCAAGCGAGGACGCGTCTGATCGCCTCTTTGAATTGGCTTTGTATGTATTCTACTCGCGCAAATTGTTGAACTTGTGTTTGGTGTGTATGCCCCATAAGAGTGTTGCCACGCAATGAGTAACACCTAATAAAAAATGTTTCACTGTAAAAATGTGCAAAATGTGTCATATAATGATTTTACACTCACTGTAAAAACATTGCTGTAGTTATGCAGCTGTTTGGCAGTAACTTACTTTATATGTTATTTACTGGCAACAGTTTGTTCAAAGTTAAATGATCATTAAACATTAACTTTACAGAATAAAAATATAACATAACAGCCTCATGCAAAGCATTCTGGGAACCTGAAATCCTCATCAACCTTTTTCTGTTTTTTTCTTCAGATTTTGTTCTCAGAATGCTTTGCATGAGGCTGTTATTTTATAGTTTTATTCTGTAAAATGTTCATTTAACTTTGAACAAAGTGTGGCCAGTAAGTAACATCAATTTATATCTACAGTATGTTACTGGCAGTGATACTGTCGTCATTTCTACAGACATTTTAACAGTGCTGTAATAAACAGTTGTATAACTTTTAAAGTAATTGGTTATAGTCAAAGGATTTATTTTTAATAAAGAACTAACCTGACTACTCCAATGAAAGTCATTTTTAGGGTCATATATGGAAAAGCTTCATATCTGAAAAGCTTCCTAGGCAACAACTGAATGTCTCCTTGTTACAGCTTATGCAAACAAGACTTCATTAATTTTACCACGGAGAGCTTTATCAGGAGTGACACCGCTCTCCTTTGCTCTTTTATGCATCTTATTTAGGTCATGAGACCTCATTTAATTGTCATTTCGTTACGCAATGAGCCGTGACATACGCAGAAACTGAGCTCTTTGGGAGTTACAGGTGATTAGGTTAATCACTTTTACTGATGAAGGACTCATAATTACCACGCTGTTCAAAGACAAAGACAGTCAAAAATTAAATGATCTTGAATCCTAAATGACCTTAAATATTCTAATGAATATACTCTTAAAAATAAAGCTGCTTAAAAGTTTTTTTCAGTGCGGTATGGTGGTACAGTCAAAAATTATTCAGACACCAGATATAATTTTTATATTTTTATGGTGTGTGTGCGCAGGACACTATAGTCATTTGAGGACAGCAAAGAAGTAAACGGTGACATAGTATACCCAAATATTCTTTATACAGTGGACTACAAGTAAAATCAGTGGCGGGGCTACATAAGGGCCAGGGTGGCACCCACTCAGATTGATGGCTGGCCCACCCAGTCAGAAGAGAAACACACGAAAAAAGAAATCACGCATAAATAATAATAATAATATCCTTAACCCTAATAAGTCCCTTGGGGTCAATCTTACTCCCAAGCCACTTTTCTTTAGTACAAAACATGGTTACCTTCTCAGTGGAATAAGATTTGTGACTTTTCTAGACTGTCAATATTCATTAAAAAAAACTGGGGCCTCATTTATAAAGCGTTTTTACGCACAGATTTGATCTAAGACCGTGCGTACGCTCAAATCCACTCAAACGCTCAGATTTATAAAACTTGTCTTTGACGTGGAAAAGTACTTACCTCCACGTCAGGTTCCGACTTGACGTACGCACGTTTCCTTGTGGCAATATTGCAGTATTGCAGGTAGGCATATTCAAAACTTTTTGTTTTGTACCTTTTGTGGTCAACATGCAGAAACATTTTTTCATTTGTTTTGGAGTTGTCCTTATTCAAAAAAAAAAAAAAAAAAGGTTAGATTTGTGCTCTTTTGTTAGAATTCATATATTTTTCTTAAGACTTTGGAAAATATTTAATTCGTTTTTTTCTCTTATGATATCTTATTACATAAGAAATATTATTTGATTAATGTGTTACTTTTGTTTGCAACGTTTATTATAAATAAATGTAAATATGGTGATTATAAACCATTATTCCGTATTTTTCTATTAGAAGTTAAGCAATAGGCTACCTAAAATCTATTAATAATCTGATAAACAAGAAAGCTGCTAAGTGTATTAATGTATGTCAGCATTTCCATGTTTTAATTGAATTATTTTTCTCTTTCATCCCCTGGCTAATGTAAAAAAAGTGTTGAATATGTTTGATAAAAAATAAATAAATATTCGAAACTTTTACAGCGTCAACATCATCTGTATTAGAGCTTAGATCGGGCACAAAAAACCATAACCGAAGCCCCTGCACGTTGTGTCCGAGCCCAGCCCGACCGACACATTACCGACAATGTTTTAACAGTGCGCCGTGACATTCTCAACTACAATTCAGAGTTTTTTGAATTACAGAAATCTGTTTAGAATTATCTTAATGGGCTAATGCAACAAGGACGAAGCGTGTAAACTGCGCTGTTTGTTTATTCAGAATAGAAACCTAAAAACATGCAACAATGATGCACACAGAAAATGAACAAACTGTGGAGAAGGCCTACTAGGCTACTCCAAAATAATTTAACCAGGTTTTAGAATATATTTTAAAAATATGTTGGCCTATTTTGATATTTTAAAATGTAGGCCTATTCTAATGCAAAAAAAATGAGCCCAAGATATGTTCAGGAAACGATTTTCTAGTTCGTCATCTTTTCAAAAAATATTTAAAAATATAGCAAAATTGTTTTTGCGGTGTTTAACGCACATGTACATGTTACAGAACATGTGCTTTATTGAATGAAAGTAAAACCGATCGAATTTAATGATTAAAACGACGTGAAAGGAACTAAATTGTGAAGCCTCGATGTATCCTACAATAAGGGACATGCGACATTTAAGAGTGATGGGTATTTCAAAAATTAATATAAATTATTCCCATGCATCGATTTTAATGTTAAACATCTGTAAATCCAAATGAATCCATATGGAATATATTCCGATAGTTTAAGATAGGATCTTTGAATTTTAAAGTCGAAAATATCTTATTTTAACACCGCCGCGCAGGATGCATGGCAAACTGAAACAAAACTTTAAAGACAGAAATATTACGTTTAGCCTACGTGTAAAACTATATTTAAATGAAACCTGTGAATTGAAAGATCCACTAATAATCGCCTTAACTTGAGTGATGTCAATAAAGTTTCCATGTTAGAATTTAGAAATATTAAAAACTTAAGCAAACGACAACTAATATGTTTTCTTACCACTCGCCATTGTAGCAGTCATTGAATTTGGCCTTTGAAAATTTAATATTTATATGCTAATGAATTAAATTAGGGGCGTTTACAAGGCGGAGTTCTAAAAGCATTCAGCTGCGCACAATTTTAAGATCATTTGTGATTTATAAAACCGCACATCTGGAAAAGAGGCGTACGCACGTTTTTTTTGTGCGTAAGCTCCTTTTCTCTGAATCACACTTACGATCATTTCAGAAATGGTCTTAGATGAAATTTAGGACATTTCCTACGTCGCACTTTTATAAATGAGGCCCCAGGGCTTGATTCGGTCATTCTAAAGATTAACCAAAAGAGGCTCTTTCGGGGTAAAAAATGACCCTAATTGAACATGAATGGGAAATGCAAAAAAATCCTTTTTTTCTTTTTATTTGTCAAAAAATTATGCATCTAGAATAAATCTGAAAATTTAAACACACAAAAGTAGGCCAGGTATTAGAGCACAAATGCAATATAGAAAATGGTAAATGATAAATGGACTGCATTTATATAGTGAAAGAATTTGGCAAAAAACAGCCACAGATGCAAAACAAAGATTTGTAAAAACAGACATTTCAAAATGCACCAAAAACTACAAAAAATCTCCTAATAAAAATAGTATTTATTTTTAATGTCCTTTGTAATGTTTATATATACAGAAATTCACAAAATGTATCGCTAAAGTAGTGATGTGAGCAGTTGGCCACATCCAGTGAAATGAATGGGTCTCTAAGGGCCTCTGCTGGTCGAAATGATTTATTTCCTAAACTGTAATTCTTTTATGTTTTTTTTTTTTCTAAACACCAGATGACTAAATTTAACACATAACATCTAGATCAATATCTAAAAACTATTTAAATCAAATTTAGATCATAACTTATATGAAATTTTCATAAAAAAGCAGGCTAATGGTGTAGTTGAGGAATTTAGTGGTAAATAGGTACAAAAGTACTTCATATCTCCCAAAACACAGCATTAATGTATAGATGGGAAGTAAACAAAAATATATATATATTATTTGTATCATTAAAGATGTAAATATTTTTTGTAATCACTTTTAATTTCTGGGGTCATTTTTACCCCCAAGAAACTCTATCGCATACGGGAAAATCTGGGCTTATGAGGGTTAATAATAATCACTCAAATATACATCATTCAGAAATAAATTACTATTTATATAGTTATATGCTTATCATTTGCATGTGTTTCTAAACTTTGCAAATGTTAAAGGCGGTCTCTGAAAGCCAATGTTGACATTTGAAATCACCTAAACAAACACACTCTTACTGTGGCATGTTTGGTATCGTTGGACTCGGCAACTATTTTGGACTCCAAACAATCAAGTCCCGTGAAAATACGTTGATTGCAGCCAAAGTTATAAGCATGTAAAACATTCGTCTGACCACTAGGACACAGATGCACACGCATACTCGAATGGACGCAAACTCATAGGGCACACACGGAGACGATCATCATAACTTCCCAAATTTAAAATACGTCCTTTTTACCACAACTTCTCATCTTGTACTAGCCTTGTGATGCGCCACTGTGCAAGACCTCCGTGTTTACAAGTGTGAAGAAAGAGGACCGTTCTGACGTTATTGTATGTGGAATGATACTAATTAATGTCTTTGTGTCAGTTTTTTGTTTAAATGGTCCGCAAGTGTGCATTTCACATATATAACACGTGCCCTTTCGAAGTGAATACATAATACCAATTTCTTGAAATTTCTTTGCCATAGAAGAAACATTTTGGTTCCACAATTAACCATTCAGTCAAAGGTCATTGAAAAAAAAACATTTATTTCATAAATTTTTCTAAGGTTTTTCGGATGTTAATGGTTCCTTGTGGAACCGTTCGGCCAAAAATGGTTCTTCTGTGGCATTGTGATTAGCTTTTAGTGTGAAATCAAATGAGACTTGTTTTTCATTGTGATGAGATGAAGCTGTATTGCTCTGAGGTTAGCTCAGTTTCTCCCAAATGTAGTAGACTAATTAAATAAAGTTTTATGGAGATATTTTACACTTTGTGAGACACTTCTGCCCAAAGCGATTTACAGTGCATTCAATCTACACAGTTTTTATCAGTATGTGTATTCCTTGAGGTTCACATTTCACAACCCAACACAATCTGCTACCATGAGACGCATCCAGGAGTCTCGTTTGCTCTCCGTTAAATGTCATAGCTGTCTTGGAGAACCATAGACATGAACTACAGTATAATATTCATGCACACAATTTAATTTCAGGAAGACTACAGAGGAAAAACACATAATGGTACATGCATAAATAATCCACACACTATATATGCACACACATCCCTATATGAGTTCCTATTTATATGGATGACAGCCTATCGGGGCTATAATTCACAGACAGCTCTGTGTATGTGTGATACAGAAGTGGCAGATCACAGATGGTGTGAATTAGGCATCAGTGCCAACAGAGAGGTCAACAGAGACGACCTCAGTCTCCACTCGGCCTGCTGGAAACTCTGAGCTCCAGCTGAGCTTCAGCAACCAAACGCTTGAATTAAGACGCGCAGAAAGATTCGATGCATTCAAACCCTCTCAGGCATCAACGACCTCTTAAAAAATGCAAAAGCATTACAGATTTATCTCTACTCAGAGTGGAGAACGAAAAAAAAAGTTTTTATTAACAGCTCATTCTGAAATGTGGATTTCTGACAGCAGTGACCAATAACCAATAATCTTATTAGATAGTGAAATGCCTCTTCGTATGCCCTTCATTAGCTGACTTCAGTCGACTGCCTTTTCTCAAAGCTTGACATTCAAGGAAACACCAACGACTGGACGAATGATTCTCACCTACGGCCTGCATAAGCGTATAAGTCCATAAACTAGGATGATGAATTATTTGTTTTTTTTGTATGTGTAACATCATGCAGAAGACATCAATGTTTACCAAAGCAACTACCACGCTGAGGTTATTTTGGGGATTGCCGCCTGGATGTGGGCTACCCAATTTCAAAAGCTTCTCATACCCACATGCAAAGGTTTACATAGAAAAGTTTGGTATCATTTTACAGGAAAGCCTTTGAAATTTCATAAAACACTGTTGAAAGTGCTAAACATGGTTGTATGTGTTGTCGGTCCTCTAATAAACACAATCAGAGTTTAGTGTTAAGTTAGTGTCTTGTGAGTATTTTGTGAACAAAAAATCTTTAACCTTTTATCATAAACCTTTTCGACGCTTGTGCAGGACGCATGGTTCACATGATGCAACAAACACATATTTTAAAATTCGCACCCCTCCCAAAAGAAGTCACTGGCCGCAACTGATAATAATATTTCAAAAGAACTGCACAAGTTTTGCATTTGAATTTTCTGAGCAATTTAAATCAAAGTCTGCTACAATGTTGTGACATTGAAGGCTTTTATAAAGCATCAAGGTAGATTTACATAAGAGCTTCCAGAAAAAATACTGAATATTTCTGAAGCTTGTCCATTTCTTAAAATAGCTTGCATTTGATGTAGTTGCCATCAAATCAGTCATCTTTCTATTTAGAAACCAATGACAATCTTACAAACAATTAATTTTACAGTTATTACACATTTTATGTATAAATTTGAAACACGTACTTGCTTAATAGCATTATTTTTATTGCTAATGTGCTTCTTTCGAAAATAAATCAAAATAATACCATGCATTCTATATATAAAGAGCTCAGATGCAAAAGCATTAAAAAATTAGATATTGACCGTATGCATGGATTATATATCAATCAAATGACTTCGCTTTAAATATGCTTAATCTCAGCCCGCACCATTCAGAAATACCGCTTTGTTACCAGAATCCGCTAAACGCCACGTCGACTTTGTGCACTTGTCCTCTAAGTGCATGAAAAAAATGAATTAGATGAACAACGTGCAAAACGGCAGTGGATCACATTTCTGCTTGTGTCCCCTGTGAATACTTGGACATGAATACAACCCATATGTGGCAGTCACATGGACGACAGCGCCACATAATGTGCGGTTCAGTTTCTTTATTTATACATTAGCCATGTTTCAAGCTTAGTGATTTTGCAATTGTTTATTTTGTCTTGTCCAAAGAAGTGAATGAATGAAAAGTTCGAACATTTCGAACATGTAAAAACAAATAATAATAATAATAATGCTATTAATAATAATTAATTTATAATTTTTTAAAAATAAAACAAGAAATAAACTTTGACTAACACATGTTCACAAAAAACAATTCCCGCACACTATCTGCTTGCTGAAAAATTTAATAAATGTTGCGTTGCAATGTTTCGATCGACTGATCTTCCTCAGGCAGTCGATCGAAACGTTGCAACGCAACAATTATTACATTTTTCATCAAGCAGATAGTGTGCGTGAATTGTTTTTTGTGTATGTTACGAAACTTTTTATCTTCTTATCATACGCACCTATCCATTCACTTCAGGTGTGCGACGCTAATTTGTTTAACTAACACATGTCCAAAAAGGATTAGGAAGAAGCATACGCTTATTTAATCCTACCCCATCTCTACTACTTTTTAATAATTAACTGGCAAGTAACCGGTTAACCGTATTAATCTATTTGTTTCCACACACCGAAAAATACAATCAATGGCCTTCTTCCTCTCTGTACCTTTCAAATACCATATTTTTAAATTGAGTCATGCTTAGGAATTATTTAAGTGTTAAACTTAAGTGGATTTCTTTTTCCAAAAAAATTGTGCATGCACTTAGAGTGTTTTGCAGCTAAAGCAAGTCAAATGTCTTAAGTTACAATGAAATAACAAAAGTGGCATTTGTGTTAATACAGTTATTTTATTAATGACAAATAACCTTTTCATTGCCATGAAAGTGAAATTACTGAACCTAAACATAAGAGCTTGATTAAAAAAAGCTAATTTAAAAGAAAACATGTGAGATGCACTTCATCTCCACATCTACGTCATATGATTGAATTGCTTTGTTTTCCTTATGTCTTTCCTAATACGTATTGTTCAGCTGCTTTGCAACAATGCAACATTCTGCAAAGAGCTACAGTATAGAAATTAGAAAATGCAATATGCGTCAGATGTTAGCCGTCTCTTCACAAGCTTCCAAGCGTGTTAAATTACTATTTGCAAGCCGCTTGGACACGAGTCTCCTTTGAACACATAGCAATATTTCGTTGCCCGTGAAATGTTTTAACACTTGCTACGAGTCTTTGGATCAGATCTGAATTTAATTACACCCCCGTTCCCCTGCCTCTGCAGGTATCTGCACATTGTATCATTAGGTCTGTAACTGCGGTACGTTGTTCTCATTGACAGATGCATTTCTGTGAGTTCTCAAGGCACATGGTAATTGAAAAGTTAACATATTCTGCACTGTGACATGATGTACTGGAAAATATAACTTTTTTTAACTTATTAATCATTTTAATAAGTAATTTGCAATATGCATACCTTCTGAACACATTTTAATCATGAAATTACATGGAACTTTTGTTCCCTAAAACATGCTTATTGACACAACACAGGACTGCTTAAAAACATTGGAAATTGTAGAAAAATTAAAGAGATAGTTCACAGAAAAATTTAAATTCTTTTATCCTTTACTCGCCCTCATGTTTTTCCAAACTTTTATATTTTTTGCTTTTCTAAATAAAATAAGGAAGATATTTAGAAGAATGTTTGTAAACAAGCTGAGGCACCATTGACTTCCATGGTAAAAAAATACTGTATAAGTGAATGGTTTTTAAAGTTTTTCAAGTATTTTAATTTGTGTACAGCATAGCAAAAAAATTTGAATATTTTTAGGGTGAGTAAATGAAGACAGAAATTTAATTTTTGTCCTTAACATAGTAAAAACTTTTATCACATGTAAATCCCATAATTTTTAAAGGATTAGTCCACTTTTATTTAAAAAAAAATTCTAATAATTTATTCACCCCCATGTCATCCAAGATGTTTATGTCTTTCTTTCTTCAGTTGAAAATAAATTAAAATTTACGAAAACACTCAGTACATTGGACTTCAATTGAACCCAATGGTTTGAAGGTCCGATGTGCAATTTCAATGCAGCTTTAAAGGTCTATAAACGATCCCAACCGAGGCATAAGGGTCTTATAGCAAATCAATTGATGTTTTCACCAAAAAAAACAAAAAAAAACATGTACTTTAAAACTACAACTTTATCTTGCACTAGCCCTAGGATGCACGTCCGAGACCTTAGGTATTATGTAATCACGTTGAAAGGTCATGCATGAAAATGCACACGGACCGTTTTTAACAATAAACTGACACAAACACATTAATTTATGTCGTTCCACATACAACAACTTCTGAATAGTCCTCCTTCTCCACACTTGTAAACACTGGAGTGATAGTTTCCCTTACGTCATGCGTGACCTTTCCAAGTGATTACTGTAATACGCAGGGTCTTGGATGTGCATCACAGGGTTAGTGCAAGACGAGCTGGCATTTATTTATTCAGTAGATGCTTTTATGCAAAGCTTAGAAAGGAAAAGCAACATCTTCCTTTGACTTCATACCACACGTGCACTTTAAAAGACCTCTGTCCACAATGAAAGCTTTAGTGTGAAAGCGGCTCATCTGAACTACCATCACGGTTAGATTATGTGTTTCTGCACCTTTCGCCCCATGTTGGATTTTGATGTACTACTAAACCCTTTAAGAAATGTATCATTGAACTTACACTGCAACCCTGACCTCGCTTCAACCTGCTCCTTTCAAAAGACCGATCCCCGAGGGACGTCCCCCCTCCTCACCACAGTTATTGAGAGCGTTGTACAGAAAGGTTTTACCCTCATCCTCCGAGAAGCCCAGCCGATAGATGTTCTTCAGTTTATCAATGACTTGATTGATTGCTGAGGCCGATTCCTCCACTTTGACATCACAGCACATCCATTTAAATCCCCTCGGAAAGCTTGGCTGTGAAAGAAAAAGGAAACGAGTGAGTCGAGAGTCACTTGTGATGAGAACCTCTATACATGGATGGTAGGGATTGAGACGTCTTCATAGCCCTTCATATATCGAGCACTGTCATCACCACTATAAGAAGCCATTTACACAACCATAAACTGTAAAGTTTTATGCATTTTGGGGTCCTGAAAATTTTTGTGTAAGTGCAACTTTTTAATCACTATAATAATTATCTTGTAAACTATGCAAATGTAAATGTGTGATAACAGTGACGTCATGCGCATATGTTAAATCAGTCTGAAGCCATGCACGAATGTAACCAAAACAACAACGGTGGGTTACAGGACTGTGTTTGTTTTATTATCGCTTCTCCAACAAAGTTTACAAAAATTCATATGTCTGAGAAGTTGCTTTAGATGTCTTTTATTTATTTATCATTCTGTAGAAAAATTGGTTTGTTCACAGGCGTGTAGTGTTTCTTTACAAAGTAGCATCGCCATCTATTGGTCTACCACAGTACAGCAGATTTAGTCATCTTCCCGGATCAACAAAAATCTTTAACAGCGTTGTTGACTGCATGTGAAATTTTTGAAAAATGAAAATCTTTTTTGTTTTTTTACTTCATCATTGTCTTGTAAACACGTGTATGCATTTATAAATACATAGAATATATTTAGATGTATACTAAATGTTAATGTGAAATATGATTGTATTTAGAAAAAAAGCTGTGCAATGCAAAAACATGACTTTATTAATTAGTATTTTTGTCTTGTTTTCAGTAAAAATATCAAAAAAATCTTAAATTAAGATGTATTTTCTTGATGAGCAAAATGTCCTAGAAAAATAAGTGTAGTTTTTAAACAAAAAAAATATTAACTTTTTACTTAAAACAAGCAAAAAAATCTGTCAATGGAATAAGATTTTTTTCTTGAATTAAGTTTACCTTTTTTATAAACATGTAATTCAAGAAAAGTTTTCTTATTCCATTGGCAGATTTTATTTGCTTGTTTTAAGCACTAATTCTCTAATTTTTTTTTTTTTTGTCTAAAAACTAGACTTATTTTCCTACGTTATTTTGCTCATCAAAAAAAAAATGCATCTCAATTTAAGAATTTTTGATATTTCTACTGAAAACAAGAAAAAAAATACTAAGTAAGAAAGTAATTTTTACAGTGTGATTAATAAATATTGCACTGCAAAAAATGATTTTCAAGAAAACATTTTCTTAGTATTTTTGTCTTGTTTTTGGAAAAAATATCTAAAAATTCTTAAATTAAGATGCTTTTTCTTGATGATCAAAATGACTCAAGAAAATAAGTCTAGTTTTTAGACCAAAAATATCAAATTTAAGTGATTTTGTGCATAAAACAAGCAAAAAAAAAAATATATATGCCAATGGGGTAGGCAAAAAAATTGAACATTTTTCTTAAACACTAAATAAATAAAAAAATCAAGAAATTTTTGCTTACTCCATTGGCAGATTTTTTTTATATTTATTTATTTTTTGCTTGTTTTATGCACAAAATCACTTAAATTTTATATTTTTGTTCTAAAAACTAGACTTATTTTCTTGGGTCAGTTTGCTCATCAAGAAAAAGCATCTTAATTTAAGATTTTTTAGATACTTTTACTGAAAACAAGACAAAAATACTAAGAATTTTTTTCTTGAAAATAATTTTTTGCAGTGTGTTTAACACATGCGCAAGCAGGTTTAGAATGACCATTGGTGCGTTTCCCAAAACCATCGTTGCTAACCTGTTAGCTACTTACCTGGTTGGCAATGGGAAATTGCATTGCAACCAACAAAGTTGCTAACTTAGTTAGCAAAGATACTTTAGGGAAACGCACCCCTGATAAGTAAAAAACATTTCATTTCAGTATGAACCATTTCTATGCTGTATATAAATAATGAATGCAATAAAATGCAATCATCTCAATAATATAAAACATAAAACAAACATAAAATCAGCAGTCCATCTTTTCCAATAAAACTTGAAGAGATCACGTAAAACATAACAGATCTCAGTTAATGAGGTAAATCATGTTTTGCCATGAATCATTAATAACATTAAATCTACATTAGCCAACTCAAATGAATGAAACCTCATCGTTCAATACTTTTCATCATCAAAACAAACTTGTCTTCAATCAATTCAAATTTAATTTTTGGTCATATCGCCCGGAACAACTATCCACATGAAAAACTCTCAGAAAAAAGATACAAGCTACAAAGTTGTCACTGAGGTAATACATTTTTTAAAAGTGCACTTTTGTACCAAAAATGGTACCCTTAAATGTAATTATCTGTATCAAAAATGACCTTTTTAAAAAGCACCGTCCTAGTGACAACTTTTTACCAGTTTTTGAGAGTGAACACTACCATACAGACAAGAGAGGAATGGATTTTTCATTAAAATCTGACTCTACTTTTCCATATGTTGAAGACATGTCACCACTTATCAGAAAGACTTTATTCCAGCATACTTACAGATTTCAGCGCTCATAATGATTGTTATATATTTAGATTTATGGCTCTACAGGAGTCCACAGCCTGCTGGATTCCTGGAGTTAATTATCTGCAAGACAAAGACGATGAGAAGGCCGCTGACTTCAGGTAGACGTGTTTAAAGTTAGCTTGTCTCCATTTCTGGAGATCAACATGGTTGAGCAAAGTTATTATCCAGCGATTATTAGTAGGGCTCTAGAATTGCAAAATCTGCCACCATGATGCTGAAGTCTTGTTAGTAGTTTTTACATGACATAAGCGGAAAAAACTCTAAGGGGAGGAAGAAGACCACCAGTTTACAATTGATGTAAAAAAATGTGCAGTTCTTTATTCACTGAAATGATTATTTTTGTAATGAAAGCTTTGGTTCTCTTTAAAAGTCTTTTTTTTCAACATAAAGGCTTTGATGGAAAATAGAAACATGCGAAAGTAGAAACAAGAAAACCTAGAAAAAGGCAGATCTGGTTGCATAAAACATGCAGTTTGCAACCATGATGATAGCAGTCATGCTGAAATTATTTGCATTTATCCAATAAGACACAACTCATGAACTACATACACATTAGTCCGGCCTAATGTCTGCTTTAACATCTAATGTCCATAACAAAGGCCGAATAAAACAGTAAACTAATTAAACCTTTAGAGTAAAACTGAATGCTGAACTTCAGCAAGAGAAAGAAGTTGTGAAAGTCCCATTTTTCCAGAAGAATCAGAACCACAGGGATCCCACTCACAACATGATTGGTTCATAACTGTGTGTGAATGATGAGTGAGAACCCAAGAGAGCAAAATCGATTAAACTCTGTGGGATTCTTCTTTCGCTTTGAGTTTTCTGTGACTTTTAGATTTTTCTTTCTTAATAAAAGATTTAAATTCATAGCAAAATGAGAAATGTTAAACATGCACACTGCATATGCAGATCTAGACGTCAACATACAGTACAGTACACTTTGAATTTAAACTTGTTTTTACCTTCAAAGACTGCTGACTTTTTTTCCTTTGACCCTCTTAAATTATTTGGAAATGAATTCAAAATTAGCTTAGATATTCACATCATCTGTGACAAATGCAAACAGGAAAAGTTTATAAAGCTTATAAAGCTTATAAAAATATATTCTAGTTATTTTTGATTGTGACACCTCGCATGATGGTTTGATTGCATGTTAACATTTATTACACTTTATAGAAAAAACAGAAACAGTTAGCGTATATTGCCATTCATCCCAAAATTAGAGAAATTCACATTTTGATATTGCCCATGCCTAGTTTTTTCTTAAATGTACTTAAATTTTTTTAAATTTAAATTAGAAATTTTTCGTAAATGTGCTCCTAGGTCAGTTGTAGAGCATAGTATAAGCAGCGCAAAGGGTCATTGGTTCAAACCCCAAGAACACACATGCACGATTATGACAAAATAAAATAGTCCATTATCCATCTTAATATTGTAATTATGATTATTATTATTATTATTATTGCCGATTAATGAATGTGACATTGAAGTTTTAAAATGTTTTATAACTTTCTGTGAAGCAGCTGCACAGTCATGTCTAAACATTCAAAACTAAATAATATAATGTAAATAACAAATACAGTATATATGGGAGATATGTTGTTAGTAAAACATTTAGAAGAATGGCTAAAGGACACGTCAATGTTTCAATTATTAAATCTGTGATTCACCACTGCCCGAACATACTGCCGAACACTCAGAAATGAGCACAAATGGACATCTGATTATGTTACTGTTTCACCCGTAATTGTAATCCCTGCATTAATTATGCTGCCACATCTGTAAATGCAAATTTATTCTTGGTTTGTTATACATGCCAAAATCAGTCTGAATGAGCAAATGTTCAAATATGGGTTATTTATATTTTGAAAAAGCATTAACATGATGTATGATTTGTTGAATTCTGACAAAAATGCCAGAGTTACACCTGTTTGAAGTTGACAGAGTCAGCAATGTTACTTTTCAGAAAAATCGAGTTAAAGATTTTTGAAGGTTAAAAAAACAAAATCACTGCATCCATGCCTTAAAATCACTGGTAAAACTAATAGATTTAGCACACACAAAGCCAAAAACAAACAGACATCTTTAAGCAACGATCTAATATAATGTTACAGATCAGATATTTCTCCTCAACAGTTAACCAAATATATCTGCATGAATTCTTGTCAAAACAGATATGTTTTATACCGTAATTCTGTGTATGTATGTGTGTGTATATATTTTAGGCTCGCACAACTGTGTGCATGCTTTAGATGTGTCAGTCAGCTCGAGGAAGATTATCGCTCTTAATTACTTGTAACATCAATCAGGTCTCGAACTTTATCTCACAACTCTTTTAACGTCAAGAAGTCCTGCACTTTATTTTCTATTCCTGCATGTTTTAAAACTGAAACCAAAATGTCATGCGCAAGTGAATTGACACAAAACTTTGTATTTGATTAGGCATTTAGGACTATATGCCTCTTAGAAAACATACAAATAAAGATTTTATTTTTTTTGGAATCAAACTCTTCATTTCGCAACAATCAGTACACGTCATCGACCCAGAATGCACTATGCACAAATATATAACTGCAGCCTATAGCTTAAAATAAGTATTAAATACTTTTTTAAGTAATGACATTTTTTATTATGTTTCTATCAATGAATTTTAGTACAAGAACGCAAATATAAACTATTAAAGCATACAAGTTTTCATAGTCGAGGTATCCTTTAAGAATCCTACTAACATTAACATTACTAACAAATAAATATTTATGCACAAAAAAGCTCAGATTTTGGATATACAACTGGAAGATTAAATCTTTTATGAGGCTATGCATACACACACAAATACAGACTCACTTTTATTTAAATCCACCTCGCCTCTCACTGTTTAAATAGGCTGTTTATCAGACATTCAACTAATATTTCATAATGTGCTCATGTAACAAAGAGTCCCGGAGAGCCTCAAAGGGCCTGGAAACACAGAATAGCTTCCTAAACACTGTGAGATGATAAAATGCCCCGACACGTGAAAACATTCATCATAATGTTGAGTCTAATGGGCCTGCTAAAGCCCCTCGCTATAAGAAAGCGTAAAAAAGAAATATAAATCAAAAACTGCATGCTACAGTCCTGACTTCTCCTTTGGGAAAACTTAAACTTATATTTTGATCATTTAGTTCCTGGGGAATGCAGGGCTGAATTTGCATATATTTAAATGAATGTTCATATTTCAAAGTATTGTGCTTGCTAACGTAAAGTATGCAACACTTGTGTAACTCAAGAAGTTCAAAATATTAGCCTGAAAGCATGCAGTTACTTTGAAACTACACTTCTGATAATTGATAACATGAGCTACATCATTATTAATCTCACATAAAATCAGTGGCGGCTTGTCAAAACATGTATTTAGCCCGTCATGCCAAAATATGTGTTCGGTGCATCATGTGTCATGTCAAAATACATAAAATAAAGTAAAAATAAAGTCACCAATCGCCACTCCATATGATACAATACCCGATTTACAAAATGTGTCCACAAACAAAGATGGCATAGGCCTAAATGTACATCAAGGGATGGTTGTTATGTCCTAGCTGAACATTTGTGATCTACTATTGATAAACAGAAGTATGTAGCACAGCATTCGATTAGAAGGACGCACCTAAAAACCGCACATTTTCGCATGATAAAATAAATGTGGTATTTTGAGCTATAACTTCACAAATGTACTCTGAGCACATCAAAGATTTATTTGGCATCTTAAAGTCTTGTGCAGTGTCCCCTTTAACAGTTTTCTTTTAGCCTGGTGTTATTCAACAATGCCCAATCTCATGAGCGTGTAGGCAGAAAAGGGACGTGACAGTGGATCACTGTTGTCAGCACATGATGAGGAGCACCTGATGTTAATTACACCCTGTCACCGCTGTCATAAATCAAACATGGTGTCTTTTCTTTGCGGAGACCAGGAAGGATTATAATCCTTCAAAAGAGCCGGCCATTAGCATACCCATTCGTCTCAACGCCAGTTTCTCGGCTGGCACGTGATCCCTGTAAAATGTGATTTGAAATCTGCCGTCTTTAAGCTGCATTCAGCTATCCCATAGTTACTGTAATTACAAGATGACAACCTGTTATGTTTTACTCGGTGCCGTTCACATCCACGGACTTGAAATTATCCATTTATGGCACACACTGTATTGTACACTGGAAACAAAAAAAAAATGCAGCATTTTCGTCAAATCAAATCCTTTCTATGTTACTTTAACTTAAAATTAAGTAAAACAATTTCAACTTTTTAACAATTTAAAAGTATTGTCAATTTTTTAGGTCAAAACCTAAAAAAGTAGGTTCACTGAAAAAACTAACTTTTTGGTGTAGTAATATTTATTAGATTAACCCTCATAATTTCTACATAATAATATTAACATTTATTGAGAACTAGATTTTCCGCAGTCAAATTTATAAATACACAATTAATTCATGTAAAAAATGAACTGTGTGGGAATAGTAAGTCTTAGATATTTTCTTGTATTATTTAACTGTTTTATAGTAACTGCACATAGTCCAAAAATAATTCAGTAAATTTTAATTAAAAACTTTAGCAGATTCAAGTAAAAAATCTTAGTTCATTTTACTTAAAAATATTAAATCCATTAAACTAAAAAATCTAAGTAAAATTTACTTACATTTATTTGCACATGTTGTAAGGAATACCCACAATTCTTTGCGCCTGAATATTTTTATTTTTTAAGCTTTATCACAGAATAATAACTGATAAGAACTTTAACTACTTAAATATTTGTTAGCAAAATGCCATAAAGGTTTAAGCTCTTATATTATTGATGTTGTTTTGTTGTAAATAATAATTTTGTGAAGTCACCGTTCAGGTGATCAGTGTTTCTTTACATGAACCCTGTTCAGAACATTGTATTGTAATTCTCTCCACAGTGCTGATAATGCATGTCAGAAACACAGTGACTTGTTGTCAGTCATGAATTTTGTGTTATAATGCCATTTATAACACTAAAAATAACTAGGTCCATAGGAATATGTTAAAGAAAATAACAAACAGAAAATTCGATTTATTTAATATTATTAGGACAGCAATGCTTCAATTTTCAAAAAAAACCCCTAATAGACTAAACGATTAAAATAAATCTAACTTCTAAATAAAATAATTAAGTAACATTTAATTAATTATTTAACATATGTTTTATCATGCAATTTTAAGTAAATTTTATTTGATTTTAGTAGGTAAGTTTTGCTTATAAAAAAGCAGTAAATTTTACTTTAAAAAAATCCTCGTAACAATTTGCACGAACTTTTTTTAAGTAAATTTTACAAGTTGTTTTTTCAGTGTTGTATTGACTTTCAAAATAAAGTTGTTTTAACTTTTTACAGTCGATTTTTGTAGTCTAAACTGACAATAATAAATGATATTAATTATTTAAAAATGTGACGTCATTACACAATTACGTAAGGCTGGCGTGTCACACAGCTGGAGGAAGAAGAGAAGTTATTTAAAAGTGCATTTATTTATTTTTTTATTAAGACCCTTATGCCTCGTGTGGGATCATTTAGAGTCTTTTGAAACTGCTATTTTAAATCGCATTAAAACTGTTAAGTGTTGGGGTCCATTAAAGTCCATTAAAATGAGAAAAATCCTGGAATGTTTTCTTCAAAAAACACAATTTCTTCTCGACTGAACAAAGAAAGGCATCAACATTTTGGATGACATAGTGGTGAGTAAATTATCTGGATTTTTTTTTTTTCTTAAGAAAATTGACTAATCCTTTAAAATAGCACAATAATTTATAAAACACAGTCATTATTTGTTTCTAATATACTGGAAATAAAAAAATTGAAAAGTCAGGAGCTACTCTTGAGCTACTCGTTTGTGTTGGTGAAACAGTGTGACAGATATCAACTCATAGTATAAGTTTACTTTGTTTTGCCCTGGGGGAACTTGGTCTAACTTTAATTAAATCTCTGGTTATATATCTTTCTTTCATCCAGAGTTAAATACCAAGCCCTTTGTGGCGATCAATACCACCCGCAATCTAAATTTACAATCAAAAGTGTCAAACAAAGAGCTCATTCACCTTCAAGAAACCTTCTTCACATAAAGTCAAGAAAGTTGCTCGCTAGATTCGATTTTGGAACAATGATCATCTTTTAATTGTCAAACCAAGACGATAACAATTGAAATGATTAAGGGATAAGCCCAAACTTTGACTATTCAGTCTTCTGTCAATGGCAGACATGAATACCAGTAACAAGAGAAGTGACAGAAAATCACACAGAGGTGATATTAAATAATTTTATTAACCACTTTCTATTTGATTTTGTCTGTTAGACTGAAATACTGAAAGAGTTCAAGGCTGGTACAGTATGATGCTCAATTGTTGTGTAGATGCTCTGAACTCATCACTATTGTGTCCACTTAATCCTAGTTTCATCCTCAGACTGTCTTATCAATGACTGTTTGATGCATATAATGCAAATAAAACTGGCAAACATTTTCTCTATCTAAAATGAAGTTGAAGTTACCAGACGGATAAAAGCGTGTTGAACTAAGCACTGGATTTGCCCGTGTTTGTCAGATTAGTGGCATCAAATCCTTGAAAGATATTCAGGGTTTTGTTTATGGCATTTGCAAAGTCAATTAGATTTCTACTGTATATTCTGCTTTGTTCTGTGAGATTTGTCTCTGAAATAATCAGTATTACTGAGAGAAAGTTGCATATTTCTGAATTTTTCTTTTTTTCTGTAAAGCTGACATTGCTGTGAGATTATTTGAGATTTTGTACTGATATTTATTATTATTTTAAATAAACTCATCCAATAAACTGTGGTTGGTTGCTTTACATGTCAAATTGACAAACCTGTTTGCTCCAGTTGAGCCATTTTTGGCCATAATAAGGGTGCATCCCAATTCGAAGGATGCAGATTTTGAAAGAGATTCGAAGACAGAGCCCTCACCTTTAAAGTCAGCGTCCTCCGAAAGATCCAGTCTTCAAATTGGGATGAGGCGGTCTAGCCTACGGAGCGAGTTGCATCACCTGTTGTTTCCACCCACTGTGCCTATCAGCAGGACACAACAGCAGAGACGTTTCAGACTTTTAAAAATAAATATGGAGACAGATATTTTTATTTCATTTAAAAAATATGACACATTGATGCAGATTAAACTACCCAACAGTATATCAAATTCACCAACCTTAGAAAAAGTAAAATGCAGCATGCACAGAATTACAGCAATAATATTAATTCACATCATTAAAACATCATTTATAAACAGTAACAAGGCTCTTTAATTCGCAAAATAAAATTTTATTTAACTACAAAATGTAAAATAAGATGTCACAGGCGCGCATTGAATATTTTGGGATGGCCAAGGCTTTGAAGGATCCATCTGATGATGCATTTGGAGGCTTTTGCAGGAACCTCCGAATTGGGACAGCCTTCATCACGGCACGGTGACATCATACGGCCTTTGGTGGATGCAACCTTTTAATTGGGATGCTCCCTAAATTGCAAAGTAGATCAAATTTAATGCCAGTAACTAACAAACCGTCTAACTATGCAAGACTAACTAAATGATTTTTAGTTAGTCTAGTTCATGCAGAGTCGTGCGCTGGGTTCTGACCTGAAACTGTCAGAAACTGTTACTCCTAGGTAAGTGAGGCATTATCATATCATGCTATATATTATTAAGTGCTTAAAAAAATGGTGTCCTCAATAAAGTCATTATTTTTCCAAAAAGTTGTTTTGGATATGCTGTAATATCAAGGTAATTTTTTTAGAAAACAAGCACACACTACACCAGTTATGATTGGGTCAGGATTTATAATCCTCTGCTAAACTCAAATAATAAACTGCAAAATACCATGTAATTCTTTCATGTAAAGCCTTCTTCTGCTGTTGTTGGTTGAAATTCTCTTATTCTAGTCCTTTAACAAATGAAAAATATAATGCAACACCTGAGTTTGGAGTAGGTTACCTCTGGGCATGGAAGCAAAATTTATTTTGGTGTTCTTTCACAATAGTTTGCTTTTCTTACATTACTACTTTGAGATAAGACAAAAATGACTACAAATGAATGCAAAACAATTGCAACAAAATTACATTCCCGCATTGTCTTCTAAGTTACCCAGCAAGCAACAGCCGTCATTTCACGTCTACTGTGGACCCGATATAGTTTGGCTATGAGTAACCCACTTCTAATAAACTTGAATTTGGTTACATGTCAGTTTTGCAGAAATAGCTTGTTAGGTGTAATATATTCCATTATGTAAGCAAAGTCAACAAGGTGTTTGCTCACATTTATTTTTGGGCTATGGTTAGATGTCTATAAAATGTTCACTGACAGCCCAAGTCTTGCCTTGTTTAGCCTAGACGTCTGGGCTGTGTTTGGACGGCTATTATATATTTTAAACGCAAAATTGCTTGTTGGGTACAAATAAAAAAATCATTTTTGAATCAAGTCAGCTTGCAACTACACTGACTAAAGCATCACATATTACACCTGATGAAATGCTTTCATGTTTTGCTGCTGCTCCATTGCAAAGTGCGTACATTTTTATTTGTGTAACTGGAAATGATTGCAAGTTGATAATGCTTGAAAACCATCATTTTTGTTGAAGTGACCAGAAATGATATTCAATTATGACAAATATACACAAGCTGATTTTAAAGTGTAGGTGCGCTGAAGTCAAGTGGTTGTTCTTATGAGGCATCATTTTAGGATACTTTCTTTTTGTCAACACTACATACATTTTTTTTCCACGCTAGCAGATAAAGTAAGAGCAATGTCCTTTTATTCATTATCAGAAGGTGAGAGTAGCATGTGGTAGAGATCTCCACGGGTCAACTTAGATCCGAAAATTCAATTCAATTCAATTCAATTTTATTTATATAGCGCTTTTCACAATACTTATTTTTTACAAAGCTGTTTTACATTAATTGACCCAGTAAAAGCAAAGAAAAACGACAGATAGCATGACATCATACACGATAGCATAAGCAGTCAAATTTGCTGCGGCTATGACTCGACATTATAAGCGAGCGTATTACTAATGTAACGTCTAGAAGAGGAACTAAATTAAGCCCAAGAAGGCTGCCTCCCCGGGTTAAAAAACCCCCTAGGAGAAAAAAAACCCCGGGCTGTTTAGCCGAGGAAATAAAAAAAAGTCCTAGGAGGGAAAAACCCTTGGGAGATATATATGTATATACACACATATACACAGATAAGGAGATTAAGCGGAGATTAAGCTGGTTCTGTCAGTGATCGTTGGTCAGGCATCAGCTGGGCATCACGTTGAAGGATGACAAGTAGATCAGAGGTGTGCCGTCTTTCACATCTACCGGAACTAGGTCTGTTTGTCTCATTGTCCTCGGGGTCGAGGACGAGACAGGGAGAGAAAAACAAAATCATATTAGCGTAGGGGTCGTTCACATGTTATGCAAGTGTCACACAGTGATGTGGTTTAATCAGCTTAGTTTCAGACAGACTAACTATTGCGGCATAATTATATTATCCACAGTTGAGGATTTTGCAAATTGGGGGCCCACTGCGACGGTATATATGGTAACTAAGGGTCACCTTCCGGTCTTTAAGAGAAAATGAAACCTGTCGACCCGTTTGAAATCCCGAAGTCTGACCTGAGACCTGAGCGGGTTTGGGTATAAAAGTTTCACGTGTGCCTCGGACACCTGTCGGGTAAAATATTAGTGGCCTCGGGTAATTTAAAATGAATGTGTTGTTGCGAAACGGACCTGAAATGAACAAACTATCTTGTGTGTGTGCATCGAGTCCTTTTTTACACCCCCCTCTGTTTGCCAAGAGCGCTTTCGGCATTGTGTGGCTGGTGGTAGGTTAATTTTTATTGAGACAGACCTGTCAATCAATTTCGGCGTTTTGTCAGACAACAAAGGAAATAAATGGAGCAAAGGGATTTCTTTTTGTCTGACTGGTGATGCAAACTGCTCAACGTCAGAGTTGTTTACATTCGGGTCGAATCAAAAATATTGCCACTTGTTCAGGTCGGATGTATGTAATTATTATACATTTCTTTGGACCTGAGAAGACCTACAGTAGCATGTAGTTACCTTTGAAACCGCAAACTCAGTTGGACTCAATTTCAAGTAAAGCAGGTGTGCGCTTTGCAAAAGAAGTCCTATTAGTATATCAGTGGCTCCCTGTGTAGAGCGCTACAAACCGGTCAATTTTAAGATTCTGTCCCAGCTTATAGCCTGAGGTGATTTTGCTAGACTTATAAACCTGTCTTTTAGCAAGGATGTGAATTATGTTTTCTTTAACGGTAGATGCGTATGTAGGCTGTAGACAGCAAGGAAGCTAACTACATGGTGTTGCTAAAATGCTGTCACAACAAAACCGAGCCGTATTTGCATAACCTTGAAACTATATTGCTGCATTCATCAATGCATCAGCTTTGCATTCTAATTGTATTCTTTGACACCATACAGCGCTCGCCTTACAGAACGTATGGCTACTGACATTTACTTATGTTAAACACATGAACGTGACCCCTGACAGCACGTCACAGCTACTCAACTTGACCACTTCTATGACATCTTTACGCATTGTTAGTACTCGAACGTTTCCCCAAGGATATCATGTACTTTCAACAGTTACAAGACCGTACAGGACAACAGAGCCTGTGGCAGTACATTAACAAGAAATTAAGCTTCTGTCATTCATGTTCCAATCAGTGGAAACGTCTGAGGCATGAAGGAACTTGTGTTGATGTGGCATTAGCCGATGGCTCTATAAAAAGTTGACTTGCTAAAACATTCATTGAAATGGTTTGAAAACTGCCTTGTAGTTCATTCTTCTTTTATTTGTAACATCCGACCTTAATTTTATTTTATTTTGTCCTTATGACAATCTAACTTAAGTTGCATAAAATTTGTTGACGTCAATGTACGCAGTGAACTTTGTTTATTACACGGCTCTCTATAATGCTTGATTCTGATTGGCCAGTCACAACATTCCAATGTTCGCTCTTTTCAGATAATAAGCGCTCAATTATAACAACACACGGTAACCTGGATGCTGCAAATCATTTTGACAGGTGCAGTTTAACATTACACAAAAATAAATATAAATATGTCTTTTTAACTCTTTCCCTGCCAGTGTTTTTTTTTAGTTGCCCGCCAGCACCAGCATTTTTTAAACAAAAGTTTAATCTTTTTTTAATATATAAACATACAGCATTTAAAATAAAAGAAGAGACCATCGGCTTTTCATTTGTTCTATTTTTTATGGGAAGATTTCCTCAAAAATGCTAAATTTTAAGTAAAAGGCTAAAATAATTCCATTTTTGTAAAGGACTTTTGACAGAGATCAGATTTAGAGCAATGATCAAAACAAACACAGTTTCTGGATCAGTGGGTGCTTTAGTGTTTTATAAGTTGGGTAAAAGCGCCACCTAATGGATAATAGCAAAAATATGGATTGTCGTAAAAACTCGTCATTGGCAGGGAAGCGTTTTCTCTTAATTGACAAGATAACGAGTCAATGGCGGAGAAAGAGTTAATAACATATATGACATTATAATTACAAATGATTAAATCAAATAGTGTGTTAGTGACATTTGAACCTCTTATCTTAAAACTGAAAGTGTCAGAATCCTGCCAGATCCTTGTTTGTATTTAGATCTAGTTTAGCATGGCAGGGTTCTGACAGTACATATGTTCTATGTGGGAGATGCGTGGTTTTAGTATTGGTTTATTCTGACCACGCATTTCCCGGGTCTCGTTACTTTTTCCTCGATCCCTTACTTGTGATTATTTTCCAGGTGTATGTGATTTGCTTTGTCCCTATTTATTGTCCTTGTGTTTGCTGTTCTGTGCACGTTCGTCTTGTCACATACCCTGTTGGTTATCTGTGAGTAGTTTATGAATCCTGGTCTTGATCTGTTTACTGTTTTGGAAAGTTTATTGTTAGTTTTTGTTAAGGTTAGTGTCAGTGTAGTGTTGTGTTTTCCCTGCCTTGTTTTGCCCCCTCGTGGGTTTTGTTTTTCTGTTTTCCCCTGTTGGTTAATAAATCCATTGTCGTCACGTCTGCATTTGGGTTTGTGTCTGAGTGTTCAAAACCCTGACAGAACGAACGTGCCAAAACAGAACCCAGCGGACTATGGCCGAGGATCCAGAGTGGTGGAATGGCCTCATCGCAGATTCACGTTCTGGATTTGGGATGTTTTCTCCCCAGAGGGGGCGTAGTCTGCAGGACTATGCCCAGAAGGTATTGGACAGAAGGGCTTGCTTTTCTGACCGGATGGTCAACAGGTACCTCCTGGCCGGTCTTGATAATCCTCCTCCCATCTCAGAACGAGCGGCTCTCATCTCTCTGCCGTTTGGGAGATGGTGGACCGTCTTGATCCACAGCAACGACCCCGGGATGATGAGTCGGCAGTCGAACCGCAGCCATCGGTCCCTAGGGGTCTCATCGCGGGGTCAATAAGACTGAGTTTGATTCCCGCCTCTCCGACCCTGGGGGCCTCTCTCACATCTACCTCATCCACACCTACTCCTGTTTTCTCCCCTGCACCTTCTGCACCCAGGAACAGGAAGAAGAAGAGGAGGAACGAAGTGGTGGCGTCTCCGCCACATCCTTTGTCTGTCCAACCTCAGCTTCCTGTCCTGCCAGCCCAGCCACTTCAGCCGCCAGCGCGTTCAGAGCCGCCGACGCAGCCGCCAGCGCGTCCAGAGCCGCCGACGGAGCCGCCAGCGCGTCCAGAGCCGCCAACGGAGCCGCCAGCGCGTCCAGAGCCGCGTGCGCACACAGTGCAACCCCAGTCTGAGTTTGCCTCGTCCTGCCATGCCTTTCCCAGGTCTTACGTTAAATTCACCCAGACTCCTTCTGCTTCCTCCAGAAAACCAAGTACTCCTATTGATTGCAGGGGTCTTGTATCACACTGAATGGGCTTATTTTGGGATAACAACCTGCTGACTGTACATTATCCGGCCTATTTCACTCATATTTACCTTATAAGTAACGGAAGAAACATTAAATATACAGGGTTCCCACACCTAGTTAACTTCAAATTCAAAGACCTTTTAAGTACTTGCCAGGTACATTACTCTCAAATTTAAGGACTAAATGTGGGGACACATTTCAAGTGAGAGCAAGGTTACATTGTGTTACCTTTAAAGATACATTGTTACAGTTCCCTTTTGAGGGAACTCGCGCTGCGTCACTGCGGTGACACTTTGTCAGCTACATACATAACCCAAGACGTTTTTATTTGTCAAACACAACTATGCAAAAAAGCAAGTTGCTTGCAGATCTGTAAAAAGTTTTTATTTCTCATTTTATTCACAGCTAATTTTATTTTCTTGTGAAAAAATGTAATAACACTCACCAAAGGCCATATATACAGAATATAAAGCAGACTTATATCAATATCTTCTTTATATTCTATAACCCAACCTGTCTAATCTGACAACTTCAAACCTTTATCATAAACATAAAACATGCAAAATTCAGAAATCAATCTGAAGCGTTCTGACAAAATAATCAGTTTTGTCAGGACAGGACAGCAGATCAAACCCCATGTCATGAGAGGAGACAAGGAGACGGTGCGAGACATACAGATCAGTAAAGGTGGAGCTTTCATTGAATACAGAGGCTTTTGTGTGACGCTGAATCAATGACCTGAGTGAGATATTGAAAGTCAAGGGCTTTGTGAGATACAACCTTTAATTACACCTCTGTACAGCTGCTAAATCAAGACCAGAGTCTCTGTCTGTGCTCTTCATAATAAAACAAGAGCCTCTATTGTTCACGCTTTTACTCTCATACATCTGTTTCTGGGGCTTCCACTGAAAGATGGTTTTTATATTTCAGATTGATCACATCACACAACCGTATGCTCTGACAGAAACTGATTTATACTCACTATAATTCACTGCAGAAAAGATTTTCTTTATCAGTACTTCCTATTGTCTTGGGCTGCGTTTCCAGATAACGTTTTTTCTTATCACACTATGAAGACTCTGAAGGTATACCTTAACTCCAGATATACCTTTTCTAGGCGTGTTCCCCAAACACCTTAGCAGGTTGCTTAATAAAGATTTACTCTACTTTCATAAAAAAAATCCTGAGAATTTATTCATCCCCATGTCATCCAAGATGTTTATGTCTTTGTTCAGTTGAAAAGAAATTGTGTTTTTTTGAGGAATAGATTCCAGGATTCTTCTCCATATAGTGAACTTTAGTAGACCTCAATAGTTCACAGTTTTAATGCAGCTTCAAAGGACTATAAAATACGGAGCCCCTAAGGGGACATGGAACAAAAATAAAATGAAGTTTTGTTTCGCGTGCACACGTGAAACTATCGCATGCGCACGTGAAAGTTTCACGTACGCACACAAAACTAAACTTTAAAAAAATTCTGCACATGAAGGTTTCGCGTGAGGACATGAAACTAAACTTTTGATTTTTTTTACTCCAATGTCAGCTTAGGGGCTTGGTACTAACCATTCGTGGTGGTGCTGAATTGTTTAACTCTTTCCCCGCCATTGACGAGATATTTCGTCAATCAAGAGAAAACGCTTCCCCGCCAATGACGAGTATTTCCGTCTTTCCGCAATACCGCTATTATCCACTAGGTGGCGCAACTTTTTAAAACCGGAAGTATTGCCCTATGGCAAGCTGCTGCATGTCTGTGTCTGTTTTAAAGATCGCTCTGAATGGGATCTCTATGAAAAGTCTGTCACAAAAATGGAATTATCTCTTGCTTTTTGCTCAAAATGTGGTGTTTTTGCAGAAACCTACCCATATTCAAAAGCTGATTACAAAAGAACTACTGAAGGTAGGAGGAAACGGGTTTTTTTTTTTTTTTTGAAAGCAGAGGGTCTGTTCTTTCATTTGGTATATTGTATGTTTATATATTTGAAGAAGAACATTTTCTGGAAGGCATTAAACTTTTGTGAAAATCATGAAAAACGCTGGCGCTGGCTGGCAACATTTTTTAAAAACACTGGCGGTGAAAGAGTTCATATCGATCGCTCGACAATCAAATGTCTATTCAGAAACTACTATGCTGTTTTGCTAGATGTGATTTTTATAAGAAGCACTTTAGAAATAGTTGAATTTACATCTTGTAAAAATAATCCAATTTGCAAACTCCATCCCTGGATATTTTATATAATTTAGAAATAAGTGTTAACCCGTAACCATATGCTCAAACCTATTATGCATCAACCTGCTCCATTTCACCTGTAGTATGCCAAAAAAAAACTTTTTAGTGTTTGTTCCTCCTTTGAAATGTAAACAATGAATGCGAATCTCATCCACGCGTCAGCTCAGACAGTCTAAATGTTGCTCACTGCCCAGCTCCATGAACAGAGAGCCACATTTCACCGTGACATGAAGACTGCATGCACTTGTGGGCCAGTACAAGCGACACAATGGCCTATCTATACAGACATGAAGATTCATCCAAACAGTTGCAAATGGGTTTAAAAGTCGCTAGATTAGCAAAAAAGTAGCTAAGTTGGCATCACAGTCGCTGAGTTGACAACACTGCTTCAGCCAATCCCTTTAATTTGAGCAAGCAAACCCCACCCACTGATTAATATTGAATTTGCATACAAGTTGAAAATTAATATAAAAAACGAAAATGAAAAAGAAAACATAAAAGAGAACATAAAATTAAAACAGAACTTTACATTTTAATTTTGTCCCTGTTATTAATTGGGCATGAATAAAAAGACTTTAAAAACATTTATTTACAGATTCCTTTTCAAGTTTGCCTTTTTATTTTAATATTGGCAGTCTTGCCTCAAGATTATATGGAAAATTAAATTTTATTTTATTATTTCAATTTGGACAGAATGATGCCTCATCAAGTTAAAAATGAAAATGAATTAATTTAATGTTTAAATTTTTATTTTAGCATTTAATTTTCAAATTTGGGACATATTTTGCGATTACATTTTTTATTTTAGCATTTAATTACTTAATTTAAAAAAGACCAAAAATACCTTCCATAATGCATTATACTAAAAAAGAGAAAATAAAATTATTATAGATTATAACTTAAAACTTAAGAATGACGTAGCGTTAAGAAGGTTTCAGGTTAAAGGAGAAAGCATTTTATTATTGGGAAACAAGTATACTTCACTTTTATGACGTGAAAGAAGCAGGTCAGATTTACGGAGAGATGCACTGCAGTAAATCAGCGATCAGTCAAGATTTCTCTTAGGACATTCTGGCCAAGAAGAGGGTTTGTACAAAAGCTGATATCACTACCAACATAATTTAGCCCTTGATAAAGAGTCACATGACTTATCTCCATAAAGACACACAGCGATAATGTCAGCAAGATTGTGCTAATGGTTCTGTCATCCTAAGCCAATTTCCTGCTGCATGAGTTGGAAACCACACAAACACTCCCACAAGCTGTAGAGCATTTAAGAAGAAAATGGCCTTCCAGAAGAATCTGTGACTGTTCAACACTCGCTCATTGGTTTCTGGCAAATCCGTCCCTAATTGGTTTGGATGGTTTGTTAGTGACTGAAGATTTGAAAGACTGAAACAGTTTCATACTATCGATCTTCAAATGCCAGCTGCACGAATAAAGATTTCCTTCGTTTTTCTTATGCCGATGACAGTTTTATTCTTTAGAGGGGTATTAGATACTTTTTAGGGGTTCCCAGCCTGATCAGCTGACCCACTAGTTAAAACCATCTGACCCACCAGCTTTGCCAGGCTGGGAGTTTAAACCAGCAACTTCCATCTTAAACCAGCTTAGCCAAGCTGCCTGACCAGCTAAAAAGTGTCTAAAACTTTTCTAAAACCAGCTTGCTAACCAGCTGAAACCATCCTGGAAGACCAATTAAAACCAGCCAACTAGCCTAGGTTGGTTTTTGCTAGTCTTTTCGATAGGGGATTTAAGTCTCTAAAGAAATAAAACTGTCCTCAGCATAAGAAAAAACTAGGGAATCTTTATTTGTGCAGCTGGCATTTGAAGATCAATGGTATGAAAAATATCAGTATTTTCTTGTATCTGCTATTATTGCCTTCTTAATCTTTAATCAAAAATGTAATATATTTTCCAGCATTGAAATGACTTTAGGCGGACAAAATCAAAGTATTGTGAGAGTGAATCGAGAAATCATACAAAAGAAGCCTGCTTACGAATTGCTCTCGTGGTATTGTGATGTCATCCGCCTGTTGGTTCTTGTGGCACCGTGTGAAGTCAAATAAGCTCATTTAACTTTTTGCATGACGCCACCAAGCCGTCCTATTTTGTCAGCCCCTCCAGAGATCCATTCACCAATCATTCAGTTACAGACGAATAAAATCAGCACTAACCCTTTCCTTAAATGTATAATAGAAATGTCACATTCGAGAAGTAAATTAGATTGTAAATTGCGTGTTAACTATTCAGTGCCTGCCCGAGCCTCTTAGGGGCCCTAAGCAAAATTTGTTTGGGGGGCCCCCTCCCACCACCTTTTTTATTAAAAAATAAAGAAATTACAAACATTTATAAAAAGCACCAAATTGCACATTAAGTAAAGTCTAAAATTAGCATACGGTTCAGAAATCAAATCAAATGATTAATATCACTGTCTTTATTGTATGAATTAAATACAATTATTATTTTTTTAGAGCTACAAAAGTGATTTTCTCGTTGTCTGGGATTGTTTGATTACCATTAATGACACAGACTTAAGTAGGTTAATTGAGGTTACTGTCTCTTTAAGAGAAGCACAGACCTGGTTTCTGCCTAATCTAAGACATAAACAAAGGTTTTATTGGAAAAAGAGTACTGTGGAGATCATTTTGTTTGTATGTTTTTTAGTCCTCTATTCCTCAAATGTATGTTAATGGACTACAGTATGACACATACATTCATTTATAATTTAGCCGCTTAGTTCGCTTATGCCTCGGGCTGGCCCTGTAACTATTCTGCAATTTTAAATTTTACTTCATTTAATGATCAGGTTAGTCGCAAAATGGTTTTCCTGAAATTCCCGGAGGAATCAAAATAGTCACACATGAGATATTTACAGAGCTACAAAATGAATTTGGAAAGCATAGCTCATATAATTTGGTCTTAGATTTTGTTGAAATTTGAGTTTAAATTGTAGACTGTGTCGTTTTGGCAAATTTGAGCACATTTTGAGATCTCCTCTGACAGTCAAGAGGATCTTCAGCACAGATTGAGATCTCTGAAAGTCAAGAGGATCTTTACTGGGGAATTTTTTTACATTTAAGCAGAATTCGCTCTTCATTTAATGCCATTGCTGTCCGGGAGAAACAGTTGAGCTTTTAGGCAGATTTTATTGTAGTTTTCGTTCCCTGCAAGAGGATACGAATCTTGTTATATATTCTGGTTTCAAACGGGTCATTATCTGATGACCTGGACAGATTGCTAATCTTCGGCATGGCAGGTTGTGATTGGCTATCCGATGAACTCCGGACGGTGGACAGATTTTGTGTCATATGGACTGCAGAGCGACAGTAATTCAACAGGAGTGAAAACCTCATCAGCCGTTTTCTCCAAAAACTACTCGGGTAACCTGCGGGTCACTCAGTTAGTGTTTCATCAGCTCACTGTTGGACATTAATCTGAAGCCACAGGTGTTTTGCAAGTGAAAACTTTTGAGATTTGGACGAAGTTGAAATCGATAGTGTTTAAGTGCTAATGCATTTCTTGGCATGTAGCAGCAGCGGGTTGTCATATTATTTCACTAATGCATATAATGGATGGTTTCGTAGTTCTGTGGCTGCGTTTTTTGTGCAATGCACAGATAATAAATACTTTAAATGAATTGTTTGGAAAAAGTTTTGTGTTGTCATAAATCTTGAAGATGTCTACTCTTCAAGCTAATAGTGATCTATGTTGCAAACATTACAGAATAAAAACACATTAACCACTTATACTGTATATATAATCATATTTATGTGATTCTGTGTATTCCTGTGCAGCACACTTAGCAAGGTAAACATATGTGAAACATTCGTCACAGTCCTTTAGGGCAATGTTGCACCTAAGGTGGGCCAGGGGGGCCACAGCCACCCCTAAAAGACACTTGCCACTCATATTAAATGAGTAGTCCACTTTAAAGATGAGGTCCATTGAGGAAAAAAATATTATGGTAAGTCAATGGTAACCATCTATAAAGTGGACTACTCCTTTAAAATTTTCTGGGGGCACCAATGCATCTAGGACAATTTTCTCAGGGTAACATTTTACTTCATGAAAGTTGCATTTTTATTTTTTTTTGTACTGTGTGGTAATCGTTTATAAAAGCAATAAGGTACTCGGGGCTGTGTTGTATTGTGCCACATGTGCTTCATGTCGTGCCTAACAATGCCCAATCAGTTGTGATTTCTTTCACGATATGGCAAAGCCTCGAGTACCTCACTGCTTACATATAAACATGTTCAAATGGATGATATCAGTGAACTGAAACACAGTTTCATTTGATTCTGCACATCTAACCGACTGCGTTGAACTAAAACGACTTGCACCGATAGTTGCCTACCATAGTTTAGCATTTGTCTGACAGAAAAAGATATAACTGAACAAAGACTGTCATTGATTTAACCCAAGTTTCAACTTTAATTGGAGTGGAGAGAAATGTTTTCATAATTGACATTTGGAAAAAGTTCAGAGAAATATCCCATTGCCTCTGACAGCTTAGGGAACATTTTCTCGCTAAGAAGTCCATGTTAACTTTCTATTTAAGATTTGGCATTTGCATTTTTGCCGTGAGGTTTTTGAATTGCTTTCAAACGTGTAGAGCTTCGTTAATTTGAAGGTTTATGCCGCGATAGCTGCCACTCAGGATATTGTGCTAATGGCATCAGGCAAACATTGTGGTCGACTGTTTGGCCTTCAATTGAAAGTAGCAACTCGTCCAATAAACAGTCCATGCCCAGAAGATGGCTAACAAGGCAGTCCTGTCAGTTTTTATCACATCAAACACTTTACACATCAGCTTTCTAGCATGGGGCAAAAAATGAATACAAATTTTAAATAATTGACACTTCAAGGCAAGTTTGCCATTAAGGTTTCATTTGTTATACGCACATAATTTGTTTCATTTGTTCTCTAATTGAAATTGGAAAGCAGAGGTTTAAACTGCATAAGTATCAATTATTTTTATATTTAAAAAGCATTTTTTAACTGCAAGTACTTTTTATGCCTAGGTCATACATGTGCATACTGCATAATGTAGTATGCAGCCTAGAAGTTGCATGCTTTTTTTGCAACGTGTATACGTCAAATGTCTGTGTAAACATATAAACTATGCTTCGCAGGGCTTGTGCATTCAGTGATTTCTTTGTATTACTGTATGTTTAAAAACAAAAGCAGTAATTAAGACTCAAGTTCAAAATCAAATCAAAATTTCATTCTGTATTAATCAAAATTAAATCATGAATTAAATTACTTTCACAGTTATGCAAATGTAATAAAAGTGGAGTAATATAAGTTATTGTAGAAAATTTGAATTAAGTTGAATGAAATATGCATATAAAAGATCATTTCCAAATAGTGTTTGGGGAAAAAAGCTATGTTTATAAAATGTGTCTGTGCCTCTATTTTTAATGCTTTCTTGAACGTGCACCTCACACACCATCCATCTTAATTAAACAGCATTTGAAGGTGCCAAAAAAAGCATGATACAATATGTTACTTTGTTTTCTGATATCTACACAGAAATCGGCATAGATGAAAATGTATTATTCATCTATGCCGACATAAATTCACTTTTACATGTAATTTAAAGGAATTTCTAATGAGCTTTTGTGCTGGAAAATCTCCAAATATAATTTCCATAACAGTTCTGCAGAGGGTGCCAAAGAAATCTTGCTGTTTAATCACTTAAAAGTTAATTTGAACATTTCTTTGAAAATCTCTCCATTCACTGCAAGTGATTAGTAATAAAATATAATGAAGAGGAGATCTTTCATTGAATTTGGGTGGGATTCATTAGATCTTCACGGACATTCTTTTCAACCCCGGCAACAGTAACTAAGCAGGACATGAATGATTAAAGGAATACATTGTA
This sequence comes from Misgurnus anguillicaudatus, assembly GCF_027580225.2. Taxonomy (NCBI): domain Eukaryota; kingdom Metazoa; phylum Chordata; class Actinopteri; order Cypriniformes; family Cobitidae; genus Misgurnus; species Misgurnus anguillicaudatus. The sequence continues at coordinate 46,905,109 of NC_073339.2, forward strand.
TTCTTTCATCTGCTTTACTGTAGATCACTGATTCCCAACAGGAGGGCCTCAGTGGGCATTGGGGGGGGGGGTCACGTCATATTTTAAAAAGTGTTGAGCAGTGAGCAATAAGATCATATTAAATTAGCTCATTTTATCCATGATCCTCTGCCTGGCTGACCAAATATGGACAAATTTTTAATTCGTCCTCCACAAAAATCACAGCGTCCCAGTGACGCTGACCCACTGGACCCAGGTGAGGAAGTTTCCACCAAATTACCAAGATGAATTACCAAGAAATACCAAGATCGTTTTATTTCATTTTCTTGCAGCAAAGATTGAGTCCTTGCCCCAGCCACGGGGTGTCGTTTATAGGCATATACGTTTTAAAATGATAAATGCCTGTTGATGTTTTTGTTAATTTTCAATATTATATATAGGCTTTTATTTGTGCATAAACATATTGTTTGTTTGAAAACAATGTCAGCCTTGCTGTATGCTAACAAGAGCAATAATATCATTAAATGTGAAATATTTTCTAGGGAAAAGGGGACCTCAGACAAAAAAGATTGGGAACCACTGCTGTACAGTACTTCTGTTTAAAACTGAGCAAACTAGTTTAAAAAAGATTTAAATTATATTTGTTAGATAAAAGAGCTTACAACCTAATTTATCTTGAAGCCTTACTTTAAATGTACTGTAGCATCTACAAAAAAAAAATATTAACACTAATTTAAAGATGCATTGTGTAACTTTTAGGGGGATCTCTTGACAGAAATGTAATATAATATGCATAACTATGCGTGGTGTATAAAATCCTTACATTATGAACCACAATGTTTTATTATCTTAGAATGAGATGTTTTTATCTAAATACACTGATGATTGCCATTGAACGTCGCCATTTTACATGAAAGTCGCAATTTTGTGCTGCCATGTTTCTACTGTAGCCCTAAACTGCTATAGAGGGCATTTCGTCACTACGTTGTATCAGACAATGACATGTTTGTCCTATGCTGGCTACTGTAGCTTCTCAATGCGTTTCGTAAAGGAGGGGTGAGATGTGCACTGAGCCGTTGGTTGCAATTTACAGTCTCACCACTAGATGCTTTTAAATATTTTAAATATTATATTTAACATTTAAAACAATATATTTGTGTCAATAAATAAATAGTTTTTGAATGGATGAGCCAAGTTTGAAGCTATTGTACACTATAGTGCATTGTTTATCGCCAAAGTTATAATTTACTTTCACTGCATTTAAATAATATTAGGGTTAATATTTGATTACACTTTTTTTGTGAAATGTAGCTGTAATATCAGCACTTATTAAGACATTAATTAATTAATTAATTACAAGCATTGCTATTATTACAATTCCCAGTAAAAAGGTTGCTTACATAAACAGAGATGTAGAAGATTACACCTGCCGTAACAAACCTTAAAATGACTGCAAAGATCAAAACATAAAATCAGCGTCAGATGTTCATTCTTCATATCTCCATTTTGCTGTTTTTAAGTGCACACGATTGAATAAATCTGTTGAAAATGATTCTTCGAGTGCTTTTTAAATTATTAAAAATAATTTGCATGCATGTCTGTCACTTGGTGTTTTTGATGGTCATTCTCATAAAAAACAAACAGTATGTGTGCTGTGTCCATCATCATTGCATATTTATTTACACATTAAACCTTTTTATCCAAAGTAGGTTGATATCTTTTACCAGTTCATGCATTTACTGAGCATCAAATCCTTGGGCGTTGCTAGCATCATGCTCTTTTAAAACAAAAACAATAATATTTGAATGCATCAATTATTAAATCCAAAGTCAAACAATGACTGTCCCCTCCTGAATTTACCTGAGAACGTATTAGCATGTGACTTTGAATCAATTTAAACTCAATCATTGACATGCGGATGTGATACCTGGGCTTATCTAGAGCAAATGATGGGGTCGATTTCAGGGACGTTCCTTTGGAGCGAGCGAGTGTTTGACCCAAAGCACAGCAGTGATAAAGTCAGATGATGATCTCAAGATCTCTCCGGCATCTTCTTCTCATCAGACGTGAGATCAAACCTCTGACCTTTCGGAAAGCAGATAAAATCTCTGCACACAGATGGGTGATCACCTAAAAACTATAGATGTGACACTGCATTTATATCTGATTAAGGTTAAGTTAGGCAATTCTATAAGGCATGGAGGACCAGTTCTTGGAGGACCCCTTGTAATAACACCTGGGACCCCACACGCATGAATGGAGAAAAAACACAACACTCATTTGTCCGAACTTTTGAAGTCAAGTTTGAAGATTTTCTGCCAATGAAATGTATACAGCAGTGAAGTGTTTACTGAATAAAAATCAATATCACCAGTCCTAATACAGTTTGGCCTTATTGACTGTCCAAAAAAAACAAATATAAACATATACTTCTAAATGCATACTGCCAAGTACAGCTGCAATGTCTGTATGTAGCACCATCGGGGTCCCTGGTGTTATAAGGGGTCATCCAATAACTCGTCCTCCAGTTTGGGGAAATTAAATAAGGCGACAAAATGCATTAACAGGCTAAAAATAAAAATGGCACAGCCATTTTGAGTGCGGGGTGAAAAGGTGATGTTCAACTTCAAATGAATATTACCCTGGCATGTTTTTGGACTAGAAGCATAATCTTTGTCTTGATTTAAAGACTATTTAAAGTTTTCACGGAAGTGTCTGGAGTTCAAAATATAAAGAATTATAGCAGTTTATTGTAATAAATAAAAGTTATGCAATAAAGTATATATTTAAAAAAAAAAATGGTTTGTGTTATACTTTTGGTGGTTTTACCAACAACGGCCACTAGGTGTTTTTGCTGCATACTCACAAATTGTCACAAATTAATAAATTACTGTCACTGCATTATTATTACTGCTAAAAAGTTCTGAAGTATGAAAAAACCTTTCCAATGATATACTGTATAGTTTGTCGTGAAGGATTAAAATTTACATGCAACATATTGATGTAAACTCAGTTGTCCCGTTCACGGGACAGTGCTAGTTAAGGGGCAAAATAATAAAACTTGATTAAAATAAGGTTCCCATCATGTTTCCATGCATTACTATGTGCAGTATGTTAAGAGTGTGTGACTTTGTATATCAAAAATCATTATTTAAATATTTAATTATATAAATCTAGTCTTGATGTAATGGGGGTCCCTGGTCCTCCTCTCTATCCATTAAGGGGTCCTTGGTCTGAAAAGGTTGAAGACGTCTGCTTTAAGGTACACTAAGCATTAAAAAACAGATATGGATTAAAATACTAATTTTCATTTCATTGGCTTTTTAGGACTTTAAATTAGGTGTGCAGGATTTTTATATAAAGTATTTCATCTGACTTTTTTCTACATTCATTTTGAATATCAAGTTAAATTGGATGAGGACACAGTTTGAAACATTTTGCTGTTGCATATAAAATGAGCCATTACAATCCATTTATTGTAGCAGTTAAAGGCTATGAATATGCTAAAACCATAACCATCTTTAAAACCCATTCCTAATGACTTCATCTCTGAGAAATAAAGCAAAAGCCTGATAAAAGGGATATGAGATGTGTAGTAAATGAACTGTAGTCTACAGGACAGTGCTGGACAATTGAACGATCGCTCTCGGGAGTCGACCATGACTCTTGGATTCGGTGTTAAATGTGATACGGTTATTGGAGAGAAGCATCGTTACGGCCTCAGATAATTGTGTAGATTAGTCATTGGAGTTCATGAATCTGTATTGATATTAATTATGCATGTTTTTCCTGTCTGCTTTATGTGAATTAATGTTTGTATTTGGACTGAGCACATCTATGACCGATGTTCACAATCTTAGCGCCAACTTGGTTACTGTGGATATTTTTTTGTAATGCATTAAGCCTTCACCCAATTTAAAATCCAAAAATAACAATAACAATTTACTATATTTTCTGCAACAATATGGGTCACTGCAATGTGCCGGTTTAATTTGTTGTGGAAGTGAAACATTCCCAATGAGGTTAATTGGTTCTGAACAATAGAGGTTTAACGGTGCTAATGATGATGTGAAACGCAAAGGTTAAAAAAACTTGTTGCTTTCTGTAATGTCATAACATTTTTCAAAATGCACGAATGGGGAAAAAACACAACACTCATTTGTCTGAACTTTTGAAGTCCTTTGAAGATTTTCTGCCAAAGCAATGTTGTGAGCAGTGAAGTGTTTACTGGATGAAATCGATATCACCATGTCCTAATACAGTCCTAATATAAGCATATACTGCTGAATGCATATTGCGGTGTCTGTATGTAGCACCATCTTTGTGAACGTTGTCTCATTTTGCTTGACTTGAAACTCAAATTCTTGAAGACCAGTTTTATCTTATGGTATCCACATTTGGCTTATTCGTGTCTATTCTTTTAAAACACATGAAACAAAGTTGAAAACTTTATAATGACTAAGATCTCTATTATGTCTTATGTGCTCTGAAAGATGAACTTCAAAGCAATAACTCTTATCGTTTTCCTTTGGGTAGATTAATCCTGAAACAAACAAACCAGCGGTGAATGAGCTGAGACGCTCAAATACCCCAGACTTTCATTTCTTATGACTGATAGAACAGCAAACATGGACATAAATCCCCATGAGAGTCCAGAAACATCAGTGAGATCACCGGTAGCCAGCCAGCAGATGGCTCTAGCAGATGTGCCATTGATCATTTGTGGCTGTTTTGTGTAATTTTGTGTAATTCAAACTTTGAGTAATGCATGAGTAGGATCAGCATGTGTTGTCTGGATTCAACAATGGTCTGTGTTTGTGAGGCGCGTAACGGATTTGTATTACATAGATCATAGATCTGCCATGAGATGGTTTGTTTCCAAGGGCACCTATTATGCAACCTATTATGTTTGTACTAGGGCTGTCAAAAGATTAATCGCGATTAATCGCATCCAAAATAAAAGTTTGTGTTTACATAACATATGTGTGTGTACTGTGTCTAAATATTATGTATATATAAATACCGACACATTCAGGTATATATTTAAGAAATATTTGCATTTAAATACTGTATATACATTTATATAATTTATATTATATGAATATAATATAAATATTTTATATATAAATATAATACATTTTTCTTAAATATATACATAATTGGGTGTTTTTTTATTTATGAATAATAATTATACACCATACACACACATTTGTTATGTTAACACAAACTTTTATTTTGGATGCGATTAATCGCGATTAATCTTTTGACAGCCCTAGTTTGTACATAAATGTGTGTTAGCAGTTTGTGACCCTACAAAAAATTCCACCCTATCATTATTTTTAATCCTTATTTGACATGCTGTTTTGATTTTCTTGTTAATGTGATGTCACACTAACAGAGCCCGCCCATGGTCACTGACTGACAGGTTAATTTTACCCAAAAGCTTTTCTAAATGTGTTTGTTAGCACATTGTAGCACTAATGTGGCTAAATACAGCGGGGAAAATAAGTATTTGACACATCAGCATTTTTTATCTGTAAGGGGATTTCTAAATGGGCTATTGATACAAAAATTTCACCAGATGTAGCCATCAATCCAAATATTAAATTCATACAGAGAAATCAAAATATTTAAGTATACAAGTTGAGTCATGATAAATAAAGTGAAATGACACAGGGAATAAGTATTGAATGCACTTTATTTAATACTTTGTATATTGTTGGTGATTACAGCTTCTAGACGCCTCTTGTAAGGAGAGACCACTCGTCTGCATTGCTCAGGAGTGATTTTGGCTTTTCTACAAAGTATTAAATAAAGTGTTTTCAATACTTATTCCCTGTGTCCTTTCACTTTTTTTATTATGACTCAACTTGTATACTTAAATGTTCTGATTTCTTTTATGAATTAAATATTTGCCTTGATGGCTACATCTGGTGGAAATGTTGTGTCAATAGCCCATTTACAAATCCCCTTACTGATAAAAATGCTTTTGTGACAAATACTTATTTTCCCCGCTGTATACTATTGTCTCAGACTCTATTCACAGGAATCAGATCCGAAAACGCTCACTGTGTGTTGGTAAAGGAGTGAGGAGCTGTATCTCCGGAAAAACAAGCCGATTTCAACCACAAAATGTACGCTTTTAGATATACAAAAACTGCTATCTCAAACATGGAGAGGCTTCTTCGTGATCTCAACTAACAGATTCTGAAAAAAATCACAGATTTTGAAAAAAACTTTCCTTCTTATTATCTCGAAAGTTGTGTTGCCGACTTGTGTCACTGGTTTCCGTGACGGGTCACATTTAAAGGTACACACATGAAAACTATGGTACACACATGAAAAGCCTATCACTGTAAGATTTACCATACCTCTTTTGTAACTTGGTAATAAAGCAGTATTTTTTAAGACAAAGGACATTTCCAGCATTTAGACATTCGGATGTGCTCAATGGTTCAAATCGTTTTTCTTATAACTTACATAAACAACCGTTATATTCTGAGCAGCTGTGATTGTCCAACGTGATCTCATGACAATACATGTGTGTTTTACCACATGTACATTGACTTGCGTTTTTAAACACACTGAAATGTAAAATATCAACGTGTTGACAGGACAAGTTGAAATTTGGCTTTCTTTGTGATATCAGAAGGGGATAATACCAGCCCTCAGTCTGCACTTTCCAACCATGGCACTGTCATTTAATGCAGAGATCAGCTTATTTGCATTTTAAAGGACACACCCAAAAACGGCAAATTTTCGCTCACACCTACAAAGTGGCAATTTTAACATGTTATAATAAATTATCTACCGGGTATTTTAAGTTAAAACTTTACATACGTACTCTGGGGACACCAAAGATTTATTTGACATCTTAAAAAAGTCTTCTGAAATGTCCCCTTTAATACCACGTACTGTATTAACAGTGAGACCAGGCTAGATTGTCACATCACGGTTTAGCATTTACTGTAGTGTGACGATTTAATTGTCGCTGGTCACGCTGGGCCTGGTTAGGACACGGCGTTACTGCATTATCTCAATATATTACATTATTTATCTGTTACAATGTGTATTCCGCTCCAAGAGGAAAATTTGAATAATCTTTGAATCCATTTCCATAAATGTTTCTCTTTCAGATTCTTTTCATACAATGAAGCCCACAGAAGCAACGAGAATGAAAACACAAGCCGCTTAGATTCAGGTTACTGTGTGTGAGCGAGAGATAAAGACAGAGGAACAGTGTGTGACCACGGCTTACACAGGCAAGGGTTTAATAAATGTGCAGTGCATCATTGTAAAAAAAAAACAATGAGACGCCTTAAAATAACCAAATATGAATCAATTGGTGCAAGTAAATGGGTAAGAAAATCGGTCTGTTTGCGAGGTGTTTTAAAGTCAGAACTCACTCACTGTTGTTGGGATTGATCGCAGTTGACTGATCATCTTGGACTTACAGTGACCCAGCGATGTTTTTTTTCGATTTACTTCTATATTTATAGTCAGCTTTGATGAATCATTTCCACAAGAATCTGTCAAATTAAGATAAAGTGAGATGAATGCTCAGTTGGTCATGTGATTTTAACATGGCAGTTGTCATGCGGTGAGCCACTCCAATTACAATAAATCATCAGTTATTAAACCAGTAAAATGTCACAAGATTTCCTATCCTAACTGAGTCCACATGGTTAAAACAGTATAGAGAAAGATGTCTGCTGGCTGACAAATATACTATCGGCGTGGTATACATCACATAGCCATCACACAGCCAAGTCTGTTTAAAGTCATTTCAGAGATGTGTGTTTCCCAAAAGGATTGTTAGCCAACTATGGTCGCAATTTCAGTCGCTTTGGCATAGTTCAACGATTCGGGTGTTTTTCCGAAACCATCATTCCAGCAAATATTCGCAAACTGCATCGCAAACTTGTGTGGATGTAACTCCAGCGATTGAGCTGTGATTAGAAGCATAGTTCCTTGTTTTTATGACATGTAGACTGGCATTCATCATGCTTTTGAACAAAATAATATGCAGTGCCTTCTTTATCTATCATTCTAAATATATACAAAGTCCAATTTACGTCTTTAAGTTTGTAAACAGAATTAAAGTGCTGTTTTTGAAAGGGGTGTGCAAGCGTGTATGTATACGGGCTTTAAGATCCTTGGAAATGCCTAGGAGGAGTAACGTAAGAGTTAACTTGCGCATTAATGAAATACCTTGAAATAAAACAACAGAGGATTAAATCACGATAACAATTTACTTTACAGCGATAATCATACATAAAATCAATTTGAACAGATTAATTAGTACTCTGCCTCCAACGTGACATCATCAACCATGTTGTTGAACCAAAATAGTTCAAACAACGAATGTTCAATGAACTTACTATGTTTTTGGGAAACAGTCTTGACTAAGTAGTTAGTTTCTCCAACTATGCATCATACTTTGGTGGTTCAGCAGCGAGTTATGGTGTTGTTCGGTAAACGCACCCCTGGTTGTATCGCTATTTGAAAGTTGTGAGAGACGGCAGCTTATCCACGAGTTGGTGTGGTTTCGGCACTGACAGAAGTGGTGAAATGGATCACAAAACTTACGATTCAGATCACATTCCTGTTTTTGAAGCACATATCATATCATTTGATGTGATTTTCTTTTTGTCTTGGGTTGTTTGGTTAACATTAATGACACAGACTTTCAGTAGGTTAATTAGGTTACTGTCTCTTTAAGACCAGAAAAACATGGACCTGTTTTTGTCTCTACTCTATACCATACCTGTTAAGTTTTGGATGGGAAAATAAGGGAAATTTTCCGGTGGCCACTGTGAGCAGTCCCACTACCCCAACCAAGCTCCAGTATCCCTAAATACATATATATATATATATATATATATATATATATATATATATAGATAGATAGATAGATAGATAGATATAGATATAGATAAAGATATATACAGTATATATACACAATATATATATATGAAGAGCATTTATTTATGAGGTTTATTTGCATATTTTCTGTTCATTTAACATCGCTTGTCTTTACAATACATTTTATTTTCATTCCACACATTTTTTTCATTTCACATAACTTTTCTTTTCTTTTACAGTTTTTCTTTTCATTTCACATAACTTTTCTTTACTCTTTTGTTATTGTACAAATTTGTTGCACTTTGTATTCTTTAAGATTGTTTTGGAGGGAGTGTATTTGTGGGATGGGCCAGAGTGGTTAATTTTACATGCATAACACAGATTTTTAGTTGTTTTTGGAGATCCGAGTGATCATTTTAACAATGTTGACATCTGCATGTGAAAAATAAAACTGTTGTGATTTTAAAAACAGTTTTGGGACGGCCTTGTCAGTCTAGACCTGAACCCCATTGATATTCTGTGGCAGGACCTGCAATATGCGGTTTACGGTCAAAACCCAAAAACATTTGACTGCTATAAATATACCATGTGGCATCTGAAAGATCAAAACATTACAAAGACAAGCAAAGAAATACAATTGAAGGTAAAAGTACCTCTGATCATATAAATTGCATTTAATGAAAAGGGAGTGTTGTGATTGGCTGAAGTCAAGCAGAAAATAATTTGTCACAGGGGACGAAGAAGCACTCAGTTCATGTGCGAGCGTAATGAGACGGACGCAGCAGGAATGCTAATCTCAGGTTAGTTATTTTCAACATCCATATTCATTAAAAGAGCTTCTTATAGGAAAGCACTCACTGTTTATTTACTTCTCATATAGAGAAAGGTGAAAAGGTCACACTGTATTGAACTTTTAATTTTTGTAAGCTAAAAAGTGCAGCACACTTACAAATACACCTGACCTTTAGTTTAGGCTATTTCTATAAAGTGAGCTTTCCTGAACCATATGTTTCCAAGTGTATGCAAATTAAATACACCGACTGAATGAAAATTGAAACTGAGTTGTGCCCTGAAATGACGAAAATCTGTTTACCACCAATGAACAATACACTGGTAAGAATTCTGTTAATTGTAAAACCAAAAAAAGTTAGCAAATGTTTTCGTGCATTTCAATTGCTACAGAAGCTTGTAATTATATTCAAATACAAAAATAATAATTCTTCTTAATTTTTCTTAATGGAAAAATGGAAAGTTTGGCATTAAAATGCTCACCAGGGGCTGATTCACTGATTTTTGTTGTTGTTGTTTTTAGTAGTTATGTGTCAAGAACTGAAACAGGTGTAAGTCAACACCCAGGCGAGGGTGTTACCTACGCAGCTCACTTACACTAATAAATGAATTAATTATCTGTCACACCTTTCATCATCAAAGAAAAGCCTGTAGTGGCTGTTAGAAAACATGAAAAATACATTTTGAGGCGGATATGGATGTTGTTATGGGGACAGCTTTTTGGCATATGTGCTGTTTGAGGAAACTGGTTCCAAAACTCAGTAAACACAATTTTAAAAAGTTACCGCCAAAATCAGTATGAGGTCAGTATTAAAAAGTAAATTCTTCATTTTACCCAAAATCCGATATCTAACTGTTATTCTGTCATCTTTTTTCCCTCTTTTCCAAACCGGAATAAACGCCACTCCTCCTTCTCTGCATAATGCAATAAATCTGCTCAACCAATCACAGCTTACCATTCCACGCATTGTAAACAATAATGCCATTAATGTTAATTATTTTTTAAATCAATGTATACCACTAGTCAACTAAATGAATATAACGTGGCAAAGATGAATGCTATGTATTAACTCAATAGATTTATAGAATTTTGAAAAAAAAAAAACTTTTTTATTTATTGCATTTTGCAGGTTTTATAATAAATCTTTGAAAATCAAGTTATGGATTTGAATTTTGTATGTTTTTATAACCTAAAGATGCTATATGAAAGTTTGTAACAGAAAATGTGGTTTTCATCTTGTCACTTTCTTGGTATAGAAAACACGCTTTTTCCAAAATTAGTCAAAATGGATTTATTGCGTTTTTGAACCAAACTCTTGATATATATTTCTGATCTTATTAATATGAGGTGTGGTTTCCCGGACAGAGTTTAGATTAATCCAGGACTAGGCCTTAGTTATATTAGGAAATTTCAATGCGAAGCACTGACACACAACAACACCTGCGTACAACCTTCTTCCTTGTTCCCCCAGGTTTCGTCCAAAGCCGTCTGGTTTGCCTCCGACGAATTGGCGCATCAACAATTTGATAGAGGTAATTAATGCACATTCTCTGATCAGTAATACTAGCTGTGAACATTTTGTACAACTGCTGGAAAGACTCTTGTATATTTATCAGTGCTGCTATGGCAACATGAAGGTCTGACGTATGGAAATAATCCAACATGTTTGTTGTTATTTTCCTGAACTGGCGCATACCTCTGACGTAAATGCATCGCGACGAGAGCCACTGTGAGCAGACTTTGCGTTTTTTCCCTTTATACGGGAACGTGACGGTAGATCGTTTTTAAGATTTCCACTCTGGTTTTACTTTTTAGCGTTTTTAAGCCCCAAAAATGCTGTCGCCGTGTAAACGAAAGGCACATCCGATAAAATAGTTTTACGTTTTCATCCTCAAGCGTTCAGGTGTAAACAGGCCCTCAGGCAGTTTAAACATGCATTTCAGTCTTGGATCAGGATAAGTCTCGTCTGGGAAACTGCACCTGAGTGTTTGGCGAAATATATTTTTCCTCCAAGTGAAACAAACACATTATTTAAATGAATGTGCATAGCTGGTAATAAATTGCCTCTTGTGGAAAATAAAGTTAAAAGTTGAGTATTTTTTTATTCCTAGTTTTAAAATTGGCAAGTATTACCCTGTCAACATTATACATGCATAAACTTATTTGCAACCCACGAGCATAAACCTATAATAAACAGCATTGAAAACAATCAATCAATGAACTAATAATCAATCATCAAAATCGCAAAAAGTAATCCACCATAACATAAATGAATAAATAATAAGTGCATAATAATAATAACTTATCTCTGTCTGCAGTGTAAACAGAATCTTCATCATTTATAAAAGAAGAAGAAGAAACCCTCACATCTCATCTTCTCTCCTCACAGATGAGTTTTCAAGACTGTACTCTTTACTGCAACTCACCATCAACTTCCCAGAGATCTTCAGTTTTGTGTGTGTGAAGGCCATACAGACTAAAACATTTGTTTCATGAAGTATGAAAAAGTATAATATATAGAAATAATGCAATATTTTCCATGTGAGAGAATAGTGGTGTTCTTTGTAAGGACAGCACACCGTGTGTTTTCTGTGCTTTACAGCCCTCTCACATCACATAAAAGAGCTGTACGCTTTTCTTAATGGAGACATAAAGCTTTTCAAAAGGTGTCTCTGTTTTAATGACCAGTATGTATCACCATAGACAGCGAGCCACAGGCCCACACAAACCTCCCGGTCCTATGAACCGCCACAATGTCAGATGTACTGCAAAGATTTGCTGGTGCACTGTGGTCTTTTCTTAACGTTGATCAAACGCTTTTGCCTGACCGTTCAGCAAATGAAAACATCAGGATTGTATTAAATCCTGCAAGGACTAAATGACACGGTTAATTGCCTCTGTCGGAATCGATCACCTTCAGTTTCATTGACATGAAATGAGAAATGACCTTATTTACGTTCTTAACACAAATTACTGCTCGCAGTGCGGACTATTCATAAGTGCACCTTATTTAAAACTATTTAAAACCTTTCATAAAATCCAATAACCTCTAAAGCAACTTTCCTTTTCAGCTGACATCACAAAGATCTTTTATTTTTCTCCAACCAGCACTTTCTCAAATAATCCCTAATGAATAAAATCTCAGTCAATGATTTGTTAAGGGCTGTTCACACTGTGGCTTGTTGGTTAGTGCTCGAATTATGGCAAAGATTATTGGGGGTCCCCTAGCTAAGCCCCCCCATCATTAGGGTCGCTGTGATTTTACAAAGTAAGAGGCGATCTGGTGTTCGAACTGAGGGGGTGAACTAATAATGTTCAAATTAAAGACGGTAGCAGTCAGGAAGTTGTTATAATACTTTTATAATAATCAGCAAGCAGTGCCGGTCTTTCCTATACGCAAACTACGCAATTTGCATAGGGCCCCGCACCACTAGAGGGCCCCCTTGATCTCAGAATTATTTAAAACCATTATATCAAAGAAAAATTATTATTATGTTTAATGAAAACAAGACGCTATAATTTAAATAATTTGCAAACTTCCGAATTTATGCGGGTTTTTAAAAATACTTAATGATTTCTTAAATCAGTGATATACTCGGACAACATGCAGGCAGTCTCTCAATCCGAAGGCTGCAGCCTTCAGAGGTCACATTTGTAGGCTGCATATGCGTCATAAAAACGTATTTCAGAATATTAACAATTATAATGTTGACTATTATTCTTAGTTAATGGTTAATTGTTATATTATGTTTATGACTTGCAAATGAAATGTTCATTTAACTTAAATAAATCAGGCTTGATGACGTAAGGCCCGGGTATACTTTTTTCCGCGTCCGCGTCCGGCTCGCGCGCGTCCGCGCAGCTTTCCGAGTATAGTCCCCGCGGCTACACGCGGATGGCCGCGTTCGACACTATACGCAATACAAATGATTTCTTATTCAAATTATTAGTCTAACAGGCTGTCAGGGCAGCACTGATTTGGAGACATTTACAGTACATTAAAACATTAGGATAGGTGAAGAAAAGTAACTGATCCACCATTGCAAACACAGTTTAGAACAAACAAGAAGACAACAAAGAACAGGAATCAAACAAACATGCTCCAGAGCTTTCTGTTCTTGGAAGAAGTAAAAGTTAAAGAAGAAAAACGATAGTATGTGTGCAAATGCTGTCTATTTCCCTTGTATAATTGTTTATAGTGTCTAAATATTTTCACGCGCATGCGCTGTTGTACGCGGACTGTACGCGCACTGTCTGCGCGGTCTCAAATTTTGGGCTGCACGCGGACGGTCCGCGCGGCCGGCCGCGGACCCTCTTGATGACGAAAATGACGTCATGCGGACGGCGCGCGTACGCGGACGTCCCTAGTATACTTTCGGCTGTATGCAGCACGCATATGCGACATCCGGAGGTTGCAGCCTTCAAATTTAGAAACGGCCGCGTGGATGACGCAGAAGAGTGATTTGGTAACGATGCGCATATTATATGCCCACCATTGATTTAAAACAAAGCTATCCGTCTGGGGCAGAATAAAGGGGAAAACGTGAAGCAAGGGAACAAGATAAAGGATTTGCGCGAGCAGATTACATATATAGTCAATGCAAAGACGCATCCACACGCGTCCTAGCATGGGGCGATGAAAATGACGCGAATTGGGTGACGCAATTGCCGCGAAAACACGCGCTTTTCCCTTTGAACTTCAAGAACGCGCTCTCGCGCAGGATAATTTGACATCATGAGAGAGAGAGAGAGAGAGAGAGAGAGAGAGAGAGAGAGAGAGAGAGAGAGAGAGAGAGAGAGAGAGAGGTAAGAATGGTGCCCACCTCGAGAAAACTTATTAGAAGACTTGAAATTTGTAAAGGATTAAAGTATAAGTCACTCGTTTAATTAGTATGTTAACTGGATAACACTGGATATAACTCATTGTATAGTTTAATAAAATAATGTATTTTGATTACACAAATCAAACCTAACTATATGATTGTTTTCAGCTGCTGACCAGCATAGGGAATCTCTATGGCTAATTTATAAGACATGTTGCTGATACAGTACTGTGTGTTGTACCTTATCTTGTTAATTGAGTCTTTTTGGGCATCTTATGCCTAGAATTATTCAAGGAGATTGATTCTTTTAACTTCCTTTAAAGTTTGATCAATTGTGCATAATGACATGTGCAACAAATGGATATAGGGTGTCAAACTCATAGATTTGCAATATTTAAAATCAGAAACTATTTTTAAAATATTTGGGGTCAACCTCTATGACAGCTTTAAAGGGACACTTCATCATTTTGCATCATTGAAAGAAGGAAGTGCAATATCTTTGTTGAGGGAGTGAGACTACAAACACCCCTTTTCTTTGTAAAATAGGCACCAAATTCTAAATGTATGTTACATTTCAACTACAAATATAACACTTTCAATAAAGATTAATGTTTCTACGGGTGAAATGCTCTTTTAAAGCTGAAACTTATCAAATCCTATCAGAGGTCCAGAATGTCATGGAAACACACCAGTGGCTTTGCTGTCATCAGTATTAAACATGTTACCCCTCAAAGTACCCCTCCCCACAGAGCCCTCCACCCACATAACAAATCCCAATTTAACCCCTGTGTATTAACAGTATGTATTTATATTCAATTTAATTTGATTCATTACATTCATTTAGATCAGGTTAATTTTTTAGTGCTTCTCACAACACATTTTAAACCAAAACAACTTATCAGCAAATACATGTTTCATGTTATAATCAGCAAGTTTATCAGTCAGGGTTTCAAAGTAATGTGCATATGGGAATAATATACAGCTATAAGATAATACACTATGTGGTTAGTTAACAACTAACTAACAGCAACATTGACTGGGTTTTACCCAGATACTGTAGCACAGGTACGTCTGTAAGATGTCTGGTAAAGATCTGGAGATCTGGAATACATCTGGTGTGTAAAAACATCTTATAAAGGAAAAGAGCTGCTTTACATACATTCTAAATCAAAAACGTCTTGCAGACATCTTCAATATGTCTATATGACATCTTTTAGGAGACGTCTCACAGACGTATTGCAGATGAGAAAACAATCTAAATAAGACATCTTGCAGATGTAAACGCAGACATCAAATAGACGTCTTCAAGATGCATGTGTGCTATCAGGGTCTGAATACACTGACAGAGGGCCCCTCACAAAGCTTTGCTTAGGGCCCCCCAGCATCTAGGACCGGCACTGTCAGCAAGATATGCTTTCCAGGCCAATTCATATGTATTTTGCGCAGAGCTGTCAAAATTAATGCGTTAATAACGTGTTAACGTAAATTGATTTTTACAACATTACATTTATTAACGTGCAATTAACGCAACACGCAATTTCTTAGCACGTTATTGGATAAATTAAGATGCAGCCTTAGACCGTAAATAGTAATCAAACATCTAAAATGAACCTTATTTGTATGTTTTTTGAGAGGTGTATCTAATACAAATGATGCGTGTCCATCCACTTGCGTGTTTGAGATTTTGGTTTCGTTTTTAAAACATGCAGGAATTAGAAAATAAAGCGGAGCACTTGCTTGATGTTAAAATAATTATTAAGAGAGATAAAAGTCAGGACCTGATTGATGTTTAAAGCGTTTTTAAGAGAGATAAGACATGAAAACGATTTTCCTCGCGCTGACTGACGGTACATTCACATGGGACGTAAGCGTTTACGCTTCCCATTTACTTTTAATAGAGACAGAGCGCAGCGCGTCATAACCTGAAAACCACGCCCACCGGGGGGGAAAGCAATCCAACAGTCTCCATTGACTTTGTATTGCAAAAGGCCGCCTCCTTGTCATTTCTGGCTTATAACAAAAAACTGAATAATGCCTAAAAGCTGCTGTGTGACAATATGTACAGCTAACAAGCCAAAGAACCCAGAAATAAGTTTTTATAACCTGTCGAGCCGTAAAACTCAGGAGAATAAAGTGGATCGCCGACTACGTTTCCCCCTATTGGACGCAGTTTTACTAATAGTAGTACTATGAAAAGTTGCCTGTTTCCATTTCTGTGTCTTTAAACGCTCGTTTTTTAAAGTCGACAGCTTTTGGATTGCTTTCCCCCCCGGTGGGCGTGGTTTTCACATTTGCAGAACTGCGCTCTGTCTCTATGGGTGACGTCATGCGTTGCCAAACTGAATTGTGGGTCCGTCGGCGCCGCTTCACTGCCGTTACTTGGGGCAGAAGTTGAACATTTCTCAACTTTTCAAGCGGGAACGCGTGCGTCAGCCAATCAGATCGCTTTATGCAAATAACCTAGGCAGAGCCAGCCAATTACGTTTATGGAAGACCAGAGCATGTGTTGCGGCTACTGTGATTGGCTGTTGGCCTGCTTCAGACAAGCCTTCCATCAAGTGTTAACGCTTACGCCCCGTGTGAATGTACCATAACACATCTGAAGCATGTACACAAAGACGTGCGACTATTGTATATACACACATACACAGAATTAAAGAAAGAAGTTTAATACTGATAATGTTTTTGACTTTGTATGTGCCAAATCTATTAATTTTACTAGTGATTTTAAGCTATGGATGCTGTGATTTTGATACTTACAAAATCTTAAACTAGTAAAATTAATTTTGCTGACTCTTTTGCTAATAATAAACATACATTTGCATAAAGCATCCTTATTTGTCCACGGCATGTCATCTACATATCTATCTTTATGATTGTAACACCACAACAGGTGAGTTCAGAATTAGCATGATGTTATTCATGTCCGTCAGTGTGGACTCTAATATAGTTATAGTTAGTTACCATCAAAGTGTGAACACCTCATTAAACTTTAAAGGAAAATTGCTTGCAAAAAAACAAGCTGTAATAGTTGACTTCACTATACTCAGACTTACACAGTGAGACTGCTGAGAGTTCACAGCTGAAAGTTTGGCAACACAAAAAAGTCTTTACATGCCTCCATATGGTTAATTTCTTCAGCTCTTAGCGACGATTCCCTGCTCCGGCGAACAATGCTGACGGTGAGATTTTTGGTAGCAAGAACACACGAGGCGCATATGAGAAATAAAACGATTGTTCTCCGGCATTGGCATTTAAAACACTTGTCGAAGTTTACGATCTGTGCAGGGGTTCAGGGTAATTGAGATTGCAATGCTGGCATTTCTTCATTATGCAGACAAAACAGCATTATGTGGCGAATTGGGAATGTAAACAAAACTATGACCTAAATTTTAAACTCAATCTCCAGAGTTTGTTACAAGCATTAAGTCTTTTATAAATGTAATGTTACCTATAAATATAACTTATATAACAGCTGCATGAAACTATATCTTATATTATCAAAAAATAATGCAGATACTTCAGTGAATCGTTTTGTTCATTTACATTAACTGTTAAAGTCGCACAAGTATATTTAAGACTGCCCTCCAAAATTAATGACCTCATAGTTCATGTGTGCAATATCGAAACCCTGGCAAAAAAAACATATGTAAAGTAAAATGTTAAGGGATTCCTCTCTAGCACCAGTAGCTTATGTTTTAAGGTTTTTTTCTTTAGGGGGAAGAGGTGAGGGGTAGGCGTAGGGGTATGAAATAGAATTGGAATTGGGCCTAAGACTTTAGTTGTACTACTGTATGTGTCATGCACTGGAAAAAGTTAATTCAACTTACTATTTTTATGTTTTGACCTGTGAATAGTTGATAAAACAAGTTTAAATTGTTTAACTTAATTTTTTAAGTTAAAGTAGCATAAAAATACTGTATATGTTGATTTGACAAAAATGCTGCATTTTTTACAGTGTGGGTTCAATCCCAAGGAGCACAAATACTAACGATAAAATGGACTTTGAATGCACTGTACTGTAAGTCGCTTTGGATAAACATGTCTGTTAAACGCATACACACTGTCAGAAAAGACTGCCAAATGGCCACCTTTCAAAAAGTACAGCTTTCCACCTAAACAGTTTATATTTGTAACTCGAATAATTAACTCAAATGGTACCAAATGATTACATACATATACCTAATGGTACATATTAGGACTTTTTTACAAGGATACTGCCCCAGCTAGGGCAAAAAGTAACGCTGGGTTAGATGTAACACGGACTGAAGGTTGAACGTTTTGTTTTTCCGGTATTTTTTCAAAAGATGATCTCCCATAAATTATTGGAAAGGAATAATGTTGTTCGAGAGAGTTATTCATGAACGAGTGTTTTGGTGGCATGCAGGGGCGTTGCTAGACATAAAGCTCTACTGGGGCACAGGCTTTTCTTTGCTTAACCCTATTCCAACACTGCAACAAGTACTGGGAAAGATAAACATGTATATAAAAATATTTAAGTATCATCTTCATTATACATTTTTTACATGTTTGGAAATAATGACAGGGTAATAATGAATTGGGTAATTACATTACATATAGATCTGTTTTGCCGCAATTATCTTTGTAAATTAATACACAAGTTAACTTCTAAAAAGTAAAATTGAGAATTACACCAGGGCACAAAAGATTTACACTGGGGCACGTGCCGCAGTAAAAGGGGTGTAGCGACGCCCCTGGTGGCATGTTAAGTAAATTTTTTCATCGTATGTTTTTTTTTCGGTTTCTTAGTTGGGTGTGTAAGATACCAAATCCAATGCTCTGTCATCTTAATCAGTGTCTTGTTGACTAAAACATCGCATCATTTTGAAATCTGTCTGCAGGTCTTAGCAACTTTTTTGTTAATATTTTGACCCAGTGGGGTTAATTGTAATGCTGTGTTACAGCTAATCCCTCAGCACTTACGATATGAAAACTGCTGACTTTAGCGTAATTCTTGCCGTTGTTTTAAATAGGCTACACATGAATGATTGCTGGCTGCTAACAAAATAAATGTGCCTGTCTTATCAAAAACCGTGTGTCAAAATGTATTTTTGTTCATATTTTTAATCTTCTAATATTTTTAATAAGGTCACGTCAAAGATTAAAATCATAATGAAATGAATGGCTAAAATCAGACTTTGATGCTCATTATCTCAGAATTTGATTTTGAGACTTTAGTATGTTTTTTTGTCATAATTGTGCTGCTTTTTGTCACATATTTAGACATTTGTATCGATTTATAATTGAACTATGGTTAGATGAGGGATGAATATACCTGTCTATTATAGACAGATATACAAACAATATCAATTTCAAGTACATAGACAAAATAGTATTGAAATATTTGCCTGCAAACTTAGTTTTTAGCAAGTGTAACAACTAACCCCCTGCCTGTTACAATTAACCTCACCTATGGGGTAAGTTGTAACGTTTGCACTTCTTTAGTGTAATTGTCCAAGAATGGTAAGTACTAGAAACAAACTTCAAATGTTCATTTGTAGCAGAGATTTGTGGGTTGCTTGTGTAAAAGTATAATTTATCAAACTCAAATATTTTTTGAATGACTGATCCAAAACCAAAAAGCGTGAGGTTGTGCCCCGCTCTCCCCTATAAGCACTTTACCCCCTAATTTGCATATGGGGAGGGGAACAGAAGCTATATTTGCATTTAAAGAGACACACACACAAAACAGTGCTTTTTTCATTGCAGCAACAAATGGTCATGTTCAACATCATATAAGGAAAGATCTGTGGTGTATTTTGAGCTGAAACTTTACAGACACATTCTGGGGATACCAGAGACTATTTTTATATGGCTGAAAACACCTAGGTTAGGGGCCCTTTAAATGAGTTGTCGTTGTAAGTGCGTATTTTTTCATTAAAGGGGCAATAAGTAGGATTTACCCCATCTAGTGGTGGAATTTTATTTTGCATTCAAACAAATAGTGCTCTCTAGCGCCTCCCCTTTCCAAATGCGTGTTGCAACTACGGTAGCCGTTATGTAATCGCTGATCTCCTTGTCCGTTGCAGCTGGTTCACGTGTTCTGAATGAAAACGCGTTGGTTGGCTAGTGCTTTTTGTCCCTCTCTGCTATTATAGTTTTCAATACGGCAGAACGATATGGATGCCTCCTTGGACTTTCCCGTTCAATGTAAGTAAAGAGGAGAAATTCTAAGCTTACAAAGAAAAGTCAGATCACTGCCAGAGGTCATTTGACACCAACGAGGACATATTTATGAATAAAGAAAGACATTGATTTTGATTAATAAAACAATTAAAACCCTACTTACTGTCCTTTTAATGTGTAAAATAGCAATGAAATTAACTTCGAAATGCTTCTTACCTTTTATGATTACAGTATGAAGTGCGCACACTTTGCCCCTGATGCCCCTGCTAAAGTCTATCATGATTTAAGCTGAAAGTACACTCTGGCTTTTGTCTATGCTACTGAATACATGCAGTGCATACTTTATATGCATAGACTGCACATGCATCTGAAAGTGTTGCACAAATTAGTGAGTCCACAATGTGGCGAGCAATCGTGCTTTCGTGACAATCGCCTGCGTTTACCCGCATGGTGTCCACTAATGCACACGTGACTACTGAAGTACACTTTCAGATTTGGAAGGCTGACAACATAGGCAGCTCACCAGGTTTAGGAAGAGAGCGAGAAGTATACGTGTTCCTGTAGCTCTACTATAGTGCACAAACATATAAAAATATAAAACCTAAATGCACGATAACTTGCATAAATGTCATTTTTTAAGTTTTCATCCTCTCATCAAAATGCAAATGATTTAATTCCAGACATGGCTGATTGGGAATTAAATTAGATTCAATCGAACATATGCTTTTGACCTCACTTTTTGAGTAAATACATTTGAGACGTCTAATTTTTCATCAAGCGAAACTCAACAACTCTGTTTACTGCCACGTCAGCCCCAATCAAAGTAATTATGAGCTACGGTAATGCCACAAACTGCATTAGTCTCTTTAAATATAACACCCAGGCTGTGAGAAATGCGCTCGTAAATGCGCAGATCTTTCCAGGTTCTGACGGATCCATTAGAAAGCTGCGCCCCGAAAGGCTGCATATTAAAGGCGGCTGGCGGGCGGCCTAGTTTCACAGCCGCCCGCTCCAATTCAGAGCTCGACAGCCGAGTCTCGGCGATTACGTGGCGCGAGGAAAAAACAAGCTGCCTACAGAATGTTCCCGCCACTTCTGAGGACACGCACAAGGGGAATTCTGGGAAGGGAAGAAATGTTTGACACAAAGCCCTCTCGGGGGATTAATGTAAGGTCTTTGAATGACGCTAAAATTCGACATTAATTTGATAAATGAACAGCGCACAACAGGAACTCTTACAAACAATCTGTTCTTGCAGAACATGGTCAGAGATTTGTTTTGTATAAAATACCAATTTGACTACTTGCTTAAAATAAAATGCAAGCTGAGTTCGGGGGGGGGGAATACAAAAACTAACTTATTGTATGTATATTTAATATTCAACTTTATGTATACAGCTATTTTTCTTTTTATTCTGTAAATTGTAACTCAACTCATTATAAACCTTTTGCGCTATAAATGACAAACTTCTTCATCTTGCAATAATTTTTACTTTTTCTGCTCAAATGATCAAACTGATAGTTTGATTGGTGATGCGTACATCTGCAGATGTAATATTTACCAAAGATGTCACACATTACATCTGCACGGATGAAGTCTCCATGCCAACTAATGAAACTTAATGCCATATCGTATTATGAGAAATGCAATGAATTTATGATAGATCTTTAATAGTTTTAGATTAAATGCACCGTCACTGAAAAGGGGATATACAGTATACTTGCTTACATTTACTATTTACATTTATGCATTTGGCAAATACATTTATATAAAAACGTTACAGTGTGTCCCATGGGGATCGAACCCATGACGACTTCTCTACCAACTGAGCAAAAAAAAAAAAACATGAACAATTATTTAAAAAAATGTTGGGTTCATTTTAAGTTTTTCTGGTCAGTAGGCGTAGCCGTCCGCCTATAAACTCCTAACCCGTGTTCTCTCTCTCTCGCTCTTCCTCTGACAGCTGCTTATTTAATGTGCCATCAGAGGTGCAATCTGGGACTCATTGAAAATCTGGGACACTTTAATGTAACGTATGGTAGAGATGCCTGTACAAGGGCTAATGACAAAAAAATCCCAAACGACCTTACAGGTGGCAACTCAGTCATAATTAGTTGGTGCGAAAGCGATGAAAGCCCTGACAGGTGTGACATCACTTCCTCTTTTGTCTGTGTGAGAAAGATAAAAGAGGAAACCGTGAAGACTCGATTCATCTCTGTAGAGGGACAAAAAAGCCAAAGGGAGGTGTCATGTGAGGGCAAAGATCATGAGATGGCTTGTAAGGGTTGATTTAATAATGTATGTAGTCGTGTTATTCACGTGTGCACTGCGTGAGGACAATTTTATTAGCAGTTACTCTTTCATAGCCTAAGGATTAGAAATATGATCAAAACCACAGTTATATTAGGCACATTTCAACTATAATTTAATGAAAGATAATACTTTACTGTAACTATGCCCAGTTAACAAGATGCCATACAAATACTCTAACAGCTTAATGTCTTGCAACTTCATAAAAAAATGACATTTTACATTTTATGCATTTGTCAGACACATTTATCCAAAGCATGTTCCTTGGGAATTGACCCATGACCTTTGTGTTGCTAACTCAATGCTCTAACAAGTGAGCAATAGGAACATCAGAATTCTAATGTGTGTCTCCTAATATTAAAACAAAGAAATCTTTAAAAAGCAAAGCAAAGCAAATCAAAGTGAACCATATACGATATAAAGGGTCAACCTTTAAAAAAATAGGTTTATACATCATCTGAAACTTACTCCTACTCTTTTTCAGAACGTTTTTTTTTCGAACATGGGTACCCGTTCACGTACACCTATCAGTGACCCCATATTCCTTGTATGGGCATTTCTCCCGAAAAAGCATGCCCACACGTCAATCAGCATAAGAGCGAGAATGACGAGGACGCTCATTAGTATTGTTCCTTTACAGCTTTGTTTTATATTAAAACTCAACAATGGCACGAAAGATGTGTTTTGTTGGCAATCGGCACGTAAGTGCTTATAATGTAAACAAATCGAACGTGTAGTAAATCATTGGTTTTCCAGAAATAGTGGGATGATATTTTGCATATGTGCTCTTCTCAATGGACGCTTCTGGGATTTCGCTACAGCTGATCTGTCTTTTATAAATCTGACAAAACTATATCTAACTTCGGAGATAGGAAAGATTTAATATTACTCTATAGATAGATACTCAAGATTAGCAGAAACAGCGTGTGTTATGTGAGATTTAAAGGTAGAAACATGAAGTCCTTAGCACTGCATTCAGTTACAAAAACAAAAGTTTTTGCTATATGGGTCATTCTACAGAAAAGGTGGAATTCGGGTGATGGAAATCTGCTTAAATGAACTTCTTTCAAAACACCCAAAACTTCTATAATAGTATTAATTAACTTAATACCCCGCAAAACGGGGAGCTTAATCTATGTTTAATTCTTAATACATTTTAATAAAGAATCCATGACGTTGTATCTTCAATACCTGACAAAATGAGAATATAGTAAAGATAATGAATATGATAAAACTTATAAACTTAAAAATTTTTCCATCTTGTTTTGTTTGTATGCTTTTAAGTTGGTCAGTTAAAGGAATAGTGCTTAGGAAGTACTCATTAGAGAAGACGGTAACACCAATGACAATTTACAGAAATAACTAATATTTTAACAAAATGGCTGCCATTAGCCATGTGCCATTTCATCAGAGATGTAACAATCACATACTTATTCAGTATAATGTATTTTTATGTAAAGATTAACACTCCCAGCTATAAAAAAGAGTAACACTAATGACATCCAAAAATCTTATCTCAAAAATTCTTAGATATATCATGATATTTTAGACAAATAAAGTAAGACATCTCACAAACCTTTAGCCTTCCTCCACTGCACTTCTTCCACTGACCTCTTGACCCATGAAAAACTTCAAAGAGCTGATGCATTGTTTCAAAATAAAGGTGCTTTGGGTAGGGCAACACCAATGACATAAATTTGGGGACAACTATTTATTTTATATTATTCATATTAATAGTGTATTTTTACCATTTCAGTGTTGTAGTAAATTCTTACAGGGTTAAAGGTAAATGTAAATTAGATTTGTTTTATAAAAAACATGGTTTAAAATAAGTACACAGTTCAACTTCCATGTATGATCAAAGGGACAAGGCAATTTTCAGGACCAGACATTTAAAAAAAAGTTTAAAAAAGGAAAAAAAAGAAAATTACATAAATAAACTCTCTCATCATTTTTAGGACAGTCTATATTTATTAAAAATATATCATTATGGGATTATTGGGTCAAATTAAATGATTAAGGGGTCTGCAAAAGCAAGGGACAAGCATTTCCACCTTTTTTGTAGAATGACCCATATTTACATTAGGAAATTTAGAAATATCTTAATGGAACATGATCTTTATTTAATATCCTAATAATTTTTTGCCTACAAATTAATAATTTTGACCCAAAGGGTTTCTAGTTGTCTAATTGACAAAATTCGCCATCTTATTCACTTCAATTTGCGATTAAAAAAGGAAACACAACACACACGTCACTACGGCAAGCCGCAGGTGTCCGACCTGATGACTGTCTTTCACTCCGATCTCAACTGCAAGGGGACAACATCGCCGATTGGTCTGTGCAGTGCCGTATGAACTCGAACAAGATACAAAACTTTGGCTTGAATGTCACATCAATAGCTTTTGCAATGGGACGATGGGCGAGTGACCAAAGCATTCGATAATGACATCATTTAATGCTATTTTCATTATCAAATATTATTGATGAAGTTGTTGCCGACCTACT
Organism: Misgurnus anguillicaudatus; assembly: GCF_027580225.2. NCBI lineage: Eukaryota > Metazoa > Chordata > Actinopteri > Cypriniformes > Cobitidae > Misgurnus > Misgurnus anguillicaudatus. The sequence continues at coordinate 46,930,531 of NC_073339.2, forward strand.
GATCTGTATGTTGAATTATGAGAATTTCCATGTTTGGGTGAACTATTTATATAAAGAAGTGTTTAAATTATTATAAAAACTTTTCTAAACAATACCTGTCGCTATAATCCCTTAATTTTTCTTATGTTCTCTCACAGTTTATTGGCCCTGCTGTACGTTTCCCATTAGAAAGCAAGCGATCAGAGATGGAAATATGTGCAATTACAGTAAGCAGAATAATTAAAGAGGAATGCTTATGTTCAGTAGAGATTTCACAGTGAAATCGGCACAGATGTTTTTAATCAGAAAGCGTTGGCCCGTAAAACTCAACATTTCTTACGCCGACGATCACACACGTTTTTTTCAATCATATATAAAACGCATCACTGAGATTATGGCTTTTATAGAGACAGTTATTGTGTTAATGTTGTGTGATTAAAGTGCAGGATCTTTTTAGGGCACCTAAGGCTGTGAGTTGCACTGAATTTATTTAAAGTGTTTATTGGAAATGTGCTTTAATAAAACAAATGCAACACCAGCAATATGACACTAGCGTTCAATGAACAGTTCGCTTTTTAAATAACAATCAGAATAAACGGTTTGTCCTCCAAGAATACAGTTCAATAGTCTAATGTGTGTGTTTATATAGGCATGCAGAAGACCACAACATCATAACAATATAGCATATATAACACCCAAGCAACCAATTCAATTTTATTTTCATACAAAGTGTGCAAAATTGTGCCAAAGCAGTTTTACTGAAACTAAAAATATATTTCACCCACAACAACCCAGAAATCTATTAACAACACCTTGACACATCTCCCCGGTATAACGTTCAAAGTTTAAACGTTTATGCAAAACTTTATCAGCTAACATCTACAAACTGACCCACAGCAACCACACAAGATGTGTGTGATATAGAGCAGGAGATTTCAGTGACAGGTGATTGACAGGTGTCTATCATCTGTCTGCACAGGTGTTAAAAGATTCAATGTCCAAAGGTCCTCCTGCAAAATACAGCCGTCAAAGTGATGGGCTATGACTTATTTGAGACAGATTTAAACTAAGTTTGGTGAAAGTGTGGTTGTATATTGATGACGTATATATAATAATAAATATGTAATAATAATAATAATAACAAAATGAGGTGTGGTGGCCAAATTACATTATGCACATAAAGTTTTAAGGGTCAGAGGTTTGGAAGAACCCTTAAGCCGGGTTTATCAATACAATGCTGACTTGCACATACTGCAATAAAACTGTTTGGGTAAACTGAGGCTCTTGATTTTAATAAATGGACAAGCCTCTTCTTATCCTCATAATTACCCGAGTATTTTACTACCAGGTCTGGCATATCTCCCAGAAATCTCCTGCTCTGACATACTGCATATTGGATACTTAATTCATGGGCATATTTTAAAATATCTATATATCTAAACTTCGTATCTGAAGTACAAATTCATCCGGTCATACAGGCCAATGTCTGTGCATTTGTCAATTGATAAACTAAAACTAGCACTTCAAATTATACTGTAGGTTCATTCCATGAATCCCCATCGACCCATGTTTAATATTAACATGTTTAATACTGATGACAGCAAAGCCCCTGGTGTGCTTCAGTGACATGCTGGACTTCTGATAGGATTTGATAAGTTTCAGCTTTGAAGCTGTGCCAGAGGTTCACCCAAAATATTTTAAAAAGAGCATCTGAAGTCTGACACTCTATATGCATTTGTTGCACATGTCATCATGCACAATTAGTCAAAGTTGTTTACAAAGGGCTTACAAAGAATGGTGTGAAAAGGGAAAAACATCCAGTATGCGGCAGTCTGTGGGCGAAAATGCCTTGTTGATGCTAGAGGTCAGAGGAGAATGAGCCGACTGATTCAAGCTGATAGAAGAGCAACTTCTTTGACTGAAATAACCACTCGTTACAACCGAGGTATGCAGCAAAGCATTTGTGAAGCCACAACACGCACAACCTTAAGGTGGATGGGCTACAACAGCAGAAGACCCCACCGGGTACCACTCATCTCCACTACAAATAGGACAAAGAGGCTACAATTTGCACGAGCTCACTAAAATTGGACAGTTGAAGACTGGAAAAATGTTGCCTGATGATGATGATGATGAAGGTCTGATGAGTCTTGATTTCTGTTGAGACATTCAGATGGTGGAGTCAGAATTTGGCGTAAACAGAATGAGAACATGGATCCATCATGTCTTGTTACCACTGTGCAGGCTGGTGTAATGGTGTGGGGGATGTTTTCTTGGCACACTTTAGGCCCCTTGTGGCAATTGGGCATCGTTTAAATGCCACGGCCTACCTGAGCATTGTTTCTGACCATGTCCATCCCTTTATGACCACTATGTACACATCCTCTGATGGCTACTTCCAGCAGGATAATGCACCATGTCACAAAGCTCGAATTATTTCAAATTGGTTTCTTGAACATGACAATGAGTTCACTGCACTAAAATAGCCCCCACAGTCACCAGATCTCAACCCAATAGAGCATCTTTGGGATGTGGTGGAACGGGAGCTTCGTGTGCTGGATGTGCATCCCACAAATCTCCATCAACTGCAAGATGCTATCCTATCAATATGGGCCAACATTTCTAAAGAATGCTTTCAGCACCTTGTTGAATCAATGCCACAGGCAGTTCTGAAGGCGAAAGGGGGTCAAACACAGTATTAGTATGGTGTTCCTAATAATCCTTTAGGTAAGTGTATTTTAAGTTCTCGCTCAATGACAATAATGTTAAACAAAACTGGATTAAGAAAAATAAGCAAAATAAGCTTTACATTTCCAGGATGATCCACATTCACCTAATTACCAAGCAATGTAAATTGGTCCTAACAACAGTGAAGCATTACTTTTTCAAATGTCTATCATTGTATAATGTGTACTCTGCATGCACTGCGCATTCTGTTCCAAACCCAGACATTTATACCTCTGACACGTTTACCGGCGCTACACCGCTCAACAGTTTTGACATCAGCTGACCCAGGGTCAGTTTATGATGGACTCATTCCTGTCAGGGTGTCTTGACTCAAAACACAATCTACTATTAGCGGTGCAAGTGCAGGACCCTGGGCACCGGGAGACGAACAGCAAGAATTCACTTAAGTGTAAATCTGTGGCTCCTACAGGATCTCCATCACTGCTAACCTCTCCACAGTATCTGCATACCCGAAGCAACCTCATAGCCACGAGGAAAAAGCACTGCTGTGTTTTAAAAGAATAAATGTTTATGCCCTTTCCCGAGGAAGGGAATGCTAGTTTCCCTAGAGTTTTAGGATTTTATACAGGATTTTCCCAACCAAATAAACAAACTGTGTGACTGTTTCTGTAATACATTACTGAGGCAAAATTAATATCTAACATATGTATGGGCTTGTGCATCCAGGTACAGCTCTATAAGGCGGTTTACTGGACAGGGTTTATCCTAGTTACAGACTAAAGCTCATGTTTGAGTTGCCTTAATTTAAAATACCTTGTACTTCCAAGTAATTGTTTTGGCCATTTTACCTTTATTTGACAGACAGTGATGTAACGAAAGGACAGAGTGGAGAAAGGACCTCAAACTGGGATTCGAACTCGAGTCGCCGAAGGTGAGTTCTCACTGTCCACTACATCATTGACTCTGACTGCCATATCTTAACATGTATCATTGCCATTGTTTTGTCTCAAGATGCACACATACAAATCTCAACCCAGTATCACGCTAAAGCGTGTAATAGACACGCTGGTCCACTAGAGGATGCGTGTCAATGTCACGCTTTGCCTCCTCTAGGCGTGAAAATGACACGCATTTATGAGGATGATAACCAATAGGGGGCGATAATTTCTTATTGCCAACAACTTCAACAAGAGAAGCGACGCAGTGATATGCGTTCTCTGGAGCTCCATGGGTAAGGCTTTCTTGGAAATTTGGTGATTAATGTTACTAAAATTGAGTAAATCCTGTGTTTATGTTAAGTCTTTGTTGCAACGTTAGCAATATAATATCACCGCTAAGGCAACAGACAAGTCAGTGCACGCGTTTGGTCAGAATCCAATTGGCTCATATTTAGGACATAATTGTTTGTTCAGGTGCGGTCATTTAAGAAATCCTGAAGTTGGTGCAGCATAACATTTAATTTGCGTGTGTGGACTATGGAGTTATCTATAGTGGTTTTTACGTTACTAAGGTCAGAAACATTATTGGATGACTGTTTGATAATCAGCTAATGTATTAATCACAGAAAGCTGCAGTGACTGCATTATATTATGTTGCTAAACAGTTGTTCTAGCGTTTTTAAACCAGTAGTTTTATTAATTTCGCGCGGAATACAGTTCATGAAATAAGCTCTAAATGAAAAAAATAACCGTTTTAAGTAAATAATTGTGTTCATTGTAAATCTGCTCATCTAAACATACAAGGCGGAACCAATCGATCACAGAGAGCGATCGCTGCTGACACCGTCAGCAGCACTTACATTCAGATTACAATAATATTTCACATTATTACATTCAGATTACAATAATATTTCACATTATAAGTGTTTTTATATCAAATAAATGCAGCCTTGGTGAGCAGAATACATTTATTTAATTATTTAATATTATTTATATAATAAGGCTAGTTTGTGCAGTTACATTTATGTCAATTGATCGTTAGAAGGGATTAAAATTGATTGTGTTATGTTCTGTAATTGTTGTTAATAAATCTTTCAGAAGAAAGTGTGTAAAAGTTTGACTACAGTAACCATATCTAACCAAGCTTCATGTACCAAGATAATTATTTCATTTATTTCTCATCAGATCAACTGTTCATTTATGCAGTTTTTGCTTTATTTATAGGTAGCATAACTGTTACCTTTTTGTTTACAGTTCTGCATATATAATATGACAAACCTAGGAGACTTTGCTGTAAGAGAATTAATCATGTTTTTGTTTTCTTTTCTCAGGTCCGGTCAGGACCCACCACCCTTCCCTGTTCACCCACAGTTTATACTTTTTCTTAGAAAACCAACGGCTCTTTTAAGAGCCACTTCAATAGACCCTTTTACAGCCCACGTGATCAAATAGCCTGCGTGCGCATTTTGGCAACGGAAGTGATGTTATCTCCCAGTGGTTCTAACGTGTAAGCAACTCAGAAAGTTTATTAAAACGATTTCCCCACATCAAAACGTCTGGTTGTAGCATTTGGTTGCACTAATATAATATATGTTTAGTATTTGGCCATCTTCTAACGTCTTCTATCCACTCCACTATAGTACACGGATTTGGTAACTGTGTAGAAGATAAGTCAACTTTTTAAACTAACTTTCTCTGTCTGTGTTGCTTCACTGCTGATTCTTGCCGTGCTTCCGTTGCCAAACTGCGTGCGCATACGTTGCCACGTCATCATTGTGTACAAACAGTAAAAGGGTCACTCACTCACTCACTCTTTCGCAAGCTTCTCTGTTTTCAAGTATTGTAATTTTATTCATTTTACTCTCTCTCTCACTGTCCAAAACACTTATCCTATGCCTCTTTGTCTGACCAATGTAGTATTGTTGAAATGGCTGCTGAGCAAGACAGAGGGAGAGCAAAGGGTGTTATTTTCATAGCAGACATGCTTCTTGCTCAAATCAAGGTGAGTATATTTGTTGAGATTGTGTTCTTGCAGTATTGTGATAATTCTAAAGTGTGCGATTTAGAGTGCAATAATTGTGTGAACTGCTCAAGAGTTAACTGTATTTCAGTATTACCATACAAGGCACACTTTCTTTTATGCAAGGCAGAGGAACCCAAGGGCAAAGCAACAGCCATTAAAGGGAGTACATTTAATGTCAGATAGGTGGAGAAAATGCTGAAGGAGGTCCACTACTAAAAAGAAGCAGAAGTGAAGAGATACAAAGCTTCAGCTACAGGTATCCATGTTCTACCAGATTATTTGTGATTTGTCAGCCTCATTTTTTCTAAGCTATATTACTGTGCCCATTGTTAATGCTTTCTCACAAATTATTGAACTTCTGTTTTCAGTCTGTTTATTGCCTACAGTGAGACCTCCACATTTCTGCACTTGTGATCATGCAAACATCCAGTGTAGGGCACTTCACCTGCCCGGCATGTACACCCAACAATGCTTGCTCTTTGTGCAGATGGCAACAGAAAAACCTACAGATTCCGTCAGTCAAAAGAGTAAGTTCTTTTACTCTTGTAGTTTTAAGGAAAAATAAACTTTTTGATTTAAATCCATCATTTGAAATGTGTAATTTTTGCTTTATTAAATAGTTAATGTATCCCAGCTGTTGTGAGCTTATATAATACGTAAGGAATATTTGACAGTGGGCTGCTACGCAGCAGGTGTGCATTATTTTCAAATAATTTAAAGGACTGGAGTCAATTATTCTGCTTATACCACAGTTACCACAAACATTGCTTTGGGTATTTTAAGACATTTGGCAGGTTAGGTGTGCGTTTTACAAAAATAATCATTTGGATATGGGAATGTGTGCTGGCACCCAAAGTGGCTAGTTTAATAGCTTGGTCATTCATTATTACATATCAATTTGTCACCCTGACTTTCAACTAGTTTGTGTACCTGACTGGAGTAGAGAAAGCAGAAGATTAACTTTTTAATGCTCCATGAATCTTGAAAAACCCTTAGTTTAAAAGTAAACCTTTATTGTCTACAATCATTATAAAGATGCCTGTTGGTGTGATGTAATTTGAAACTAACAGAAAAGTAAGCAAACTTGATGAAGAGGGCCTTGAGGTGGTTGTTTGCAGACACCGAGTGCTACTCAAAGCTCTTAATGTGCCGGGGAGTAATATTTTCTTATCCACCTATACCTGCAGAAGGAGCTTCAAGCAGCCACAAACGGAGAGTTCTTTTGAACAGATATTGCTTGCAAGTATTGGCCATACCTTGAGAAGGCGTCAGTCTCCATGTTGGAACTCAGACCTTTACTGCAGATGAGACCTTTCCTTTCTGTCATGCATGCCAAGGCTCATTCAACCAAGTGTCAGGTAATGCATATTCTTTATCGTACCATCTGAAACTGTATTTGTATTACTTATTAATACACTGTAACTGTTTATGGTTGTAATATAGGTGTCACACATTTGTTAGATAATCTGGCAAAAATCAGGAAGGTGCTGGTACAACTGCAGTTGAGGAGGTCGAAATGGTCAACAGCTACCTGTCTCGTTGTGGCCTCACAACCAAGTATCTAATTGATGCCTATTTATAATATTTTAGGAAACCTGTCTTTATTTTTTCACTTTTTTATTCTTTCTGTCTAGTACTTTGGGATTGCATAAGAGTAAGCTGTAACTGTTCAAAGTACATAAAAAATTGGCATGTAGTTCTCTCTTAAATTTTAAACTCAATTGTCAGTTTCTGGATTAATTGAAATACCACAAGCATTAATGGGACCTTTCTTCCTTCATCACATACATGTCTTGTTAATAGCCAGGAATGACATGCTAACTGTCCATGCTATTGGGTGGAACCAACGGAAGCAAGAAGGCCTTCAGCATTATCCAGCAGATACATCAAGGTCTTATATTATGACTGAGTTATATAGACACAAAGATTTTTCTCACTTTTAAAGATTGCAAGGACAAACATATTTTTATGGCATTCTTTCAGAAAGGCTGAGTCTCAGAGACGGGAAGATTTGAGCAGTGAACTGGGGTGTCCTGAGAACATTGTGAATCAGTGGGTACAAGATGTCAGACAAAAGGCTACTGATGGTAATGTATTTTATGGACATTATTGAAATTGGTTTACAATATTGCAGTGTGATAATCAATGTTGTAACTGAGAATCTTTGGGATGTATAAGTATTTAAGTAAAGGTATGTCCTGTTTTAATCGCAATAAACTTGTGTCCTTGTAAACAACTTTGAGACATTAATTTGATTTGGGACATGTACAGCCTAAAAGACATCATAATCATTTACTTGTATTATTTTTTTTGCTTTAGGATTTGGTAGGTACCAGATGTGATGACCTACACAACCTTCAGAAATGAATTGAACAAATGTTTCTTAGTCTTCATCGAAAAGCCAGCCTTTATAATCACACTGGAATGTTGATAACTCATCTAAAACATTTAGTCATTTTTGTTGATTGCAGTTATACCAGGGGTATGTTGAATGCTGTATTCTGATTGGCTGAGAAATGTTCTGTGGGTATGCATTAATTTCTGATAACTGCACACCTAACTTGTCAAATGTCTTAAAAATAGGCACCAGAGCAATGTTTGTGGTAACTGTGGTATAAGAGGAATAATTGACTCCAGTCCTTTGAATTATTTGAAAATAATGCACACCCACGGGGCATCCAGTTGGCGTCGTGCCTCATTGCACCAAATGTGCTTTTGCACCAAAAGTGCTTTTGAGAGAAACAACAGATAAAGAACAAACATAATATTTTTTGTCTGTACTTTTAAATTATTGAATGACACAATTACAATATTCATTTTAATTTTACTGCTACTCTAAAGATTTAGTCCATTATTTTTCATTAGGGTGATGTTGAAACTAGGTCTTCAGCAGGCTTACACCACATGTGATATAAGGAGAATTATTTAAAGGCTCATAAGCAGCAAATAAATGTTTCTTATATAGATATAAAGATAAAGGGAGACAATCTTTACTATGTGAGTGTTTCTTTTTAACCTCTCATAGCCGACTTTCTGAATCAAATATTTTGCACCCTGCACCAGATTATGGGCTGTACATGCACTGCTTTTGTTTTGCTTGCTTTTCAGAATATACCAGTCAAAATTGTGTTTAAGATGTTGTTATTTGTGTGACTTCAGAATCCAGCAACACCCTCACCAAGAAGATTTCAAAAGTGCGCCTTCAAGAAGCAAAGATCATTGTGATGAGGGAGATGAGACACCACTGCACCGCACCTATCTCAGAAGCCTGGCTAGGAACATCAGGAAAATGATATCAGAAATGTCTTCAGGCAAAAACAGTGGTAAGAGGTTAACTTTTATTACCATCTTGCAATGATACATGCCATTGGTTTCTATAAATAAGGTTTACAAAAGTCTCAAGACACATGTTAGTTTTACATTCTGAAATCAAGTTCCTTTGTCATTTGGTGATAAAAATCACAGCTAATCTAGATGATTAGACACACTGAATAGCAAATACGACAATAAAACCCCACTCATTTTTAGATCCTGAAGTGTTACGTTATAGTTTTCTTGTGGTTGGATCTTAATGATCTGTAGTTCTTTACATAGAATAGAAACAAAGAAAATCAAGACACAATGAAAGCATGGCAATTGTTGTATATAGTTTAGAAAGGAGTACATGGAGGTATTTAGATTTATTTCCTAATAGTATAATGTAATTAGTAATACTAATGTGAAATCTTTAGGAATATAATTGGACCTTCATAATGAAAGCAGTATTAACATAATGTACAAAATAAGCCTCAAGTAAAACCTCTAAGTATTTTCATGCATCCCTTCAATTTTTTCCTTTTAGGCAGTTTAAGTGAAGAGTGTCATCGCTGGCTACTGTGTCGTCTTCAGAAAAGGCTTGCAGATGTAGAGAAGTTCCAAGTTTGCTCAAGTTACAGCCAGGCTTTGGGACGGTGTTCTTCGCTCCCGGCCCCGGGGGGCCGGTGTCCTGCGGACTTTGGCTCCAACCTTAATCAAACACATCTGAAAGCTAATCAATGTCTTCATGATCTCTAGAAAATCACAGGTACGTGTGTTTGATTGGGGTTGGAGCTGGGCTCTGCGGGACGCCGGCTCTCCGGGATGGGGAGTGAAGAACACTGCTTTAGGACCAAATGCTGTTTCTCTGCTGGAGGATGAGCCTGAGGAGATACTGGAGGACCACAAAGAGCTGGATTATGAGAGTTCAGATGACATTTTGGATTTGGAACTCTGAACTGGTGTATGCATTTAGACTGTGTGTCACACTGAACTGCAGGTGTGTTTCATGGAAAACATAAAACTATTTGGAAATGTAATGGATGTCTGATACAGTGCTTTTATTTTAGACAACCGTTTCCTGCAGTCTGTAAGCAACATTAGCCTCATAGATTGATGGGAAACTACTGTTAAATAAGTTTTTGTATGATAATCCATATCTCCGTTTACAAGCAGCAGGTTAGCTATTAGGTTTCCCCTCCACCTCCGATGTTTCACAGACTACTCCTACAGTCAACTGTGTTGCTACAACTTGCAAATGCCACAATCCTCTTGCAGTGGTTACTTCACCAAACTGTGCCCATATCATCTTGTCAACATAATGACATTTACTGTAGAAAAATGTGCAAATCTATTTTGCCTGTGTTACATATGTTACTATTATTGTTATATAGTTTTATACTGTATCAAGTTTTTTTCACAGTGATTGTGGATACTTTTGGAGTGAACTAACTGTATGTCATTAGATGAAATACTTTACATAAATGACTGATCAATAACCTACCCATATTTGATGCATGAGTTAATACTGTTGTTACCTTTTCAATGAAAGGAAATGTTTTACAATGCCATTTTCTTGAGGTAATTATTAAACTGTTTCATATATGTACCTGCAAAATTGTTTACTTTTCCCTGTTTTGAAAAAGAGATGTAAAACTGCTTTATTTATTTATGCCTTAAAAATATATGATAGTTTAATACAGGGTAAATATTAATAAAAACGTGTTAATTAGTTAGTATATACAGTTGTGTTGTATTATTTATGGCATAGTTGTTATAATTAATACAAGTTTTTCATTACACTGCTGCATAACTTTGCTCTAGATAATAGTAGGGTATTAATACTAGACAGTTCAAAGATGATTAACTTTTAAGTTATGTATACTATAAATACATATATTTACATATAGTATGTGTGAATGCTTTTGGTCTTTGATTAAATGCTTGTCAGCACGGGAAAATGCTTTGTAAATAAAGTTATTTTTATTATTTGCTGTGTTTTCTGTATTAAAACCTAAAAGTTAGACATACTAAACTTAACCCAAAGAATACAATAGGATAATTAGACCCTAAAATTTCTCTGGAGTGTTGTTTCTATTAGTAAATCAGTGATGGTGACCAGTCCGACTTGAGGGTGTAGCAAACACCCCGTAGCCCAGCCAAACGGATAAGCAATGGATGGATAGAAATAAATAGCCAGCCCCTAACATTTAGTGCTTAAATTTCAATCTGAAACACAATTATAAATAATGACATTTTAAATGATTTCTTAGCAATATCAGTATCTTTTCCCCCCAATACGTTTACCTTACTTAGGCCTATATGTGTCTGTGGTCAGGCTGTTAGCTTAGCAACTAGCATGAACTCGTTTGAATTCTTACAATATGTTTTATTGTTTGGCAATAGCATGTCTGTTAGAAAGTCACTTTATACTATAGTTCTTTTGAAAAGATGTAAACAATATAGGCTACTGGTCCAGAGGCACTTCCTGTTTCAGTTTGTGACTGTTATTTTACACATAGGCTATATCATTATCTTTAAGATGTTTGTTTAACTTTTTGACTCAGTTCTATATGTTCTGTTGGTTGTAATTTATCCCAACATTTATCTAGTGTTAAAAAACTGAAACAGGAAGTGCTTCTGGACCACTGTTTACATCTTTTGAAATGGTCTATTTACAACCCTAGTTTGCAAACCTAAGAACTACATATTTAACAGTCTATATTACACTGCAACAGGGAAATTATTTGTAGTGTTTTTCATGTCTGGAATATTAAACCCTAATGGAAAAAACAGCATAGACCAGCATAATTCCCATGCTGGTTTGGTGCTTGTTTAGCTGGTCACCAGCATACCAGCACCAAAACACAACATATAGCATGCTGTTCTTGCTGGTATGACCTGCATGGGATTGGTGGTGGTATGCGATGACCACCAGCACCAACCCAGCATGGGAATTATGCTGGTCATCAGCAAACCAGCACCAAAACACATCATTTCCCTGCTGGAAAAAAACAGCATACCAGCATGAGTATGCATTTAGGGTTATGCAGAAGTGAAGCACAATAGTGTTGTCAGAATTAATAATTATACATGACAGCAAAGTGAAATTTAATTTGTATCACATTTTGTGATGCTATCTAGTGATCACACCAAACAGTACTCCTCATGATGGAAGAGTTCAAGGGCTTTGTAAAACAGTTCGTCTCATCATTGTAGTCCCTTTCCTTTTCTGAATGATGAGACTCACATATATGCATCATTTTTATAGTTCAGAGGTCAATATATCAAAGCAAAGCAACTGTATATTTGGTTTAGTCCTATGACAACATTTTTAATTTCACTCTGCCCACTCAGCCCTTGTATCACACATTTCAAAGACATGAAATGGTCCAGTGCATTTGTCAGACATAGTATTCAATTCCTTAATGAATTTTTTTCTTATTTGAATCAAACACTACTGTGGGCCTCATAACAGTGTCATTATAGATGGCCCTCAAAGCAGCAACAGTTGAGGGGGGCTGATCACATCCCAATTAGCTTCAAGTAATGTACTGCAGAACTCCAGGGTCCATCCTCTTAATTTTATGTCTGTCTGTTTGGGCTGTGCACATATGGGTAAGTGGTTATTTTCAGAATCATCATCTAATTTAAAGAGCTATTATATGACACACTGATGTTTTAAAACTTTTCTATTGCTCAGAAGTTCACAATGCATTTGGCAACATTTAAATGATGGTGTGATTACTCAACACCTTATGTATTGTTGGTTTATATACTGAGACTATTTCTGGTGCACTTATGTATTGTTGTTCTTGTGTTGCTCTTAATGCTACCTCATTTGTAAGTCGCTTTGGACAAAAGCATCTGCAAAATTATTAAATGTATAAACAATTACTTATTTCCCACCATCAATCTTCAAGTAAAAAAAGCTTTGTATAGAGTTGTCTATCAACATTAAAAATTGAGGTGCTCTAAACCACATCATTTCCATTGCTTGATAGATAAAATGTGTAGGTAAAATATGTGATCAATTAGAATGGATGATTGATTTGTTTTTTACAACACAAGACAGGCAGAACAAAATATCTTTTTTCTAGAAACTAAACAGTTTTACTATAAATAATACAAGGATCAGCAGCTATGGATGTTTTTTATTCTCTGAGCAAATACATTTTATGTTGTCTTGAATGTTCACCAAGTAGACTTTTTAATAAATAGTGTGTGTGTGAAAATAAAGAAACCAATGAATTCCTCAATGTTTATTGAAAAAAGTAAAGTAAATAGACTCACTGCACTTAACATCATTACATCACAGTAGGATATAACATCAATTAAAACAGTTAAATTGACAATAATTTGGTTGCAAAACAGTTTTAACAGTATTCAGTATTAATATCCAAAAAAGAGCAAAAAAAGCAAGTGAAAGGAGGAGCAATAAAAGGGTCCAGGAAACAATGGTTTGTTTAAAACATAAAAGAAAAACAAGTTACACAGAGAAAATAATAGTGCTTCTTATTGTATCAGGTCCCCAAGAAGATGCCGAAGCACTAACAAGTGTCCCCATCCGCCACCCACTCCAATGGCCACTTCTTTTATCTGTAACACAAAAAGAAAAAATGCAATTACATGTTTGGTTGGGCAAATAAACTGTAGACACATTAAAGGAGAACACCACAGTTTTTCAATATTTACTATGTTCTTACCTCAACTTAGATGAATACATACATATCTTTTTTCAACGCGTGCACTTAGTCTTTGTACAACGCTTCTTGAATGTGTTAGCATTTAGCCTTGCCCCATTCATTCCTTAGGATCCAAACAGGGTTCAATTTAGGAGCCACCAAACACTTCCATGGTTTCCACACTTTCCATGTTTTGTTTTGTGCCACCATACTTACTCGTGTAACTACTCATGTAAGAGTCTTTAAATATGGAAAACATGGAAGTGTTGTGGCGGCTTCTAAATTCATCCCCGTTTGGATCCTAAGGAACGAATGGCGCTAGGCCAAATGCTAAAGCATTCAAGAAGCACCGCACAAAGACCAAGCGCATGCATTGAAAAAAGATATGCATTCATTTGTCTAAGTTACATAGTAAATATTGAAAATGGTGGTGTTTTCCTTTAAGACACACATTAAAACTTCAGCTGTTTTCCTAAAGCTGTGTTTTGGTGGGGTTTTATTAAATCACAGTAGGATATGCAAGTCAACAATGCAAAAGAAAGCCTTCATTGTTCTTTTACATCAATTTTGTGTTAAAGCATTACTTGACTTATTGCATTTTGTTCTGGTAACTCCAAAGAGAGGAATGTGAAGTTCACATTTAACTTTAAGACAACATATGTGATAAATGAATCACAATGTTAACATTGTTTATGTCTCAATTTGGTGTTTTTAACAATTAAAGACAAGCCATGTGCAAATTCATTATTCAACAACTTTGTCTTTAATTATATGGAGAAAATATTCCGCAGTCTAATTCCCCGTAGTTTAAAATCACCTGCGTTTCCAACGTCACAAACATAATATAACCAATCACATCAACACAGTTGAACGCGTGCATCAGTAGTATGTATGCATGTATGAATGTGTGTATGTATGTATGTATGTATGTGTATATATAGTCTAAGCTCAGCAGTTATGCGTCTAGACAGTGGTCACCAATCCTGGTCCTTCAGGTGTGTTTGATTAGGGTTGGAGCTAAAATCTGCAGAGACACCGTCCCTTCAGGACCAGGATTGGTGACCAATGGTCTTAGACCATATACATGTAAGTAGATGCTACATACAGATGTTTTAGCTGTGCAACTGAGTAGATTAGCATATTCATAGATCTGCGCATACAATGTGACAAGCAAAACTTTTTTTATATTATTATATTATATTATTATTTTTTATTATGATGTTCAAAGATGCATTTTAACTGATACAATTCTTGACTAGAATGAGACTTTAAAGAAAAGCACATGAGCAAGGTAAATCTATATAAATACCTAGAGACAAGGAAAGCTCATTTTGCAATGATGCCAAAATCTTACATTTTGTCTCGACCTAATCTTCTACAAGGAGTTTAATGGGTTGACAAATCCTCAGAACTATGACTTCACGTAGGCCATTTAGTTTGGGCATACTACCTTAATTTCATTATTTGCCTAAATTGTTTTGCATGTTAATTGTGGACAGTAGGTGTTAGTGGCAATTAGATATACTGACAACAGATTAAAATTAACAGTGAACATGCCACTTCTCATTGGCATGACTGAGACGTTGTACATACCAAAGTTTGCACGGCTCCCACTCCACCTGCTTCCATTTCTGGCCCTAAAAAACAGTGGGACTTTTTTAGTTTCAAATATTTACTGTGTTTACCAATAAGTTTAAGACCATTACATCAATAACAAAACAAAAAAAAACTATATCATCCCTTTTCAACTGGAACATTATATAACCCGCGTATTGTTTGAGTTGTATTACATTTAACCTTAATAACTCTGGATTTGGCAACCCTCTTCACAGAGTAAAAATCCTGTCTCCCTGTCACATTGTGTGGGCATTCAGAATTTCTGAATAATACATTTTAGAAAATGGAATGGGAGTAATAGTCTGCATTTTTTTTTATATACACTCCTTAAATCAAATCCGTACTTTCCCATAGAGTGCAAGAACCACCATGTTCAACAGTTTCCACACTGCAGATAAGTACCGTTCATTAATTCACAACAGACTGTAATACACTACATACTAGTGCTGCACAATTAATCGCATGTGATTGTAATGCGCATCTCGTCAGTAAATCTCGTCCTTGTTTAGTAGTAAATGGCCATCAGCTGCTTTCAGATGGAGCGCATTTACTACACAGAGCCGTAGTTCACTGACAAGAGGGGAAATATTGCATTAATAATCGCGCGCGATTCATCCTACTACATAAATATCCCCTCCTGAATTTAAAGGCCATTGCTGATTCATCTAGTTAGATTGTGATCTTTTTCCCCATCAACCAATTCAAATTTAGCTTAAAAGTCATTTAACTGTCCGTTGTCAACACACCTTTCCTTTGATCTGGCCGCACTGTAGTCAGAGCTGGAAAGCCTTCTTTCACACCATCTGTTAACAACAGAGAAACATTTAAAATGTAGAAATTATTATGAAAATTAGTCCAGTTTATAATAAAAACTTATTTTCATAAAGGCTACACACGGTGAGCACCGGACGCAAAAGGTCTTGTACATCACAGTAAAGTAATCACAACAAAAAATAGCCTATTATTCCACAGCTTTATATTCTCAAATAGACAGTTTATACTTGCATGGACACTTGCACGTGACTGGGCAACTGGCCAATGAAACATGATCATTAGCAGTTCCAAGTGGGCTCTAAATCTAACGCAACTAAGCCACACAGTCAACAGAAAGTATGCAGTTTTTCTTTATGATATTATGCAATGAAATATTGTGATAAAGGTACAGAGTCAATATATATTGCACCCCTAATTGGAGCCCACCAAAACGATGTCTTAGATATAGGCAAACACAGGCATGATTTAAGTTATGACAACAGCATTTCATGGAATTTGCCAAACACACACAAAACTGTTATTTGATTGATGGTACCTCTCGTCAAAATTCATGAAATGCTGTTTTCATTACTTAAAGTGGTGGCCAAAATGATTAGAACACCTGACAGATTATTAAACCCACATGGGCTATGAGATAACATTACCGATAAAGTTCTGAGGAAATATATTGACACTATGCCAGAGAGATGTGCTGCTGTAATTGCTGCAAAAGGTGAACATACCAAATAATAAAGTTAAAAGTGGATAAAAACAGTACGACTCACCTCATCTGATATTTGTTGTGCTCAAAGCAACCATTGTTATGAAAAGTAATCATGTTTTGGAAACAAACAAAAAAATCAATATTTCAGATCTGTCAGGTGTTCGAATAATTTTGACCACCACTGTATATAAATATAAATTTCTGCAACTCCTATTCCAAATGCTTTGAATGCAGGGATCCCAGGACTCTTAATTTGATTACAGTTTCACATGACACAAAGTAAGAGTATGGTTTTTTATAAAGCTTAGAATTTATTTTCAATGCACTTCATAAAGCTCCTTTTTTGCTTACCTTTTCCAAGAGAAACTGGGGAGGCTCTTGGGGGTCCATCTGGGTAATGGGTTTCTTTTCCCAGATTGCTGCAGTGGGGTTGCATGGTGTCCTGAGGGTCCTAAAAGGGATACTGGCTGTCAAATTGGGGACTTTGGTGGTGCAATAAGGGCTGCTGGTGGTCCAGTTGGAGCTGCTCTGGTATGAGGCAGGGCCACTGGTACCTGGAGATCAGGTTGGTCCATTTGGATTCAACTCGGGCTGATGAGGTTTTATTGACTTGTTCTGCAACACCTTGTGAGGTCCCGCCTACATTTTCGAAATACAGAATTATTTAGAAAACACTGATCAACCGTTTTAACAATTTTATAGACCAAACACCTAAACAATTATTTTAAGAGAAAAACGACAATTAAAATAATCATAATAAATTGCAGCCACAGTAGTAACAAGAGATGTAGACCTTACAAATGTAAAAAGTGCTTATTGTTCTACCAAACAGTAATAATTTAAAATAGAAATGTGATGGATGTTTGATAGTCTGGATGTTGACCAATTGTGCCACTTGTTCTACTGGTATACTGAAATTGTATAACTACAATATTTACTATTTACAGTGTCTACCAATTCAATGTGATAGTTAATGTTATAAACAAATGATATATGCAATTGTAAAGTTACTCTGATAGGACCAGTGTTATCACCTTTAGGGGTGGTTTCCTGGTCAGAGTTGATACTAGTCCCAAAGTAAAATGCATGTTTGAGCGTTTTAATTAGAAAAACAACTTGTACTGACATATCTTAACATACATCAGTGCCAATGTTTGGTCTCTAGATGCAGACACTGGTTGCTTGATTAGTAGTAAATCACCATCACCTGCTTTCAGATGGAGCAACATTTACCACACAAAGCGAAGTACACCGACAAGCTACGCAATATTGCATCCATCATCGTTGACAAATTGCCTGTGACAATGAACTGGATATTGCCCAGCTTCTCAGAGAAACACAGCCCCGTGTAGCAAATGCCGCTCCATCTGAAAACAGGTGATGGTGATTTACTGCTAATCAAAGAACTGACTTCACTGATGAGAAGTGCAGGACAATTTCATGCAATTTATCCTGCAGCCCTATTTGCAAGCATTTGTAGAATAAAATGTCAACCCTTTAATCCACATTAGAGTTCAAGCTTAGTTCAAGCTTAGTTTAATATCGTCTGTCGTCCTGTGTCTGGACTGGATCATCTGGTGTGTGCATTTAATTTTATTTTAGATTAAACTGACAACCAAGCAGATGGAGTTATTAATGTTATTTTATTGATACTTAAACATGATCAGCTACATAAAGCTAGCTAGCTTTTAACCTCTCCCAACACTTGAGAGCAGTTGTAGCTGCAGTGATAGCTGCCCACTGTTCTGTGTGTGTGTGTGTTTACTACTCACTAAGATGGGTTAAAAGAATAGTTCACACTGTCATCATTTACTCACTCATTATTTTAAACCTATATGAGTATCTTTAGTCCTTTGAATGCTAAAGATGATAATTTGATGAGCAAGGATGGCAAGGATGCAGTTGACAGTACTCAGTGACTTTCATAGTATTTGTTTTAAATACTATGGAAGTCAATGAGCAACATCATCATACATTATCAAAATATCTTTTGTATTCAATAGACAAAGGGAATTCATGCTGGTTTAGAACAATGTCAGAATGAGAAAATAATGACA
The DNA here is from genome assembly GCF_027580225.2 of Misgurnus anguillicaudatus. Classification (NCBI taxonomy): domain Eukaryota; kingdom Metazoa; phylum Chordata; class Actinopteri; order Cypriniformes; family Cobitidae; genus Misgurnus; species Misgurnus anguillicaudatus. The sequence continues at coordinate 46,949,289 of NC_073339.2, forward strand.
ATGTTATTTATTTGGGTGAACTATCCCTTTAAATTGCATGGGTCACTTTCGAGCATGCATTCAACACGTGGTGTGTGACACATTTGTCAAAAGTCAGTTGTAAACTAAAAGCATCAATCACAAGCTGAGTACTACATTAGTTGATAGAAGGCACCACATTTTTACCTGTAATTTTTAATACATAAAAAAAAATAATCTTACCTTGAATAGGTTCTTTAATCTTTCCAAGCATGTAATGGATGTCTCAGTCAAGTGACAACGGGGTGTCAGAACCTCAGACCCCCAAGCATTTGGTTTTCTTCCAGGCCTTGACCAATACAAAACATAACAAACACGCAAAATAACATATATATGTTGTATGTATGTATGTATATAAAACAATAATCGCAATTTCATACCAGCATATCTTCATCATGCACCCAGCTCTCCCGCTTCTGATCAAATTTCTTCAGTTCTTTTTTACCCGAAGCTTATGTGGCTGCTCTACCTTGCATGTGTTGCAGGTTTTGCAAGCTACATTTAGTTGTGTATGGCAGACCACACACTTTCTAGTTGTTGACCCCTGGCCTGGCATTTCTAATAAAAATAAGAGTAAACGGGAGAGAGTGAAAGAGACTTTGAGAAGTACAAAGCAGGGCAAGATTATAAAATTAAAAAGCAATACTTACTTGAGGAGAGTGAGTGAGTTGATTATTGAAGTGGCTCTTAAAAGAGCCGTTGGTTTTCTAAGAAAAAGTATAAAGTGTGGGTGATGTTAACAGGGAAGGGTGGTGGGTACTGACCGGACCTGAGAAAAGAAAACAAAAACATGATTAATTCTCTTACAGCAAAGTCTCCTAGGTTTGTCATATTATATATGCAGAACTGTAAAAAAAAAAGGTAACAGTTATGCTACCTATAAATAAAGCATAAACTGCATAAATGAACAGTTCTGAATTCTGAATTCAGAGAAATAAATGAAATAATTATCTTGGTACTTGAAGCTTGGTTAGATATGGTTACTGTAGTCAAACTTTTACACACTTTCTTCTGACAGATTTATTAACAACAATTACAGAACATAACACAATCAATTTTAATCCCTTCTAACGCTCAATTGACATAGATGTAACTGCACAAACTAGCCTTATTATATAAATAATATTAAATAATTAAATAAATCTATTCTGCTCACCAAGGCTGCATTTATTTGATATAAAAACACTTATAATGTGAAATATTATTGTAATCTGAATGTAATAATGTGAAATATTATTGTAATCTGAATGTAAGTGCTGCTGACGGTGTCAGCAGCGATCGCTCTCTGTGATCGATTGGTTCCGCCTTGTATGTTTAGATGAGCAGATTTACAATGAACACAATTATTTACTTAAAACGGTTATTTTTTTCATTTAGAGCTTATTTCATGAACTGTATTCCGCGCGAAATTAATAAAACTACTGGTTTAAAAACGCTAGAACAACTGTTTAGCAACATAATATAATGCAGTCACTGCAGCTTTCTGTGATTAATACATTAGCTGATTATCAAACAGTCATCCAATAATGTTTCTGACCTTAGTAACGTAAAAACCACTATAGATAACTCCATAGTTCACACACGCAAATTAAATGTTATGCTGCACCAACTTTAGGATTTCTTAAATGACCGCACCTGAACAAACAATTATGTCCTAAATATGAGCCAATTGGATTCTGACCAAACGCGTGCACTGACTTGTCTGTTGCCTTAGCGGTGATATTATATTGCTAACGTTGCAACAAAGACTTAACATAAACACAGGATTTACTCAATTTTAGTAACATTAATCACCAAATTTCCAAGAAAGCCTTACCCATGGAGCTCCAGAGAACGCATATCACTGCGTCGCTTCTCTTGTTGAAGTTGTTGGCAATAAGAAATTATCGCCCCCTATTGGTTATCATCCTCATAAATGCGTGTCATTTTCACGCCTTGAGGAGGCAAAGCGTGACATTGACACGCATCCTCTAGTGGACCAGCGTGTCTATTACACGCTTTAGCGTGATACTGGGTTGAAAAATATATAACCAAGGTCTAGGCCTGGATTTATCTGAAATTGATCCTATATTTATATTTTTGTATTTGGTGCACTTTTTCCAATGCATTTTAAGAATATACAGTATTAGATTACATTTTATATACAGTATATAGCAGTGGTCTCTAACATGGTGCCCGCGGGTTGCCAGGTTGCCCGCACGGAGTGTGTGAGTTGCCCACCAATGCACATTCTATTAATAGCCTTAATATTTATTTATTACAGATTTTTTATATTAGCTTGGTTTTTTATGTATGTTAACATTTCAAACAATGATAAAACATATAAACAAGTCAAATAAAATAAAATCTAAAAGTAAAACAAAAAGGTATGAGTACACTACATCAAAAAGTAGCCCTCCAGATTGTTTTAGCCATTGTGGTAGCTCACAAAAAGGTTAGAGACCCCTGGTATATTTAACAAGGGTTTTCAAACTGATTTCCGAAAAAAAGATTGTAAAAGTCTACTTACTATATTGCCAGTTATTTAAAAAAACTTCTGTCTTTATAATATCAAAATTACTGTTTATCTTACAGTTATCTTACAGTTTAAATGTTTCTATACAAATTGATATATATATATATATATCAATGTGGATGGGGTCCCTTGCATAAGATTCATCATATTTGGGGGTCCTTACCATCACAAAGTTTAAAAAACCCTGGGGTTAAATCATACGCTACCAAAGTTTAATTCAAGTTTTATTTATAATGTCATTCAATACCCTTTTCTATATTGACAAAGACTGATATACTCTTTTCAAGTTTAAAATCTAATGCAAATGAAATTTCAGAGCAATGATAGAGGAAAGATTCATAGTAAAAAAAAATAACTGCAGGCCATGCTTACAGAAATAAAGAAAATTAATATTGGTTTGTAACAACATGATATTGAGATTTCAGATTGTATACTCCAAAACAGAAACAACTAAATCATGCAAATTCAACCTTTAATTGTAATTAAATGAAAAAATGTATGGATGTTATTTCTAGTGTGCCATATGATTTATGTAGTTTATATGCAGCACACATCATAAAACAATATTAAACCTAAAGCCGTCCTTGAAAGCATGTTTGCAAGATAAATAATTGATTGTCTAATGAATTATTGTACTGAAGCGGTAAAGTATTTGAAAAACAAGCTTTCATATATTCCCACTAAACCCAACAGGTGTTCAGTCCAGGGTTCTTCATTTTAATGAAAAACGCATTATCGCTTTAAAAGACACATCTGTTGCAAACGCTGGGAAAGACGGGGCTCGGCTCTCCTGTTGCTTTCTGCTTATTTTTATCTTAACGCAGCAGGAAGGGAAATAATGGCGTACTGATAATAAATGCAGAGCTCTGAAGATGCGATAACTGTAAAACCCTCGAGCAAGAGACGGAGATATTCACTTTCATGATGTACACTGTCTGACATCTGAGCTTGAGGTCTCACACAGACATTAGTTGCTTGATGTTAAACCATTAAGGTTTCTCCCTGCCTGTGTCAGTAACACCAAAACATGACACTGCAGAATTAATGACTGTTTTCAAACCAGTCCTACTGAAAAACCAAGCCATGAATTTGGTTGTTTACACCTTTTTAGGAAGCCAACCAATTATAGTGGAGTTGAACTAGGAGGATACAAGATAGCAAACACTATGGTGGTTACATACTGTAGGCATCATGATTTGATATGAAAAACCTAAATACAGTTAGCGCACACAAATTGGTGTTATTTTGTACAACAGAATAGCGACAAAGGCATGACCCATTTCTCAAACAGTCATTTAAAGGAGACATGCCGTGAAAATATAATTGGTTCCTCAGTGCTTCTATCAACCTAAAATGTGGATAAAAAGCAGTAACTTAGTTTTTGTAAACTATCCTCTGCAAGCATGTGAAAAAATAGGTCATTGATATTTGGCTCCCCTTGTGATGTCAGAAGGGGATCTTATTTTAATAATACCACCCATTAATCTCCACTATCCAACCACAACACAGCCATTTAGTGCAAAAAGAGAGAGAAAAAAATAATTGACAGCACAATTGAATTTCAATTTCAACAAACCACCATTATGGCGATCAGTGTTTGCATTAGCATCAGCTCATTTGCACTTAAAAGGACACACCCAAAAATGGCGTATCGTTGCTCACACCAACAAAGTGACAAATTTAACATGTTATAATAAATTATCTATATGGTATTTTGAGCTAAAACTTACATACTTACTCTGAAGACACCAAAGATTTATTTGAGATCTTGTGAAATGTCCCCTTTAAATATAAAATTGACTGAATGTCTAGGATGATATATTTTATACAACATTAAAACCTTATCCTTAGATGATCCACTTATATTTGATTTTCACCATCTGTCTTGAAAGTTAAAGTTAGGGTTAGTAGTTCATATGAAATGAAGCATTCATGTTTCAATCATTGTAACACAGAAGTCATCACTCTGTGCTTATTGGACTCAAATGGTTATGATGAGAAAAGAGACTCTTCTGATGACCAGACTAAAAAAACAATCAGTAATGTCAAATAAAATAAACATCATGTTAGCAATATTCAGGGCTCGAAATTGCGACCATTTTGGTCGCATATGCGACCGAAATTTAATCTGTGCGACCTTAAAATATATTTGGGAGCATTTGTGCGACTGCCCATTTTGTTGTGACACGAGTTGATTGTGATCCTGCATGCTGGCGCTGTCCCAGGTTCAGTGTTCTCTCCAACGATACATAACCAATCAAATTTCACCATTAAGTTCTTGCGTTTAATGAAGACCGCAGATTGGCTAATATGAGCGTCAGTCATTCCTTGTTGCCGTGAAGCGCGGAAATGTGAAAAGACGAACGCGTCGCGAGCATGACGAGAGCGAGCCGATTACAGCCAAGTTTATTACTGTTTCTTTGACGACGATCGGGATTCAAATGTAACTCCACCACCGGAAAATACGAGTTGACGTTAAACCTTTCAGAGAGAGTGGCTTAAAGATTTCGAGTGTCTATGATGTAACTTTTTACTGTAAATTCTGTAAAACGGTGTTAATGGCGGAATCAAAACATTTTAAGCGCCAGACGTACCTTGCTTAAACATGGCGAAAGTGCCAAAAACACAAGACGTGTCATGAAAAATGTGTTTATTATTGATGGAGACACCGACCTGTCTGTCAAAGTGTGTTTGATGGTGTATGTGCGCATGCGCTGGTGAATGGACATTCGACAAACATCCTTGTGGTCCATGTTGCTGTGGAATACCACAATGCTGATGGTATGTTTTTGTTGTATTTTTTAAAACATTGCCTATTTAGTAGTAAAAGCATCCTGGTAATGCAGTTATCAATACCAATATATATTAGCCTTCTATATTAGGGTCACTTTTGTAATGTCACAATTAATCAGTGTTTTACGTGTTTGCTAGATTTTCTATGTAATCTTAATCATGTTACCTGGAATTGTTAAATTATTATTGCTGCTATACTATTTCAACAGCATTTGGGTATTAATTTAGGAATTTATGCAGCAAAAAATAAAATAAAATAAAATAAAATAGAAGACCAACTTTTAAATGCTGGCCATAGGACGTGTAAATCCCGGTGGTGGTGTTTTATTTTTAATAAAATAAATCTATTAACATTTACATTGTAGTTGTGGTACTTTTTAATTTTTGGATGGATGCGCCTAAATTTTTGCTGGTGCTCCTAACTCTTTAAAGTTGGGAGCACCAGTGCTACCAAATAAAAAAGTTAATTTTGAGCCCTGAATATTGTCTTAACAGAATAACAGCCACTTATATTGAAAGTATTACACGGTTTTACAATATTAAATATTTGCAATTCTTTGTTGAAGATGTTTGGGTCTAGATCTCATTGCCTTTACACATTTTGACCAGCATTTGTCACCAATTGGTTCAATTGATTCGAAGCTTCAAAGAGCTTTGTTTTTCCCATCACTACAATTCATGAGACCGTTAGAAAACAAACTCTGTAGAAAAGACTTGCACATAATGAAACTGTGTTATACAACAAACAAATCAAATAAAGAAACTAGTTATAAGTGCCATCAACTGGCTGGAAGTCAAAACTGAGGTAGTTTAATTATTTCCATGAGCTTTATTTTATAAATGCTAGTGTGTTAAACTTTACGTGGCAGTTCACAGACCGAACGGTCTATTTTGATTTTACAAAAGACAGATGCTTCAGCCTAATGTCTTCTACAGTGGTTTAAAAGCATTTTATATTGATACACTAAACTTAACTTTACCATCAGATAAATACTGTCTGATCTCATGAGAATTGGTTTATTTTTTACATGTTGGCTAATTTGAGCTAACTGGTCGGAAGTGAATCATACAAAAACGTACAATTTTCATGAAATAACAAAACCTAACACCAACATCACAGGGGCCAAAGCAATTCGTACAATCATAATGTTTGGACAGAAGGCTGAGCCTGAATTAACCATCATTTTTATAGCACCTTGAGAAACATCTCAGTCTTTGCCACAGCTGTCTTTATTATTCAGTGATGATATATTTGCATATTGTTTCACATTTTTTTTCTATGTCATTTTCTCCTGTTACCTGTGTTAAAATGTTTTCTGTTATGATGCTGTGCAAGAATGAACATTTTTTAAAAACACTTTATAATTTAATCTTATTATATTGTTTGTGTTTTGCTGGTTGGTAAGTGGAGGGGGGGTGTATCCACCTTATTTTTGATGTAAAGGTGGGCGCTGCCATCTTTGAGCTCCTTTGTGTAAGACTTCCAGTGAGCCACGTCACCTAATGGTAGGGGCACGAGTGTGCTGTTTTTACTGGCTTTTTAATGTTTATTATGAAATCCAGGAAGACCGGCATAATTTGTGCAGTTAGGGGTTGCCATAATAGCTGATACAAACACAATAAATATCTACAAAACATTTGTTATAACCCTAATACACGCAAAAGAGCCCATTATCACACATCCATCCAGTAAAACATTTCAAAGACACTGCCAGTAAACAATAAATACATTAATTGTTTAACCTGATAAGGAACACTGTGCCGTACACGGTACACCCCCTCCCTTGCACGTGAGGCTGCATTACGTCATTGTAACTTTGAAGCATTAAATCTTACTTATAAATACGGTCATGCGGCACATCGTTGGAAAGCTTAGACTTTAGGGATTCCATTAAGCGCACACACAAAGCATAATATGATTTTTAGCAGTCATAAAACTGTAATCTAGTTGTTAGTTACCTGAACCGGGCGGCGCCGATTTAGGAGATTTACTTACCTTCAAAATCTTCCCTTTATCCGATCGGTGAAATTGTCCAAAACAAATTGTTCATAAATCCCCAAAAGTCCAAGGAAATGGAATATCCAAGCCTTTTAATCCAAAACGATTTGTTCATCTCACAATCTTTCACAATCGTTTCTGACCGAATTACGATATAAATAGTGTATACAATTAGTTCACTAACGGAAATTCGTTCGAATCTCACTATTCATTCACGATTTATAATGAATATATTCGGATATCATGTTTATTATGCAACGTCTGAGGAACAAATACGCCCCCTTGTGGAATTTCAGCCATTCCATAAGAGGCTACCTCTTTCCCTGCAAGCCTTTTTTTTTAAAGTTGCCTGCCAGCAGTTTTTGTGATTTTCACAAAAGTTTCACAAAATGCCGTAAATTAAATTTTTCTTTTAAAATATATATATACACCTACAAATATATCAAATAAAAAAACAGACCCTATGCTTTCAAACAAACAATAAACAAACAAACTAAATGGGAAAAAACTTTCATCCTATCAATATTTTTTTCTCTGCTTATAAACTCTTAAATATGGGTGTTTTTCTTCAAAAGTAAAATTGTTTTAGCAAAAAGTTTAAATAATTGCATTTTTGTGAAGGAATTTTGTTAGAGATCAGATTCAGAATGATTATCAAAACATACATGGAGTGTTAAATTAATAAATCACTTTTTGCCTCAGTTTTTTATAAATTGGGTAAGAGTGCCATCTAGTGGATAATTGCAGAATTACAGATAACCAGAGAAACTTAGAATCACATTTTTTTCATGCAAAAGTTTTCTCTTAATTGACAAGATTAAAAATAACTAATTAGGCTGATAAAAATATGCTGATTTAGCTTTTTAAATAAGCAAATAATTTTTTAAGCTCATGTCTTATCTACTGCATAATAATATTTTTATAAAACGAAAACAATACTGAATACATGTAATAGTTTAATATGTTTATTATTGTATGTTTATTAGCATGTGAAGCTTGATGTGTCGCCATAAAAACTCAAAACATGTCAATTAAAAATTGCCATTTTAAAAAACTCACACCAGAGGGACAGTTGTAACATTTTAAATCATCGCCGGAAAAGTCTTGATCTATTCCATGTACAAACACTCGACTGACATTCCCATTGTAAAGCTACTGGTTTCTCTTTGTGCTTTTACAGTATATTTGCGCATTGAGGACCCGTCTCCCCCGAGCAAAAAAATTATTGAATATATCCTCAAATTATATATCAGGCTTAGACTTTTTAATTTCATTCATGGTTTGTATAGGGCAGGTATAGTAAATATTTACCATAACTGTTTAAATTGTGCTTTATGCGTGCTCCCACCACACTGTTTTCTATCGGCTGGCTATTGAAACGTACGTCCGGTGCAAAGAAGGGAAATACTTCACATCACTTACTTCCACGCTCGAAAATAAGGTGGATAGGGTGTCACCAGATGCTTGCTTAAATATTTTTGATATGCTGCATGGTAAAAATCATACAAACACCAAAAGTTAACTTTGTAAAAAACACAAAAGAAAACATTCTGCAGTCATGACCCGAACTGGTGTGGTAATCAGTTAAACTAATGGTTGCATTAATAATGTTACATTAATCCACACTCTGGAGTCTGTATAATGGAGGAAGGCGCCTGGCCACACTGCCTCCGGATCACATTGCGTCCATTAGTCGCCTTGATGAAGTTTTCTCATCAAATCTGAGCATTTCCATATACCACAAACCCAGTGTCCTGTACCGTAGTGTTTTACATCAGCTATACTAATGAGAGACTCCATCAGCATATACCTTTAGCAAATCTGCATACAGAACGGTGACTTGGCCAAATTGCTTAGCGCTCTGTCATGTTAATGAGACTTCTGAAGAGATGCAAACTGGAAATCTGCCTTCAAGTGTTATTGAATATGAATGGCTAGATGAAGTTGGCATCTTTTAAAAACAGGCTGTGGGCTTGGAAGAAAAGTGGGTAAAGTTGTTTTCCCTTCAAATAAACACTTGTGATCGTTTACTCTCCGCACAATATAATCACGCATCTTTACGTTCACCATCACTGATAGCGAATAAAGTAACTGATACACTTAATAAAAAATCAATTAATTTGTAAGATTGCAGAACCATGGTTTAAATTATTTGTAATTGCAATTTTGGTGCCCCTAGTGGCCCAAAAAGGATTTTATTACATTTTCTAAGACAAAAGTGTAGTGCTTGCCTCTGCAGAACTTTCTCTTATAATGCAGGGGTGTGGATGGTTATCAGGATGTTGCTTTGGGGTTGCTAGGGTGGTTGCTAGGGAGTTCCAGATGATCTCAGGTCACAAGGGCCTCAAATATTCAGGTGGTTACATACAGTATAAATTGTATCCAGCTTTAATATTTCAACATTTTATCGACCGCCATGGGTACAAAATTATTAGTCTCATCACACACTTCACCCTTAAGAAACAAGACAGCAAAAGCACCACCACATCCTAAAATTTCTCCGAAGGTCTTTCGGATGAAAAGTTGATTTGCTTTTTAAAGTTTGTCTGAGAAAGTCACATGAAGGAACAGAGGGCACATATCCCAGAATGCACCGGTGCAGAAGTTTCGATGACTCTCAGTGGTATTCATTACTGTGCCCTGCCATGGGGGCTCGCTACCCATGTGCTCAACCATCTGCAAATTCCCATGACTGCCTGATGAAAGGACTCTCGAAAATCTTCTAAGTATATTCATAAAGAAATATTACCACACGGTCCCACGCGGATGCATTTATTCATCTTATGGGTGTGCTTTGATTTTTGTGACTTTGACTTATTTTTCATTGGTTTTAATTATTTATTTATAGGAATAGACTCTTATGGCTCACAGCTTTTCTCGACGGTGACTGCAACAAGTATTCAGATGACGAAGGCACACTTTCAGATGTCTCTGTCATTGCAGTAACAAAATGTCAAGTAGCATTTATTTGAAAGAAATCAAGAACACTGATCAAAACATTTTTATGTAATAAGTATACTATCTTTTAGTAATAATAATAATAATAAATGAATATATATATATATATATATATATATATATATATATATATATATATATATATATATATATATATATATATATATATATATATATATATATATATATATATATATATATATATATATATATATATTAGGGCCGGGACTTTAACGCGTTAATTAAGATTAATTAATTACACAAAAATAACGCGTTAAACATTTTTAACGCATTTTAATCGCACTTATTTTTGCACCGCGGAACATTTCTCATGAGTTTCGGCGGACCGATTATACTGGAGCACCAACTAGCGTTCATGACTTCACAACAAACCACAGTGAACATGAACCAAGAGGCTGATGAGATCGCTTTGGTTGGCCCCGTGGATGGGAATTTTTTTATAAAAAACGAACGGATGTAAGCGTCGATAAAAGCATGGTCGTGTGTAAGCTATGCAACAAGGAATTCACATATCACCGCAGCACATCGAGCATCTCATGCAAAACATACAGCAGCTAGCGTGGACATTAGCCCGACTCCGGGCACAACGACTTATTCGGACGGGATTAGTTTTACATAGGGATGTGGGGTAATGCAAGTTTTTATCAGAGCTTCTCGGTGATTTTAGTCCAGTCCGAATGCTCCATGTCAGTAATCATTACGGACAATGTCAGTAAAGATTACGGCGTCTTTTACCTTCTGTAAAAAGGTCCGGAGAAATTACCTCAGGTAATACTAATCCAATGCGAATAGACCAGCTGTAATTATACACGTAAATCGCGTCATTTCCTTTTAATTTGCGGGTTTCTTTTAAATATAAAAGCGCTTAAAGAAGCATTTACTTGCGTTCTAGACGGAGAAAGAAGTCAGTTACAAGTCAGTTTCTGAATAAAACACGACACAAAAGTCAAATTTACTTCTCAGAGACATGGAACTGTTTATGAAACTGACGTTCTCCCCAAACTGAAATTAAACACAGTGTTTCGCGTTTTCCTTGTCTGTGTCATGTTGTTTGCACATCTGATATCTGGAAGCAAGGTAACGTGCACGTGAAGACGAGAGGTGACGCGCTGCGCCAACGAGTTACCCCTCCCACTTCTGAATGTTTTACAGAGATTTCTAATCCCGTCCGAATTGACCATTAATATTACCCACGTCCTGTGGTAAAATTACATTACGCCATCTACCCCTGTAAAACTAATCCTGTCCGAATAGGGCTCAATAAACAATATTTTGTTGCTTAAGCTTATTGTATTCAGTCATTATTCATGGTACACTCTAAGAACGAATGTGTTAAAAACAACACATTAGTGTTGATTCTGGGACAACACACTAACTGCGTCGTCCTGGAATCCACCCATCTCTGTGTTATTATTGAAACAACACATTTTGTGTTACTTTTAACACAACATGTGTTATACTTGAACACAAAATCAAGACAAAATGACTCATAATGTGTTAAAATTACACATAATGTGTTAAAAGCTTACAGCACAATGATGTGTATAAAATTAACACATCCTTTCTAAGAGTGTATACTAAAATCCATGTAAAAAATTACTTCTTAATGTTCTCAGGTCAAATATTTATATGCGATTAAAATGCGATTAATTTAGATTAATTAATTACAAAGCCTCTAATTAATTAGATTAATTTTTTTAATCGAGTCCCGGCCCTAATATATAGATGAAAACCACTATTTTCTGTTACAAACTTTCACATAGCATCTTTAGGTTATAATAACATTAAAAATTCAAATCCATAAGTTGATTTTCAAAGATTTATTATAAAAACGGATAATTTTTTCCAATAAATCCATGACGTTTTTATTCAAAATGATATAAATCTATTGAATCAATAGCCTATATAAATGTGCATTCATCTTTGCCATGTTATATTCATTTAGTTGACTAGTTGTACACACTAATTAAAAATATAAACATTAATGTCATTAATCAAAACACTTACTTTGTCATATTAAGAACCCTGTCATTGCGGTTACTTGACATCGTCGCTTAACGTCTTTCACAGAGATCATCTGTAAAATGTTTTTGGTCCTGCTCGATTTTCGTTGACTTTGAGTAAAATTATGTAAAGTTTTTCATAAGATCATCTGGGGTCAATGTGTTAGCATGAGAAGCTTGATGCTGTCGGGAGAACAAGCGGCCGCCTCCCGAGTGCCTCACAGGGAAATTATTGATGCTGATGGCTTACGTTTCTTTCCCATCACAGAAAACCATCACAGGTTTAGCGATGCAATTAAAGTATTATTTTGTTTTGTTTGTTGATCACGAAGTACAAAGTAGATGAGGAAAACTAGGACTCCGTGGACTCAGCGCGTCCGCCATTGTTTGTTTACATTGCGTGGCTGGTGGGCTGTAATATCAGAAATGGATTTATTGCGTTCTGTAAAAAAGGAGCAGTGGCGTTTATCGCATTTTGGGAAAAAAAGGAGAAAAGATGACAGAATAACACGGCGGATATTGGATTTTGCGTAAAATTAAGAATTTACTTTTAACTACTGACCTGATATAATACTGATTTTGGCAGTAACTCATTTTTTTCAAAAATGGGGTTTATCGCGTTTTGGAACCAAACTCTTCATATATATATATATTATATATATATATATATATATATATATATATATATATATATATATATATATATATATATATATATATATAGTTTTGAAAATAAAGACAAAACATAGACATTTTATGGTTGTTAGTGTTTCTATGATAATATACATTTTTTATGATTAATATGATAAACCTCTGTGGTTATTTTGATAGGAAAAATGGACTTAGTGGGTCTTTGAATTTAAATAAAATAAACATGTATATGCAACACAAAATATTTATATTCCTTGTGTAAACATAATTTAATTGATTAGGATTAAAATGTTTTGTTTGAATGTAAAATGAACACATTATTCTCACATTGATTAAAATTGATTGAATTGAATACTTAAAGCAATAAAATTGCGTTTGGACACAAAACGGCACCTCCTGAGCAGCAGGGGCAGTATAGCTCAATGAGAAGGACATCGATTGCCATAAAAGAAGAATAAAGATCGTTTGTTTTGGGCGCCAAAATGAAGACTCAGCAGTAGTCAGTCAGTCAGAAGAACTCTCTCAGACGGACACCACGTTATTAAAGTAAGTTCTATTATTTATTTATGTTCGCTTCATACGTGATATATCTTCACTAGATAGACTATTTTTGTTTACAATATGTAGCCATTGCAATGACTTGTAGTAAATATTAGTTTGGAGGAGGTTGGTGGAGTAAGTTAACAGTCAGTCAAGCTCATGAAGAAAAACACAGCGTTTTAAAAATGTCAGCTGTTTAACGTTATTTCACGTTTGGTAGTTTTATCCGAGTTGAAAACTGTCAGCTTTGAGTTGACTTTTGAGGCACTTTTTACTCAGCTGTTCTATGGAAACGTATCAGGACAAATAAAACGCTAACCAAAAGTTATTCTGTCCAGAGTAACGTTATCCATGTAAGTAATTTACCAGATGATATCAATTGACTAAATTAATAATGACATTGCGTATGAAACAAACGGTCTGCTTAATCAGATGAACAGACCCGCGTCAGTTATTCATGACTTCGCTACGCCACGAGCAACACTTGATTCTATTAGAAAAAGCTCTTTAAAATGTCTCGCGTGACGTCTGGTATATTCACTGAAAAAAAATCGCTTTGAAGTGCCACACCTTAAAGCTGACGTTTCAGAAGAAAACCGTGTTTTAAGATCTCATTTTGTCCAACATTGCGTCCTATGACAGATATAATACTTATTTCATTATTGTTCTGTGTATGTGTGACCTTCATCATTTGAGGTTATGTGTTGATTTCACCTCTGAATATTTCCTCTTATACTGTAGGTCCATCATCCTTTCATGCGCTACACAGCATTGGTAAGTCATTTCTTTCACTTTTGTACTGTTGTTAGGAGCTATATCTTATTTTTGTAACTAATATACAATTATTATTCTTTTACTCGCAGTACTCAAATATACAATGGTTGGTTAATTTGTTTTCAGATAAATGCTGAATTTAAAGAATCACTACTGTCTTGTGTTCCTGCGTGTCACCTGGACCTCCAATCCAAAAACCTGACGAAACTCTTCTATCAGAAAGGATGACAGCTAGCAAAAAGACTTCAAACAATTAATGATCAAATGACAGAAGTAAGTAATATAGATTCATAGACATAAAAAATGTGTAAACATTGTTGGAAGTACAGAACGTCTTTTGGCACACGGGTCATTAAAACACCTGGGAAGATTTAAAGGGATAGTTCACCCAAAAATAAAAATTCTCATCACTTACTCCCTATCATGTTGTTACAAACCTGTATAAATGTCTTTGTTCTGATGAACACTAAGGAAGATATTTTGAGGAATGTTTGTAACCAAACCAATCATAAGCCCCATTCACTTCCATAGTGGGGAAAAATAATACTATTGAAGTGAATGGGGCTCATGAACAGTTTGGTTGCAAACATTTCTCAAAATAAATATCTTCCTTCATGTTTATCAGAACAAAGACATTTATACAGGCCTGTAACAACATGAGAGTGAGAAAATGAAAGAATTCACTTTTGATGTGATTGTCAGGTGTGGTAGCACACACTCGAAACGTGGCCTCTTTATTTAACTCATTCCAGTGTAGTGAACACTAGGGATGCTCCGATCAGGATTTTTGCAGCCGATACGATCACCGATTTGTAATCTTCGTGATCAGCCGATACCGATTCTGATTTTTTTAAAGCTGATATGCAAGCTCTTTGATGACTGTAACTGTTACATTTTTTTCTAGATAAAATAATACCACGGATGTTGCCTTTGTTATATTACTTGCAGTAATTAGGTATATTATTGTTTTAAGAGTGACTCAAATAAATAAGCACAACAAATATTTATTCTGCATAGAGAAATTTAATATGGCTTTAAAAAGGCTTATGTCTCCTAAAAGTACTGAAAATAAAACACTTCACAGACTTTACTGTATTAATTAAATATACACGCATTCGTATGAAGTACAAAAGTTCTTTAGTCAAGAGCAGAGAGTGATTTTATTGAGAGATGAATTAGGTTACTGCAGCTTTAAGACGTGAGAGAGAGATCGCTCTCTTCACGTGCACTGATGACAGGCTGCTGTGTGTGGGCGGCGGCTGAACGCAGACAAGCAGCTGTGAGGAAAATAAAAGTTTAAACGCTCAAAACTTTAAAACGCATGCAAATAAGAAACTTTTGGCATGAGGATGCAATTGTCCGTGATAGATATGTGTTGTATACGCTGTTTGATGGGGATGTGAAGACGCCTCGCGCTGTTGACCGGAGCACGTACTCATAGAAAATACGCATATCTCTGTAAAGGCAAAGAGAGACATACAAATCTGCACGCCGCACATGAGCAAAGGGTTGTAAAAATGCTTGTGCTACGTAAAAAATGTCTTTAATTGCAGCCACATTCAGGATCCTTTTGATGACAAAAGTAAACAGAAAGATTGGTTAATGAGATCGGCAGATTTAGCGAGCACCGATTGAGTCATTTAATGCCATTATCGGCCGATCGATCGGAGCATCCCTTGTGAACACACACACACACACACACCCAGAGCAGTGGACAGTGCAGCTGCCTTGCTTTGTAACCCATGTATTTGTTACCAATTGTAACATGCTGTGGCAATGCACATGGGTCTGTATACTTACATTTATATTTGTTTGCATTGTACTAATTTCCAATGACACTTTTATTGTAACAGTAACCTTTTTTCTGTTTCTTTAACTACATTTGTTTGTTTTGTACAGGGCATGGATGAAGTCAGCATCAGTGAGGTCATTTGAAGACACCAATGTTGGGATTTGTGCTCTCAAACAACATGCTTCTTGTGATGAAGAAGAGGATATTTGTATAGTCTTGGAAGCCATGAAGGTGTTGCAACATCGTGTTTGAGCTGATGTATGCCTTAATCCTGAGCTATCCTGATCTCCGCTTTATTTTTGAGGAAATCCAAACTTCATTGAGAGTAACTTTAATGAACAGTTTCTTTCAGTGAAAGGATCAGAAAGACTGTGCTGCTCATTTTTGAATTTTTTATCTGTTTTAAGTGTTTTCTATTATTAATACATTAACAGTTTGCTGCTCAGAGTCGATTTTGGAAATGGTTGTTGAATTTTGTTTTTGTTGAATCTTTGATTAACAGTTTATACAAATGCTGTAGCTCTGACTTTCTGAAGGATTGATATTTTCCAGTTTGTAAATCCATTTTATAAATAATAGTACTTACTGTTTTGCATGTCTCTTTGGAATGCAGTGTTTGTGCTTTAGCACGTCTAAATCTACTGTGATAGTAACTATTTTAAACATTTGGGTCAGTTTCAAGATGGGGCTTTTCCTAGTCCCAGACTTTTGCAATGCCATATATCAGTGCCATTGTTTTGTCGGTAACACTTTACAATAAGGTTCATTAGTTAACATTAGTTAACTAAATTAATTAATGTGAACTAATAATCAACTGCACTTATACAGCATTTATTCATCTTTGTTAATGTTAATTTCAACAATTACTAATACTTTTATTAAAATTTTGTTAATGTTAGTTAATGCACTGTGAACTAACATGAACAAGCAAATAAAGCTTTATTTATATTAACTAACATTAACAAAGATTAATAAATACTGTAACAAATATATTGCTCATGGTTTGTTCATGTTAGTTAATACATTAACTAATATTAACTAATGAACCTTATTGTAAAGTGTTACTGTTTTGTCTAAAGATGTACTCCAGTGTTGTTTTTGTAAGGTAGGTTTGTTTGTAAACTTTATTTTTGTAAAAATATCCTAATATAACTAGGGCCTAGTCATGGATTAATCTACAACCTGTTTGGGAAATTGCCCCTTTATGTATGTACTGCATGTGCTGATTGTTGTAATAGTTATTGACTGTTAATGAATTAATGTGTAATGATGTAGTTGAATTGATGATCTGAAAGCAGTGGTTTGCCTCAATATCACTAAACATTTGTACAAAACTCATTGCTTTTTATGCCAATGCAAATGTATTTAAAAAAAAATAAATAACATTTGGATAATTATGGATGATTATTCTGGTGCCAGAGACATAATGAAATTGCTTTAGAGTTACATAATCCCATAATATAAGCATTAAAAAAGCATGTTGGAATTAGAGATGAAAATCTAGTCCCCTTACATAATAAAATTACTTAAACATTAAAAAATAAATGTGTTATAGTAAAGAGAAATAGCACTTTGAGTCAATATATTTCTATTAGACTACTTAAAGTAATTAAAATGTTTTGGTCTGACACATAAAAATTAATTTGAGAAAATTATTTTGGTTTTAAACAATCGGATCATGTGGGACCGATGTACACATTAAAATTACGTAAATTGAAAGGATTTTTTTTTCAGTGTATGGAGAACTGACTTCATACGTTCACTAAAACTCACCTTGACACCAATTCTTTAAAAGTCATTGCAAAAATTTCTAAGATAATTTATGTTAAAGGGGACATATTATGAGATTTCTTTAAGATGTAAACGAAATCTTAATCTAAGTCTGAGCAATAGTTTTCCGTATGGGTGTGTCATTTAAAATGCAAATGAGCTGCTGAAATGCAAACACTGATCACCATAATGGTGGTTTGTTGCAATTGAAACTCAATTGTGCTGTGAATTATCAGATAAAGTGCAGATAAAGGGGGCGCTATTATCCTATTCTGACATCACAATAGGAGCCAAATCACAGTGACCTATTTTTTCACATGCTTGCAGAGAATGGTTTACCAAAACTAAGTTACTGGGTTGATCTTTTTCACATTTTCTAGGTTGATAGAAGCACTGGGGACACAATTATAGCAGTTAAACATGGAAAAAGTCAGATTTTCATAATATGCCCCCTTTAATATTACCTGACTAACTTTTATATATTTTATACCATACATTATAAATGTTCATTTAAGGGTACATTTTGGAATCGATATATATATGATATGATATATATATATATATATATATTAATTTTTACATTCTTAACCCAAATTAGTTGACTTTATTGGAAAATTGCATGAAAACCGGTTGCACTACAGTAAATAATTTTAGTTTTTACCACAGATCTATATAAATGATATATATATATAAATGACTGGATTGCGCATTGAACGCTTTACGTAACAGTGTGAGGTGAAGCCAGTGCAGAGTTCGAGCGGCCATCTTGGTATACCCAACCAAGGGCATCATTGACTTACATTCAAAATAATTATCTAAATTTACCCAGTTTAGAACGTATCAGTCACACAAGGTTAATTTTAAGGATGTGTGTACGTACATTAATTGTTAATTTTGGTGTTATTTGCAATGTTTTGGTTGGGCAGGATAAAGGATTTATAAAAAACCTTAAGGTGATTGCTGCATTCTGTTAATTAAACAGGTATGTGTGGTTTTTGACAGTAAGCTACACGGTCACCATTTTTTCTCTGAATAAGTTTAGGTAACTTGTAAAGATAACATAATTACAAAACCAGCAAATTATTGCATGCACATACTGTACAAAGAATGATAAATTATTATGATTTCAAAATGAGCATGTTTGTCATTAATACTAAATAGAGCCTGACCGATAAAGGATTTTGAAGGCCGATACCAATACAAATGTTTGTTGGTTTTAAAATCCGATATTCCGATATATCGGCCGATATTTTTTTGATTTCAGAAACGCGACACAAAACATTAACAGATTTCCCTAACATTAGTTATTTGTAGTTATTTATGAGTTTTAACTTAAATAATATGATAATGCATTTTAGAAACTTGTTCTTTTATTGTCTCGTGACCAACTCACCATGAACTCACTTATCCGTTGTTCTCTCTGCCTAACTCTGGCATGATCAGCAGGTTGCAGGATGTGTGACGCGTTATACACGAGTGTTGCCAACAGGGAGGTTGTAGAGTGCCCTCTGGTGGACAAACTATACAACGGCAACACTCATGACATGGTTGAAGGCTGTTTCATCCGGTTTTTTTTTTTAATATTCATTTATCGGCCATTATGAATGCCGATACTGATAGATTGGAAAATGCCTAATATCGGCCGATAATATCGGGCTGCTAATATATCAGTCGGGCTCTAATACTAAATATGCTGTGATCTGTCCGCTGATCTGATACTGTAATGAAGATGAATGTTTAGTAACTTACTGTTTAAAAAGCAAAATATACAACATTCAGTAAATAACTAGGAACATGATTAGGATGTTTGCGTTGTAATAATGTACAGGGAGACTTCAGATATTAAAATGGAGAGTAGTGAAGTGATGTTTTATCATTAAAATCTGATAACGTTCATTGATTTAATAGAATGTTGGGGCTTACCAATATGGCGGCACGGTGGCTTCACAATTGTGATGTCATACGCAATCCCGTCATTTATATAGATATGAAACTAAACAGGTTAAGTTGTATTAACATAGAACCTTTAGTGAGTGTAGCAGACAAATCAAGTTGGCATTAGTAGTCTTTATTAAGACTACGTTTACACATGAGCGGCTATTTTCATAAACAGACATTTCAACCTCTCCGGTTTCAAAAATAACTTTGTGCACACATGTCAGTTTTCAGAAAAGTGTTAATTGACATGTACCCAGGTATATATGCCCTCAGGGCATGCCAAACTTCTAGGTGGCGGTGTAACGAAAAGCTCAAGCCCACGTAAGCCAATCAGAATCCCGAAAACAGCAACAAATCACTTCCTGTTCCTCTTTTGAACAAGGTTGCACTTTTGACATAGATGCGAGCTCTAGCGCATTCTGTGACGTTGGCTGCCTAAACATCCGTTTGTCTCAGTTTACATGCAACCGTGTAACCAAAGATTAGCCAGAGTTAAAAAAAATCTGATTCAGAGGCGAGTTCTCCGTTTGCGTGTAAACAAAGGGCGCGAACGGAAAAAAAATTAGCTGAACAAAAATAGTACATTTAACTTAAAATTTCTAGTTCAGTAAACTTTATTTTTTAAGTTGATTTAATTTGTCAAATCAGTTGCTCTGTCAAAGATCTACACTTAATTAATGAACTTTAGTTTAATGAATTTTGTATGCATACAATTTTTAAGCATAGGTCCAAAACCCAAAATATTAAGTGATGTTTACTTCATTGTTCAAGTAAAGACAATATCTGTGTTAACTGTTTATACACCAATGACAAGATGAATATACAATATCCTGTGTCAGGGGTTGTGCGAAAAATAGCAAAGATGTTTCACAGGTTTTTTATTTTCAAAGATGATGCATTTGTCCGTGACGGACAGAAAGGGTCATTTATCACTTCAGGTGTGTGTTATGACAGGGCCACCTGAGCTCAGATCGCTGGTACGGTGAATGTGGCTTCAGTCGTGGCAGAGACGAATGACTTTGATAAACCTGAACTACAGCTAATTCTCTATAACTAATCAACATCTCGGCCTGGCCAGACCTAAGCTTTCACACCCGCTACAATCGCTCAGTCAATAACCGCCACATTCAATAAATCACCTCCAATGCTATCGATCTGCTGTCAAATTCATTTACATGTAATGGCAGTCGTGAGTATCGGCTTGTCAGCGTTCACTGGATACCGGTTTTGAATAAAAGGTCGCTGTTGTTTGGCTATTTGTTGAGTATTTGTGTAGTGACTGTACCTGGAGAATAAAGATCTGTTTAAATGATGATATAATGTTGCAGTTCTCCAAAACGCAGCTGAGCGTTTCATTAATGCTATTATCTAAAATAATGATTTTTTTGTAGTACATCATTAAAAGTGTTGTGAAAAAAAAACAAATTTAAACGCATGGCTGAAATGTCATTTGTATGCTGTTGGACTACATTCAGTATTAGTATTGAATTCTTTCTGTAATTTCAAATCGCTGCATGAACACTCAAGTTTCTGAATAAATTCATTACCATCAACGTCTGGGATATAATGAGAAGAGAGCAAATGTCTTTGACTCTTTTACTTTAACAAAGACCACAATGATGGACTCCCACAATGCCTTTCTGTCAATTTATTCTCATTGATGTTATTTCCAAAAAAGTCTTGCCTGTACTTTAGACATGCTGAAAAATATGTTTTTACAGGAGTGTTGAAGTAGCTAACCACAAGAACAGTAGTAAAGCTACAGTACTGAGTAAATTATGTTAATTAGTTTTCTATCTTGACTATTTAACAGTAAAGCTTGTCCTGTGTCTTTTAATTTCACATCGTTTTACATAAACATTGACTGCACTGAATAGTGACGTATCAGGGTAATTTTATGATTAATGGATATAAATTTCTTACATACTGTTCCTTTAAATAATGTCTCTAAAATTATTTCAGTGATAGAACAACTTTTAACTGGACAGATTGTACTGTTGCTGCAACCTGAGCAGCCTCCTAGCTGCTACAAGCACACTCTGAAAGTGGCGGTGGAGGGTAGAAACACAGCCCGCCCCTCCCCCTGCCTGCAGAAGAGTGTTTATTACCAGGCATTGTTGCGCTTTTTAACCACATGGGGGAGCTGTAAGTCATTTTTACATGGAAACTACATAGTGTTGCTTTAAAGGAGATTACACAAAGAAGAAGAGATGAATCTGTATAATAACCCGATGTTTTTGCACACACACTGCCGACTAATTTTTCGCTAGAAACACATTTAAAGTGAATTTTTTTAGGTTAGGGGGGCTTTAAACGTTACATCGATGCACTTATCGGTCACGTCTGTAATTGGCATCAGCGATTGGCCCTCTGGCTTGTCAATCACTGCCATACGATCCTTGTGAGAGACGTGCACGCTCCAGTAACTTTACACAGGCGACACATTGAACCATCATCTTTGTACACAGGGTAAACTGAAAATTGCGGTAGCTGCAGCGTTTTGAAAGTGTTGTGAGTGTTTGTGATGGCTTTTTAATTGTATCAGATAACAAAAAGCAGCACCAGTAGCGATGTGTCCGCGAGTGTGCACAATGATGGCACCAGCACTGTTCTTTTGCATCTGGATAATTCATTAAAAATTTGCTCCCCGAATCATGTTATTAAAACAGCAAAAATGAAGTGAAGTGCAGAATTTTTTGCCTATTAAACAAAGCAACAGATGCATTCAAAATCCATTTGCCTCAAAAATCTGAGGGGGGGCACGTGCCCCCTCAGTTTGAATAGGCATGACGCCTCTTCAATAAAGTTAGGGTAGATTGCTAATGATAAAGAGGGATATACAGTTGAAAGAAAAAGTATGTGAACCCTTTGGGCTTACTTGGATTTCTTCATAAATTGGTCATAAAAGTGTTCTGATCTTCATCTAAGTCACAACAATATGGAAACACGGTCTGCTTAAACCAATACCGCACAAACATTATACGTTTTCATGTTTTTATTGAAGACAACATGTAAACATTCATAGTGCAGGGTGGAAAAAGTAACTGGTTGACCCTCCTTTGGCAGCAATAACCTCAACCAAACGATTCCTATAGTTGCAGATCAGACCTGCACAACGGTCAGGAGAAATTTTGGACCATTCCTCTTTACAAAAGTGTTTCAGTTCAGCAATATTCTTGGGACTTCAAACGTGCTCCTTTTTTTTGGACAGCAGTGGCTTCCTCCATGGTGTCGTCCCATTAAGTCCATTCTTGTTTAATGTTTTCCTTATTGTAGATTTGTCAACAAAAATGTTAGCATGTGCCAGAGATTTCTGTAAGTCTTTAGCTGACACTCTAGGATTCTTCTTCACCTCATTGAGCATTCTGCGCTGTGCTCTTGCAGTCATCTTTACAGGACGACCACGCCTAGGGAATGTAGCAACAGTGCTGAACTTTCTCCATTTGTAGACAATCTGTCTTACCGTGGACACATGGACATCAAGGCTTTTAGATATACTTTTGTAGACCTTTCCAGCTTTATGTAAGTCAACAATTCTTGATTATATGTCTTTTGAGAGCTCTTTTGTGCGAGGCATGGTTCACATCAGACAATGCTTCTTCAGAACAGCAAACTCAAAACTGGTTTGTGTTTTTTATTGGACAGGGCAGCTTTAATCAACACATCCAATCTCATCACATTGATTGGACCCCAGGTTCGCTGACTCCTGGCTCCAATTAGTTCTTGGAGAAGTCATTAGCATAGGGTTTCACATACTTTTTCCACCCTGCACTATGAATTTTTAAATGTTGTGTTCAATAAAAACATGAAAACGTATAATGTTTGTGCGGTATTAGTTTAAGCAGACTGTGTTTCTCTATTGTTGTGACTTAGATGAAGATCAGAACACACTGTATGACCAATTTATGAAGAAATACAAGTAAGCCCAAAGGGTTCACATACTTTTTCTTTCAACTGTATGTAATATCGAGGATTTCATCGGATGCATGCGTGTCGTCACGGTTACACGCCTGGCATGAAGTTAACTTCTGGTCTGTGTTTGTTTATTGGTCAGGCTAGTGGCTAAACTTTTCAATTAAATAAAATTACCAAATGAAGGTCCAATAACAGATAATAATAACAATAACTATGTAAAATACTATTTATAAAAACTTCAAATCAGATGAAAAGTTAAACATGCAAAAGTGCTGTTAATTATTGAAACATTTACTTAAAATCTCAAGGGGTACCTTATAGACGGTTTCATGTGATGCATGCACATAATCGCGGTTATGCACCTGAACTGAAGTCAATTTCCGGTCTGTATTTATTTATCTGTCTGTTAAGCGGCTAAACTGATCTCTGAAACAAATACCTTTTCGAAAAAAATGTTTTGATTGCTAAATACAAGGAGAGACGACGAGCATGGATCTGTGCGGACAGATCTGGCTGCCATGAAAAAATTCAAACATAATTTTACACTGTAACGTTAGGTCAGTGTTAATACACGTTAGATATATGAACAAAGGTAATTTACTTCTTATCAGAAATAAACTGTGAAAGGATTGTTGTTATTGATTCTTTGCAGAAGTCTACCGAAAGTTACGGTTAGGGTTAAGGTAAAAGAAGTTTGTTTATGTTGTTGCTGCTGGAACCGTCTATAAATAATTTATGTGTAGGGGACTGACCGATTTTTTTTTAGAGAAACGTTACATATACTACATTGATTTTATTGCATTTGATATAATTAGTTAAATTTGAATAATTGTCTTAGTTTATGGATATACTAAAAATATGATTTGATGTCTTTTTTAATATAAAATAACCGTAATGTTAGCGTAGCAGCACGCCATTGTGATTTGAATTCTCTGTCAGCTATTGACTTATGCAAAAAAAAGTTCAATTTCTTCGCCCTTGTGAAAATTTGAAAGAAGTAAATGTTTTGCTTGTTGAACGTACAAATACACAACACCTGTCTCTGTTGAATTGAAAGCAGTAGCATCTCAAACACTGTCAACCTCTGGATTCAGATTAGAAGCAACACACTATGCCAGGACAGGCAATTTAGACATATCACCGCCTCAGGGTTACACCTATAAAACCAAACCCGACAGTGTTTGTTCTGAAGTCCAGGTCTGGTTAATGGAAGCAGAAAACTGCTAAAAATGTCATGATCCGACATACGTTTTTTCCCAGCATCTCCGAGATGAGGGATGAATATTAATAGCCGCTCTAAACCGTCAACACTGTCCAAATACTCATAAATTCTGAAAAATTATGCCCTTTAGACGGCTAATGAGAAAAGTTTATCCCGAGCCTGTAGCAGGTGTAAACAACAAGAGTTTGGGTGAAACACTATTGAGATATTTACACGAAATCTGATTCTCCTTCGTTATTTATAGCTCGTTCTAGCCGTATGCATCATATATTAAAATAAACATCCCAATAGCAGCTAAAGCAAAGCATGCCGAGAAATTGAATTGTTTATGAAAACAAATATGTTTTCATTATAAAATATAGCCTGTCCACAAAGAGACTCGGGCCTGTGATTTATTGATTTTATATTGGAGACAAACACTGCTTTCTGCCTTTTTTGTTTTGACATTTTTCTCTCCATTGGTGTTTCAAGAAAAAAAATACCTCATTTTATCATAGTTATGAAAGACGGAATATCAGACGCCACACGTAAAATATCCAAAGATGAAACTTCATGCATCTTCAGGATGGTTGCTAGGGTGTCCACCTTAGTTCTAATTACTTTCTTTGTGGTTGCTAAGGTGTTTCTATGTATTGAGTGTTTACAATGCGGTCATACTGTTGGTATGACGTCTTTATTCTTAATTTGTTGCCGGGTGTTGCTATGTGATGACACATTATTCTTTAATGATTTGTAATGCAGGATTCACACCAGACGCGGTAAAGGCGGCAAGCGCGAGTGATTTACATGTTGGGTCAATGCAAAGAACCGATTAGACATCCTGCGGCGCGGATGAGCATTGCGGCAGGAAACATCTAAACTTTGGCGGATTTCTGCGCTGTGTTAACCAATCAGGACCTTGCTGTAGTTGTGACGTGATTCTGGAAGCAAGCGGAGTTGCAGAAGCCCCTCCCATGATGCGAATTTCCGTGTGAATGTCTCGAATGACTAGAATTTCACGCGCGAATGACGCGAGTAAACTCAAATGTTCAAGGTTCATCTATGTCCGAATAGTAAGTTTTTGCCGCCTCCACCATGGCTGGTGTGAATGCACCATAACAGTGGATGTCAATGCATTGCTGTAGTGCTTACCGTGGTTGGTTTTTATTGTACTGCAATGATACCAGTCGGTTGCTAGGGATTTCTGGGTATTGCTAGGTGACATAGATCTTACCTAGGAATGATGCATGGATAAAATGTCTTATGATACAATGCATCAATGCCACATGTAAACTATCCATATAAGACACTGAGGGGCTGTCCACACGGAGACATGTATCACTGTATACATATAAATTTGTTATCGTATTGGCGTTTCATCCACACGGATCCGGCGTTTTGGGAGACTGAAACCGCTATTTTTTGAAACCGGGTCCTAAAGTGGATAAATCTGAAACCGACACCCTTGCGGTTTCGTGTGTACAGCCAATCCGTATTTTTTGTGAAGCAAAAACGTCATCACATCACATGCGGGAAGCGTCACACGTAACAGCAACAACAATAAGGGCGGACTAAGTGATTGTGTTCGTGCTACAGAAGCTACTAAAGCCTACTAGCTTTATTACAGCAAAATCTATTGCTTCTATGCAATTGTGGTGAGCAACAAGCGATAATGGACAACATCATACGTTGGTTATGCGCATGCTCAAAGTCTTCTTTTCCGTGTATAGTGCATATCTGTGGCAGAATTACAGCGCCCCATACTGGTCCGGCATATATACTACAACGCTTTCAGTCGGTTTCAGTGGTTTCGTGTGTGCGCAGATATTTCTTGAGACGATGACGTGTTTACGGATTATTTTTTTAGAACAAGGAAAAAAATTTTAGGATAGGGAATGTAACGGCTTCGTGTGGACAAAGCCTGAGTCTTGAAGTTGGGACCACCCAAACAGAGGCCCAGACCAAGACTTTGAGGGGCGAGACAAAACCAAGACCATCAAAAAAGGATTAAATTAAGTCTTGGATATTGTGGGCCTTTGTATTCTTTTTTTGACAGATTTCTTTTTGGACAATCTCCATTCATATCTTACCAGCTCAGCAGGAACAAAAGAAATATGATATAGGTCAATGACTGTCAAAGCCAGAAGTTTTGCACCCAATCATATGAATGATGTTAAAACATAGATCAGACAATGCACCAGCAATTAAGTGAAACACCCGCAGTTGAGGTCTTAACTGGTTTTGAAATAAAATCCCAAAACCACTAAGTCTGAGACCAAGACAAGACCGAGATCAAAGACAAAACTAAGGCCAGTGTTGGGGGTACGCATTACTTTATAAATGTACTTTTTTTAAAGTAACGTGAGTTTACATACAATATTGTCTGCTTGTGTATCAGATAACAATGCAACAAAAAATGGTGATGGCAGTGAAAATACAGATGCTGAGAACATTGTGTGCTGTTTATATATTGATAAATCAATCAATATAACCCTGATTCGATAGTGATCACAGAAATGTTAAGGTATTGGTGAACGTGATATTGCTGAGAGAACCAATATCTGATCGTATGATTGCGGCATATCAAGGACTCCACGTGTAGTCTCTAGATATGAGTCTTACATTTAAGATGTAGGAAAGATTGAGTCATTTTAGAAAAAAAGTGTTGGTTTAAATAAACACAATATTTGTGTATTTATTTCGACCCATGCAGGATGTTTAGAATCAGTCGGTCGTGAGGCTTCATTCGATTGAGGTTGTTTCCTGTGTAAACAGCAGACGATGTGCAGAATACATCATTGAAGTTCATCTCCGTGTTCATTTCACCCGTGGCTGGTGTTCACCATACGATTCCACAGCGGGGACGCATTAATAGCTCTCTACGTTTCAATGGAAGTCTTGTTTTCTTCTAGACTTATCTTTTGTTAATTATTGTCTCAGCACTCCTGTTTTCTCCCACCGTCGCATCCGCTGAGCTGTGCCGTCTGTGTTACGGGCATTAGCGCTTTTAAATGCCAGAGGTGCTGTGCTTTCGTATCACGCTTCTGCAGGACAGCAGATCTGAGCTCAGAATACAAAGTAGTGATGCTGTAGGTGAATGCCAACACAGAGACCTCATCGTCCAGCCGTGACAGCTGAAAGTGCAACTTGAGAACTTTAATGTAAATGTGTGCTATGGAAAAACTATTTTGTATAATGACCTTTAACAGGTCATTATTTCATATTATGCCTCATTTGAATGTGCAGACACACACGAGTAAACATTGCTATAATACAAAATATTTATTATTAATGCATTATAATAAATGCATTGTAAGTTGCTTTGGATACAATTATCTGCCAAATGCATACATGTAAAAGTAATAAATGTAAACATGTGGCAAGTTTTGGGTGGGACTTTCTGTTTAAAGGATGTAAAAAAGCTCTGTTGATCAAAGCTACACTCCAATATTTTTAGTAGTGATGCACGATCATGATTTTTTTTATGGCTGATTCAGATTTTTTTTATTCTTGTCAAGCAACAAACAAGAAAGAATGAAATATACATAAACAAGATGTTTATTTGGTATTTAACAGGTTAAACTGGGTTTTGGCAATTTAAAACAATAACTGTAACCATCTGAAAACAATAAGGCTAAATTCAATACAAACATAGGTAGGCCTACTGACAAAAGCATTTAGCTTTTGTTTTTTAAATTGGGTTGAAACCTTAAATTAAAACATTAACTGTAACCATGTGATTTTAAAGGCAACAACTGAATGGTTCCACAATCCAAACAACACATTCAACACTCCAAACAAAGATGATACTTAATTAGCATTTAACATTTGTTTTCATTTTTAACTTTGGTGTAAAGAAAAAAGGTCTTGTTGAATCTCTGTTTAGACTTTTGATACTCATCGTGTTGTGTTTTTCGAGTAATAAACTTTTAAATGTCTGATCAAGTTTGTGCCGAATGTCTTCGCTGTTGTTTCTAAGCAATTCATTTGCAATATTCACATCCTGCACACAGATTTCAAAATACTTCCACAAAACACATGTTTGCAAATGATTAAAAATGTAGTCTGTGCACGCGGGCACACTTCTGAAAATTATATTATATTATATCTAATTTTTTTGCTTATAATGTGTAATCATTTCCAATTTATGGCTGGTGCATCCCTAATTTTTATCACAATTTTTTTGTACTTGTACTTGACAACAATGTAGTAAAATACAGAAATGTTTATGATTAAAAATTTCACGTATACACGACAGCGTTATTAAAGGGATAGTTTACCAAAAAAATGACAATTCTGTCATTATTTTCACACCCACAAGTTGATCCAAAACTGTATACATTTCTTTGTTATGCTAACCACAAGTTAAGATATTTTGAAAATGTTAATAACCAAACAGATCAAGGGCACGTGATTATTTTATCCTATTATAAAAGTCAATGGTGCCCCAGATCTGAACAACGTGAGAGTGAGATTTTGAACAACGTGACGACATCATTAAAATTTTTTGGTGAACTATCAATTTAAAAAGATGCACAAAAACAACCGAAAATATGTATGCCAGGCCAACAGAGGGTGATGTTTTTTGTAAAGAAACTCTACACACCTGTGCTCATTTCTCAATCGGCTGCGGTCTCGGGAGGTTGCATATGCAGGCTGCATACGTCATCAAGCCTGGTTTATTTAAGTTAACTAAGCATAACATTCACAAGTCATAAACATAACAACTCAAGATTAACTAAGAATAATAGTCAACTTTATAATATTCTGAAATAAGACTGTCTTTATGACGTATGCAGCCTACAAATGCGACCTTCGTACGCTGCATTATTCCGATAGAGGAACTGCCACGGTGAAAACATCAAGCAGTTTATTTTCTTATAAGGTAAGTTTATTACTTCAAGTAACCCTGGACTATAAAGCGACAAAATGTTATAAATTTCGTTGGAGAAGCTGTACAAATATATTTTGGTTATAATCGCTCATACCTATAGACTGAACACGCGTTACACAGGCGTCACAATTTTCACAGATTATAGTTTACACAATTAACACAAAAACTTTAACACTGTTATTTTTATAAAACTATTTAAAGCCATTTAAAACCTGCCTATGCGTCTTCAGGACCTGAAAACACGTAGTTGTGTAAACAAACAGCCATAATAAATAAAAAGTTCCCAGTTATGGTTGAAAATGTTGTCGAATAGTCTGCCCCTAAGTACTTTTTGATTTACTGTAACTAATCCAAAAATCAAGAGGTGACTTTAATACTAGAAACCTATTTTATAGGCATTCAACTTCAAAAGGAAGTAATGTTGCAAAATAAAACAAAACCGTTTTGTTTCCAGAAACGATATGAGCAACAGTGCATGACCTGTAGTGTGTGAGCATCATGGGAAACGTTTGCTTCACCTCTTCTGATCTTTAGCCAGCATATGAACTTTCAGTCCGCTCTGGATTTCCCGGAGCACTAAAACCCCTCAGGCAAGAGCCAAACACATCATCAGCATCATCCACCGACAGGCACAAATGACAAACGCTGAATGTCACCGTTGGGTAGCTTGAACACAGATATCTCAACATAATGTCAAAAACTTTGGTGTGATCATCTATATAAAAGCTTGCGACTGCTTTCCACACACATTTTTATAAAAAACATGATATTTGCTTTATTATTCGCTTTTCACAACATAACACATGATGCTGAACTTTTAACCTCAAACTTGTATTCAGAAATATGGATAATACGAGTAATAAAGAAAATCTAATCAGCTGTAAGTGGTTTATATGCGTCTTAAGAGCTTTGATCATATAACTGTTAAATATGTCAATACTAGATTTCCATGAACTGTATTTGAAATAAATCAGGGGCAATAAAAAATGACCTTTAATCTGATTAGAGTTTAGTGGCGGCTGGTGACTTCTCTTCCAAGGGGCGCAAATTTAAAATATGTGTCCGGTGCGTTGTGTGTCGCGTCAAAATATGTGTCCAGCTTGTCGCGTCAAAATATATGTCCGGCGCATCACGCATGTGGCTCATTGTGTCAAAATATGTGTCCGATGCTTCGCATCCAAATATGTGTCCGGCTCGTCACGTCAAAATATGTGGCCGTCTTGTCGCGAGTGTGGCTTGTCACGTCAAAATATGTGTCTGGCACATCGTACATGTGGCTCGTCACGTCAAAATATGTGTCCGGCTCGTCTCGTCAAAATATGTGTCCGGCTTGTCACGTCAAAATATGTGTCCGACTCGTCGCGTCAAAATATGTGGCCGGCTCGTCGCGTCAAAATATGTGTCCGGCTTGTCACGTCAAAATATGTGTCCGACTCGTCGCATCAAAATATGTGGCCGGCTCGTCGTGTCAAAATATGTGGCCGGCTTGTCGTGTCAAAATATGTGTCCGACTCGTCGCGTCAAAATATGTGGCCGGCTCGTCGCGTCAAAATATGTGTCCGGCTTGTCACGTCAAAATATGTGTCCGACTCGTCGCATCAAAATATGTGGCCGGCTCGTCGTGTCAAAATATGTGGCCGGCTTGTCGTGTCAAAATATGTGTCCGACTCGTCGCGTCAAAATATGTGGCCGGCTCGTCGTGTCAAAATATGTGGCCGACTCGTTGCATCAAAATATGTGGCCGGCTTGTCGTGCGTGTGGCTCGTCACGTCAAAATATGTGGCCGGCTTGTCACGTCAAAATATGTGTCCTGCTCGTCGCGTCAAAATATGTGTCTGGCTCGTCAAAATATGTGTCTGGCTTGTCGCGGGTGTGGCTCGTCACGTCAAAATATGTGTCCGGCTCGTTGCGTCAAAATATGTGTCCGGTTCGTTGCGTCAAAATATGTGTCCGGCTCATCACGTCAAAATATGTGTCCGGCTCGTCACGTCAAAATATGTGTCTGGCGCATCGCGCGTGTGGCTCATCACGTCAAAATATGTGTCCGGCTCGTCACGTCAAAATATATGTCCGGTGTGGCTCATCATATCAAAATATGTGATCGGTGTGTCGTGTCAAAATACGTGTCCGGTGCATCATGTGAACCTATGGGCATCATGTGTCATGTCGAAATACATGCCTGCTGCAAACGCGTGTCACATTCACAAAATACTCGGAAGACACCAACTTTACACTAAACTCTGATTACACTTAAGATTAAGCGAGTATAGCAAATGCCAGCGTCTTTTTTATCATAAACCCCTTCGAAGCTTCTGTAGCAGGCACGTATTTTTGACATAACGCGTGATGCACATATGACGTGCCAAACACATATTTTAACATGATGTACCACACACTACTAAATACAGGGCTAAATACATGTTTTGACAAGCTTTACATCATGTGCTCTCAAAAAAGAAGTCATCAGCCGCTATACTGCTAGAGTTGCTAATATTACTTATACTATAGCTTATACTAATATTACTATAGCTACTAATACTATATATAGGGGCAGTTTCCTGGACCGTAATTATTTTAGTCTCAGACTAAAATGAATGTTTGAGCTGCCTTCATTTAAAAACAACTTCCACGTATATATCTTAACATATAAGTGTCATTGTTTTGTCCCAAAATGCAAACCAGTATTGTTTTTTGTAAGGTATGTTTGTAAAAACTACTTAAGTGTCCTAATATAAATAAGGCCTATTTTTATTAAAATCACATTTATTTTCTTTTAATTGATATTTTAATTTCATGTATCTTTGATTTTTTTTGTTTTCTCATTTCTATGTAAAGCACTTTGAATGACCTCTGTGTATGAAATGTGCTATAATAAACTTGCCTTGCCTTGCCTTGTCCTGGATTCATCTTAAACCCTGTCCGGGAAACTGCCCCATAATGTTTCTGAGTTTACAGTAATAAATATCTAATTCTACATGTTTAAAGGATGAAAGTCTTTAGGGATGTAATATTAGCAGACTGATATAATTTACTTGTTTTATGTTTTATTCCTGCAGTTCATGGTAGGAGGCTTCTGTAAATATTTCATTTATACAAGCTGTAACATTTCAAAATTTAATAGTGTAATAATGAAAATATTTACAGTAGCAGTGTTTAAATTGTACAGTATGTTAGTTTAGTCGTGTTGTACCTGCAGGTAGTATGCATATAAAAATGATTTTTAAGTGCACTGTCTGTTTTGTTTCTGACTATTCTGATGTCGTTCACTGTAGATCAAACTTGAGATTATATGCTGACGTTTCTTATTTCATCTAAATTCCTCAGATAGTTGAAGAGTATCCTCAAGGTCCATCAAAATGTCAGCTGTTAATGTAAAATAGATTACAGGATTCTCAGTAGACTTCGCTCTGAAAGTTAAACACTTTTTAGATTAATGTTTAATTAGTTGCCAAATTCAAAGGCTGATGTTTCTTCATGCTGTATATTTAAACTTACTACTGTATAATGCAGGGGTTTTCAAACTTTTTTGTCAGCCGAGCACCGTTAAGCATGGGCCGGTTACCGGTTTCAAGGTATAGCGAGGTTTTAAACAGGTTTCAAAACCACTAAAATGTTCTGTGATACCGTCTCCAAGGTTTGAGCAGTGTTTATACAAAATTCATTCAATCATAAGTCATGTGATTGATTATGATGTTTACATTTAATATTAATTATGAAAATATTATATATTTTTTGAAAACATATTATATTTAAAAGGCTTTATTTTTACCTGGCATTTGAAAATAACACATTTTTGTGTTGTAATGGCAAATAACGCAACACCGTGAAACCGTGGTATTTTTGCTAAAGGATATCATACCACCAGAATCTTATACCGGCCCATGCCTAAGCACCATTGACCTAAATAATTTATTTAAAGTACCCACCAGGTATTCTTTTTTTTTACATTTCTAACCTTAAAAACATTTATTTTTCATCCATTTTAAAGGTTTTGTCAGTATTATTTTATTATTACCTGTAATTGGACCTTCGGCTGGTTATTGTCTTTTATTAGTACATAAAATCTGCCATTTTGTACCAGTTTTCGGTTTTCTGATATATTGTAGTGTTGCATAATGGTCACATGACATGCAGATTAAACAAATAATATTAAAATAATAGTGTACCTTATATAGACTGTAAAAAGTAAAAGTTGGATTAACTTTTAAAAAAATCAATTGGCAAAGCCTTGTTTTTTTTTTTCAAGTGTTTTATTTAGATTTCAAGTGTTTGATTTATACAATTATGTTAGACAGATTTTTGTATATATTTCAATTTTTTTTATTTTTTTTTGTAATGTGTTGACTTATTTTTTATGATTTAATTAGTATTTATTAATACTTTTTCATCAACTCCTGCAATTTCCTCAAACCCAAGCTTTTGGAAACCCTGGTATAAAGGAATGAAGGCTGCTTACTTTTAACCACTTAGCATTTCTGAAAATAGACGCCTAAATGCCTAAAAAGGACACTAATTGTACCCGCTGTGTTGATTGTATCAAGGGTTTCAGTCATTTAAATCACAAGAATCTCAGCTTTTTAAAGATATGTGATACATTTAGCTTTTTGCTTTTGAGTTGTTGTATGTTTTCTGTCAAATAATGCAGTATTCATCCCACAGTATACTGGAGGGGTTAGGGGTTTAAAGACGCATAATATTTCTCTATAGAGTTTATGTTGCACGTCCACCGATTTCAATGATGATGTTGTGTGGCACGGTCTTTCAAAGGTGAGCATTTTAAAGCATTTCCCTGCGCTGCATTCAAACACTGCGATGCTTAAGAGCTTTTAATACTGTGTAGGTACCAAACAGATAAACATTACCCATACTCGTCAATCAGGCAATCCCAGAATTCATTGCAGCATGATTGCTGAAAATTGATGTATGGCTCATGGGAGATGTTGCTCTTTGTGTGGTGCACAGGAGTCATGTTTTTTTATTTACTCACTTATTGGGTTTCATGGTGAATTTAGTGGAGTGGAGCTGCCGATGCAGACAGCAGGACAAACACTTCACCATGTGTGTGGATTAAAGCCATACAGAAACTGATTCCCAATGCAATGACTGATAAAATCTATAACATGTAAGATGCATTTGTAGGACAGTCATGGCCATTTTATGAAGTTCTAGTACAGATCAAATGTCGTCTTTGACAATAAAATTGAGAGAGAGATCTAATGAAAGCCGAAAACTGAAACTCAAGCAAAGGTTAACGTGAGCACACAAATGTCATCAAAATGTCATTTAAGCAAACGGTGCCCTTTCATGAGTTTCATCACATGACCCTCTGAAGAAAGCTGGTGTGATGTTTGTGTCAAAGATTGTTATTGGGAAAGTCTAAACAAAACTCTACACACACAGTAAACCAAGATTCACATTGATGTTGTATTGAACAAAGTTGAACTCTCCTTAACTTGAAGGCCTGTTTACAAATAGCGCTTCTTTTATTAGTAATGACTTTCAGTTCAAAAAGTAATAGATAATTATATAAAGATCATAAGAAAAACGCTATACTATAGACCCCTTCAAGGTTTGTAAACATTGAATGACTATCGGGTGCGCGCGCAGCACGGGGTCGAACTGTTCATACCATTTAGGCTTTATAATTTAATCTAACAGTGCTGAAAAATGATGACTTACCTCAAATGAAGTGAGCACTACAAACACAAGCCTCTTTGATCTTTGCATTGTCCCAGTCTGCACGTTAATTGCTTGCAGACGCAGATGTTGTATTTTTTTGTTTTTGAGATTCTGCATGACTCGCGAAAACTTAACGGAAGACCTGGTGCGATTTTCACAGCCCACGACGTAAGTAGGCATTTTTGACGATACCGAATAATACGCAACTGAATCTGCTGTAATGACTTTTCTGACCCCGACATGCGCAGTGGGAACAGCCTGTGACGTGAACCGTGAAGGGGTCTATAAGTGATTCACAGAAGATGTTTGTGTGGGTATATGCCCATGTTTATGAATTCAGGCTGGTGATGCCCTCACATAACTGAGAGATTCAATACATTACAGCTTCACTGATTGGTTGCAGCATCTGAGAGTCAATGTAACCTTGAATCCTTTAAATGTTAATATTATTAAAAGCTCAAAATGTCCCGCTGCAAAAAAATCTTCAAGTGTAATTGAAGAGCTCTTTTCCAAAACGCTATAAATCCATTTCAATAGTTTTCAGAAAAAGTACATTTTTTACCTAGACCCACACATTTTGTGAATATTCAATTTATTCTGTTATAATTGTTTTTTTGCTCAATCTGAACATGTTGAATAATGATTATTAAATCAAACGACAATATTGTTGATTATAAATTCAAAGATAATTTTATTTTTTTTCAAAACGCTATAAATCCATAATTTTTTTCCATAAATTGATGTTTTTTTCTTTAAAAAACAAATCAAACAAAAAAAAAAAACAAATAAGAGAACATCCAACATATACTCAGGGACTCTACTATAAATGAATAAGTAAATTATTCAGATTGTGATATACATTGGAGCCAGTATGAAATAAACAGAATTACACATAACTAACTTGCTATTACTCCCTCCACCATTTCAGTTTTCTCCTTAGCAGGGCGTTAGGAACCTCTTTTGCTTAATATATTTCACATCTCTCTCTCTCTCTCTCTCTCTCTCTCTCTCTCTCGTCTAAACACAGTTTGTATTAACCTCACACGCACACACAGCGAGCTCCCCTCGTTCTGTTCTCAATGACATACCGTAACAACGCGCTCATAATGTCCAATCCAAAAACCACAACTTTACAGATGTCCCTGCATTGGTCACTAGCCACATTTTGTACTTTTGCACGACATTGATCAATGTATCAAACGCCAGTCTGTCTATCAGCAGGCTATCGAACTATTCAGTACTTTTCATGTTACGTTAGCAGGCTTCTTCACAGTAATTAAACTTTATCGCGAACGTACAAAACGGTATTAAACGAGCCAGTTCTGAAACGAAAGTTGTACATACCAAACACTTTGATGAAGATCGCCTTGCAAACGGGTACCTTCTCCGGGTGATGTATTAACATGACATTAATCCTCATTTTGATGAATGAATGAACATAAACAAACATCTGTTTAGAGCGCCGCCATTGAATTGCGTCGAACGCTCATCGAGTTCTGATTGGTCGAGAGGATAAATCGCGTTTAGGCTAAAAATAGACTCGGCGCTTATCGCGTTTTGGAAAAGAACGGCATCTTGTACCTGCATTTTAACAAGGAAATGTAGTGATTTGGCATGAAGCGTTCATGGAGCAGTGAATAGTTTCAGTACACAGCCAAATGACATGACAAACTCATTTTTTTTTAAAATGGCGTTTATCGCGTTTTGGAAAAGAGCTCTTCAATTATAATTATGTTTTTGCAGTTTTCATGACTTTATATTAATTAAAAAAATCAAATTTGAACTGTTTAAAATTCATGACACCGCAGGACCACTAAAAACGCACTCGTGAAATTATTAAAGTTGATTAAAAATGGTACAAAAATAATATTTAGATAAATGGTGATCAGTTACAGCACTTGACATCTTAGGCTTTTTGTTCTGTGTAATTTTAATTAAAATATGTTATGCTAATGTAACGTTTTTATTCAATAATTATATTTTATGTAATAATCACGCTGTATATTTAACATACTACTGTATAAAGCAAGGGTTTTTTTGTCAGCTGAGCACCATTGACCAAAATCATTTATTTAATTAAAGTAGATATTAAATATCTTTTAAAATAATTGAATAGCACATTTGCATGTTTAACCTCAAAACTTTAACTTTTTAATTTAATAATGACATTTTCTATTTAATAATAATTCTGTCAATTTCTATTGTTTCTATTTTCATGTAAAGCAACTTTAAAAGATGTGACATTGTAAAAATGTTATTTTCGACCGAGCTTTGGGTCAAAAGGGACGAACCCAACCCATTGTTTTAACCCATTGTTGGGTCGAGTAAACCTTTACATGTACAAGAAATTTGTCTTGGTGTACACACTCTAAAAACAAACGGTGCTATATAGCACCAAAAGTGGTTCTTTGCTCGTAATCATAGAAGAACCGTTTTTAGTGCCATATAGCACCGGTGAAGCACCAGTGAAGCACCTGTGTAAAACCATATAGTGCTATGTAGATAGATAGTGGTTCTATATGGCCCCTATATGGTTCTACACAGGTGCTTCACTGGTGCTTCACCGGTGCTATATGGCACTAAAAACGGTTCTTCTATGATTACGATCCAAAGCAACAGTTTTGGTTCTATATAGCACCGTTTGTTTTTTAGAGTGTGGGGCATAAAAATCATAGTAACAAATTAAATAAACCCAAAGAGGAATAAAGGAAATGTTCAAAAATGCTCACAAAAAATATACAAATATCAGAAGAGAAAAGGGAAATTTACGACACATTAGTGACATAAGAGTTTTGGAAAGGTCAGCCATTTTGTAACTGCTCACCTTGGATGTGTTCTTCCCATTAAGCAATATGTAGGATTTTGTGGAGAAATTACAGTATAGGTAAAATTATAAGCAGTGGCGGTTCTACACGGAGGCCAAGGTTGGCCCGTGCCTCTGTAGACATGTCCCTGGCCACCCCTGTGGCCACCCCATGCTGACCAAATAAAAAAGTATACATTTATTTTGATTTTACACGCGAGCGCCAAAAGCGGAACTAATGCGACGCAACGTTCTACATGGGCAAATTAGAGCGGCGCACCCAACCACTATAGCCGGCTGCGGGTGCTGCTCGGCGAGTGTCTCAATTAGTTCCCAATCTCCCGATGTTGAGAATGTGTATCCAGGTTTGGGCACTGGTAAGGTCTCTAGCTCACTTGACATTGGGACACTGTTCACTTGTTCTCCTGTGCTTAAGCGCGGTGATCATTCACAGCTGTTACTCATCAACAACCGGCAAAACCAACATCTCGCTAACTTTTTGAAGTTTACACATTGTAAAAAGCGCTGTAATTATGCTCTTACATATACTGTACGTGCATAAAATTGGAGAAATATAATTAAATGTTACATATAAAAATGTTTACAATTAAAAATAAATATTATTTTAAATGTTGATTAGATTGTAGTCCCTAACTGTCTGGCAATGTGTTTTTTATGTAAACTGTCTTAATATCAAAATTACCCCATGGTGTAAATCCAAGATACATATGTCCATCATCTTTAAGACACATTTGGAGTTGTTTTAATAAATGTCCTGGCTTTTCCCAGCTTATAATGGGAGAAAACAGGGATCAGGGAATAACTTCTGAGTTAGAAGCCCGAAAACGTGCATTCATCCTTCACAAATGTAATCCACATGGCACCAACAGGTTAATAAAGGTCTTCTGCTGGTAATTGATGCATATCGTCGCTGTCCGTCGTATGTCCATTTTGCCGATTTTTAGATTTTTCGACGGATTGAATGTCCAGGTTCATCTCCGTATACAGACAATGACTTTCCTTTATCGAGGTAAACGTTTCCCCCGGTCGCCAGACGTACGTCTAGGAGTGACAAAAAACGGTAGGACTGTGCAAACAAAGTATCTGTCTAGCATTGGTGTTATTTACCCTGGGGATGTCCCCACCACTTTTTGAAAGCATTTGGTTAAAATGTTCTGAAAAATCAAGCGATGCTTAAGACCAGGTCCAGGGTCACATATGTTGCGTTGTATGCTTATGGTGTGTTTTTTTGTACATATGTAATGAAATTCATTGTAATCATTGACTAAACGCGCTGCTGTTTTCTACAGTATGGTGCTTTGGCACTGTTCGGTTGAGCTGGTGTTGCACGGACTGTTGCATGTGTTACATTTTCCCCCTTTTAGTCTAGGGGTCAGGAGGGGAAAATGACAAAAAAAAGGTTTTTGTAAAGGAAATCAGGTAAAAATTGACACACTTCCAACCACTGTCCCAGAGTGAAAACAACTACCTCACATAGGCTTAAGCAGAAAGCAAAGTTTATTTAAGAGTTTCTTTCAAATGAGCTTTTCTGCTAATTAGCATTCAAAAGAGAGGGAGAGAGACCTAAAAACAACAAACAAAAAGAATTCTGGCTAAAGTTTAGGGGAACCTAAACTTACCTGGGAGAAGATAATACAAAATAAAACATAAACTTCCCTTACTCCCTATCTAACAGGAGAAAAGGAACTCTCTCATACAGCTTTCTAAACAGAGTAAAAAGTAAAGCTTTAAAGTTAACAATACCTTCTAATTACCAAACACATGTAGAAGGTTAACACCAGATATAGTTCAGGATCACAATCCAATTTTCTATAGAATTGTTGAATTTTGCTAACTAAAGCAAAATAGACAACCACCAAACAAAATTCAATCTGAGGCAGGGAGAAGTGTGCGACTCTCCAGCATTCAGCAAGTGCTTTTCAATCCCTTTGTCGACACACCCAAACGAGCTGCAGCTGATGGTGATTTGGCCTGAGAGCAGGTAGAGTGAGAAACAACAGACTGAGAGAAAAACAAAAACACAGAACACAGGCCCAGGACACACAATATATGTTAAAATAAATGTGTTACAATTAACAAAATAAAAATTACTTAACCTGGGCCTGCAGTCGACATTGTTGAGGGTTTTATGCTGAGTATTTTCTTGTTGTTGACTGGCCAACGTTATGCCCATTTTTGATGCGCCGTTATTCAATATTTTTCCTGTCCTAAAGTAATGTTTTTATCTGATCTTTTGTCCCCACCACATTTCAACACAAACTGACGCCCCTGCTGTCTAGCATTACCATGTCAGTGTATTGATTTATTGTCCCTTCATAGCTTGCAAGAGACAGTTAATAAATGTATAATTAATATTAAATAAACTAAGCGTATTTAATAAACCAAGAGGTAGGCTATTTAATGAACTGAGCGTATTCATCTGTCAATATGAAACGCGACTTGGCCATTCTAATTAATGATCGGAAGAACGCGTATCGACCACCGTTACTGTAAAATATGCACGTATGTCCATTTAAACCAAATTTTGGTCAAATGTGGATTATATCATTACACTGGCAAGAATATGGTTACATGTAAATATGCCGTACCAAGTATGACAACGCTACATTTAACTGCTCTTGATATATGGTGTTTTTTTCACTTCCTAAAAGTAACCGTTTTGGACATACGTGAGTTTCATCGGGCAGCGACGATATTCATATTTTGAACTTTATAAACTATAATAACTAGCCATCTTGAACTCACGCAATCTCTGCACAACGTACTCATGCCAACGAATGCTCACTAAAACTCTCGTGCGAGTCCAAGATGGCATGTTACTATTATAGTTTATAAAGTTTGAAATATGGATATTTTTCTTACCGAAATCGATTTACACATAGAAGACCTTTAATAACCTCTTGGAGCCATGTGGATTACTTCTGTGAAGGATGTAAAGGATTTTTGGGGATTAAAGTCAGAAGTTTCCTGTTCGGATCCCTGTTTTCTCCCATTATAAAGCTTGGAAGAACTGAAATTACTGAAATAACTCCAAATGTGCTCGTCTGAAAGATGATGGACATGTGTATGCTTGAGGGTGAGTAAATCATGGGATAATTTTAATATTTGGCTGGAGTATCCCATAGAGAAATCTATGTTTATTTTCATGAATGCAATCTCTTTAGTTCAATGGCCACATTTACACTACCTGATTGAAGTGACTTCAACATTTTTTTTCCCTCAAGTGACACAGATCAGACATGACCCATAAACATGTAAGCAGGAATAAAGCACATAGATTCCGATACTCATGCATATGTGAAAATAAATCGAATATGAATCGGATACATGCATTCGCATCCGCAGTGTAAGCTGACAGATCAGAGATGTGTACTGAAGTGCATCATTAAAAATGCACCCGCTTAGTGCACGCTTAGTGAAAATGCTGATATCGTATACAAGTCGGTTTAAAAAATCAGATACAGGCAACAAATCAAAATTGGGCATCAAGATTTGCAGTGTAAATCCAGTCAATATGATAGCTGTTCAATAACTTGGCTTGCTTTAGTTTTTTGTAAAAAGTTTGAAATGTAGCAAAAAATGAGCAGTTTTTTGTTTGACGTTTCTCTATAAATAGACCACGTTCTCCTAATACCAGAAACATATATTACTCCAGTACACAAACCTACATGTGAATTCAAGCATGCAGGTTACTGTAGTAGCATTACCTTCAAATGTCTGTGACTGATGTGTCGACATTCGGGTAGTTAGGCATGTCTGAAATATTTACGCTAATGTCCGCTGTTGCTCGTCCTCTGGCAAATTCACGTTGTTTTCATTTTATGTATTGCAATCTGTCACATTCAGTACGTGGCAGCACATCAGGTCACAGAAGTAAAAGGGGAAAGATATCCCAAGAAATTGCAAAACATATAATTGAAATAGAGAGAAGTTGGACGTACTGTAAAACATGATGCTGCTTCAAGCAACTCACATATTTACGCATCGCTTTTCCCCTGAAATAAACTTTGTATGAAGAAACCAGGACAGAGGCAACTTTGGAGTGGTGTGATGCATTATTTATGAAAAACATAAAGGTCAACCTTCAGAATTTTCGTTTGATGTTGCATCCTCATACGTATTTGTTGGTATTACAGAGATTCAGAGTAAATCTTGACATGCTGCCTGTGGGACTTGAGCTGAGAGCATTGAAAGCCCGACGAGGGGCAGCGAAGGCCTGAATCCTTCACTACTGATCAGCTAAACCTGAACCTGGATCAACCGCCAGCTTTTTCTATCTTCAATATTAGATACATGCAGAAAGAGCGCAACAAGGACAAATGCCTGCTGGGTCAATAAATAAAAATACCTAAGCAATAAATATACCTAAGGCATGATTTACATGCGGTTGCAATTCAGTAAAGCTTTTGTATTGCAGATATTTACCTGCCTGCATTTACAGGCTATAAAATGTATTGATATTCAATCTTTGTTTAATGCATATTGATAGATTAAATCATTAAAAAAAGAAAATGCTCCCCCATAATGTGTTTTAGGATCCAGGATGTTGCTATGCTATGGTGTTGCTAAGTGTCTTTTTTTGGTGCACTGGTATCTTTGTGATGTGCTGGTTCATTAATAAGGCTTGATCCCTATTTTATTGTTCATCGGGCCCAAATGAGCAATAGTAATATTTTTAACAAGCACTGCTAGTTAATGTTTAAAAATAAAGTTAATTATATTTCAGAATTTCATTTTGAATTTCCCTCCTGGAACTTAAAGACTTTTTAAAGATGCCGTGGTTGGGTGGTGTAGATTAATGGGCGGTATTATTATAATAAGATCCCCTTCTGACATCACAAGGGGAGCCACATTTCAATTACCTATTTTTTCTTGCAGAGAATGGTTTACCAAAACCAAGTTACTTGGTTGATCTTTCTCACATTTTCTAGGTTGATAAAAACATTGGGATTATACACTGAAAGGCACACTGCGGAACTTTTTAGCCACTAGGGGGCGCTAGACATGTATTTTTCACGCCTAGCGCCCCTAGAGGCCACAAGCGCCGCAGCACTGTCGCAAAGGAAAAGAACTGGCCAACCTTAAAACTAAACTAAAAACTAAACATTGTGTGAGTTTAAGCAAGTTTGACTGCTATAGCATCCTGGATTTTAATGTAAATACATAAACAGTAAAAGAAAGGTAAATACGTGAACACGTGAATGCAGCATCTGAATACAGGGAACTATATGCAAGATAATTGCCGTCATTTATAAAGAAGATCGCATTTATGTATGAATCAAGATCGTGAGTTTAATTGCCTTAAAGGGGAATTGAACTCGGGTCACCCGTGTCATAGGTCCGTGACACTAACACAGTAGCCTCCAGCAAAATTCACGTAAAAAACAAATAGCGTGGAGGAAGTGTCGTATGCCGTAAAGCAGTTGAATTTTGTAGTTTTTTTTTGTGCTCTGGCTACTACCAGAAACCCTAAGTTTTAAAGTACGAGTAAAAGCGATATAGACCCCGTCAGGCTATGGTAGACATGTCATTCAACCTATTTAAAGTCGATGTACTATCACAAGGGTCTTGACAATTTATTATGAAGGTTGAAATATTACATGGTGTCGCTTGAAAAAAAAATCATTGAATTTAATCAATTTTTTAAGGTAAGTGGTTGCAATCAATTTATTTAAGCTACATTTAAACAAAAAAGATTAGTAACGTAAAATAAAATATACAACTTTTGTTTAAATGTAGCTTAAATAAATTGATTGCAACCACTTACCTTAAAAAAATTTATTAAATTCAATGAATAATGGTGAACTTTTATCATTAAACATGAAAAAAGTCAGATTTTCATGTTATGTCCCCTTTTACATTTGGGCTCCAACTTTATTTTGTACTATAAAGCACTTCCCCTTTTGATGTATCAGCGTTTGTTGTATAGTCCATCTGCATCCCTGTGGAAAAACTATACTGCCATCACACAATAAACTTTACAAATGCTGGGTTGTTTAAACCCATTGTTTGGTCAAATATAAACATTT
This sequence comes from Misgurnus anguillicaudatus, assembly GCF_027580225.2. Classification (NCBI taxonomy): domain Eukaryota; kingdom Metazoa; phylum Chordata; class Actinopteri; order Cypriniformes; family Cobitidae; genus Misgurnus; species Misgurnus anguillicaudatus. The sequence continues at coordinate 46,993,603 of NC_073339.2, forward strand.
TCTGGGTGAATTTAACCCAATTGCAGGGTTTGTCCCTTTTGCTCCAACACTGGGTTGAAAATAACCCAGCATTTTTAGAGAGTAAATGGAAATTTGGTTTCTTTCTCAAACACAGATTTGTTGGACAAATTTAACAACGCCCTTCTGTCCTGGGCTAATTATTTTTACTCTGTTTGGATGGTTTACGGATGTTATTTGACATTAGCTTAAGTGATGTCTATTTATATAATCCATCTTTGTTAATACAGTATGTAAAAGTGTATTCAGGTAGTAGTCATGTCGTCATGTGACGTTTATAATGCGTGTCAGTGTTAAACCGTTATCTCAGAAATAAATATTTTGCATTTATAGTAATTGTATAATTGTAACGCTTCTGACAGCAGAATGAAAAAAAGAGTCAATAAATTGAGGTTTAACGCACCATTTATATTAAAATTAGTTCAATTCATTAGTTTGAAAGTGAAACACAATGCATCATGGGATATACAATTGTATTGCACGATGTGTGCTTTAGGTGCATACTGCATATAGGCAAATGCAGAAGTGAAAAGTTTTTCTGAATAAAGCCTCTTTGGGTTTTTTTTTTCAGGGAGCTTATGTCAGAATTTGGTGGGCTGATGTGATCTAGCTATACCTAGCTATTAGAAAGCTGTTAAAAACTGTTCCCAGACTTCCAGACAGTCTAAGAGGGCAGTTTTAATCTCAGCGTGATATAAGCACACATTTCAAAAGCTGAGACCAAACCGGACCACCTGATGCTTTTATACATGCAGTGAAAGGTACTTGAAAATGATGTTATAATCCTTTAAATCTCCCTTAACCCAGCAGTTTTAATTCTAGGACTTTGAGGCAGTGCTAATGGCTTTTATTATTGGACGTGTGCAGTGCCATTGAAGAGTCCAAAATTGTGATTTTGTTTTATTAGACCACCTTTCGGTATTATTGACTGTACACTCTCAAAAAAAGGTACAAGAAGGTACAAAAGTTGTCCATGTGCCGGTATCTTTTTAAAAAGTACACTTGTCTACCTAATTATTGATACATACTGGAACCTCAACACTACATATCTGTTCCAAAATGGTACATATTAGGACCTTTTAAACAGGTACCAAAGATTTTTGTCAAATTTTTCTAGGCAGAGGAATAAATCCATACGTATTCACACACTGCAAAAAATGAATAGCTTCTTTTACACAGTAATTTCGGTAATTTACCATGTGCTAAGGACATTGACAAGCCGGCAAATAGATGGTAAGCTGTTTTAAACAACTTTGGCGAAGAAATGTGGACATTAATTTCAATTGTGCTCGACTTTTAAGCAGCGATTACTGACCGTTTGAAACGTCAGTAATCTTTATTTTTCGTTCACACATAGCGCTTACCAGTAAATTACTCCGAAATCGCCAGCACTGATTTAGCAGAAAGGTTTTGTTCACACATGATCTGTTAACTGCTATAGTAAATTACCAGTAAAGACTGTATGTATGAAAGGGAATAGTCTTTATATTTTTTATCTTGTTTCCAGTATAAATATCTGAAAATTCTTAACCCATTTGTGCCCAAATTTTTCTGAATGGTTTCATGCATATAATTGTGTTAATAGTGTCCTCTGTAAACATGTTCTGCATTTATTTTCCCCATTTTAATTTTATTTTTTATAAATCGTATTTGAATGTGCGGCAACTATAGTTGCCGGTGGGCAAAAAGGTTGTATGCACCCCTTTAATGTCAAATTTTACATTTGGCATCTTACTCAAAATAATGGCTTTCAACAGATCAACCTTTATTCATAAACACATTTATTATGTATAACAGTTAAAGAACATTCGATGCAAACCCCCCCCCAAATAAAAATGCATCTAGCTTATAATCTCTTGTTCAATTCAATTCAATTTCATTTATATAATGCTTTTCACAATTGTTAATTGTTGCAAAGCAGATTTACATGAGTAGATGTAAAGGAGCACACAGAAAATCAATAGATAATATAAGAAGTAGAATATAGCAGCTAAGGATAAACCGTACAAGCGAGCGTATTATTAATGTAACGTATATACAGTAAAGTGCTAAGTTAAGCCAAAGTTGGCTGACTCTCTCGGGGACGAAAACCCCCCTAGGAGAAAACCCTGTGGGAAAAACTCCTAGAAGGACAAAAACCCTTGGGAGAAATTAATATATATATATTTATATATATAAACAGGGTAGGGATAGGAGGCGGGTAAGCGGATTAAACTGGTTCAGCCAGTGGTTGCGCATCGGCTGGGCATCACGTTGAAGGACAGCCAGTAGATCAGTGGTGTGTTGACCTTCACAGCAACAGGAAATGGGTCTGTTTGTCCCATTGTCCTCGGGGTCGAGGACGAGACAGGGAGAGAGAAACAGAATTCTATTAGCGTAGGGGCCGGTCACATGAAACGCAAGTGTCATGCAGTATTGTAGTTTAAAAATGCTCGGTTCCAGACAGGCTACCTATAGCAACAATAGTATATTACCCATATGAGGTATGTGAGTGCTTTGTTCTCTAGACAAAATAACTATTGCGGGACAAGTACAATTACTGGACATTTTATGTGAATGCTTTGTTAAATAAGAATGTCTTAAGTTTAGATTTACGAATGCGTGCTAAGTGATATAAACTGTGACTTGTTCAGGTTTTTTTCTATTATTTTTATTTATTTATTTTCTCTGTTGCATTCAGTGCTTTCTTCCAGAAACAACGGACCATATGTCAGCTCCAAATCAGTTCATATCACTTAGTTCATATCACTTAGCAGATCGTTCGTGGCTCGACTTGTCGAGTCTGTTTTTCAAGATGTCTGCTGTCTGAATACGCGTAATGTGCTGTCTTTATAAAGTAGCTTCTTATTAAACTGTTTGTACACTTACAAAGTTCTCAATGCTTCGGTTTGCATGTAAAGACCCTCATTATGCTACTGTGGTAGTGTGAGGCTATTTTGAGCCTTGTTAGTGGTATTAACTAGCGATTTACTTGTACTTACTCTTTGCCCCATATACTAGCGCTATATGCTAATCTGTTTTTATTGATAAAAAACTCTTTACATTCGATTATTATGAAAACGCATCCCAGAGAACGATCTACTCGGTCCCCTTGTGTTAATTACCCCTAGGTTCATTTTTCACCGGAGTTGTCCTTTAATGAAAATAATATGAAAATAAATCAATAAAATGGGCAACCAGTCTTTGGAAGAAGAGGAGATCTCTGTCTCCCTCTTTAAATGACCTGTATGAATGGATTTTATTCCCTATCAAATTAAGGTCTAATGGACAGTAGATATGTTAGTTAAAGAGTTTTAGGTATGATATTATGAAAGAAAAAAACACTAAAAAGACCAATAACCTTGATTATTAACCTATTGACACAGTATACACCATTTCCCCATGATATATGTAGTTACAAGGCATTTGCCCACCGGCAACTATAGTTGCCCCTTGGACTTTTGACTAAGTATATAAAAAACTATAGATCTCTTGTAAGATTTGTTTTGTTTGGATGACTCTAGAGACCTTCATGATTATGTAGATACATAAATGTCAACCAAAAATACTTGTTAGTAAAATGAAAATTACCTTTCTTTGGGAGGGTTTGCCTTCGTTGTGTTTCTTGGAAGAAGAGGTAAGAAGTTGACAGCCTCATGTGACAGGAAGGAGATTAATACCTTTTCTTTCTTTTTTAAATCCTTTATTTGGTTGTTAGCTTGCATGTCATTGAGAAATAAAACATGGATAACATCTAAAAAAATCTTAAAAAAAGGAAAATGACAACTATGCATTGTGGCAACTATAGTTGCCGGTGGGCTGAAATGGGTTAAAGAATTCAGCAAAAGGGGACATATCATGAAAATCTGACTTTTTCTGTGTTTAAGTGATATTATTTGGTTTCCAGCGCTTCTATCAACCTAGGAAATGTGAAAAAGATCAACCCAGTCTCTGCATGCATGTGGAAAAAATAGGTCATTGGAATTTGTCTCCCTTTGTGATGTCAGAAGAGGATCTTATTACAATAATACAACCCCTTTATCTGTACTTAAACCCTAAATTCAACCACAACACTGCCATTTATTGCAAAGAGAGAGAGAGAGAGAGAGAGAGAGAGAGAGAGAGAGAGAAATCATTGACAGCACAATTGAGTTTCCATTTCAACAAAGCACCATTATAGTGATCAGTGCTTGCATTTCATCAGATCATTTGCATTTTAAAGGACACACCCAAAATGGCACATTTTTATTCACACCTACAAAGCGGCAATTTTAACATGTTATAATAAATGATCTATATGGTATTTTGAACTAAAACTTCACATATGTACTCTGGGGACACCAAAGATTTATTTTACATCTTAAAAAAATTCTCATGATATAACCCCTTTAAAACAACAAAAAATTTCTGCCAGTTGGGAAGAGAGAAATAAACTTAATTCGAAAGAAGATATTTTGAGGAATGTTTGTAACCAAACTGATCAGAAGCCCCATTGACTTCCATAGTAGGAATAAAAAAATACTATGGAAGTCAATGTAGGGTGAGCATATGTGCCATTCTTCCTGAGCGTCCTGGCCAGGATTTCAGGTGCGTCTTCCGGAAGTCGTATTTGTCGACCACATACGTCATTAAGGTTTATTATTTCAGGTTCTATTTCAGAAAAGCAACCGTTACATTTTAAGGTAAGAATGAAACTATGATTGTATGTCTTATGTTTTTTATTGAAATGTGAGAACCTTGATGACGTGTTTGGTCGACAAACATAAGTTCCGGAAGACGCACCCGAAATCTAGGCCAGGACACACCAGGGAAGAATGGCACGTACGGTCACCCTAAGTCAATGGGGCTTCTGATAAGTTTGGTAACAAACATTATACAGGTTTGAAACAACATGAATGTGGGTAAATGATGACAAAATTTATATTTTGGGGTGATCTGTCCCTTTACGACTTGTCAAGTTAAATGCAGATCATTTTGAATATACAGCAGAAAAATATTCAACACCAAAAAATATTCAAAAAAAATGTTTTTATTAATGAAAGTATGAAGTTGTTAGCTTTGCAACATGCAACATCATGAGGAGCAATTTTAGTGTGCTAACAATTTTTTGTACTAGCAGCGAACAATCTACACTACATAATACAGCGTGACAAAAGTATTAAGCTAAAGCGCCAAGTAAGTAAACAAACAAACAAACAGTAGATAATAAATAGACCCAGACATCTCTTGTCATTGTTACCATTTGGAATCATTCAAATCAATTGTTCTGTTGTCTCATCAAACGACATAAACATCATTAATACAGATTAGGAAGAAAGGTGAACGTGTCCTTTTCCGTTTCCATTGACGACACAATTAGGACTGTTGAAATATTAATCTATGTTTGTTTCGAGGTCTCGATGGATCGCATGACCTGTTTGTCATAATCCTGCGTCGCGAGGCTCTGGAGAGAAGGGCTGATGAAGAAAAGCACTGCTGCTAATTAAAACGAAGGAGAGGCAAACAGATGGCTCCTTCACAGCTGGAAACTTCGCCGTGTCTGAAACAACATAGGCCGATATTCCACAGGGATAAATATGCTGCCCCTTTTGTTTCGCTTCCTGGATGCAGTCACTTTGAGCGAATGCCCTCTGAGTTTCCCCACGAACCGCCACTCGTTCGGAATCCTTGATCAGGACTCTAAACGTGTTTGCCGTGTTAATTGAATCAAGTGATTTAAAAAATCAGCATTCCCAAAGAAACGGCTTCTGTGTGTGTGTTTTCATCATTAATGAACCATCCTTCATGCGACGGTTAATAGAGCAATATCTTACTTTGCACCTTACGCGTCGCATATCTGAGATGATAGCATGCGTAGACGATTCTTTAAATGTTTTTTCTGCGTCATGTGTTTATTTTGGCTGGAGGCGTTTTTTAATCCTCAGCTCAAACGACCCTTCCAACTTTTCTCAATGGCTTTAACGTGACACTTTTCTAAATGAAGCAAAGCCTTTCGATGCTGATTAAGCTACAGACCATTTAATTCAAATGTAAATAAACAGATCCCAAAATGGTACAATAGTATTTCCATGGTGAAAATGGCATTGTGTAACTGGTTTGGCCAAATGTTGTTGTTTTTTTGGTATGCGAGCTATTATTCCTTGATACTCCATTGAATGTTTTGATCAGGAATTGTGAATTTGTTTGTAGTTCAATCCAGTTTAGTATCTTTTTGTTTTAGTGCTGTATTAATGCACCTTTAATCGGATTTGTTTTGCATTTAGTTTGAGTAGACTTAACACAGTGTCCTAACTACACGTGACGTAACAATAAAAGGTATCTTTTCGCGACGCAATGCTGCAACAAGCCACAATGGGTTTCTTTTTTTGCGCTGGCGCGGCTGTCGGCTCTGCCTACACAGAGGTCTCAGTCAATAAAGTGCCAAAGAAATGGTCAAAGAACTGTTTTGATTGGCTGTAATTTGTATTCGATTGCGTCACGGCACATCTAGGGCTGTGATGGTTGTCATGACCGCTGCAACACCGGGGTGGCGTAGTGCGACTCGCGGTAGTGTGCACGTCACAAACTATGAAAAATATTACATACAATGCTAAGTAACCTACAGAGCCCCTAAGGGGACACTTTAGTTTCACATGCGCACGTGAAAGTACCGCGTTTAGTTTTGCATGCTCACGTGAAAGTCTCACGTGCGCACGTGATAGTTTCATGTGCGCACGTGAAACTATCGCGTGCGCACGTGAGACTTTGCTTTCACATGCACGCGAGAAAGTTTCATGTGTGCATGCGAAACTATTGTGTGCTCACCTGAAACTTTCGCGCCTGCTCACGTGAAACTTTTGCGTGCGCACGTGAAACGTTTGCTTTCACATGCGCGCGCGAAAGTTTCACATGAGCATGCGAAACTATGGCGTGCTCACCTGAAACTTTCGCGCCTGCTCACGTGAAACTTTCGCGTGCGCACGTGAAACTTTCGCTTTCGCGTGCGCGCGAAAGTTTCACGTGAGCATGCGAAACTATACGTAAAAAAATTCTGCATATGAAGGTTTCGCGTGAGCACATGAAACTAAACTTTAGATTTTTTTTACTCAAATGTCACCTTAGGGGCTCGGTAGTAACCTAAGTATTGCTTGTGACAAGCACCCACCGGTGGAAAAAGAAATTGCCGTCCCTGAACACAGATTTTTGATTAGAAACGAATATCCGATCTTTGTTTACATTGTTATATTTCAAAATATATGTATGCATTATATATTATCCTATATGCAATAATGCGTGCGTGCACATATGCGACATACACACACACATTCAATAACCACCTTGCCACCGTCACAGCCCTTGGCACGGCCCTTTTTTGCAATTTTGTATTGACAGACAATTGCGTCCCATGTAGTTAGGACAAGGCGTTAAGCTGGTCTTTTCATGACAGGTTTACATTTATGCATTATCCAAAGCTTTTATAGAGCATTCAAGCTAAACACTTTTCTCAGTTTTTGTGATCGAACCCATTACCTTGTTTTTCTACAAATTGTGCCACAGGAACACAGATGCAGTAATCTTCATTTTACAGTATTGGTTAGTGGTCCTCATATCGCCAGAGAGCTACACAAACAAAATAAATGAGCTATATCATTTCAAAACAATCCTTTCCTCCTCAGCCCACTAGTTTTAATAGTGCGACACATACAGTGAATGAAGACGCCCCTGAGGGATCTTTCACAACCATCTGCTAGTCTTTCAGCCAACCTAACAGAAGGTCAGACGCTGACAGCGAGAATCCCAGGCTTGCCAACCGAGGAAGAGTAAGAACGGTACCTCTGACATGTCTTGAAAGCTTCCTTTATTGTCTGGGGTTTTCCTTTCATTCAGTGTTTCAGGAATAGCCTCGCTCTTTCTCCCATTGCATCAGAATTCAATTTCAGCAGTCGGTCATGGCGCAATAACATGCACGGCGCTCTCTGCAGCGCTTTAATGCAAATGTGCTGTATGCATGCAAACTTACAACAACATGCTTAAAAATTTTCACATGGCCCTTCAATGAGCTGAATCAAATTATGTAACTGCTAGTCGATCATATATTTTGATGCAATCTATTGGATTTATGATATATTTTTGTTGTTTGTTAGTTAGAAACTTAACTGCACCAACATAAACCAGCAAGCAATTTTGCATTTAAAAGACGTCTAATAGCCGTCCAAACACAGCCAAAATGTCTAGGTCCAAGTCAGACGTCCAAAATGTGAGCTGTCAGTAAAAATTTTATAGATTGTCTAACCGTAGCCCAAAAATAAATGAAATAAAAAATAAAGAGCTTATAATTACTGTTAACTTTGCTTACATGATTGAATATCAGATGCAAGTTATTTTGGCAAAACTACATGTAAACAAATTCAAGTTGATTTGGCTAGAAGTGGGTTGACCTTGATGGGTAATGTTAAAAATGTATTTCTGCAGTTAAAGTTTTTATTTAAAAAATCAGTCTTGGTGTCCCAGAAAGCCCTTCACTGGCAAAAGATCTTCTGAACCATTTGGACCAAACAGACTCTTATCTTCAGTAGCATGTGTTTTGCCCGGGGAAGACCTTTAATACCGGAAAATCACATGCATTTTCTAACTAAAGAGGTGCGATTCATTATCGCATTTCCCCTTTCATCTAGATACCACACAACTGACTGTTCAGTTAACAGATTAACACTACAATGACTTGTAGTGACTTACAAATGAACTGGTTATAGTTAAACACAACAGCTTGAAGTTCACCAGCTTCATAACGAAGACATTTGTAAGAGAGATGTGATGAAGAAAGCTGAACAGGTGAATGTTAAGTTACATGTAGCTACTTCCCTACAGAAAAAAACAGGGACAATATAGAGATTTCATAATTTTGATTTTTTTTGTATTCTTTAATGTTGATTGTTTTGTGTTTTTTATTACCAAGGGATTAAAAACTGAATTTTTACAACTTAACCTTTAAACTCTGTGGACTCGCCGGCGGCTCTAAAACAGCATCATTTAAAAAATATGCATATATTTTACTCTAAAGTATGTTGTAAGATGTCTCATTTAAATTCAGGCATGCCCAATTCTGCAAAAAAAAAAAAAGTATTATACTGCAGAGCATAACAGGTTGAATATAGTATAGTAATGGTAAAACATTCAGGATCACTTTCTTTATTCTCATTCTTCATTATTATTCATATACTTTATATATATCCACATTTTAGAGTAATAGTAAACACATCAGAATTAATAATCAAATACTAAAGTTACTTTAAAGCTTTTTAAACAGTATTTAGCACTACAATATGTAAGTTAAAAATAAACAAAAAATCAGTTATTAATCACATAAACAGTGAATGTCGTCTTACCATGATTCACAACGATAAGCTTATAATAAATGATTTATAATTTGAGCTGGAGGATGGATTTTGCAGAAGATATCAGTTGTTTTTCAACGTAAAAATAAGTACCTAAAGTAACCTGCAATTTCATGTTTCAAACAGAGGTGGCGATAAAGAGCCAATCGTTCCTATTGGCTGCATTATTTGGCCAAAGTCTTGCATTTCAAAAACCTTTTTAAGGGGCGGTTCACATTTCGCGTCTAAAACTGTGCAGAAAACGCGACCGTCGGTTGGTTCTTGTCACATGACCTGCGGAGCGCCTGCGGCATTCTGAAAAGTTGAGATGTTAAGTGTGTTTGACATCGGCTGCGGCTGGATGTAACCGATCGGCGAGATTAGCCGCGTGCAGGCGGGGAGGAGCTGAAAACGGAGACGTGAAGTCGGACACGCCGTGGTTCCCGTAGTTTGCTGCATTTACGTCAGGCATGGCTGATCACGTGGCTTTTGCTTGCTTTGTAGCAGTAAACATGATTTGTAAGATATAAACACATAAAAAGTGAATTATACTGTTTGAATGTCCGTGTATGAGCATGAGTGGAACTGAAGAGGATTACAGCATCTGTTTTTACAAGAATAAAGTTCAACATAAGCATATATTACTTAAATACCAATGTAGTGGGGTCTAAGTTTTTTATCCATTTTATTTTGATGAACATGACACAATATAACATTGCGACTACATGAAAAGAGCTTTAACTGTTATAAAAATACAGACTTGTGAGCATTCGTGGAACTGAGGGCGTGAAAATAAACATGAAACACACGTGATTGTTGTCATGTGGTGAATCCGACCAATCGTGAAACAGCTGTGTCGTCATTACAGCCCGTGCAGCTCCTGTTCGGGAAATGCGCTAGCTGACTCAGGCGGCTGATCTCGAATCGCTCTCGCAGTTCTTTAAAACGACATGACAAAGTCACATGTCTGCAGTGCCAGCTCAAGTCGGACAAAATTACTAACCGACATGCACTGCTTTAAGTCAGCCGCCGATCGGTCGAACACACCTGTTTTTAACTCAATGCGTTGCGGACGCGCCTGGAAAAAAAACGGGCGCGTCGCACTGCATTGCATGTCACGACCGCGTCGCTTCCATTTTCAGCGCGCATACCGAGCGCCTACATTTAAAATAACGAACTTGAGCCTGCAAAAGATGCGAAATGTGATTCGCCCCTAATTCAATTCAAGTTCTTTAATGGAACAAAAAAATGTATGTGTAGGCACAATTATACTTTGTGCAAAAACAAAATCAGAAGTTTTTACTCATATAAATGGGTGGCATGTCGGCAGACAGTGCAGATTGTGAACTGCTGTTTCGGGTCACATAAGTTGAGATGTTGAACGAGATGTGAAAAGTTCATGTGCCAGGGGTCTGTGCCTGAAGGAAGGTGAGTCCAGAGGTATAAAGTCAGACTGGTTTTGGGTGTGAGCCAGTCAGCTTGTGTTTCTCTGTATGGTTTAGAGGTCACCTCATGCGTTCGGATGCCTCTAAGCAGAGGTTGGCGACCTTTTCCACATGAAGTGCCACAATTAATTTGTCTTGTTGAGCATTCATGAAATGCCAGTTAATGTAAAATATACTGTAGTAGATAAATCATCGGTTAGATCCAACAGGTAAGTTAAACTTAAACTGCAATTTATCAACTGCCCACTAGAGACAGGCTTTCAAAAGGGAGTCAATCCCAAAGACCCCACCCCATGTTAAAGTTCCCAACTTTACAGCATGTACAGCGTGGTACAAAAAGTGTTTTTGGTCTATATAGCGAATTTTGCCCTTCATGACAACTTTGAGGGACGTACATTTTTTTGGAACTTATCCTTTTAAATTATATTAAGTCTTAACGTTCTGCATAATTAAAGGCGTGGTCATTGAGTGATTAGTGAATTGCCTACTATTGAAAATCACTACTGTCAAGCTACGTGGGCGTGGTCTTAGCAAGCAGGCACCATACCCATTTTCGGTTATCCGCAAGTGACACGTGGTAACGCGCTGTTAAGATGGTGACCACTTTCAACTTCAGAAACGCTCTTCAGAAAACTACGGATGACATCACGGACACTACTTCCATGTTTTACACAGTCTATTGTTAGATCTCTGCGAGAACAGTGACCAATGAGAGGCTATACATGACATGACATCACTTCCTGGAACATAATCACTGTTGGAGTGAATGTTTCAGTAAATTGGGATGCTTTTTAAAATGTGACAGCCCTAGAAAGTGACATGTATGTGGGCAGTGTGCCTTCCCCTATGATGTTATTTCTAAGGTGTAAAGATTAATAAATATATTTTGTTTAATTTCTTAAAAAACATAAACTTGTCTGGCTTTATCTAAAACAAAAACCTTGAAAGAAGCAGCTGTGTCGTGATAACTGTGAACAAAACGGTGGTTGTCTGACTATGAACATTGAACCCATGGGGTGTAGGGAGCTGTACTCATTTATGAAAGCCTGGCATGATATCATTTCATCTAGCTTTTAATGTGCTAAAAGATTTCATCGCTACTCCTCAGGATTACAGGCATATGGAAACACTGTTTGTTGTGTCAGTGAATGCACAGATGAAATATTAGAGAGATCAGCATGTTGTAGCATTTAACTTTTTCTGTACTGAGTGATCATTTAATGATGTAGATACTATTATGTTTTCCATACTAGTTAGCTGAATGAAATACAGTAGTCATTGTTAGACGCCTCACCTGGAAGCACATTTAATCTGAGACCTAATCAAATCTCAGATGTTTCTCCAAGACAGCAATGAGACTGAAAGAAGAGCAAATGAAGGGTTGGGCAAGGTCAAATAAATGCCCCAATAATCTCACATGTCCTCTAGATCAGGGGTCTCCAACCTTTTATGAGCAAATGCTACTACAAAGGATAAAACCATCCGGAGGGCTACTTTTTTATATAGTTACTCAAAACTTTTTTGTTTTACTTGTTGATTTTATTGTATTACATGAAATATGTAATAAATATTAAAATTGAGGCTATTAATATAATGTGTTTTGGCGGGCAACTTGCAGACTCTGTGGGGGCAACCTGGTGCCCGCGGGCACCACGTTGGAGACCATTGCTATAGAGCTTCAACTATAGCCTCTTTCACATAGTAATTCTGGTAAATTACCATGAATTTACCAGAATGAATTTACCAGTAAATACAAAAATGTGCTGTTCACACACGCAGTGACATTCCGTCTTTTTACCAGTAAGACATCATTCACACATCAGTATCAAAATACCGGTAAATTCGTTGAGAAAGCGGAAGTACCTGTGGCGCGCGGTGAGCTCAGTGTTGTATATCTAAACAATCCAGGTCATTCATATCCACAATCCATATTTTGTTGTTTTCACGTCTGTGGTAAACTCTGACAGTCGCGAAGTTGCTCATGACCAAACAACATTGCATGAGGCGACGTCAAACTGAAAATGCGTTTTAAACAATAGTACTGTTTGCACTTTAGGCTTCACAGAGGGCGTACTAAGGACGTTGGCAATTCGGCAAGTAGGTGGTAAGCTGTTTTAAACAACTTTGGTAAAGAAATGTGGACATAAACTTCAGGTGTGCTTGACTTTCAAGCAGCGTGTGTGTGGAAACTGGGAACAGTGGGAGGGTAAACGTGTCATCTGTATTAAAACATTATGATTGGCCAGAAGCTGTCAGCGCGGTCTGAAGTCGTCCGTTCTAAATGCCGGTAATCCTATATTTTTCGTTCACACATAGCGCTTTCCGGTAAATTACTGGTAATCTTACAACCTGTCTTACTGGTAAATTGGAAAGGTTCTGTTCACACATGACCTGTTAACTGCAATTTACCAGTAAATTACCAGTAAAGACTGTATGTGTGAAAGGGACTAATGTCTCTGATTTGTCAAGATACACTGTAAAAAAATTTGCTGCCTTAAAATTTTGTGTTAAATCAACTCAGATTTACAAGTCATGTCAACAGATAAGACTTATAAAATATAGTTGAGAAAAGTCAACTTAATTTTATAAGTTATAAAAACTCACCTGTAGTTTTAACAACTAATCTCTAGTCAAGATAAATAATAGTATGTTAAAATGACTTGTAAATCTGAGTTGATTCAACAAAAAATGTTAAGGCAGCAAAGTATTTTTACAGTGTACCATTTATGTTTCAATACCAGTATATGTAAACGAAATGTTAGTGTCTTAGAAAAGTTGAGTAAATTTAGATTCTCTTAAGTTTACATTAAAAATTACAAATGTGTATTTAAGTGCACTGTTGTTGGGCAAGCAATCTGATTCCATCCCTCAAACCCAAATTTGATATAATCATAAATGTATTCACTGTGTTTTAGAAAGCAGTACCTTTTCTTAAAAGCATCATTCAGTGACACAAATGAATTGTAATTCAAAACAAAGATTTGGGGCAAACTTCAGTGTCTTCAAAAATATAATATTGTTTATAATTAATGCAGCAAATCTGCCGCTCGGCTGTCAAAGCGATCATCATAGTGCAGATGTTTTTTACGATCTATTTTTATATTATCTTTAATGTTTACCACAAAACTCAGCTGTCTTCTCAACTGACAACAATGTGAATTATTTTTTTATCTTATAGCAGCGCTTTCTGATGTTATTTTAAATCAAACGATCCAGTACAGTTTAGTGTCAGATGTACAGTAAGTGTCTACAGTAAGGGCTACATGATGATATCTGTGTGAGATGTTATAAGATATCTTATACAGATCTATGCTGTTGTTGTGCCATTTGAGATGTGCAACATCTTGCAAATATTTCATGACATAGCTCCTGGTTTTACATATTTGATAGAGTGCTTTAAAAGTCAAGTATATGTGTATAGATGGATAACACACAAACACACTGTGTCTATTGCATATGTATATTTAACGTACTGCATGAAAGTTTGTTAGAAGTTGCATCCTGTGTGTCAGTACTGTATGTATATCAGGTTATGTACACATTTATTAGCTGTATAATCAACTTACAAAATGTATTTATTTAATTTATTTTAGTGTAACTGGATCCTACTTGTTTAGTAATTGTACTTGATAAGGTCATGTGACAGCAAATTGTTTATAAAGTAGACTATAGCAAGATATATATTATACAGTATTATCCATCATAAAGAGTTCTGTGTCCCAAAATAACCTCTTCGTCTTCTGTATTAAAGGCCAGACTTCATCCTGAGCGCTTTTACACGCACAGCTTGGCAACACTGGCGGTCTTGTTCTCTAATTTATTTGACCTTTGTTTGCTTGTGTTTTTCCAGACCATTGCTTTTATGGGCAATGATAATTTTAGCTCGGAGTTCTGAAAGCCCTTCAGGTGGGCAAGGACAAACTTTCTCCTGATCGCTCACAGGGGCTTTCTCCATCACGGATATCTGAGAAAATTGTGCTCTTAAAGTTGACACGAAATGAAAGATGACCATTAGCCTTTTTTTCACTATATACACTAGTCAACATTTTTAGTGGATCACAAAATTTCATCAACATTGTCTTAAGGACAATTTTAGGACAATTTTATGAAAGGTTTTGATCCAAATGTTCAAATGTTGACTATAGTGCAGTTATTGTGAACGAATCATTAGCTGTGTTTCCAGATTTGCGCAAAACTTTAGCGTTATTTTCTAAATGTCAACAAAAGACTATTGTGAAATGATAGTGTTTCCATTAACCGATTATATGCGACTGAAACATAGTTTTTCCTCTCGCGATAAGTCATTCCAAACGTCACATCAACTGATGTTGGTAGGTTTACTTATACAGTATCTAGAGGTGACCTCGAATAGTCGAAGATTCGATGCATCGATAGGAGAAGCCGGATTTGACCATCAATCTCACAGTCGAATGTTCGCAGATGTGTTATGAAATGAGGATCATTCAATTTTGGCAGTATATGGGTGCACATTATTGATTTCACATATAATAGCTTTCTCCCAATATATTAATATACAGCCTATTATGATACTGCTATGCAAATAATATGTGATGAATATTTTTCCTTAATATTTTTAAAATGCGTTAATAAATCCTACAACCCCGGTGATTGGGCTACACGTCCATAAGAGGTTTCTAGATTAATAAACCATTGCCTCTTTGTTTCTACATTTAAAAGTCAAAGCTTGCAATTCTGGTTATACTTTTGTTATTTTAATAATTTATTTATTTATTTTATTTATGAATCACTCGGGGTTATCGGATTTAACTATATGGCTTGTGTTTTGTTTCCATGCACTTCAGGCATTTTGCACATATTACACCTTGTTACTTCTGACCTTGTTTTATTAAAAAAAAGATTTATTATAAACGTAAATTCTGATCTAATTTAAGTCTGTAAATTTTGGATTGTTTTTCGATGCATCGATGCATCGGAGTTCATCAAACTAAACATAAAAAACCCAATGTTTTTTGGCGGGTTAAGTTTTAAAATGTACTTAAAACAGGATGGTTATCTTCTTAAAAGTTAAACTACAAAACAGGTGAGCCGTTTTTAAATTTTGTTGATGACACAGAAAATATCTCCACCAAACCTATATTTATGCCACGACACATTGACTTAACATTGAAATCACTTGCGCTTGACGCCTCTACCGTGGCTGGTGTGAACACAGCATTATACTTGGGAGCAGACACGTATTGAGGAGTTTTTAGAATTGCTTCATCTTCAAATAATGATTATGACTTACTTGCATCAGATGACCTGAAAATGCAATTAAATTGTTTCCATTTTGCAAAATACCTGAAAAAGCACCTCATGCAAGCGTGAACAACTTTTTGCAATATATGGGAGTTTTTGCCAAAATTGACGTGTTTCCATTGGTTGTATTTTCAATCCGCAATGTCAATTTGCACAAAGGGTAATGGAAACACAGCTTTTTTCCAGAATGTTAATCATTTGCTCTGACTCTGACTCAGGCGATTGGATGATTTATGATGATTTATGATTTATTGACTTTTTACGGGAACCCAAGGACGTTTGTTATTAGGGGACACTGAATTAGTTTGCTGTTACAAAATATCAATAAGAATTTACCTACATTTAAAACACAAAATAAAAAAGAAGAAAATAATAAAATGTTTCATAAAGGTATGCAAAGTTATAATTCAGGTGATTGGTTCATATTACGCAATAGCTAAATAGCTGTTTGGGAATCGATCATTTTAGTTGCCAATAGTTAATGCTAAACATGTGGACATGCATGTAAATCATGTAAAGCTTTCATTACATGATATAACACTTTCATCTGCATAAACTGTTAACAGCTGTTATCCATTTATAGACAGCTGTTTCATCCCCTCTTTTCTTTAGGTGTTCATGTTTATTCACGAGTATGTATTGTTTAATCCTATGTGTTTTTAGAAACGTGTTGCTCAAAACTAAATATACTTGAAGTGTTAAAGATGAGGGAATAAAACAGGCATGCCTTGAAATATATGCATTTACACTTCTTTTATCCCAAAAAACTTGAAAAAACATTTTGCACTGTTTATAAACATTGACAGAGATTCATTATTCTGGTTCTACTGTATATTGTCTATAATCTTAATATTTTAGCCAGTTCCAAACCTTAGCTCTGTTTCCAAAAAAAACGCCTGTGAAGTATGCAGTGCATATGGCTGAAAATATTGCATAATAAAAATCATCTGTCAGTAATTGAGTGGTCAGTGATGGATAGACATTGAGTTGCATCTCTAATGGATAGGGAGCGTTTGTGAATGTTAATATTCATGAATGGTCTCTTATGCTAAACATTAGATATAACTCTCATCTTTATTGTTTGCCTATTGACAGCAAGAGTTAATAAAGATTACTGCATACTCTAAATGCATTGCATATGTGTTTATTAGTTTAAAAGTTAAAAACAAAATGTCCTGTCAAGGACGAGGGTCATTGCGCCGACAGCATCGTAATGTTCTCTCTCACGCAAATGTCAATAATTTGCCTGAAATGTTTTGTCTTTTAATTGGAATTATGTTTGAGGAATTATCAGTATTGTGGACAGAAAAGCAAACCATAAACAAGAAACAATGCTAATGACTTTATACCTCGTTAGTTTTCTTTCTCATAGGAGCGTAATGTTGTTCTGTTGTGTTTATGGTTCCTCGGAGAGAACTTTCTTCAGGTCTTGTCTCTTTTAATTGGATTGTATTCTATATTGGTCTCATTATTTCAACTAATTAAGATTTAGCTCTGGAGTCTTTTGTCACCATAGTGTAACCGATACATATTGACTTTATTTGCTCATCTCTATTTAGTTTGCTTTGCTAAAGAGCAAATCCCAATGGTAACCTGAAAATGCGGTGTTTCAAATGAATGATTTTAAAAGAGAAAGTCTGTGTAAATAGAGATACTCATTATATGCTTACATTTACATTTTCTTTTTTAATGTAAAGCATGTTTTGAGGCAACCCTATATGCCTTCAGATTGTTCTGAAGCCAGCGTATGTTTTCAATTGTTTGTAATGGAGCGCACGCTTTTCAAAAACGGCAGCAGCTGGTGTGCAGCGTTTTTCTGCACACAGCGCTAAATGCCCAAAGTTTAACAATTTTCAACGTTATGTGAAATGCTCAGCTTGTCACTTCTCACTCGGCTGTCCAATCACAGTGGAGGAGGGGCGGGACAAATATTACAGTTTCTTTTTTAATTTGCCTTTCATTGTAGCGAAAACAAAATGTCAAATCATCACATGCATTTTATTTTTCAATTTGACAGGAAAGATGCATTATCATTTTCAAAATAAAATAATATAATTATTAATTCTGACACATTTTTTGGCACAGTTTACAATAATGAAATAGTAATTTTTCAACATTTAATTTATTTATTTAAAATTGGTCGAAAATATCATCCATGCACCTGTGTTAGGTGACAAGAACTATATATCTGTAAAAAATGTCCTTTTGATTGTCTTTTTTGTCAGAAAACAAAAACTGTAGAGACAGTGAATGACGTTTTAATTTCAGTATTTTGTGATTCACATTCTAAAATTAGCTTGTAATTTGACCAATGCTGGGTTGTGTCAACACCAAATGCTTGTTGTTTTAACCCATTGCTAGATCAAATATAAACATTTTATGGGTTAATTTAACCCAACGGCTGGGTTCTTCCCTTGTTGACCAAACGGTTGGTTGAAAACAACCCAGTATTACTGTGAGTCTGAGTGCAGTTTTTATAATTGTATAAATTTGTTTTTTATGAATCAAAATTGTTGTAAATATATTTATTTAGTATTCTCATAAGCAAAATCACCTTATTCAGGACATAACAAATTTTGCTTAAGTTTCTAGAATCTCAGATATTTAATCTGATATGGAGAAATGTCTCTATTTGAGTTTCAGAAGAGTTCTCAAAAATGACACAAACTGAGCTCAGATTTTTCAGGTCTGCTATCAAAAGTCAATATTATGTTCGATTCCAATATAAATTTATCAAATGTACCCAAATTCAGATTATATTACCTATACAAGTGTATTTATTTTATATTTCCACAATGTTAAAAATTCTGTTAAATTTGTTTAATAAGTTTAATCAACGTTACTTTTAAATTTTGACTAATGGCATGATATCTGATTTGATCCAGAAACATTTTTAGTTATACTGGTTAAAAGTCTTCTCACATCCTGATAGCAATCACCATGTTAATTTGTTTAAATGTCTTTTTATAAATATATGTCATCCGTGAAAGGTGTAGGACCAAAAAATGTTCAACAAATCATTGAACTCGGACCGAACGCAACAATTGGACGCATGCAGTTTTTGAACGTGTTTTGTATGCCACTGCGCAACCTGTTCACGCACACACCATACGTCACCAGCGCGTTTAAACAGCTGCAAACAAACTTTCCTGCTGAATTGACAACCTGCACAGGAGCCACAAAACAAAATATATATTTTTTTCGAAACAACAACAACAACTAAAACCTCAAATTAACATTGGTAACTTTACTGATTAACCACGAGATGGCAACAGCCTTTGGAAAAGGAAAGTACTCAATATGATTGTATTTAAATAGATATTTTACTTTGATGAAACATTGTGTTGCTTATGAAGTTTGTGTTCCTTTACGAATTAGCGTAACGATATAACTTAGTACTACGTCTACACAACCGAAAAAGTGCTTTAACTAATTCCAATTTAAAACAGTTGTTTGTGTTGGTTATTTTGGTAATGTTATTCACTTTGTACTGCAAAGTTTTCTCACTGGTGAATGTGTTCTCACCGTGTTCATGTGTTTTGAAAGAGGCGTGGCTTTGAATGGCGATTTGAATGGAAGGTGGGATCATGATTTCTGTGCTAGTACGATACCGTTAGCATTTTTCCAAATCAGATACCCTGCCTTTAAAAAATTACGTTTTTATTTGTATTTTTTGATTAATCACGTAAGCATATCTCTGAAATAATGTAATAAAGTTCAGTGTTATGTTGTTGCATTAGCAGTAGTGACATGGCACACAAATCTCACTGATGTCTCTTTGGTTCTTTTAGAGTCCAGTCGATTGCACAACTTCCTTCACGATAGATGTCAAAAGTGTGGCGCAGACATCGGCACGCATTGTCTGCGGTTGCATCATGCTGGTGGGTGCCGTGAAGAAAAGCTGCAACTTTGAGTGCCTGGATGGAAAATGCAGTTCACATTCAGTCGACATGACATGTTATTCTAACTTAACACATCGACTCGCTGTCAACAATATATCGTTAGACTGCCATTACCTACAATATGCATCAATCTTTCACAACAGGCTTATTTTCAGACTTTCCGCACCGTGAATAAAACCATGCAGAAAACCGATGTAGTCGTACAGGTAGTCATTCACAAGAACGCTATGGATTTCAACGTTATTCCTGTCACTTTCTGTGCATTTCATTTCTTCACCTCAGCTATATGGATGATGGTTGTGACGGAGGGTGACAGGTGAAGTTTCGCGGGTCTGTCAGATGTCGCGAGAGTAAATGATTGAATTTGGTCGCTCTCTGAAAGTCATGTTCACGGTGCGAACCCATGCCTAATCTCTCCTGGCAGGCGGCAAGAGCATCGCGAGGGCTTATCTGAAGGATGGTGTGGATGTCTCAACATGAGAAATGGACAAAACGGGCAGAAAGAGTGGTAGAGATTGTCGAGCTGGTTTGTGGGTCACAGAAGAGCTTTGCTTTCGAGTGTGATAGAGTGGAAGTTGGCTGTATCTCTGTACAGTTTTCCCCCTTTGTCCTGTTCATACAAACATTATGTTCTCTCCTCAGGTACTTCATTCTGGCAGAATTCCCAGCCACAGACATAACAAAGGTAGTCAGTGTTTGTTTTGTGCACAGATGAGGACGCAAACAAACAAAACTTCATGTTTGTGATGCACGTTGTGGGCCAGCATGTCCCAGATATTCATTCCTGTCCTGCGGAGAAACTATATATCGTGGTATTCATTGTTTAGCTTTGATTTTTTTTGCCCGTATTTCTGTATATTTGCATACCTCAGGCACCTTGATGTAAAAACCTTCAGGAAATCTAACAAACCTTTGTGCCACCAGAATTCGTCAAAAAATAAATAAATAAATAAATCTATTGGAGACAAAACAAAACGTGAAGATACTGACAGATAAAATAATGAACATTAAACACACCTCATACAGTAACACATGTCATCGGTCAGATAGGTGAAATGTTATGATGGCAACAACAACAAATCCCGCAGCCTTAAGGTTCAAACGTATTTGATGCAAGAATGCAGACGTAAATGCTTCTAGCTACGCAAGCTCAATTTCATGCATTGTCGCGCTCAGAAATGCGTTACACCGCAATTAAAGTGTTTCTGGCCTAAAGGATGTTTTCACTGACAACGATTAAATTATTGGAGGTCGTCGCATTTCCGTTCTGTTTCTAGATGTTTCTACTCAACTGCAGTAAGTTTATCGTGAAACACATCATGTAAGGTTGGTTGTGTCTGCACTCACGGGTACTCCTCACACATGTTATACAGCAAATTTCTGTTTTGAAATGTCACTTAATTTGAAGTTGACAATATCAATAAAGTTATTTTTTACAGGAAAATCAATTAAAAATAGTTTGTTGGTGGATGCGTACCCAAAAAATTGATTCTTTACAACAAGCGAATGATCAGTATGTCATCAGTGGTACAAAACAGCTTCCGATTTTGAAACGTGAAAACTAAAGACCTAAATTATTAAACTACTGCTCTGAACTCTTTTCCCAACTAAACTTAGCATTGCATTAGCAGGCTACCAATACAAAGGTCATAGGTTCGATACCCAGGAAACACACATACTGATAACAAAATCAATGCACCGTATGTATAAAACGTAATTTGGATAAAACGTCTGCCAAATGCATAACCAAATTAATTTAATAGACCCCCCACCCAGGGTGGTCATACGTGCCATTTTCGCCAGACTTGTCCTGGCCAGGATATCAGATGCATCCTCCGGAAGTCGCATTGGTCGACCACATACGTCATCGAGGTTTAATATTTCAGGTTCTATTTCTTAAAAGCAACCGTTATATTTCAAGATAAGGATGAAACTACAATGATTGTATGTCGAAAGAGAAATAAATCTTAATTTTATAATGTATTTAACTGAAATGTGAGAACCTCGATGACGTATGCGACTTCCGGAGGGTGCACCCGAAATCCCGGCCAGAAGGCATCCGGAGAAAATGGCACGTATGGCCACCCTACCCCTACCCCCAAAATGGGATAAACCTTCCTGAAAATGTTAATGTTTGACCAAACAATACAAACAACCCAACATTTTGGGTTCAAACAACCCAGCATAGGTTAAATTACAACCTAGTGGGTTGGGTTCATTTGACCCAACGCTTGGTTGAAAATAACCCAGCATTTTTTAAGTAAGGAGATAGGAGTGACAACATTTTAAAAAATGTGTTTGTTGCATCATGTGAACCATTTGCATCATGCATCATGTAAAAATACGTGCCTGCTGCAGATGCGTTGAAAGGGTTTATGATAAAAGAGATGCTCAGTTAACAAAATACTCGCAAGACACTCCCTTAACAGTAAACTCAGTATTTAGCATATGCCAGCATTCTTTTAACATTAACCCCTTCAAAGCGTCTGCAGCAGACATGTATTTTAACATGACGTGTGATGCACATAGGTTCACATGATGCACCGAACACATGACGGGCTAAATACATGTTTTGACGAACTTTGCATCATGCACCCTCAAAAAAGAAGTCATCGACCACCACTAGTAGAAAGGTCCTTAAAATCCAGTTGGATAAGCCACAGTGTAGCAAAACCTCTACTATTTGACACATAATATATGTCATGATATATGACATCATTCCATTCCGGTTGACTTCTTACCACCAATAAATGTCATTGTAAACGCCCCTTTAGAGTGAACCTTTGTTTCAGGAGAAACGTTGCAAGACATTTAACATTTAACAAAGAATTAAGGGAATAAATGTAATAAGCATTGATTTGTGTCTTCTGTTGTGAGTGTCGGATATTTGCCTCTTAAATTAAAAGTCATCCATCATACTCATCCCTGGCCTCAGCTCCATTAGCTGGGTTTCTAGTTTGTACTTTACAATGTACACATTTATCAATATATTGAACATATACCATTTTTATTTGAGGGTTTAAATTGTATTTCTATATGTTGTATTGCTTTAAGCTACAGTAGTGGTATTGCTCAGATGTGGAGCTTTTGAGTTATGTTTTATGAACCTTTTTAATCAGATGTGTCTCTTAAGAAAAAGAGTTTAAAGCTTTAACCTAACAGACAAATTATTTGGTCCTGATTTTTTTGTATTATAAATGTTTATTTTCAGACCTCAGTTTGAGCAGCCTGGTCTCACTGTTAATACGTATTAGCACATATCTTTCAAAAACATACTTTTTTGTACATTTAAATAGATGCTGAAGCATACAATGTAGACATATTTGCAACATTTAATCATAGCATTATTACATTTTTACAGCTACAAATGTAAAACATTTACAAATCTTTCATACCATAAAAATTGCTGTAAAATTTCCCTTTAACCATTTTATGGATAAATATATCTAACCCTACCCCAAACCCTACCCTAAACTCAAACACTTTTTATACAAAATGTTTAAAGGGACAATGTGTAGTTTTTTAAGTTTTTTTGTCGAAATCAATGTCTTTATTCATAAATATGTCCTCATTGGTGTCAAATGACCTCTGGCAATGATCTGACTTTTCTTGGTAAGCTTAGAACTTCTTCTCTTTACTTACATTAAACGGGTAAGTCCATGTCGTTCCGCCATATTGAAAAACTATAATAGCAGAGAGGGACAAAAAGCACTAGTCTACCGTAACACGTTTTTGTTCAGAACACGTAAACCAGCTGAAACGGACAAGGAGATCAGTGAGTACATAATAACCTCCGTAGTTACAACATGCATTTGGAAAAGCGAGGCGCTAGAGAGCAATATTCATTACCACTAGATGAGGGAAAATTCTACTTATGTCCCTTTAAAATATGCAATATATTTCTTTATATATTATGCAATGTAACTGATAGAAATGTGTAAACAAATTTAGCAACAATATAACATTTAAAAAATATTTTAAGCCGCTAATACAGTCCTACCCAAAACCGTTTATTAAAATCACGTACTATTAGAAATGTAAAGTATAACAGACAGACAAGTGTAGTCACAATAATTTATTTATTGCAAAAATTCAAAAGCAGTACCACAAGTACAAGTAGTTAAAATGAAGATGTGCTGCAGGCGCGGTCCTCTCTGGAGTTTATGATGAAGTACAGAGAAATATTAAAGTTATTAATCCACCAGAACGTTAATCCAACTTCTCTTTGTCAAGGCGTGCATTTCAAATTTCAAACGTTCATCGACTGAAAGACGGAAATGTCGCAAATCTGTGACGAAGGACCAATGAGTGTTTGATATCAGTGCACAAATAATTAACATATTAGTCCTCTCAAAACGTCAATACTATATGTTTCAGTGTGTTTTAAAACGTAAGTAAATGTACAACTACACTTTGCGTAAAAATACAAACTTATTCTAATGAGATTATATTGTTTTGAGACATTGCTTCTTTTGAAACTTTTCTAGAGAAGACATACTTTCCATTGTTTTGTTAGTGTCTGTAAAATGAAATTGAGATATTGAAAAGACTTTGTTTGGAGGTTTGGATGATTGGGCCAGGAGTCTCTAGATATCCCAACAACATTGTCCACAAGACGATGAAGACTTGCTTGAGGCTCTCCGCTACATGCAACTTTTACAGGCACATTGTGGACGACTGAAAGTTTTAACGAAACTGACAAGTGAAGGTCGAAACAGATAGTGGTTTTTGAGATGTGTACTGCTGTGGGAGCAAGTTTACTTGGATTGAGAACAGACTGTGAAACTATTGATGTGAAAATCGTTCGCAACAAGAGTCTGACCATACTTGAAATGTTCAGCCATGTTACCGATGCTGAATGTAGGAGAAAAGTGAATTCCCAGTGACAACAGAGAAATTCTGTTTTGGTGTGTGCTGTCTGCTTTTGGGCTTACATGCCCTGCAAAACTCTCACGCCAGTACTCGCTGTCTCATAACAAAACATGATATTACAATAAACAATAGTAGAGGAAAAGTGAATTACGATGGGATGTTTTTTGAACTTGTTTGTTTTCCATGCCTGACTCATTTCTCTCAGACTCACAGACTCTTTTATTTGAGTTGCTGATTGTTTTGGCACAATCGAATCAGATGAAAATTAAACAAAACATCGCCTATTGTTGAAGCAGCTTGTGTTGCACAAATAAAATGGATGTTTTCTTCTCAGATAAAGTGGTTTGTGGGTTTAACGTGCCACTTTCAAGGTGTAATGAGGCTTCAAATATTGTATTGACATTTACATATTTAACATTTACAAATTACAGCTGTTCATTTATTACACAGCCAAACGGATAAACATACAACGCCTCAGATATTGAATCGATGTGAATTACTTTATGTTCTGCTGGGTTATTTTGATTTGGCTTAGTAACCACCTCACAATACCTTAACCACCACCTAGAATACCTTAGCAACACCTTGACAACCACTCTCAACACCCTAGTACAGGAATATGTAACCTTTTTGGCCAATAACCCATTTTAGGATGCAAAATAAGTTTAAATGTTATTTAAAAATGTTTGTTGTTGTATTGGTTTTGTCAGGTCTTTTATTTTGAAGTTTGGTACAGTATTATTAAGTTTGTCATTGTGTACAATACATACCCGTGGAACATTTCTTAACCAATCATAATAAAACATCTAAAAGCCCCATGGTCAGTGGTGGCCGATGACTTCTTTTTCAAGGGCATAAACTCGTCATTACAAAATATGTGTTTGGTGTGTCATGTAAACTTATGTGCATCACGGATGATGTCAAAATACGAGTCTGCTGCAGACAAAAACAAAATCTTGCTCATAGACTCCAGGAAGTAGAGGTCCCGAGTCACTTTTACCCTAGCCCTACATCCATAAATGACGAGACAAACCCCAGAAAATTAGACCTGAGTCCGACCCGAACCAATGGAATTTTTTTTTAACTCAACTGGACCAACGGCACCAATTTGTGTGCAGTCTGAACCCACACATGCACCAGTCAGACAGAAGAAACCCTGTTGGCTTGCATTCAATTTGACCTGCTACTCCATGTATTTTCATTGGTATGTGACGACGACTCCAAAGTAATCGCTAAAATGTGCATTCAAAATTGATTGGCAGGTGTGTCAACAAAAGTTAACCTACCGCCAGCCACTCGATGTCTAAACGCTCTTGACAAACAAAGGGGGGTTTGGAAAAGGACTTCATGCACACATGCAATACAATTCGGGTCATCCGTTCGGTAAAAACACATTCATTTTAAATTACCCAAGACCCAATGATGCTATTGGTATACCCAAGGCGTGTCCGAGGCACACGTGAAACTTTTAGACCCAAACTTGCTCGGGTCTCGAGTCGGACCTCTGGTTTTCAGATCTACAGTAAGTGGACCCATGAAGACCTCTAACATGAAGTGTCTAGTGTTGCATACTTTAAAAGTTTAATTGGATGAGTGCATCATCTGGTTACATAAAGTACACTTTCTTTTTTTGGTATTTTCAGTGTGAACTACTAACACTACACTATTTATACTAGAAAATAGTGTAAAACAGTGCATACGTGTGCGATTTGGGATACACCTAGGCTGTGTTCAAATAGCTCCATTAAATAGTGCAGTATTTGAGGGAACAGCCATTTGTAGTGGTGTCTGAAATTATAGTGGACATTATCAAGTGCACTAATTCAGTCCCATAATGCACACCAATAATGAGTGTACAACTGCACTGCAAAAAATGACTTTCTTACTTAGTATTTTTGTCTTGTTTTCAGTACAAATATCAAAAAAATCTTAAATCAAGATGTATTTTCTTTTTTTTTTTTTTTAAGTTATATTTTTGGGCCATTTTGCCTTTATTGATAGAAAGTAGTAATTGAAAGGCGACAGGAAAATACAGGGTGAAGAGAGGGGTATGGGATCGGCAAAGGACCTCGAGCTGGGATTCAAACTTGGTCACCGGAAGTGCATTTGCACCATATGTCGGAGCACTGTCCACTACACCATCGGCTCCGACAAGATGTATTTTCTTGGTGAGCAAAATTACCTAAATAAGAAATACGTTTACTTTTTTAAATTCAAGAAAAAAATTCTCACCCAATTGGCAGATATTTTTGCACAATTTCACTTAAAATGTATATTTTTTGTCTAAAAACTAGACTTGTTTTCTTAGGTCATTTTGCTCATTAGCAGTTAAAGTGATTTAGTGTATCCACACTCCATTATAAATCACTTGTACTTTTATGTGGCCCTGTATATATTCAAAGTCAGTAGTTTGTTTTGTTTTTGTAATGTATAGCTCTTTATAGGTCGAACCTTCCAGCGCCATCTGTTACGGCCGTAAAGAGCATCACATGAGCGAGTGAGTCAGTGTGGCAGGCGGTTTTATTTGACTTAGAGGGGCTAATTTGGATTAGAGAGGATTTGTGTCCCTGCTGTGAGTCTGGGTCTGTTTGTGAAGCGACTTGTGGAAAGTAGATCTGATGTGGTCGGCCCTCTCGATGAGATAACGTGGTGAGCCTGGGGAAAAAGCTGAGTAAAATCACATTAACAAACCAGTTTGTTCAACTGCGGGGGTGAATAAAGAGGACAAAGTTAAAGAGATCCACCTCAAAGATGCAGCTTGTCATTATCGCCAAACACATATTGCACTAAAGGTTTTCAAGAAAAATATGCTAAAGCCAAATATCTGTTCAGTTTAGCATGATGTAACTTAACGTAGTAACAGAGTTATGGTCTGGCAAAGCTTCATAGACAAATAATTTCCAAAGAGGCGTCACCAACGGACGTCTCTCAAATTGGATAGACCTAAAACCAATCACAGCGATGAAGGAGATGATGTATGCAGAGACTTGTGCCGGATCCAGTCGGTAAGACGGTGATTACATCTTTTTTTAGATAGGAAGGCTTCTAGTGTTGTTCTTTACTCAGGTTTTAACAAAAAGGAAAAGTTTAAGTTGCTTAAAACAGACGATATAGCTGATTGAACGAGTGATGTTCCACGGTGGCATCCATTTTCGTAATAGAATCTGCTTCACTGTTGCTGCGCTGTCGCCATCAAGTAAAGCCCGCCCCAACGTTTCTGATTGGTGCCGCGATTTCTCGGCATTAAAAACGGGCTTGAATATTTGCCAGATTACTTGCAGAGTTGTCTGGGTTTTCCCAAGCTAATTGTAGACTTGATATCAACTAGATTTGCAAATTAATGCCACAGAAGAATCAAGTTTGGTTCTCCAAAGAACCATTCAGTCAAAGGTTTTTAAAGAAACATTTCTTTCATACCTTTTAATAGTCAACAGCAAACTTTTTGTGAAAAAGAAAGGTTTTCGGATGCCAAAAATGTTTCTTAAATGACATCATGTGGCAGCTTTATTTCTTAAGACCCTATGAACCGGAACCGCATTTGACTTTATTTTTGTAAGGTCAATGACGTATAGTCGAGTGAAACAGAATGTCACAAAAAGAAAATAGTGGGTGTGGCTTGCATTGAATTGATTGGATAAAGAAAAGTAGTAATTTCATTCAGAAATGGAACTCGTAGCATACTGACAGTCGGAGGGAACGGGTTTAACAAAAGCTCCCGCCCAAACCGTCTAGCTCACGTCAGATTTTGATTAAGGTTTATGAGGGCCCATAATTAAAAACATATTAATATGCTTTATGCCCAGCTGCACTACTTCCTGAACTTCAGCCAGTTCCTTGTTTCCTGTCTGCCATTATTGGACAAACTGATTAATCCAGGTGTGCCTGACCTCAGTAGTCACAACAACAATAATCAGGCACACCTGGATTAATCAGTTTGTCCAATAATGGCAGACAGGAAACAAGGAACCGGCTGAAGTTCAGGAAGTGCAGCTGGGCATATAGCCAATTGCATGTAGGACTGGACAATAATTCAATATCGACATATTTCACAGTATAAATATTTTCAATAACGGTGATATGGTTTCTAAACACATTTCCGATATTTCCATATACATTACAACTTCACGTTTGCATGTCACGTGGCCATCTAAAAACACGTGTTAAAACGTGCGTCATTACCCTAAGAAGGCATTTGTTTATCATCGTGGAGCCGTTTGGATTTATTTTGTGAAGGATGGATGCACATTTTTTGGACTTGAAGGTCATGGATGCCATAACTTCACATTTGATTAACTGAAAGATCTAAAACATTTTCGAAAATAACTGAAAATGTCATTGTCTGAAAAATGATGGACATATGCATCTCGGACGGCTTCGGGGTGAGTAAATCATGGGTTTAATATCATTTTTGGCCGAACTATCCCTTTAAGCCATCAGGTGCCCATGTAAGAAATGGGGAAAGACGAAAAACTTGTAAAAGATAAAATTATGCTTTGCAGCTATGACGTTCGTCTTTATGAGTATAATATCATTTAGTATGCTAGTATCTATCATTATGTAGCTTGCTATGCAATTAAAATTAGAGTTTTATTATTAATTTTTCTGTCCAACTATCTTATGTAACATTAGATAGCCTTCTACCATTTAAAAGTTTTAGGGTCACTTTTACTTAGGCTATTTATTAAGCCTCATCCCTAATTCAGTTTTTGTTGCATTACATCTCTTGTTTAGGAGTCCCCCGATTTTTTTGAAGTAGAAAACTCATCTTACATCTAAATCATGGTAAGATTATGGGTTGGCTGCTACGTTATTGCAATTCAGTTTCTATTGTGATTTGCCTTAAAGAAAAGAACCATGAATTTCACGTGTGAAATGTGTTTTTGGAACATTTTTGTGTGAATCCCATGTTATCACCACATTAAGCACGTGACCACATGGGTTTCCCATGGGAATTTACATAGGATTCACACAATTTTTTTTAATTAAAAAACGTTTGAAAACACATTTCACATGTGATCACGTGTTTTTTTGTGTGTAAAATTCAAAATTTTTGACTCTGTGTTCAAATTAGGGCTGTCAAAATGTAATAATTTATTGTGATTAACGCAACACGCAATTTCTGTTTGAGAAATAGCACGCTGTTGGATAAATTGAGCGACTTCCAGAGACCGAACCCGAAAACATGTTCGGGATGTGTCCGGTAGAACTGGCACGAATGGCCACCCTAAGGGCAGGGTTTCGGTTTTGTTGTTGTTTTTACGATATTGCCCGATTAACTTCGTATGAATTGATACAAATTAGCCAACTCATAAAATTTGTATG
Organism: Misgurnus anguillicaudatus; assembly: GCF_027580225.2. Classification (NCBI taxonomy): domain Eukaryota; kingdom Metazoa; phylum Chordata; class Actinopteri; order Cypriniformes; family Cobitidae; genus Misgurnus; species Misgurnus anguillicaudatus. The sequence continues at coordinate 47,023,774 of NC_073339.2, forward strand.
ATTTCTCGTAAGATCAGGCTGTATATGCATACACAGATGAATTACAGTTTTAAAAATATCTGTTTTGACAAGAATTCACGCAGATATAATCTGTTATAACTTAAGTAAATGTTTGATTAACTGTTGGGGAAAAATATCTGATGTGTAACATTATATTAGATCCTCATCCACATTACAGTCAATCTTAATCAAACAATAAAAGTAAGAATAAACTTTAACATATATTGATATTGTTTTTTGACTTTGTGTGTGCCAAATCTATTCATTTTACCAGTGATTTTAAAGTATGGGTGCGTGATTTTGAACTTTCAAAAATCTTTAACTGGATTTTTTTTCAAAATTGTTTTGGCTGACTTTGTCACTAATAATAAACATACATTTGGATAAAAAAATCAATACTTGTCCACGCCAATGTTGATTAGAGTATTAAAAACTTAAAAAGTGTTAAATTAAGGAAAATATAGATAAACATGTGCGACAATCATGCGATTAATCTAGATTAATATTTTTATCAATTGACAGCCCTAGTTCAAATTAGGCACTATGCAGTTAATATACCTTAATTCTTAGTATTTATTCAACACAATTGCTGTTTATTATTACTTCACAGTTTGAACTAACAAAAATATTTTAATTAGTAACAATTCAAACTATTGTACTTCTCTTAAATGTTAATCAATGTTAATTGACATTGTCAACATGAACTGCAGGCAGTTTAATAGACAGCTGTCTTTCCTGCTTGTTGATTCATTTTCTTTTGAATAAAGTCTTTTGTCATGTTACAGATATGTCAACAGGGTTTCCACAAGTCGGATTCTGACCCCATTAGGAACGGGAAAGCAGGGGACACGCACGCCACAGTAACTCTTTTCCCGACAAACATTTTACTCTGTGTATTGGAAAGCATAATGACTGGAGCGTTTATTTCATCCATCATTCTGGACATGAGCTAAGGTCTTTCTGACGGTCAGATCTTTACAAACATTTTATGCATACACTGTGATTTGATTTGATTTTACTTTAGCCTTATTAGAGCAACTCCTCACCTCTTTAGCTAAAATACTGTATGGAGTTTGTGTATTAATCATTCACAAAGTTTATATATAATCCCCTGCCATCTTTGTTGCTGTTTTATTTAAAGTTTAATGCAGTAAAAATGTATCCTGTATCCTTTCTAAAATAAGCCTGCTGTTTTTAATACATATAGTGTATTAGCGTCGACCTAGGATCGGCTAACACGAATCGATTTTAAATTTAGTAGCTATACATTAAAAGCAGGGCAGATCCACAAAACAGCATCGATGCAAATACAATCCCAAATGGTTTGATAACTAAAGTGGCTCTATTCGAATCCAGTATCGAGTTTCTCCAGCCGATGTTGAATTCTGCGACCGCACGGACAGCAGCTGTGAAAATGCACCGCCAGTCTCACAGACCCAAGGTCAGCGCTCGACTCTGACCTCCAGCCAGCTCCTGATGGAAATCTAGCCGAGCATCGCGGGCACTTTGAGTCCTCACACAGTAAACAAACAAAAGTGCTCTTCAAAGTCTGAGACCCGAACCGAGAGACGCCACACCGCTGCAGGTTCTGTGGAGACCTCAGGAAGATCCGACTGTGACCACCACCATAAATGACCACAAATGCTTTTAGATGATATTTTCTTAATGCATGTTATTTTTAGATTCACCCGTGTATTCACATTACAGATGACTCATATTGAATAGTCAAAGCTCTGATCGTCATGAAGTCTCAAGTGAAGTACATTTTGAACTGTAAATAAAAGTTCAAATTGATTTTAGCATTAATGTGTGAAGCATAATTTCAGTTCATTCAAAAGAACAGATTGCATCACAGATAAAAAGTAAAGGCAGCACTTTGAAATTATTTTCAGTTGCTGAATTTACTCCTTATAGTTCAGGACCTGTATTTTTAAAGCTTCTTTGAATCCTCTCAGAAAGCTCCTAATTTAGTTTATAAACGATGTGGGAGTCTTAGCTGAAGAGCGATTCTGAGAGCAACTCTTAGTGAGGAAAAGGCAAAAACTTTTATCTTAGTAAGGAGGCGGAGCTGACCCTATTGCTATGTATGACCCAATTTTTTAAAGAATGTGATTGGTTGGTTGTCCAAGAAGGAAAAACAGCGCATTTAGGTATAGGGTCAGTTTGAAATTACAGGTGTCATTTTTCCTGTTTTACCGTACACACACTACACTGTAAAAAAATGCTGTAGTTAGGTAGCTGTTTGCCAGTAACTTACTGTAAATTAAATTGATGTTATTTACTGGCAACAGTTTGTTCAAAGTTAAATGAAGTTGACAAGATGCATGATGCACATGGTTCCCATGATGCAATGAGCACATATTTTGACATTAAGAGGAACACACATGGCACTCCGAACTTTTGAATTCGCAAAGTCACCAGCTGTCACTGTTTACACAATAAAACTAAAATAACAGCCTCATGCAAAGCATGACCCTATCAACCCTATCAACCCCATGTTTTTTCCTTCAGATTTTGGTTCCCAGAATGCTTTGCATGAGGCTGTTATTTCAGTCTGTAAACAGTGGCACTGGTGATCTAACGAATTCATGTGTCAAAATATGTGTTCGTTGCGTCATGTGAACCACGCGCATCTTGCGCAGGTCCGCCCCATCCAACAGGCAATACAGGCGATTGCCTGGGACCCCACAACAAGACGAGGACCTTCCAGGCATAAAAATGATTTTGTCATTGCACAAATCTCATAGACCAATCAGCAGGCAGTACGTGCTGCATGCGCAGGGACCATATTGATTAAAATAGGGATCACAAAGACGGTAGGTGAAAACAACAGGATCAATTCCCCACACAACAATCTACAGTAAAATGATAATAAACACAAAACCTTAGTATAAGTAAAGACGTAAAACATTACAAAATAAGAACAGAGTGGCCTAATTTGCATAATGTTAATGACACAATGGCGCTTGCGGAGGTGGAAATGAAATTTTTTGGATTATGGGTAATGTAGTATCGTATAACAATTATCGTAAAAACAAGACTTATTTTAGTGAGGTTGCGGTGGCAGGATTTGGCAAACTATGGCATTAAAACGAGACCTTTTAGGAGCTAAAGAGAAAAAGAGAAAAGCAGAGAAAGAAAAGCAATCACAAGGTAAAGGTAAGCCTATTTTCTGCTTTACATTGTTTGTGCCTATGCTAATTTAAAAACATTAGAAAAATGTCCATCACCCTTTCTAAATTAACCCACATGAAAAAAGACTATTATACTATATAATTTACTGCAGTAAACTGTATAGTAAAATTCTTAGATACTAAAAATATACTATAGTAGGGTTCAAAAACAGTATACAGAATACTGTATCACCCTATAGTAATTACATTGCTTAATATGTTGCACTTCTACACTTAAATATATACATTGTAATTTTTGTCTGTTTAAATTTCACTTGTCAAATTGCATTGCTATGAAATTTTTACATCAGTGGGGCCCATTTTCAAGGTCTCACCTAGGGCCCCATAACCTCAAGGACCGGCCCTGATCATGCGTCTTCTGAAAATAAGTGCCTGCTCCACACGCATCGAAAGGGTTTATGATAAAAGAGACACTCACATTCACAAAATTTTCGCAAGACACTTAAAAGTAAACTCTGATTACACATGAGATTAAGCATGAGCGTCTCTTTTATCATAAACCCCTATAGACGCGTCTGCAGCAGGCACTTCTTTTAACAAAACACAAAACATACCGTTTGCTCCACAAAAGCTGTTTGTTACTGCTAAAACCATCTATAATTAATCCCAATATCCTTAAAGGCTGCTGTAATGGCATACTACTGTAAACCCAAATCTCCATGTGCTCTCTATGCAACGTTTTTGATCTGTAGAAAAAAACGCATGGATGTTAATTAAGCATTGAACATTTGAGAGTAAAAGTTTCATAAAGTCATCTATAAATGTTATGCTTTCATACTCGTCAGTCTTTTTTATCTCTCCGCCTGGTTAAACGGTTGCACAGAGCCGTCCTGAGGTTTTATTTCACTTTAAGTGGATGTGACGGAGAGGCCGCGTTCATCTCTGAATGCAGTCGCTGCGTGTCACAGCTGATTGCCGTTTCTCAAAGCGATTCGGACCACCGGCATCACTGTTTGCCTTTCTTATCCTCCCAATCCTCAATCACTCGCTGAGTTTTCATTAGAAGTGTCAACATAAGCACTTCATGAGTGAAGCTTGTAATTTCCGTGCTGTTGGTCATCACTGTTGAAATGTGTGAGGAATATTGAGCTTTAAGTTTTCTTTCTCTCACTGAGAATCTATTTCTCATACAGAACAAACCACAAGGCCAAGGGTTCTTCATGGTGATGTCACAGAGGAACCATTTTTGGTTCTCCAAAGAACATTTTAGGTCAAAGGGTCCATTCCACCGAATCTGTGCCATTTCTGTCCCCAGGACAATGCAAGAAAACTAACTCTCAAATACATTTTATTATTAAGCATTTATTAATAAATATTTTACTATGGGTCTGTTGAATGCTTAAATCTGATTGGCTGATTGACAGAGGTGTGCAATTATTTTCTGGGAAACGCACGGCGAATGGAGTTCCAGGCAGCTCTCTTAACCGCATTACAGTTCGATATCACTTTGCATAACTGTAATAACAGACTAACAAAAACAACATGACAGACGATTTTCTGAGGCAATGACAGCACTGTTTAGAGATGCACAGAGGTAGCCTCATTTACACAATCTCTCCCTCTCTCTCTCTTTCTTTCTTTCTGCCTCTGATGCTCTGTTTCTAATAACTTTAACATTAATAACTGCATTAGAATGCTATCAATGGCTCAAGCCAATGACATTTTGGAACAAGCAAAAGAGCCGTTGGATGAGCGGAAGAAATAGTCCTTCTCACTACAGCGATTTAAGTACAAAAACTGGACGAATCCCTTTAAATATATCATGTGATCGATGTCTTGAGGTTTGCTAACCGTAGTATAAGCAGAATAATTGACTCTGGGCCATTGAATTATTGAAAAATAATGCACGCTCGAGTTGTAAGGCCACTCCGCTTCCCTCCATGGCTGCATCACCACCTCGGGTGTGCATTATCTTTCTAATAATTCAACGCCCCGTCGTCAATTATTCCTTACTTATTAAATGTCTTGCATGGTAATCTTACACCAAATTTAAACTATGTAATTTAAAAAATTTATAAAAAACTACATAGAACATCAAAAAACAGCATTTTTTATCTGTCCCTGCTCTTTATCTCTATACTTTACCTTTAAATATAAAGCATAAAATATCTTTTTTTTGTGTAGGTCCATATTTGCTTTAAATATTTTTTACCATTGAAAAAATCACCATTTTAGTCATGTCCCCAAGGTTTCACTCCTTCAGTCCTGTTACCCAACACGTTTCCCCCTCTGAAAATCTAGGAATATTACACAATTCACATTTGTAAAAGGAAGTGACATCATCTGGATATACTGAAGGTCATGTAAATATCAAAAGTCACTTTTATCTTTTACTTTTCTTGTATATTTTATGATATTGACGCTATGACTGTGAATATCAATCTTAATGTTCAGTCCTGTTACCTAACGTGTTCACCCCTCTGAAAATCTAGGAATATTCCACAAGTCACATTTGTAAAAGGAAGTGACATCATCTGGATCTACTGAAGGTCATGTAAAGATCAAAAGTCACTTTTATCATTTACTTTTCTTGTATATTTTATGATATTGACGCTATGACTGTGAATATCAATCTTAATGTTCAGTCCTGTTACCCAACACGTTCCCCCCTCTGAAAATCTATGAATATTACACAAGTCACATTTTCAAAAGGAAGTGACATCATCTGGATTTTCTAAAGACCATGTGAAGACCAAAAGTTAATTTTATAATTTTTTTATGATATTGATGCTATGACTGTGAGTGCCAATGTTAATGTTCAGTCCTTTTACCTATATTATTTTTTTTGATGTTATCGGTTTATTTTAAAATAAAATAATAACTTGGTAAATCACTAGAAATTGCTCAGTGTTTTTACGCTATTGGCACATATTTAATTCAGCTACATTTCACATATTTGCTAAATCAGTACTACAACCTCAATCCTGTTACTTTCGGTCCCGTTACCAAAATGCCTCCAGCCTCAGTTAACCTCTGTGTCGAAACTTGATAAAAAAAACTAGTTACCTGAGATTGACCAATACTCATTTTAAAAAGTAAAATATGTGTGTTATTAGATTTAGTGTAAATAAATTTTAATTTTTTTATTTTAAAAACTTGGCAAATGGCACTAATTCGGTGGAATGGACCTTATAAACTGTAATTTATAGTCATGTGTAGATTCTACGCCGCATAATTTGCGTGGCCTGATGCGCACCTCGCCAAAATTTTAACAACCTGTTCGTTTTACGCTGACGGCAAGTGCTGTGATTGGTTTACTATAACCCCTCCCATCAGGTAAAAAAATCTGTGTCGCATTTCTTTATAGGCATTTCTGCTAAGTTGAGGAGTGATTTAACTCAAACTGCAACAAAAGTCACCACAAGCTAGTACACAACAAGCTGCTGCTTCTTTTTCATTTGTTGGTTTACTAGCTGCTTCTTTGACTGCTACTTTGGGTTACACGCATGGATACTGGCTACTAGCGGCATTCATGTGTAATTGCATGTCAACGCGGACGATGATGCAGAAGTATATATATAAAAAATCGATGCATCAAGGCAACACCGTAGGATCTATACACACAACTATAATGAGCCCTAAAGAACTATTCCTTTTTAAAGCTTTTAACACGATACAGAAGCTTTTGTGTAACACAAAGGATCAGCAGATGTTAAAGCTTTTTTATGAGACCATATAGCAAGCCAAAGATCCTTTTAGCACCCTAATTTGTAGAAGTGTATAGGTCTTGAGGCAGCAGGATTTGTTCATGCATATATTCTTCAGAAAGCTCTTTTTTAAAAAAGGTTCTGGACTGACTGATGACGTGAACAGATCAACATGGCATCTCTTTCCTTAAAATCCATTCTGCGGCTTTAGGTTTTAGCAGAACAGACCGGAATTGAATTTTAGGCCAGATATTATGGTTTAAAATGTGTCTGTCTGGCTGACTCTAAAGGGAAGCTGTAGAAACGCTATGTCTGATACCGTACAAGGTTTTTTCAACATATGAGGCAGAACTTGATCAAGATTTGATTGCCTCCGGTCACCGCTCACAGAATCTATAGTTACAGCTCGGTCCAGAAAAATAGCTTTTATGTGAACACAAATGAATAAGAGATTGTTTTAAAAAATATTACAAAATGGGTAAGGCGTCTGTCTTGGTATTGATTTGTTTCAGCCAGTTCTTTCTAATACGGCCCTTGAGAGTCCAGCTGACTCGAAATGTATTTCCTACCCTGCATTCAACCTCAACACAGTCGCCTGATATTTATGTCCAGTGGCCTGTAGGAGAATCGAATACGTACAGTATAAATAACTTGTTTTTGACAGATTCAAGATAATTACTTCATCAATATCCCGTCGCACACCGCAGTTATCACTCGCTTGTAATTCTGATGTGTTTCTTGTTTTAAACCTTTTTCCAGGTTAGCACAATGAAATTAATGAGAACTGAAGCTGTCTTGCATCGATTATTTAAATGTTTTCTTTTATAGCATTGTATTGCAATCACACAAAGTGAAAGTTGCATCCTTCGAATACTTCAATTTTAAGCACGTTAGCAGTTTTGGCGTAATTGGATTTGTAAGGAGATGCTTTAATGCAAAGCAGTTAGTAGATTCACATTGGAGTAATTGCACTCGACCTTTCTCTCTCTTTCCAGTAATCCTGTATTGAGCCGTGGGATCAGACGTCAGCGGATGATTCAGACTCCTCTGGATCCTCATTCACCCACAACAGGTTTAACCATTAAACCAGCATTCACAAAAGAAACAAGCAGCATGATAAAACATCACGTTGTGCTGCATTAAAAATGGGTTTTTGAACTATTATTTATGTATGCAGTAGGGTTGTGTCGACAGACAATACTATCATAGTCAGACATATTGCAAATAGCGGGCCTTCATGACAATAGTTGGCTTGTTTGCCCATTATGGTTTAAAATTATTATTATGGTAGCACTTTATTTTACAGTACTTTTACTTGTACATATATTGTAAATATGTTGTACTTACAGACAAATGTGTGGTACTTACTTTTGAGTATCTACATGGTAATTAAATGGTATTATTACTGTACTTACCATTGTTACATACTTGATAGTTATTACAGTATGTAACTCTAGATAAGTACTGGGTATACGTGGAAACAGGCATGGAAACAGGGCTTTAAAATAAAGTGCTGCATTTTAAAAAGTTATTACAGGAACTACCACCTAAGATATAGCGTAGTATACATATGCCTCTATAAGTTATATTAACTATTAAAATCATAAAATAAGATGCATTGTTGTGGAGAAGTTATATTGTTCTTTCATTTGTAAGTACAGTAGTGTTTCTTGTTAATTACAGTATACCTACACTATAAGTATGTATCTGGTATTACCCAGTACTTATCTAAAGTTACATAATAACTACCAGGTATGTACCAATGATAAGTACAGTGATGATATCATTTAATTACCATGTAGATACTCAAAAGTAAGTACCAAATATTTGTCTGTAAGTACAAGATATATACTATATATACTATACAGTATGTACAAGGTAAGTACACGTACTGAAAATAAAGTGCTACACTTTTTTATCATCATCATAGTTTCACATTAACATTTGCATTGCATTAAAAAAGGTTCATTTTTGGACAATTTGGGGGGTTTTGAAAATTAGTTAATACAATATAAAAACTGTAATATATAATGATTTACTACAGTTTACAATAGTAAATACTAAAGTATACCACAGTATTGGGTACCGTTCACAGATGTGGCTGAAAAATGTTTGAATTAGCACAATAAGAACAGGGACATATATCAAATGAAGAAGTTCAAACTTTCATTCCTTATATATCACATTGTTATGGAAACCATCTTTACTTAGTGTGGTCTGCTTTTATAATACTACAGATGTAATATTAATGACGTCTGAAACTGTAATTTAATACCGTGACCTTGATGGATGTTCAAGAGGAACTTGAGTTTTCTCTTTTCATTTCAATGAGATGATGCTGGAAATTATATAACCGCACTTTGACACTTCTCTATCGGCCTTTGGTGCGAGAAGAGGAATTACAGTACAAATACTGTAGCCAATTTCATATACTGTAGCCTTTTAAAAGAAAAGCTGTACCGTCTTGCTAGCATAAATATCATTTCATTACAAATGCAATAGTGTAGTTTGGCTATTAATTTTCTCTCCTTTGCATGCATGAAATAGATGTTGACTAAGGCAGTGAAATATAAAATGAGCCTTTGCTAATCAGTTTTTTCATAGAGGTGATGGAGAAAGAGGATTAGATATCACAGCAGGGTCATTCATCAAATGTAAAAGTGCATATTGCTTTCCTCTCTAATGCATACGTATTGTGTGCTTTCCTCGTCTCTTCTTTCAGTGCCGAAAGGATTCTGGGAAGGGGATCGGAATGCAATGAAAGATGTTTCACGCAGACCCTTTGTCATTTTTCTTGCTCGTCTCGTGTATTGTCTTGCTTCACCTCGACACTTCCATTAGATGCAGGATGAAGCTTATAGGTGAAGTTTTGTGATGAAACTCTTCACCGATCGAGGCCATGCATCCGGGATCTGTGTGTAGAATGACAACCATGGGAATTGCTTATCTGAGCGATGTCACAGGCCTCCTGTTATTGTCACTAAAAATGAATTGAGCCCACTCGTACAGTGACTGACTGTGTTGTTTTAACACCCCACTCGCTAAAGGAATTATGCAAATCAGACGAATTCGGCCCAAAAAAACCCGCATCTGATTGTAATGTGCTTTGTGCATTTCTCCATCTTGAGGGTTGAAATGTGAAGGACGCAGAAAACTACAGAGTAGTATCTGCAGTAACAATCTTCATCATTTGACAATTTGGGGACGCCTCCAGGGGTAAGTGCGTCTGAACGTGTATATCAAATTCAACCAATGATGAGGCTTAACGACAAAGACAGGGTGACGCAAGAGCCAGGAAGTATATCGCTATCTAAAATAATGGCGTTACAGTGACGCAGGAAGTATGGCAAGGGAGATGCAGCGTCTCGTTCCCTTCCCGAGATGTTTTCATGTGTCAAACACAACTATGCAAAAAAGCATTTTGGTATAAATCAACATTCACATACAGAAGATATAAGCATTTAAAGCGAACAGTTTCGCACGTGTGCTTAAAAAGTCTAGAATTTTTATGATATCCTACACTACACAGGGAATTGATTTTTTTTATAATATTACGCAGTGCCCGAAAATAGTCCCCTGCTATTGAAAGTAACCAGACTATCATAAATCATGGCTGCAGCCATGTTACATCAGCAAAGTCTTTGATTATTACGCAGAATAAGAGTAAAGTTCCTAGCCATATCTGCCTAGAAAATCACAACGTTTAATTTTCTGTCGATCTTAGCACACAATGTAACTACAGAAGAGTCAAGTTTTAAATAGGAAAACATCTAAACTCTTTGGTTATTTTTAGCACAATGCTAATGGTCTAATCAGATTCAATGGATTATGCTAAGCTATGCTAAAAGTGGTACCGCCAGACTCGGAGATCAGCTGAATGGATTCCAAAACGGTAAAAATCAAATGTTTAAGGGGAGCTGAAAAATGAGCATATTTTCAAAAAAAGTGGAGTGTCCCTTTAAGGTACAGTAATACCCAAAAAGGTACAACATTGTATTATGATTTGTACAATATAACTGTAAAGGTACAAGATGGAATGTGAAGATACCACAGCAGTGAAAGAAAAACCTTTTTGTCTGACAGTATAAGGCAGTAAATGGGTGATTCTCACGAAAACTTGGTTTTAAAAATGTCAAGCATGAAAATGTAAAAATTGCTTAAATTTACTTTTTTCCCACCAGACATTGAAAAACAAAGTCTGGAGTAAATGGGAACATTATTTAAAAACTTTTACTTATCATTTAACACTTTTTGTAACATAATTAAAAAAATTATTCCTAAAAAATCTCATTACCGCAACAGTCAGAAAACATCAACACTGACATATTTTCAAAATGACATGACAAACCTGAAAGAACATAATTTGGAGATTCTGCACATGCATTTAAAATCCAAGTATTATGCTTCTATTAATTAAATTAACATTTAATAAGCATCTGTTGCGGTAATGATAATTAAAATGTCGTGTAAGCATTCTGACAAGACAATATTTCAAATTAACTGTAAAAATGATCTTACCTGGTAGCCATCTTGAAGTAACTGGTCCATGTGCTTGGTCACTCAAAATCAAACTTTATTAAAATTCTGTATGTGTGCTTAAACTGTTCTCAAAAAGTGTTGCGGAGGATGAGAACATCAGGCATGGACGCATCATTTTCCTAATTTTTCTTCATTATTATTATACATGAATATTCAGTAAATATTTTTCTGTCATCTAAAGTAGTCTAGCAAAACATCCATTTATTTTTTTTCTTAATATTTTTGTGTTCATTTGATTAAATTACAACATAACGCATGTTCAAACACAGCCGGACACATTGCGGTAATGAGAATTTCAGCAGAAAATGAGATAAAATTTACAATTATAATTTCTTATGTTGAAATCACACATTGTGCAAGGTAGAACACAGTATTGTGTTAATTCTGATGCTTTTTAATGTTACTATATTACACATTTTAAAGCTAAAATCATTAGTGCCGTGGTGTTTCAATGGTTTCGTCAGAATCACTCAAATGTACAGTGTTGTAGGTGAAGCTTCATGAGGCATTTATTTAACCAAAATTGTAAATCTTACATTAATATTTTTTCATATTTTTTTTTAGATATTTGTACTGAAAACAAAACAAAAATAGTAAGTAAGAAAGTAATTTTTCGCAGTGTACTGTTCCCTTGATTCAACACATTTAAAAAAGGCCAAAATTGCTAAAGTAGACAATATGAGTTATGAACAAAATATGAGAGATTCAGTACTAGGAACACCAGAACAGCCAATGTCTTTATCTTTGCTCCCCTTTCTATACAAATTTGTAAAGCTATAAAGTTGATTAAATTGTTCAAAAAAAGGGCTCATGCCTGTAATTATGTCTTTGCCTGTAATTTTACAATGTCAGACCATACCTTCAGATAAAGTTTATTAAAGGAATTATTCGCACAATCGTCTCATTAAAAATGTTCCTCGGACGATTTTTCGCCCTGCCATTATCACACTTTTTCTTTGTACGCCAGCTGCTGAGCTTTAATTCACTTGTGTTGGGGGAAATTAAATGTGCTTCTCCGTGATTACATTTGGGTGGCGAAATTCCCTCAAGCTCAGCGCGAACGTGGCACCTTGAGGAACGCAATCCGTAACCACGCCGCCGACATATTTCTTTAAATAAAGGATTGGGAACTGAATTGTCATTCTTTCATGGCACTTTGAGCTTATTGAAACTAATTTAATTGAGATTTGCTGCAGTTGAATAGGACGACAGCAGGTGCGCCTGTGGAGACTTTTCTCGGGTCTATATTAATACCTTCACACTGTGAATGTCTGACACTGATTGAAGTGTTGTGAAATGCCGGTAAAGTCCTCTGAGGGGCCGACGGTGCATCGTTATCGTGTCTCTTTAAATAGTTTCAGGTTCATCCAAGCTATTTGTTTTTGGAGGACACTGACTGTGGCGTGGAGAATCATTGCAAGCTTTAACAATATTCACTGATGATGGGCGAATGGTGTAATACGTGTGATTACGCACACTGCTTCAGCGAGTTTTGTGGTAATTACATGTTTCATGAATCCTTTAAGGCGCTTATATAATCTTTTAGCTCTTAAAAGCTTGATTTAGTTTTTCGTTCTTTAAAAATCATTCTAACAATCACAGGTTGCTGCGATGGGCGAAGTGATGTATTGCCTAAAGTACAAGGCCCGTTGGTGAAGTGTTGCTGGTTCGAGCTGTGAACTGCTTTCAGGTAGTTAACTTAAAGGAGTCATATTATGAGATTTTTTAAAAATGTAAGTCTTTGGTATCCCCAGATTGCATGTGTGAAGTTTTAGCTCAAAATATCCCAGAAATAACTTATTATAACATGTTAAAATTGTCAAAAACATGCCGTTTTGGGTGTGTCCTTTTAAATGCAAATGAGTTGATAAAATGCAAACACTGGTGGTTTGTTAAAATTGAAACTAACTATGCTGTCAATGATTGTTTTTCTTTCTTTCTGCACTAAATGGCAGTGCCATTGTTTGATAGTGCAAATTTATTTATTAAAAGTCTGATTTTCATGAAATGTCCCCTATAAGCCATGGGTGGATAAAAATGTGAAAAAGTAAAATAAATAAATAAATAAAATATATAAATAAAGTTAAATACTGAACTTTACAAATTACGGTGTAAAAAGTTGGATACTTAAATAGGCATCACTTGAAAAATGCATGTTTTTTCAACTTTCACTTAAACATACAAGTTCAGCTTATTTTTTTAAGGTGTTACCAATTTAAGTTATTTTTTTTTAAGTTAATCCGACTTTTCACTTTTTACATAATCTAAAGTGATTTACAATGACGCTACATTATAAAATTGTATGTGTGTTCCCTATGAATCGAACCCACGACCTGAGTTGCCATTTTAAGATTCCTACTATGGAAGTCAATTTTTCCTGGGGGATTACAAATATTTTCCTTTGTGTTCAGTAGAAAAAAGAAATGTATACAGGTTTTTAACAACTTGAGGATGAATAAATTATTTCAGAATTTTCATTTTTGGGTGAACTATCCCTTTAATAGAGATAAAGGTGCCAAAGAATGCATTGAAATAATCTGTTAAATTGTTCTCGGATATCTAAATAGAAGGTTTGTGGCTTTATTAAGTGCAAAATACGGTTGCATGTCCATTTACAACCCTAGGATTTGCATTTAGAATGAAATGGTCTATTATTACCTTATTTGAAAGGGTCATAAATAATAATGATGAGCTCTGCTCTGATTGGCTGTTTCTCCTTTAGTAGCTCTCTGTGTGTGTAAACAGATCTTATGTTTGAGTCTGTATCAGATGAAGAGACAGATTTTGAGGAATAATCAATTGTTTGGAGATTGTTAATGAACGTTTCTGAGTGGTAAGTTTGTGTTTTTTTCAGTATGGACCTGCAAAACGTAACTGTAATGTCAATAATAGAACTTCAGCCTAAATGTTAGCATATCACATTAACTAGCATGTAGCACTGACTCAGCAGTTACAACTTTGTTTTTAGCATTGTAACAACATTGTACTTAATTTAATGTGTAATTTAATGTTGGGGACGGGGTGTGTATCTCGACTGTAACATCACAGTTGGTGTTATGTTGAGATTGGTCTGTTTTCCAGTTTTTCTTTTGCATGCATGAGGTTTACATAAAAAGAAGGAAACAATCATGTTTAAGGCTCATGATATGACATTACCATGTACACAACTCTTATTATTCATCCATGCCTAGGTAATTACAGTTTTATATTCTACGGCACCTTTAACATATTGTATGCTGAATAAGCATTATGTTAATCTCACACAGACAGACATCTGGTTGATGAATATTATAAAACATTTAAGACTAAACATGGTGAAACCAAGAAACAAAAGAACTGTAGGGTGCTTTTGTGTTAGAGAATTCTGACTTAAAACGTTTGACAGGTAACTTCTCCAAGACACCTTTGTCTCCTTTACTCGGTATCATTATAACTGATGCAAAATGTTCTTTAAACACTTCATTCAATGGATGTTTTTAGTCCTGGTTTGACTGAGCTGAAGTGAGCAGTGCGTTCAGGTGAAATTTTATATTATCATTCCATCATCAGAACTGATTGTTTATACGGTTGTAATATCTGTGGAGTGATAGATCATCTCTGCTGCATTTCTACCATGTGTGTAATACTAAACCACAGATTTTTAACCATTTAAAATCTTTTTACCATCTCTCTCTCTCTCTCTCTCTCTCTCTCTCTCTCTCTCTCTCAAACCCTGTGACCAGTTTAAATGAAGCTCCATGCATTTCATATTCTCCACTCAAGTTGTATTCAGGTTGAATCATTTATCTACTCTGTGTCAATCTGAGAGGTTTATTACACCATCGTATGATGGCCGCGGTCCCCATAGGAAGTCAGGTTAGCGTCGTATAGTGACAGAGAAAATCAAAGATCTCACCGGGGGATCAGTCGCACTAACTGAGTCTTAGACTGTCACTGCCGGCGAGATTCAGGAGAGACGCTTAATACAATCCCGTCAAGTTTAGTATCCAGGCACAAAATTGTTGGTATTACAGTGGCTTTATATTTCATTGCTTTTTAACAGTTGTGAACTGGATGGGTTTCAATACTTTTAAAGGGATAAAGGTAGTTCAGTTGGCCTCAATCACACCATGAACTTATATTGACTTGAGAAAGATCATTGGCTCTAAAGTTTTGCCTCTTTTTTAAATGACCTTGAGTTGGGCCAAATTAGTAAACCGGTGCTCAAAATATTTTGATGTTAGTTTTGCCAGACAGACAGCATCATTACTGAGAGCTGATGGTGGTTATTTGGTCTCCCAGACTGAGCATACTGGTTAAGATGGTCTTTAATAGGCTGATGGGACTTGTCAACTAGTTAGACAGGAATACCTGCAAACCATCGCAAGCCTGGTTTTAACTGCAGATTTAAAAAATAATTTGCAATGTTGATAAATGACAATGTTGAGTATTTTCATCAACCTGCTATATAAGACTGGAAAAAAATTATTGTGATGTCATTTCGAAAGCCACGGCAATGGATGTGCATTTACTTCAGTCACCGCAATAGCCATCATTTTTAATCAAAGAAGACACAGGCGTGTTATCCAACCATAAATGGCAAGGAAAGCCCTTTACACTTTGAAGCGGCGACATATGAGGTGATCTGTGAGGTTATATGCAATTTTGATCATGTGACTTTTCAAAATGATCTCATGAGAATATGTGTGAATTTTTACGTAAAGTGCGGTTGTACCAATATCAACATGTTGACAGGAATAATACGTTAATTATTTGTGTATTATTAACATCTTTACAGACGTACATTTGTATGAATTCCTATTCATAAATATTAAAATTGCGGTGTCTTGGGGTTTTTTCTCATATTAATGCGTTCTCAACAATAATTACACCAAAACACAACATAAATTCACAAAAGATGTTCATTTTATTTATTCGTTGTAACCTAGCAATCTTATCTAGCGATCTTGATCCCAGTTCTCATCAGCAAGCGTAAATGTCAAATCTCATGTTCGTTATGAATTCAAATTATATTGCGGCTCAAAAAGCTTTACGACACATTGCTTTATGGCAGTGATATCAAACGCTCATTGCCTCTTGCATGGTACATCACAGATTTGTGACATTGCCGTCTTTCAGTCGATGTACTTTTGAAATTTGAAATGCGCGCCTTGACAGATAAAAACTGGAAAATTAGAAGCGGAATTATACAGCAATGTTTATGGTATGAAAGATTTGTTATGAAGAAGTAAAAACTATGCTGGGCAAAGATTAATTGCATACAAAATAAAAGTGATAGCATAATTTTAGCATAATATGCAAGTGTGTGCTGTGTGTAATAATTGTATATATGAATACACACACATTCGTGTACGTGTTCAAGAAACATTTACATGTGTTTATATATTTTTTTATATTGTATATATTCTATATTATGTATAAATAAAAAATATATATATATAAATAAAAAAATTCTGAAATGTACATATGTATATGTGTGTGTGTTTAAATATACATAATTACACACGGCACAACCACATGTAAAAACTAACTTTTATTTTGTATGAAATTAATCACGATTAATCTAAAAATGCAATAAAGCTACGATTAAATGTTGCAAATAAATTTACATTGTATGCTTCAGCATCTATTTAAACATACAAAAAAAATATTTTTGTGTGTTTTTGAAAGTTATGTATTCATATCATTTATAAACAGTGAACTTTTACACAAATCATGTGACCTGTAAATGCGCATAAACTGTTTCCCTTTTGCTTTTTCAAATTGCTAAGAAAATCACCTCGTGAGCACAAAAACTTTTTTACAATATATGGGGGGTGTATTTTCAATTTGCATTTTTAGTTTGAATCGCAATTTGAATTGTAATGAAAATGCAACTTTAATCAGTTTAGTGTCTGCTGGGAGTACAATATTTCAAAACATTTTTCAAAGGATCTTTCTAGCAATTTGTTAAAAAAATAAACATTACAATCACAAAAAAGAAACACTCATCCTATTTAAAACCAGTATAAAATCAGTATAAAAAGGCACAAATGTTGCACAAAAGCTTAAGCCTTGGACTTAAAGTTTATTTTCAAAATGCGTTTTTATCACCTTTATTTTGTTTTGAGCATTTCTCCAAGTATTTTTGATGTGTAATTAAGACGCAAACTTGCCACTCTATAATCAATATCTCATTGTCTTTTTGAAGTGTGTCACTGCAGACGGGTGTAATTGAGATTTCTCAAGCTGTGAGCTCTGACAGGTGGATATTCAGTAGATCACCGCTACACACTAATCTGAAACGACTGCCATTCTCCCAATGAAACTAATTACATCTAATTACCAACAACCTTCTTATGTCTATTTCAGTGGTCTTCAGTCAACGATCTGGGGGGTGAGCTTCCCAAAAGAAACGATAGTCCCAAGTTCTGTCATTACCAAGAGTTCAAAGGTTTTTAGTACCATAGTTATCTAATGATGCTTTTGGGAAACACAAAACTAACTTCTCAGTTAGTTGTCCAGATTTCTCTTTCTCTCTTCTTCTTTACTTATTGATTGATATAAGATTTGGAAATCCACCAATCTTTTAATCATTGATTGTAATTAAAGTCTCTCCTGTGGTGTCTTCACACCAGTCAGATGCTGTCAATTTGTGGATGAAGATGATATTTGCGGTAAAGAATTCCTGCCGACTTTCAAGTTATCTTTTATTTGCTTCTTTTTTCTGTAAACCAAGGTTGGGTTCATGAATGCTTTTTTCTTTTTTGCTGGCACAGTAGTTTAGATTTTCACCTGCTGCGCCAACTAGTATATACTACAGATATAAATTTTATTTGTTTATATGTGTTTTATATATTTATCCTATTTTTATTCCATAGAAAAAAGGCACCTGTGTCCCCGTACAGTAGATCAGCACTGTATAGCAGAGCAAAAGCTGTGGGTTTAAATTGGAGAACACACATAATGAGAAAAATGTATAGCTTGAATGCATTGTCAGCCACTTACAATGCAAGAAAAGATTTTTGCAAATTCTAGATAAAGGGTGATAACACTGAAGATTATTTTGATTTATTTTGGATGTTTTTAGTCACATCTTAATTCCCATAGCTACATTTGAGTCATGCAAAGTTTACTATTATTTAAAAATATAAATAAAACCTTTTAACAGTGAATGTGTATTAGTCATCTGACCCTGGTCCAGTGAGACATCCTTATTATTGAGTCATGTAAGGTTATTGAAGCATAAATTCAAAGCAATTGAAGAGCATTAAATGCCGTAACATTTGCTTTGATATGTGACTGTAGGTGAGCGTGTGTGTTATCTAAGAGCTGTTTTATAATGAGTCGCACTAATGAAACTATTCACTGAGCCGCTGTGGACTTTATGTTTTGTCTTTTTCAAATCACGTGGTATTCATTAGTGAAGCTGCTGAATCACAAATCTCTTTGTTCCCATTTCCTTCTGTTTCATTATTCTGCCATAAAATACTTTGGTTTATAGAGACGATAAACGCCAAATCTCAACCAATAGTTATACATATGAGGACACATTTGTCTAACACCTGATGGTTCCTATCTAGACTTTTTTGGTTAATAACTTCTGGTCAAAGTGAATAGAGCTGTCGCAAATCATTGAAAAGAACGCAAAGATTGTTCATGTAGCTGCATAATGCTAATATCACCAACTTATAAATAACAGAAGATTTCATTTTAATATCCTTTAACATTTTAATAACAAGTATGTTAAGATGTGAATTTAAAGTGCAATGCATTAAATAAAAATACCAAATATGTTGGCTGGTGAGCACTGAGACAAAATGTGACTTGCTTTTTCATTTTATCTCCGAGTGATGGTATTAGCATCAGAGCAACATTTGTGCAGAGATGAATACCAATTGATTATCATTTGTAGCCTCATTGTTAGAATAAAGCATTTGGACAATGGAGCAGAAATGAGTCGTCAAGTCTCTCATTACCGAATATAACTACAGGTGAAGGAAAATGTATAGTGTTAAATGAATCAAGAGGTGTGGTTACTCTCCAAATAATAGTGCTAAAAGGGCTCTTCAAGCCATAAAAGAACCATTTTGGTTCTTCAAACCTGTTAACGCCAAGGGTTCTTAAAAGAAACGTGTCTCTCTTATCATTTTATAGTCTGAAGAAGCTTTATCCTCTATAATGCAGCTGTTGTGCAATGGAAACATAACAGGATCTTTATAGCAGTGGTTCTCAACATTTTTTTTTTCGAATGTGAGCGTTGAAGTTTGGGCCAGTAAATGACCTAAATCTCCTAATGATGGCCACCACTGTATCAACACTAGGGCAGATATGGCCAAGCAATTATCATAAAATCTTTTTACATATCAGTTAATATCGATAATTATCATAATAAATGACAAATCTTTTTTTTTATCAAATTTAAAGGCAGATTTTTGCTTCTGAATGAAAGTTGTAAAAACTAGACATGACAAATACTTTCCAAACAAGTGATCAATTGAGGTAGAATACAAATTAGATCTCAATATTACATTATCGTCTTAATGCCCTTGCTGCTAGTGCCTGCATCAAAAATGCTGCATTCCTTCTTCTGTGCGCAGCATTCAGTTTAAGCAAGAGCGCTCAACAATTATATCTAATCAACAGGCATGTGAAACCTAGCTAGCAGGTTGCTCAAACAACAAAATCACCAGCTAACTTACTTTAAAGCTTACGTAACACATGCTGTTTCTGCATTTCTGATGTTAATCTGGAGTACCTATAGAGTAGTATGACATCCTTTATATCGCCGGAGAATCTTTAGTTTAATCAGATTTATAAAAGAAAGATTAGCTTTACCGAATCTTTCCAATAACGTACGAAAAAATGAAGAAGGAGGAGTTACTACCGCGGGTGGAGCGAGTACGAGTCATGCAACACTATACAACACTGTTTTAACTTATGATTCACTACATGTGCATGTCATTTATATAATATGCACTAGGGATGGGCATAATTAATCGACGATCGATAATTGATTGTTAAGAATTTCGTCGATGACGTTAATTTGTTATCAATGAATCGAATGCATTTTTTTATCTAACTCCTGTTTCACAAATACTCCGTATGCAGTGCGTTTGCATATGTGTGCGGCGAATCAGTCAAGCACCCGTTGCAGTTTTGCAATGCTTTATTTATCTCCACATATATCATAAATAAAAATAAGCAGAGTAACTTTGCAAGTCTACCATTCCACATTATATATTTCCTACTATGTATGTATATGATTTCCAAATAATAAACGAGAGTATTCAACGACAAAAAGCGTCTCATATGGAAATAAATCCTCACAATATTATTATTTCTCAAAACTTTGACAAAAATAAGCAACTGTATTCCTACAGTTATTCAAAGATGCAGACATTATTCCGCATATATTTGAATATTATACAAAAGTATTCATATAACGGCACGTCTCATATGGCAAATAAATATCCTCACATTAACATAACAGCCTAATGAAATGAATAAACAGACAATGAAACAGGATTGAAATATAAATTGTATTATTATTACCGGAAAAAAGCAATATTGCTAAAATAATCTCTGAGGTAAATGCGTCAAAAACGCTGTTACCCGCACAATAAGTCTAAATGAGCAATAAAAGTGAAAAAAGCATTATTAGGCCATGTCTCAAAACTTTATATGACAAAATATATTTTAAAGAAATGTATACTTACAGTTATTCAAAGATGCACACATTATTCCATATTACTCCCGTTTATGAGCAAGTTTGTCTCTGGCCTCGCTCTGTTATGTAATAGATTGACAGGTGCGCATCTCCGTCTTTCAAACATATATAATTTTGTAATTACTACCTTAGGAAAATTAGCCATGATTTTATCAATGTGAAAATGTTTTTTTGGTTTTTTTTGCAGATTAAAAACTATTTGTATTTCCGCAATTTTACTACAAATACCATGGTTATGGTATATTGTGGAGTTGGAGACCATAGTAAATTTGTGTCTACTGTTGTTTTACAACAAATAAAAACTAAAAGACTATGTTAGTATAATTAAACAATGGTGAATGGGGCTCACAAAACGCACGCTGTTTCACACATACTCTGTATGCGGAATAAGCCAAGTTAGCGCTGAGGTACCTGTGCATCCCGGTCAGTCTCCTCGGAGCGGCTGTTTTCGGCGGCGGCTGGACTGACGGTCACCATGGGTTACGGTCGCGTCTGACTCCAAAACATGCTTTTATTTCTCAAAAAAAAAATCAGTAGACTGGTGCAGAAGTTTTATGCGAGTTACCAAAGTTAGTTATTTTTCACGAGGCTGTAATGCCTAATTTGTTATAGCCTAATGTTAGGAAGGCTAATATCTTGCACTTTCTTCTGGCTTGAATAATTTTGAGTTACATTTTGACAAAACCTTTCAGATCTAAGTATTATGTTTTTTGTTTAATTTAATGTTAAACATGAATCTGTTTTTTTTATTTTGGAACTAATGAAGTCTCTGTTTAAGAACTCTGGCTCGCAGCTGCAGGTTCCGCTGCTTTAGAGCACCGCACATGCACGCACATATATGTTTGAAACATAGTTTAACTGTCTGCCACAAGTTGATCTTGTAATAAAGGTCTCATCGAGGAAAAGCACGCTGTATATTTGTATTCATTGCATTTTTTAAGTATAAAAGTTAAATAACAAATTTTATTATAAAAATCTTAATGATTAATCGATAGTCGATCGTTAATTCTCCCGACGATCGACAAAGAAAACTTAATCGAATGCCCATCCCTAATATGCACGCGACTATTTCCAACATACAGTCTTGTTCAAAATAATAGCAGTACAATGTGACTAACCAGAATAATCAAGGTTTTTAGTATATTTTTTATTGCTACGTGGCAAACAAGTTACCAGTAGGTTCAGTATATTCTAAGAAAACAAACAAGACCCAGCATTCATGAGATGCACGCTCTTAAGGCTGTGCAATTGGGCAATTAGTTGAAAGGGGTGTGTTCAAAAAAATAGCAGTGTCTACCTTTGACTGTACAAACTCAAAACTATTTTGTACAAACATTTTTTTTTCTGGGATTTAGCAATCCTGTGAATCACTAAACTAATATTTAGTTGTATGACCACAGTTTTTTAAAACTGCTTGACATCTGTGTGGCATGGAGTCAACCAACTTGTGGCACCTCTCAGCTGTTATTCCACTCCATGATTCTTTAACAACATTCCACAATTCATTCACATTTCTTGGTTTTGCTTCAGAAACAGCATTTTTGATATCACCCCACAAGTTCTCAATTGGATTAAGGTCTGGAGATTGGGCTGGCCACTCCATAACATTAATTTTGTTGGTTTGGAACCAAGACTTTGCCCGTTTACTAGTGTGTTTTGGGTCATTGTCTTGTTGAAACAACCATTTCAAGGGCATGTCCTCTTCAGCATAGGGCAACATGACCTCTTCAAGTATTTTAACATATGCAAACTGATCCATGATCCCTGGTATGTGATAAATAGGCCCAACCCCATAGTAGGAGAAACATGCCCATATCATGATGCTTGCACCTCCATGCTTCACTGTCTTCACTGTGTACTGTGACTTGAATTCAGAGTTTGGGGGTCGTCTCACAAACTGCCTGTGGCCCTTGGACCCAAAAAGAACAATTTTACTCTCATCAGTCCAAAAATGTTCCTCCATTTCTCTTTAGGCCAGTTGATGTGTTCTTTGGCAAATTGTAACCTCTTCTGCACATGCCTTTTTTTTAACAGAGGGACTTTGCGGGGGATTCTTGAAAATCACACAGAAGTCTTCTAACTGTCACAGTACTTACAGGTAACTCCAGACTGTCTTTGATCATCCTGGAGGTGATCATTGGCTGAGCCTTTGCCATTCTGGTTATTCTTCTATCCATTTTGATGGTTGTCTTCCGTTTTCTTCCACGTCTCTCTGGTTTTGCTCTCCATTTTAAGGCATTGGAGATCATTTTAGCTGAACAGCCTATCATATTTTGCACCTCTTTATAGGTTTTTCCCTCTCCAATCAACTTTTTAATCAAAGTACGCTGTTCTTCTGAACAATGTCTTGAACGACCCATTTTCCTCAGCTTTCAAATGCATGTTCAACAAGTGTTGGCTTCATCCTTAAATAGGGCTACCTGATTCACACCTGTTTCTTCACAAAATTGATGACCTCAGTGATTGAATGCCACACTGCTATTTTTTTGAACACACCCCTTTCAACTAATTCAACTAATTGCCCAATTGCACAGCCTTAAGAGCGTGCATATCATGAATGCTGGGTCTCATTTGTTTTCTGAGAATCTACTGAACCTACTGGTAACTTGTTTGCCACGTAGCAATAAAAAAATATACTAAAAACCTTGATTATTCTGGTTAGTCACATTGTACTGCTATTATTTTGAACAAGACTGTAAGACAGAAGTCTTACTTACCGCATGCAACTCCATGACCCGGTTGGGAAAATCCAGCGCATCAAACACATACGCAAAACTCCGCTGCTACCCCGGATAATAAACTTTTTCCATTGTTTTCCTAAGGCTGGATTTCTTTACATCCAAAAACACACTTCTTCATTCGTGCCATTGTTGAGTTTTGAAACTAATCAAAGCTGTGTCGCGTGATAAGATGTTTCCAAGTTGGAGTGTCTCCCGCTGATCGACGGGTGGGCGGGGTTTTCTGGGGGAAGTGCCCATATAAAGAAGTGATACGTATAGAAAACCTCTGAAACATCAGTTGGACCCGTAATCGAAAAAACTTTCCGAAACTTGTACGAACCCTGGCGAAGTGCATTCGGCACAGAAATACTCTGTAACACGCCCAAATGCTTTTTTGACACTTTGTCTACGTGTAGCATGAGGAAACAACTCTATAACCGTGTTAATAAGTCAGAATGCTTGAAATACCATTAAACCACCCCTTTAAAATTACAAGAACTATAGACTAATACAATAACAGACTTAAATAAACCCAAAACATAAGTCCACTTACAGTTCTCACGGACACGCGTTTTATCAACTGGCTATCCTCCAGACATGACAAATCACGTCTTTATCTCATTTTTGCCATGTGGTGCGCGTGCACACTCGCGGTGTGAAGCGCGTCCGCGCTATTCTCCGAGATGTTTTATCAACTGGCTAGTTATACTCCAGACAGTGACGGTCCGGACCACGTCTTTCTCATTTCGGCCGTATGGCGCGCGTCTCCGCTCGCGGTGTGGTGTGCGTACATGCTATTCTCCGAGATGCACTTGGCGGCCTTTTGTGCAGCGATTTTTTTTTTTTTTGATGACCTAGTTAAGCGGTAGGGTTTCCAAGCTAAGGCGGGCCGCCTTAACTGCAATGTGCTGCGGGAAACCCTGCTAAGTTACCGATACCACCATCGTTCACTTTAACAACTTGATGGAAACGCACATAATTCGCATTTGTTTGTTTTTCTTTTTCGGCACATTTTGAAAAGATTTGCTTCAAGTTTGGATGGAAACCCAGCTACTGTCGCTCATTTTTCTTACTCCAAGTCTAACTGAGTGACACTCAGTGTAAACCGAGACTGTGTGCGGAATCCAGAAGTACAGTTTGCAAAATGCCTAACAATCAGTTATTGAACCGTCAGTATAGTTTACTGTGAATATTGTATCCTGGTTTTTCCCCCGAATTATCACCCAGCACTAATCTGTCATCATTATAAACCATAGAATACAGCCATCTTAATGCCCCAAGTGGCACAAATCGGATATGGCTCACGAACGTTTAAGCAGGAAAAAAGCGCATAGATTCCTATTTTCTCCGATCGGTTCCAGGCCTTATTCATATATGGGGGAAAAATGAATCGGATACATGCATTTGCGTCCACATTGTAAGAGGAGATATTGGATAATCCCATGTCAAGACATGTCGTGTGTCATTGAAAATGCAACGCTGGCAAATGACGTCAACTCAGGTGGACACCACCCGCGATCACATGACTCTTCTTAGCAGCGCAATGGAGGACGACAGCTCCACTTAGTGGAGTAATGTTAAAGTTTTAAAGTCTAGACTTTGCAGCACAGGATCAGCACATATCCTCTCCTTCAACTTGACAAAGGCATAAGGCTTGTTCGAATTCACGCGGCGCTGCAAGAAAACCGACAGCCGGATGGCAAGAGCGAGACGAAATATGATTTCTTGAATCATTCTCACGGTACTTTGACGTCATCCGACTGTCAGTTCTTGTGGCGCCGCATGAAGTCGAACAAGCCTAGTCTCGCAGACCTCCGTCCAAGGTATTGGATTCTTGTTCCTTTTGCAAGCAGGTTTGTGACTAACGAAGTCTGACACAAATATTCGGTACCAGCCGATCAGTCCCAAGAAAGACCTCACCTCCTTCTTTGTCGTGGGTCTGGGGCTACTCCTTATGGCTTCCACTTTGTCCACCTGAGGACGCAGCTGTCCATTTCACAGGTGGTACCCTAAGTATTATGCCTCCTGCCTTACCCACTCACATTTGTCCACATTTAGGGTCAATCCTGCATTAGTGTTGCAGATGCTCACCACAGGAGTTGCTGTAGATGACCACATCATCCAAATAGGCAGCAGACCATCCCTCACAGCCTTGTAGTACTTGGTCCATCAGCTTCTGGAAGGTTGCTGGCGCCCAAATAAAGCTCTATAATCTTGTATAATCATTTCATCACAACATTTTACTTTCTCTATAGTTCTGCGTCAGTATGTCTACCTTGAATTGTTTTGCAAAGTGTTTAGTGAAAATGCTGATATCGGATACAAGTTGGTTTAAAAGATGATGTAAGCAGGTTGTCAGAAAAATGGGATACAAGAAACAAATCGGAATTGGGCATCAAGATTTGCTGTGTA
This sequence comes from Misgurnus anguillicaudatus, assembly GCF_027580225.2. Taxonomy (NCBI): domain Eukaryota; kingdom Metazoa; phylum Chordata; class Actinopteri; order Cypriniformes; family Cobitidae; genus Misgurnus; species Misgurnus anguillicaudatus. The sequence continues at coordinate 47,049,995 of NC_073339.2, forward strand.
AATCCAACCTAAAAGTGACTGCATACTTTAAGTACATTGCTGCATGTGAACAAATGGTGTTTGGTGACAACCTGGTGACACAGAAATGGAGAAAAAATACCTTACAGCAGTTGTTTCTGCAGCACAGAAATACTAGGACCTAAAACTTATTAAATAGAAGAAAGACTTGCTAAGTGATCCTCAGATATCCTCACACTAAATAAAGCAAATGTATCACCAAGTCCATAAACTTTGCTCAACTTTCGAAAGTCCTGTTGATGTCTCAACACAATGACTAAAGTCTGAAGATCCATTTTATGTCAGTAAACAGGAACTTAAGAAAGTGCATTAAAGCTCTTCAAGATGAGAGCAGATGAAAGCAGTAAATTCTGTACGGCCATATATAATATTGAAGTTTTCCCATACTTCTTGAAGAAGTTTTTCTAATTCACTTTCATGGAATCCAGACTGTCTCTGATGTTGAGATCAGGACTCTGTAGGGGGTGAAAGACTCACTGAAGGTATTGCTGAATTCTTTATGAGTTGGAAATCGAAAATTGAAATTTCCTCTTAAAACAGTCCAGCTTACGATATAAAATCACCGTGTTAGGAGGTTATTTCTATGTACTGTAAATATGACTCATCTATAGCACAGGGATCATTGAAGTCTCAGAAAGGTTAAAGACCTTCAGCAGGTGATTAAGAGATTAAGATATCAAGAACCCTCACCGGAAACCACATGGTGAAAGAGTCTCACTATGAACTCCTTATCCCTGTCTAAGGAGATCTCTCATTATCCCTGTCGAAATATCCTGGGGCCTTATTTATGAAGATTTGTATAATCATCTTAAATATGAATGCATAGATGTTACACAACAGCCACAACGATCCTAATGGTGAGAATGCTGAATATAAATGCAGTCAACTTGATTATGATGCATAATTGAATTAATTATAAGTGTAAGAAAAAAAATACTTGTATAAATGTGGTGGTTTATTTATTGATTTATGCGTAATAAAAATGCACAACAACCACAACTTCACTGAACACCTCACTAACCCCAGTGAAAGGTGTTTATTCTAACCTGTAAAAATAAACGTTTGAGCATCTCTTCCTTTTCCATTACATTTGTTTTGGATTTTATATGTTTATCCATGCAGATATGATGAATATCTAAAAACTAAGCTACATTGCAGCAGCATTTCTCTTTACAGTTTGGTGGTGGGTCTGAACCAAAAACACCTTCGAAGAAACAGAATATTACAGAAGCAATAATAACATTAGATTAAACATAAATGCATTATTGTAAAATGTCTCAAAATTTTTTGAAATAAAGTTGATAACACAGTGAGCTGTAATTTCTCTCTGTCCTTTCAAGCATATGTTGAATTACTGTATATGATGTTTGGACTAAATAAGAAGCTGCAGATGAATTGTTATTACAGCGGCACTAGACAGTTTTCAGCTCCCATGTAACTGATGAAGGTTTCTCTCTCAATCCACTTGTCCTTCAGTTTGTTTTGCTTTAGTTTGTAATTCAGTTTGTATCTATAGATCTTCTTACATTGCAGGAGTTTTCAGATCTAAATCTCTTCAGCTCTTCCTGGCCTCTGAACCTGAAGGTCGTCTTTCTGTTCATATGGTGAGTTTCATTTGTTAAACAATGTTATTGTGGAAACAAGTTGCTAGTTGTTGCTGGACTATGCAGTTGCTAAGATGCTCTGTGTGGTTGCCGAAGTGTTGCTATGCCATTGCGAAGATGCTCTTAGTTGCTTTAGTTGCTAAGTTGATCCTAGATGCTTTAGTTAGAAGATGCTCTTAGTTGTTGCTGGGGTGTTGCTTTGTGGTTGCTAAGATACTCTTAGGCCCTGTCCCAAATGGCGCACTTCATGTGGACTCGTGGTCTTAAATTGCGCGTGCTCGCTTAGTCTACTAGTCCGTAGGGTGTCCCATCTGTTATTTTTACGCTTTGAAGTGTGCTCCTCAGCGCCTTCTTTTGCGCCCTTGATGCGATCTTCCGAGAAGCCCGCACTGCAGCAGGCTTCGCGCACTTTACCAACCCAGAAGTCCTTGCGAAAGAGCAATCAGACCAATCAGATGACAAAAGGGAGGAGTTCACACTGACGGGCAACTTCTCTACCTATTTCCGGTGTGACGCTCGAGTCTGTCCCAAAATACGTGGACTCGCATCAAGGGTCCCTAAAGTCTGGACTACATGATGTCATCAAAGTGTGGACTCTGAGGAGGACCACAAGCCCAGAGTGTGCCATTTGGGACAGGGCCTTTGTTGTTGCTGGAATGTTGCTATGCAGTTGCTAAGATGCTCTGTGTTGTTGCTATGCAGTTACTAAGATGTTCTTAGTTGTTGCTGGAGTGTTGTTGTGTGCTTGCTAAGATGATTTTAGTTGTTGCTGGAATGTTGCTATGCAGTTGCTAAGATGTTCTGTGTTGTTGCTATGCGGTTGCTAAGATGCTCTTAGTTGTTGCTGGAGTGATGCTTTGTGGTTGCTAAGATGTTCTGTGTGGTTGCTGGAGTGTTGCTATACAGTTGCTAAGATGCTTTTGTTGTTGCTATGCGGTTGCTAAGATGCTCTTAGTTGTTGCTGGAGTGATGCTTTGTAGTTGCTAAGATGTTCTGTGTGGTTGCTGGAGTGTTGCTGTGTGGTTGCTAAGATGTTCTGTGTTGTTGCTGGAGTGTTGCTATGCGGTTGCTAAGATGCTCTTTGTTGTTGCTATGCGGTTGCTAAGATGCTCTTAGTTGTTGCTGAAGTGATGCTTTGTGGTTGCTAAGATGTTCTATGTGGTTGCTAAAGTGTTGCTATGCGTTTGCTAAGATGCTCTGTGCGGTTGCTGGTTGTTGCTGTGTGGTTGCCAAAATGTTCTGTGTGGTTGCTGGAGTGTTGCTATACAGTTGCTAAGATGCTCTTTGTTGTTGCTATGCGGTTGCTAAGATGCTCTTAGTTGTTGCTGGAGTGATGCTTTGTGGTTGCTAAGATGTTCTGTGTGGTTGTTGAAGTGTTGCTATGCGGTTGCTAAAATGCTCTTAGTTGTTGCTGGAGTGTTGCTGTTTGGTTGCTAAGATGCTCTGAGTGGCTACTGGAGTGTTGCTATGCGGTTGCTAAGATGCTCTTAGTTGTTGCTGGAGTGTTGCTGTTTGGTTGCTAAGATGCTCTGAGTTGTTGCTGGAGTGTTGCTATGCGGTTGCTAAGATGCTCTTAGTTGTTGCTGGAGTGTTGCTGTGTGGTTTCTAAGATGTTTTTAGTTGTTGCTGGAGTGTTGCTGTGCGGTTACTTTGAGCTGTTGCTAGAGTGTAACTCTGTGGTTGCTAAGATGCTTTGAATGATTTCTGGAAAGTTACTGTGTGGTTGCTAAGATGCTCTTAGTTGTTGCTGGAGTGTTGCTGTGTGGTTGCTAAGATGCTCTGTGCGGTTGCTGGGGTGTTGCTCTGCGGTTGCTAAGATGCAATGTGCGGTTGCTGGAGGGTTGCTGTGTGGTTGCTAAGATGTTCTGTGTTGTTGCTGGAGTGTTGCTCTGCGGTTGCTAAGATGCTCTTAGTTGTTGCTGGAGTGTTGCTATGTGGTTGCTAAGATGTTCTGTGTGGTTGCTGGAGTGTTGCTATACAGTTGCTATGATGATTTTAGTTGTTGCTGAAATGTTGCTATGCGGTTACTTTGAGCTGTTGCTAGAGTGTTGCTCTGTGGTTGCAAAGATTTTCTTAGTTGTTGCTGAAGTGTTGCTATGCGGTTGCTAAGATGCTCTTAGTTGTTGCTGGAATGTTGCTGTGTGGTTGCTAAGATGTTTTTAGTTGTTGCTGGAGTGTTGCTATGCGGTTTCTTTGAGCTGTTGCTAGAGTGTAACTCTGTGGTTGCTAAGATGCTTTGAATGATTTCTTGAAAGTTACTGTGTGGTTGCTAAGATGCTCTTAGTTGTTGCTGGAGTGTTGCTGTGTGTGTGGTTGCTAAGATGCTCTGTGCGGTTGCTCGGGTGTTGCTCTGCGGTTGCTAAGATGCTCTGTGCGGTTGCTGGAGTGTTGCTGTGTGGTTGCTAAGATGTTCTGTGTTGTTGCTGGAGTGTTGCTCTGGGGTTGCTAAGATGCTCTTAGTTGTTGTTGGAGTGTTGCTATGTGGTTGCTAAGATGTTCTGTGTGGTTGCTGGAGTGTTGCTATACAGTTGCTAAGATGATTTTAGTTGTTGCTGAAATGTTGCTATGCGGTTACTTTGAGCTGTTGCAAGAGTGTTGCTATGTGGTGCTAAGATTTTCTTAGTTGTTGCTGAAGTGATGCTATGTGGTTGCTAAGATGCTCCTAGTTGTTGCTGGAGTGTTGCTGTACAGTTGCTAAGATGTTCTAAATGGTTTCTGGAGCGTTAAAATGCAGTTGCTTAGATACATTTAGTGTTTGATATTCGGTTGCTATGATGTTGTGTGTGGTTTAAAGAGCATTGCCATGATGTAACTAAGTCATTTGCAGGTGTTTTGCAATCTTATAAATGGTTGCCAACTAGTTAAAAAAAGTCTCAGTCAAAAACTCAAGATCCTGAAATTCTAATCTACACAGGTTATTTTAGCAGTGCTAATCAGTTAATGAGAAACCAGTTAAACTGAACTTTCAAGAGGATTCTGCCTAATATTCCGTAATGAAAATAAAGTTAAAGGAAACAGTTATAATGTTTTATGCACAGTGATTTAACTTTTCAACATTCTCCATCTGCTACCAAGGGAGAAAAATAGTGGGATTTTTAAAGCTAAAGGAAATGTACAGCTTTTAATTCAGTCCAGACCTTATTGAATCTGTTCTTATAGACTAAAACATTTGGTGTTTGCTGTCAAACGCACCCTGAACTTTACCAGTGCTCTTTGACAGCTCCTTCACAGCTGAAGTAAAGGTGTGTGGGCCGATTCTCTGTTATTCCCAGACCAATTATTCAAACTCCATCCCTTTAGATTTGAGCTTCTAATCAGCATTGATATCTGTGTGAGTGTGGTTAAATCTGCCAGGAACAGAATACAGTGAGGAATTGACCCTAAATACCACATTGACAGTGCCGGGAGAAATTCATCCTCTGTGTTATTTGCTGTTAGCACAGTCGGGTCCAGCTCGCATCTTAAAGTCTGTGTAAAGTCCAATATTTAATGTGTTCTCAGTTTGTCAAACCACAGAAAAATGTGTTATTAACCGCCCAGAAAATTTGAATAATTAAAAAACTGCCAAGTAAATAAAATAAGTTGTCAAAATCTTGGAAAAACAGACCCTCTGATCTCGAGCGGTGGGGGCGTGTCTGCCGTCGGCATTAAAACCACACCCACTTGCGGGAAAGCTGCCGTCTCGCTCAACTTTTAAATACTATTACAACCTGAATAGATGTTCGCGTCGTGATTGTGTTAGGGGCGGAGTCATGCGCGGTGGCTCCAGTGGATCATCAAGCCACCATTTTAGCCCCGCCCAAATAATCCTGAACACAGAAATGTGGAAAAACTGTTTAACGGTGTAACTCCACAATTTAGTAGTACATAATTCAAAGTCTTTGTAATGTATGTCAGCAATACATTTAAACGATTTTTTATGTGTTTAAAAAACGATCTCTGAAATGACTTTATACAGACTTTAAAGCTTTAAGCTTCAAAAAGGATCTTTAGAAACATATGGGTGATGTCACGGACACTACGTACATCTTTTTTTACAGTCTATGCTTTAAGCTTTTTAAGACCTGACAGAAAGAGATATATAAAAATTACAAATATTTGTTTTGGTGTGTTGTTTAGGAAGTTTATCTAAAATAGTAACATGTACACTTACTACTAAGCGTATTTCACAACGATGCCATTGAAGAGCCACTTTTGGACATTTTATTATTATTACGAGTGTTTCTGTATGTCCAAATATTATTGAGTAAAGAATTATTTAAATTGAGATGGCTGTGCATGCATTTGTGTAAATCTCTTATCATATACTTGCTCTAATATTACACCAAAACCAATTTTTTAGCAGTTTTGCAGTAAAAATGTGCCATTGCTTTGATAGATACAAAATTATTGCAGTGAACAATCTTGACATGAAGTGCTGTAGTTATAAACACCTTGAAATGTCTGGTCTGACAGCCGCTAACATGAAAAACTGACAGATCTATTAATGAGTTTATCCTGAAGACTACGACTAATTAACAAGTGTTGCGTTTCATTTCATAAGCTGAAGAATTTACAGCTTTAAAGATAATACGGCTCCTCGTAGCATTTTAATGACTACAGACATTAAGGGAAATTGGAAATAAGCGTTGGTGCTTGTGTATGACATGCGTAATAGCATTACGATAAACCTGCAAAGCGTTTTGATATGATGGAAATACAGTGGCTTAATTGATTTGGATATTCTAATTACATTTCTCCAGTCTCATATCTAATTAGCAAATGTGAAAATAGCGAGCGAGAAAAACCTGACATTAATTCAAGGAACCCACCCATGGGATTGTGGAGAAACATACACAAACATAATGAAACTCCTCATTACATGCACACCTTCACGTCAGCCCTATGCCTTAAACATCTGACTCAGCTTTACAATGTTTGCGTCAATTAGTGAGACCTTGTGTGCGGATACTCTCATAACGTCTCAGGGGATTGTGGGAGATTGGGATGGCTTGCACTCTGTCTGTGCACCTGTACCCCTGTGACCCTTCGGGCGCATGCAGGTGTCAAATCCACTGAGTTTTAAGTAGAAAATTAGGGGCTTTGCTGTCAGATTTGACCTTAAGGTGACGAGAAGAGCTGGACTGTGATGGATGGATGTGTGGAAAGAGGTGAACAGAATATATCAGCTCATCCAATCACATTCAAGTCTCTGTTTAATAATCTCGTCCAATAAGTCAAATCAGCGTATTTTTAAACAGATGTTTATAAACAACAAATTATGCAATAATAAAATCATATAATCAATAAATGTTTTATATAGCAATTTTGTACAATGTTACATTGTTTCAAAGCAGCTTTACATGAAAATAGAAAAAGGTAAACTTTTTGGTTTTTAATAAATTGGTTTAATATAAATAACAATACAGTACTTTAAGCAATTTCATAATAGTTTCATAATATAATCAATAATAAATTCATAATGTTTTTTACTAAATAATGCCGTTCATTAGTATCATTGTAGACTGTTTAGCATAATGCTTTGGTTTGGCAGGTATGCACCCATACTGCAAAAAAAATTATATTTTTAAATATATATATATATATTTTAAAAATGGACAAAAATATACAGTATAATATGTGGTAAAATATATTTTAAAATATGTTTACAAAAAACTTTTTTTGTTTATGTTGAAATATATTTTAAAAAATATATATATTTAAAAGCAGTTATATTAACATCGCATTAAAGAAAAACTTTGTTTGTTACAAACATGTAAACATAATAAGTTTAATAAAGTTAAAAATAAATGTATATTTATAAATGTAAAACATACTTATAATTTTATATTTTATACATACTTATACATTTTATACTTTTAGTTTATACATTTTATACAAACTTTTATTTGACCAGGAAATTTTTTTTTTTTTTTTTTTTTGCCAAATGAGTTGTAAAATTAGAAATGTATTTTTGCCCCTGAAATACATTTTGAAGTATATGTTAATATATAAAGGTTAAAACTAAATATATTATCAAAATTAAAAATATATTTAATAAAGCCATACTTTCTACAAAAAGTATTTAGTATATATTTAAAACATATTTTTGGCCAGAGAAATGTATTTTTTGCTGTATGGACATACATCTGTTTCTTTATGACGGCTTTAAATATTTCTCATCCAGGAATATTTGAGTTTTTCCTCATTTAATATTAAGCTATAATGTGTTATGCAGGACTTTAGTGCTTGTGTTAGCAGCTCCACTGAAATGAAAAGTGTCTGCAGATAAAAATATATAATGATGGAGCGTGCCCTTCATTTTAAGCACCCTTTGCTCAATTGCTATTGATTTTCACTACGTTTAATGTATTAATCATAACCCATCTGCAGTCCGGCCCATTCGCATCTATTCGTTTCATGTTGAAAAGTCATTCAGGCCTCAGCCCAATTCAGATTCAATTTTATGCAACTGTACAAGTATCTTTTGTTGTTTTCACCCTGCTGATAATGATGTTATAAACACAACTCCACACAGCCTGAATCCTCATCACAATTGTCGAGGCTGATGGTTAGCCATGTTTGTTTGTCCAGTCCTCAGGGGAAGCCTTTGAGTTTAATTAATAATTTGTTGTGATTTTTTTGAGAGCACAAACCCTCTGTCGCTCTTCATCTGCTAACAAAGATGTCCGGCTCCATCTAGAGGTTTAACTGGTTAAAAGCCTCCTTCGGTTAATGTATGCAATGTTTGCGCTTGTTCTGTTTAGATATTCATAGAAATTCAAAACAAGGCGGAGCAACAGCTCAAAGCATAAGGAAAACAAATTGCATTTACAGTGCGTGAGATGTGAGCTCTTCGCTGTATCCTGGACTGCGGCATCTAATGCACAATGATGTGTGTTGTGTAGTTTGAAATGTCTTGCCGCTTTGATTCAGAGGGAAATTAATTTCTTGTCTCTAAACATGAAGAAGATCCGGTCGCTGTGCTTTGAATGTAATTGCTTGATCAATCGGTCACGCAGAAAGTGTTGCATTGAGAGGCATGGACATGTTATGTATTTTGTATTCATATTCAAATCACAATTCATTTTGTGAAAAATATAGATTTAAGGTAAATCTAAAATATATAAAGTAAAGAAAATATCTCTTATGCTGTCTTTAACCCCAAAATCAAAAAGTAGAATGACAAAAATCGAATGAGATGTTTGACATTAGTGATCCTGAGATATTGGTTCATGTTTTCCGTTTCAGTGTTCCTGTAGCTCAATTGGTAGCATTGCTTTAGCAGCGCAAAGGTTATGGGTTTAGTTTCCAGCAAACACACAATCTGATCAAATGTATAGCTTGAATGGACTGTATATCACTGGGAATAAAGGCATTTGCCAAATACAAATATTATATACCCATGCAATATATGACCAGGGTCATCTATGCGGTTGTGTTGTTGTAATAGAAGATGAGATTTTTTTAAAATTGTTCTGTAGCACTTGCCATACAAAGTCAAGATCTGTCAAGCTGTAGAAATGTTTTACAGTAGCTACTGTAAAGCTGCAAATTTGTGTAAATTAACGCTTGTGTTGGTATTGTCATTCAGTTACTGTATCATCATCGAGTCCTCATACTGCATGCCAGCAGACTGACATGACCTTAAACCTTACATCATCTCATTGTCTACTTGATAGCTATTAGTCTGTTTGTCTTAATTAATAAAATCAAATCATAACTGTGTATTGATTTATATCAGTGGGGTGTAAATTTCAGTCTGCTTTTGCTCTCTAAGAAAACCTCAATGTACTATTTGACAGCCTGTCATCTGATTTCAGTTCATACCGTATTTTCTGGACTATAAGTCGCTTTAGAGTATAAATCGCATCAATCAAAGATGCGTCATGAAGACGAAAAAACATATACAAGTCGCAATGGACTACATGTCACATTTATTTAGAAAATGATTTCCTAAAATCCAAGCCGAAGAACAAACATTTAATCTGGAAAGGCAAGTTATACAACTAAACAATAGCACACAGAACAGCAGGCTGAATAGGTGTCCATAGGTTAACCTAACATTATCAGTTATTTAAACGATAAACAAGAGCATACAGAACATACCTGGAAACCTCATAGGCTAAATTATCTGAACAAGCATCACTTTCGCAGGCTCGTCATTCCACATCGCTGAATCCATTGAAATACATAAATACAGGAGCAGCATATAGCGGACTCTCGCAGCTGTAGACGATAATGTTGTCTCTTAATTCATAAATGTCAAAATTAATTCATACTGACTTACAAGTCACACCTGACTAGAAGTCGCAGGACCAGCCAAGCTATGAAAAAAAGTGCGAATTATAGTCCGGAAAATACGGTACTTGTAATCTTGTTTTTTGATAGTCACAGTTTTACAAATTTTGGTGCAACCAGATGTCTGACGAAGAAATGTTTGATGTCTTAATATGCAAACTTTTATAAACAAGTACACATTTTTTAAAACGACACTTGTTTCTGCGTAGCTACTAAAACAGGAATCTGAAATAAAAAACAATGATGTCATGTACATAACTGAACACTTCTCCAAAAAAAGTTTAGAAAACTTCTTTACAAAGTAACATCACCAACTACTGGCCTGGCACACGTATAGCATTCTCTAGATGCAAAATCGGAGCTCTCCAAATGAGACTCCAAAAGTCTGTGGTACTTCCAAAAGGGATAGGGTTTGGGTGGTGTGCCTATCTCGCAATGCTAGGGCCACACCCCCCATTAAAGCTTCTGCCATATTTCGGAGTCCCCCCATTTGGAGGTCTCCAGGCTGTAGTTATACCCTTCTCAAGTTTCGGCTAGCATTTGCTTTTCTTCGTTGTCGTGCAAAGTAAACATGCACTATTTTGGATCTTAACCCTTCTTGAGCCCAAAATAATTTTAAACTTCCTTCACATTTATGCATTTGGCACATTATCCAAAGCAAAAATGTACTGGGTTTAGGTGCTGTTCTGGGATTGCAACCACCAACTAGACCAGTCCTAACACGGCACTAACCAACATGAAAACTAATGATATAAACTGGCGTTTCCAGCAGGGTTCATTCAAAGAATGATATATTTCTGACATTACTAATCACGCTAGAGCAGGGGTCTTCAACATTTTTCGGGGCAGGGACCCCTTAGATGAGGATTGGAGGACCCCCTGTGGGCTGCGGATCCCCGGTTAAAGACCTATGTGCTAGAGCATTACAACAAAACAGGACTTATTATATATGTCTCTTCTAGTTATGCATTTCTACCAGATCTAAAGCTTGTTTGCATGTGAGGAGAAATGTTGTTATTGTGGTTTTATGAAGTCTTAATTTTGCTGATGAAACTATATTACACCTACTGTATACAAAGACGCACAAACAGTAAATGAGCTGAGCTGATAAGTTCACCTGATCCCCTGTGATGAAACGAATGAGCAGAGAAAGATGAATGACTTTGATACGGAAAGCCAAACTATAAATTATTTCTAATTTCCCCTCATTTCACAAAGGAAAAGAAGAAACCTGATAGGATTTTCCCTGAATCTTTTATTTCCTGAGAGGATTGTTTGAAATAATCCAGCGCTCATTAAAGATGTTTAAGGATTGATTGAGGAGTTTTGTTTGTTTGAAGGTGAAAGCCTTTTACTCGTCTAGTAAACACGAGGAAATTAACTCATGATTTCACAAATGAGTAATAAAACAAATTTAGATGTAAGATTTGTTTGTCGACAGTCATTAAAATACAGCACATTATAAATTACCATAATTCAAATCAAAATTAGGTTATAGAACAAATCCTGTGTCCTGGCAGCTAGATTTTAGTGGAGCAGCTGTTGCTATGTGAATACCAAAGTTTTCTAAGTGGTTGCTAGTCGGCAGATGACTCCGGGCCGGATCCGCACCAGAGCTGCTGTCTTCGGCATGGATCCGGTGCGAATCCGGCCCAGAATCGTCTGCTGTCTGGATAGGATGTTCTGGTTAGTTTCCAATGCATTGCTTAGTGGCTTTTTGGGATGGGCTCTTTTGACACTTTTGGACATTAAGCAACCACCTAGCAACCACCCACAGCATCACGGCAGCCAGGTCTGCATGTGCAAGGTAAATTAATGAATAAAAATGGTGTAATGTAATTGTCAGTGTATCTGATGGTGCGATTATGTCCTTGCCGGTTAAACTCTAAAACATCTGGCTGCATGTGGGTAATAATGACTTTAACATCATGCCATGCACCATCTCACCCTCCATACCCCCTGAAACACAATTTCACCAGATGGTAGAAAATTGTCTCTTTCTTTTTTACACTTTGTTTGAATTTCCTCCTGCTTTTAAGATGTTTGCCATCTATTTCAGCATCGAGCTTTGCGCTCATGTTTATGGGCAGTTATAATCATTCAGCGTGTATCATCATAACACTACAGTAATTGTTTCTATCCTGTTCTCATGCTGGGGTGAAGATAAAATGTGTGAAATGTCATTTTTGAATCACATTTCTGAATCATTTAAGGGGTATTTCATGGTGCAATTTCATTTTAGTTGCACATTAAAATTCCCCGCTAAACAAGTCATCTGGTCAGGCTGATGGAATACGGAAGCACTGCTGTTTCTGGAATACCCAGACTTTTATTTTGCTCTTGGTGTATCTTCTGATTAAGCAGCAGAGCTGCACAATTATTATATTTCATCTCCAATGTGTGCCTGTCGTCTTCATTAAAATGTAACATAATGAGACGGCATACAGAGAAGAGGTACGCGTTTTGACACACTGCTGTCAGGAGCAGCACCTCTCACTTAACATCAATAAGACCAAAGAGCTGGAGGTGGATTTCGGGAGACACGACAAAGACCCCCATCACCATAGATGGATCGGGTCAACAGCTTCAAGCTCCTTGGTGTCCACATCACTACGGATCTTACATGGTCTGAAAAATGCACATCTTTTTCCTCAGGCGCCTGAGGAAGTTCGGGATGAGCCCCAGGATCCTCAGATGTTTTACACTTGCACAGTGGAGAGCATTTTGGTATGGGAACAGCACTGTTGGCAAATGAAAAGCACTGCAGAGGGTGGTATGAAATGCCCGCCATGTCGTAGGAGGTGAGCTTCCCTCCCTCCAGGACAGCTATACTAGGTGGTGCATAAAGAAAGCACTGTCTGGGTCATATAAAGTGAGGCATGTGTGTTTTTGTCTGTCTCAATACTGCTACCCATTGTTGAATGATGTGTGCATTGGCATACAGTGTCAGAAAAGATGGTCTGTTGTTCATGCAATTTGAAATAAAATGGCATCTGTCAACGAAACACCCTGCAGTTTCTCAGTGACATGTAACTTAAAGGCGCAGTATGCAATTTTCACAAGGATCTCCTGACCGAAATGCAAAATAATACACAAAACTATATTATTAGGGGTGTACAAAGACCTTTTTATAATTAACCGTTATGCTTTTATAACCTAAGAAAGAGACGTTTTTATCTACATACACCGAGGGTCTCCATAAATGGAAGTCGCCATTTTGTGCCGCCATGTTCCTACAGAAACCCTTAACGGACAAACTTTTTTACTAAGTTGTCTGCGACAATGACATGTTTTTTTGTGGTGGCTACTGTATGTGTTTCAAAAGTGAGGGGTGAGCAGTGGACTGAGCCATTGGTTGCAATTCGCAACCTCACCACTAGATGCCGCTAAAATTTACACACTGCACCTTTAAATGCTTAACATTAAAGCTACTCTGTGAAGGTGTAAACACACAAGATACAAGTACAGTATTTTAAATAAATCATAGGTGTGTCAAATTTTGACATTTGCTACGTACTGTACACATGCTGGATGGATGAATGGTTTGCACATATACACCAAATGGCTTATTGCACACTTGTAATGCTGGTTTATTATAATATATGCACGGTTCATCTGTATGTAGACTTTTATTAAAATGACTTAATGTATATTCAGGGTACATATCTCATCTATAGTAATGTCGGTAGTGCTGTGGCATTTTTGCAAGTCATGGCACACAGAAGTAAAACATCAGGATGTCTTACATTAATGAGATCTTGAGGGAAAATGTCATGAAAATAAGGTCAGAATGCAAAACAGTTTGTAGGCTTCATTAAAGCTAAGCTTCAGTGCACTTTTTAATGCAAAGCATTTCATTTGGAGGACATAATTGTCAATGCAAAAAAGTTCGCAATTAACACATTAGGACTTGAAAAAAATACAGTTTTAAATGACTATCACGTAATGCAATATCTTAACTGGTTAATTGGTTGGGTTCACCAAAATTCACAAATGATATTATGCTAAATGTTTCATTATAGCAAAGGGCCTAAAGTAACCTTGGGCCGGTTTCCCGGACAGGGTTTAGATTCCAGGACTAGCCAATTAGTAGGGCTGTGCAAAAATATCGATACAGCTTACTATCGTGATACATTTTTCCAGGATAGTGTATCGGTATTTCAATCTCTACTATCGATATTTTTAAAAACCCATCAAATCCCTCTGTGTGCGTCAAACGACCTCCTCCACCGCTGCTGTAGTTTCGCTGTCCAGTTGTCTGTCATATACGGCCAGTTAGCGGGAGTGAGAAAATGGCAGAAAATTTAAAAACACCTGCAGCCTTCAAAGCCGACGTGTGGAAGCATTTTGGCTTAAAAAAGTAAAAACTTTTTTTTAAACATTTTTGATAAAAAAGAAAATGTATTGCAATGTATTGCAACATGCAATGGATTGTATTGTATCATGATCCATGTATCGTGATACGTATCGTGAGGCCCTTGCCAATACCCAGCCCTGCCTGGGATACACTGCAGGATTTTTGTTCTCCTATAAGATCAAAACGTTATCACACTGTGCGACATGGATCATTTAAACTTGGGTACGACTAGCATGTAGACTGTACTATGATGACACCTATTGAATTGTAGGCTTTGAAGGCTGCGACACACACGTTAGCGCAACGTCATCACATGCACTAGTAGTAAACACTGTCAGAAAACTATCGTAGGCGATCTTTGGTCGTCTCTCACTGGACGACATGAAACGCCACGATCACAGAAATCACCACGATTGTTTCATGACGATAATCTTTCATCTGGGACAGCCGAAAACTCATGCAGTGAGTTTCTGTAGGCTTTAGTTATTTTAGGACATTTAAATCATTTTTACAAACATACCTTACAAAAAACAATAGAGGTGTGCACCTTAAGACAAAACAATGGCACTGATATATGTTAAGATTTGTCAGGGCAAGATTTTTTTTAATTAAGGCAGCTGAAACTTGAATTTTAGTCTGGGACTAGGATAAGACCTGTCCTAAACTGCCCCAATGTGAGCTAAAGTTTAAAATGATTAAAATATGAATAATGTGAAAAAATTATATATATATATATATATATATATATATATTAAATGCTGCCTTAGTACAATAACACATATCTTTATTTTCAAAGTTTTCTCTGTTTAATTTCTGACAGTACTGTAGTTGTGTTAGGTGTGCTGCTCATACACAGTTTATTCTCTAGATGGCGCCATTTCACTCTCACTGTTGTGACTGGATTCTTGGATAATAAAATGTGTTTTATTGTGGCTGTATTATCTTTTATAAGCAGAGGTCAAATTTTAAATATATGTATTATATGTACACATACAATAGTCCAAACACTATACTTTCTACTGTTGCAAATACTAAGCTAAAGCAAAACTGCTTTAGTCAGGTCACTAATGTACGTTTGTTCAAAAAATGTCAATAAAAACTTGTACAACATCGATATTCAACACACAAAAGCACAACTGACAGCTTCCACATAACATAAGAAAGACATGACGTGCCACGGCGGGCGTAGCAAACGTGCTTACCTGAGCTGCACCTGCGGATGGCTTCTCTCCGGGATCATCGCGCGGTTTTTTAACGTTTCACTGAATTTTGCTTAAACGTATTTTATAAGTACTCAAGTAACATAATCGAAAAGAACGAATGGTCTACCACAAGCTCACAGACTGAGACCTAACTAGCTAAATACTGAATGCCAATCAAACGCATTGAGCATTATCCAAAATACTTATCTGGGGATTTAAGATGTTATAATCATGTTTGTAGGCTACTCATTTACTTTTGTATCACGTTAATTGCTCAAAAAAAAGTGTTTTTGACGTCATGTGGGGTCTGTGTAGAACGATCGGCAGATGACATCAAAGCACCGCGAGAGCAACCCGAGAACATGAGAATAAACGGAGCTGTTTGCTCTCGCGGTAGTTTGATGTCATAGGAGGGTCGGGATGCGCAGCGCCGTATAAAGTTGAACACATAAAATTATACTTCACGTATCAAGCGCATTCTTTTTTGGGGGGTACTTGAGCCCTCGAGCACCCAATGGGATCTGCCCCATGATAGAGATCACAGTTTTTTAAAATACAGTAAGTTTAAGGGGGTCTGAAAACTACAAATAAATTAATTTCTGCTTAACAGCATTATGTGCATATTCTGAACTAAAGAATTTTCATATTAGAAAATATTTTCGTTGTTGTATGTTGATTGAGCATTTAAATTAAATCCTAGAATTAACACACGTAAAAGCATTTAAAAATGAATTCATTTTGCGTGACATTTATTTTATTCAAGTTTACACTCGTTACCGTCATAGTAAACGTCACTTCCTTATGCTGCCTTATATGAACGCGTACGGAAGTAGCCTACGGCGGAAAGTCTGTACTGTACTTTAGCTTCATTGAATGAACAGAAGATGAAGATTCGTTCAAAGCTCAAAGACTGATACTGGATCATTAAACACTCAACTTCATTTGCATTCATCTCTATTACTGACACAGTAAGTAACTAATGTAAAGTAAGAACATGCGTTTTTCGTATTTGTTGCCTGTTTTTACCTGTATTTCATAATTCTGAAGTGAATGAGGTCACGTGGAATATGACATGGGAGCTCGTGATTTTTTTTTTAAGTTATTTTCAAATTATTTGTCATATTGTGGCTGTACTATACTTGCACCTTACTGTATTTACATGTCACAAATTACAGTAACACCAGTCTTGGTATCACAAGTGGAAATGGTCAGAATGTACAGATTATCAGATTAATGCGTGAAAAGTTTCGCATGGACGTTTACAAGTACCCTACAATATGTAGTAAAGAACTTTTGAATTAAGTTTGGTTATAAAATGCTACATTTTGTGGAGTCAATGCCAAAATGCTTTATGCCCCAAGAACCTGTCATTATATCTAGATTATTTTGCAGGCTTTTAAAGGAAAACACCACCGTTTTTCAATATTTTAATATGTTCTTACCTCAACTTATTTTAATTAATATATACCTATCTTTTTTCAATGCATGTCCTTTTAATCTTTGTACAGCGCTTCTTGAATGTGTTAGCATTTAGCCTAGCCCCATTCATTCCTATGGCTCCAAGAAGCCTTAAGATGTTTTGCATTACAGTGACTTTTATCATTTTTTTCCCCATCAGGTCATACGCAGAATTAAAAATGACTTGTGTATTCGTGTACGGCACGTTGAAGACGGGCCAGCCCAACTACTACAGGATGCTGGATGCCACCAATGGGACCGCAAAGTTCCTCGCCAGAGCTCGAACCGTGGACAAATATCCCCTTGTGATCGCTACAAAAAACAATGTACCCTTCTTGCTGAACGTCCCTGGGGAGGGTCATCGTGTCCAAGGTGAAATCTATGAAGTGGATGATAAGATGCTCAAGTTCTTGGACTGGTTTGAAAGTTGCCCCAAAATGTACCAGCGTACCCCAGTCAAGCTTGAGGTGAACGAGTGGGTCGGTAGAGATGAAAATACTCCGAAGGTTGGAAGTCTTGTCGAGGCGTTTGTGTACAGCACAACAACATACCAACCCGAATGGCTTCGAAACCCAACATATGAGAGCTACGACTCGTATGGTGACCACGGGCTCAAATATGTATGTCGTGAAGACAGATGCCCAGATTAAGAAGTGTTGTGATATCATTAAAATTAAATATAAATTTGAGAGTATTTAGCACATCAAGCTTCCTAAAATGATCCAAAGCAACTTACAGTGCATTACAATCTATACATGTTATATTAGGCTAGTACATTGCGTCTTCCCTGCTGAAAAATCCAGCTAAAACCAGCATAAATCCAGCTTGGTTTTAGCTGGTATTGCTGTATTTTGGTCACTTTTTAAGCTGGTCTAGCTGTGTTTTGGTCACTTTTAAGATGGTCTAGCTGATTGACCAGCTTTGCCAGGCTGGAAGGACCAGCTTTATCCAGCTACTGCCACCTTAAACCAGCTACCAGCTTATGCTGGTCTTATCTGGATTTTTCAGTAGGGTGGGTTCAAACCCAAAACCTTTTGCCCTGATGCTATCAATGAGCTATACAGAAGCACAGAAATGACTTTGCATATACCATTCCCAGACAGATGACGACTCCATATCGGATCCGCACCAGAGCTGCTGACTTCGGCACAGATCCGGCCCGGCCCACTCCCTAGGTGGTTTTTACTGTAAAGTATACCATAGTAATATAGTACTGTATGTAAATGTTTAAGAAAATATATTCTGATGTTCTATGTTTGTTTTTAATGATCAATGTTGATTAACTTGGTTTTTACTTTGTAAGAAAATACTTGACAAAACCTGACACACGTACTGTAATGCAATATACTGTGTAGTGTATACATTCCAATATCTGTTGATATGACGACTAATACTTGAATAAAATAAATTTGAATGGCTTCAGGCTCACTGCTTCAAAGCAAATTGACAAGAAACAAAATGCATCCCATTTATATATATGGATTTATTCTCAACATATTCAGTTACCATGAAATATTTTTTGCTGACAAATAATCCACATTTATCTTATATCTGCAAAAAAGAATTTAAAATGCTCCAAATGGATCAATAACAAAAATCATACAAAGAAGATTGAAGAGAAAGTAAATATGAAAGTGTTTGGCACTCGAGCAGTTAGACAAAGGCAGCTGGGTTTCTTCAGAAAGATGTTTGCACCGTTACAGAGTGATGAGGACCTGTGTCAAAAGCCCTCGCAGGAGACGACGTGAGTGTGGTTCACAGTTAGTATCAAAAGTTGTATAAAAATGACGTCCTACAAAAGAAACGATACTGAGTGCAACGCTTGAAAGGTTCGGCAGTCTCAGGCCAGCAGAGAAACTTTACAAATCCAGGCTGTGCATAGACGTCGGTCTATTGGTGTGAGGGATGTGGGTCATATTTCACCCCGATATCAAAAAGAAATAAGACATTATAGTTTGCATAAGGAAGCAGAAGGCTATTTGAGTACCATAAAGATTTTTGCATGACTGTTATACAGTAATAAGCATAAGAGGGGAGATGTGGGAAATTGTCACTGTAATGTCAACACACACAAAATATTAAAGATTAAAACAGTCTGCAATGAAATAAAGTTTTGGAGTGACAAACTGAGATTCACCCAAATGTTGACAAAAGTTTTTCATCCTTACACATTAAAAATCAGACCTGGAGTTAGTTATAAAAGCTCTCTCTATTTTTTATCATTTTATCTAATGTTTTAGTGTAAACCGTTTGTAAAACCATTCTGCATTTCCATTTAATACCATACATACAGTACAGTATTAATTCATGCTTAACATTGGTTTTAAAAACAAATTACACATTAGTTCAACTTGTTTTTACAAACTAGACCCATTGTGTACTAGGCTAGGATATTGTATCTAAAAAAAACATCAAAGTCTTTCACTTTGACCTGATCGGTTATGGTAATGCACCTGTTGACTTTTGGACCCTGGGATTGTTGCTAACCTCGAAATCATTATCGTAGTTTAATGTTTTACACCTAAACCCATTCAAATCTGAATCGATGATAAAATGCAGCACACGAAACAGTTACTTGTTAAAAATGTTGCAAAATCTTGAAGAACGATGTCTGAAAACCTGATGGAGAACCTGATGCCCTATATTGTCTGGCTGTTTCAGGCAGTGTGTTTGTGTATTAACTGCTCTTTATCTCTTTGGTTAGTAGATGTGTGGCTCTTTGCGGCTTGTGCGCATTTGGCTGGATGAACAGGTGGCACTGCGAATGACCTCCATCCACCTATGAGAGGAGAGATATTGAAATAAACTTGTTTGAAATGTAGTATCACATGGATAAATACTTTTAAAAATTAAAGTTAAGCTGTTCACTTAAAATTAAATATTACAGAATCAAGCATAAATATAGCTGCAAGCAGCAATGGCGGGCCCTCGCACGTTTTTTTACCGCTACACGGTGCGTCCGAGAAAACGATGCACGGTGGGCAAGGGCATCAAGTGGGTAAAATATCAGTGGGCTATTTAATGTTGTTTCTGAGCCATTTGGGGACTGTAGGTAAAAGAAACCCCACATTTTAGACAAACAGGTGCACTAGTGAGCCACTTAAGAGACACGCCTATGTCTGACCTTTTTGTCAACACTTAACAGCCGAAAACTCTGATGTGTGCAGAGATGTATAGTAACGCAGTAGAACTACTTCACTACTGTACTTAAGTACTAAAAGGCAGTATCTGTACTCTACTGAAGTATTATTTTTTTCTCCTACTTCCACTTTTACTTCAGTACATATTTTCGATGAGTTTAATACTTTTACTTCAATACATTTTTTATGTGCTGCATAGTTACTCGTTACACTCAAATGTTACGAATCATTCCAAACCCACATTATCACTGCCGGAGCGGTGATACACATTAGAAACATACACAGATTGTGGTCTAAACCAATAGGAGATAGTGAAGAGCGGACCCCTCCCTCCCTCTCACTCACAAATATGAGCCGCGGTTGTGGACAAATGTGAAGTGAGAACCAAAGTGCACGAGAGAGACCGATAGAGAGAGAGAATTCACGAGAAAGGGCGAGTGTGCGCGAAAGAATGAAGCCTAAATACATTGAAACATCTTGTACCTTTACCTATTACCATTACATCGACTAATATTTTATTAATTCTGAATTCTCTATTGCCATATTAGTTAAATTAATCTGAACATTCCTGTCCTTGTACTCCTGCTACAGCCAAAGCAATTGTGAGTGTCCTTTAGCTTAAACATTTGAAATAATATAAACAATATTATATTCAAACTTTTGACTGTTTTCTTTAATAACTACATTACACAATAATTGAACTTTTAATTTCAGTACTTGAGTAGTATATTTTAAAATAAACTACTTGCAATACTTAAGGACAAAACATGTTTAATACTTCAGTACTTCCACTTAAGTGGTGTGCTCACTTTTTGGTAGAGCACTTGTACTTTTACTCAAGTCTGGGTCCCTAGTACTTTATACATCTCTGGATGTGTGTGCAAATTTAAAGTTCAACTAAGCACGCCAAGAGCCTTAAACATGCCTGAAATTAAAGTAAAGTTTGACGAGTTGCCATGGGAACAGCGTTCAAGATGTCTAAAATTCCTTCGCAATTTATCATCTACAATGTCTCGGCATCATGTTGACCACTTCTGGTGTCAATCGCATGAATCCCATACGAGGAGTATTTAAAGGTTCACAGCATGTAACTGTCAGCCTTAAATATGTGTAAAAATGAAAGTAAAGTTTGATGCATTGCCATGGGAACAGCGTTTGAGATATCAAAAATCCCTTCGCAATTTATCATCTACAATGTCTCGGCATCATGTTGACCACTTCTCGTGTCAATCGCATGAAAATCCTAGAAGGAGTATTTAAAAGTTAACTGTATGCAAATGAAAGGCTTAAATATGCCTTTAAAATGAAAGTAAAGTTTGACAGGTTGCCATGGGAATACCGTTTGAGATATCAAAAATCCCTTCGCAATTTATCATCTACAATGTCTCGGCATCATGGTGACCACTTTTGGTGTCAATCGTATGAAAATCCTAGAAGGAGTATTTAAAAGAACATTGCATGGAACTTTCAAAAAAATCCAGCTTTGTGACTGACACACTTCCTGGTGCCTGCTGGTGGCGCTATACCCGGGAGTCACAATAGGCACATCGATGCGATCGGAATCTTCAGATGAACAAACACCCCGCGTGTCATTACAATAAGACATTTTTTGCCTTAGATATTAGACACTTCCTGTTTCTCTGATTTCGCCACAACTTTGTCGGCTCGCCATGGCAGAACCGTTCGAGATATCAAAAATCCCTTCGCAATTTAGCAAGTCCAATGTCTCGACATCATGTTCACCACTTTTGGTGTCAATCGCATGATTCCTCTAGGAGGAGTATTCAAAAGTTCAACGCATGCATTTTTTAAACAATCCAAAATAGCTGACTTCCTGTTGGGCGGAGCTTAAATGTTAGAGGGCGAAAGTTGTTCGGGTCGATGAGATCTATATGCGTACCAACTCTCATACATGTGCGTACATGTTTGCATGATCTGTGCATCAATGTTTGTTTTTGCATTACAGGGGGCGCTACAGAGCCCCCGTGCCACGCCCGTGTTCCCGCCTTTGCCCGTTCGCAATGACGGACGACTCTGACGTCTGTGCCAAATTTCAAGAGTTTTCGAGTATGTTAAGGCACCCAAAATGCCCAAAAGTGTTAAAAAAAATAAAAATAAAAATAAAAAAAAAAATAATAAATTCGAGCAAAACCAATAGGGCTTCGCACCTTTCGGTGCAGGCCATTCTGGCCTGCTCCTCGGTGCTCGGGCCCTAATTAGAAAAAAAATAATGCAGATGACTCTGGGCCGGATCTGCACCAGAGCTGCTGAATTTGGCATGGATCTGGCCTGGAGTCATCTGCTGTCTGGCTATGTAGACGTTTTTTTTCAGGTATGGAAAATTTACTGACATTTTTGGGTTTTCCATGAGAATTTACTACACACAGTAGTGCAAAACTTCAATGATTCAAATGATGTTATGAGATTTAAAACCATTCAAAAGAGAATCGCATTTCATTTCAGAAGATGATGGTCATACAGTACCTCTCAAACGTGTACTCGCTCTCTGATCTGAAGTAATACACGTGAGATTTGAAATGAAGCTTGAAGACGTAGTCTTTATGGATGTTTTCCGACTCTGAGGGAATCGTGATGGAGTATCCCAGCAATGGAAGGCTGGCAAGAGGATATTCATCCTGCAAGAGACAACATAAAAATGACGCATTCGGTTAAGGAATAGATTAAAAACCGTGTAAAGTGTGAATGTCTCTGGATATTTCTCACCTGGTGTGTTTTGTAAAAGAACAAACTGAAGTTGGTGAAAACCACCCATAGCTTCTGCCAACCGTTGCTGTTTTTGAACTTTCTTAGCAGATTTCCCGACAACTGATTCTGAAGAATAAAAAAATAAACCAAATAAGAAAGACTGACAAAACTACAGGAACAAAAACTTCGGCAAAAAAATTATTTTTCTTTGGTCAAAAATATGTTTAAATACATGCCAAATACATTTTGTAGAATCAAGTAATGCTTAATTAAATATATTTTTGAATTTGAAAATATATTAGTTAGTAACACTTTACGGTAACACTTTATTTTACGGTGTCTTTGTTACACATGTTACATGTAATTATTATAGTAATAACAGTTAATTATGCATAATTACATGCAACTAACCCTGAACCAGACCCTAATCCTAACCCCAACCCTATAGTAAGTACATGTTGTTAATGATTATTACTTTGTAATTTTACATTTAAGTACTCTGTAATACTGTGATACCGTAAAATAAAGCGTGACCCACTTTACAATAAGGTTCATTAGTTAACATTAGTTAAATACAATAGTTAACATGAACTAATAATGAATAAATACTGTAATAAATGTATTGCTCATGGTTTGTTCATGCAAGTTAATACATTAGCTAATGTTAACTAATGAATCTTATTGTAAAGTGTTACCAACTAAATATATTTTCAAATTCAAAAAGGTATTACCATTTAGTTTAACTTTCATCTATTAAAATATATTTCAAAATGTATTTCGGAGCAACAAATACATTTCTAATTTTACAACCCATATAGCAAAACAATTTTCCTGGCCAGAATATAAAAGTTTATATAAATTGTATAAAGCATAAAACGTAAAATTATTTTTGCAGTTGAAAATATATTTGATTTTAATCTTTTAAACCTGTTATGTTTACAGGTTTGTAACATACAAAGTTTTCTTCCCATGCAATGCAAATATAAATCCTTTAAAATATATTTCAAAATATAAATAATATATTGGTTAAATTTTTTTTTATATTTTGAAACATATTTTAAATGATATTTGAAAATATAATTTTTGCCGTATGGGACACTGCTGGAGTTACAAAAACTTTAAATTTGATGTTTGAAGATCATTTATTTGAATATTTTCACCAAGGGTGAGTATCATTCTTACACCGTGAAAAAAACATTATTTAATTATAATGCCATTTTTATATATATTTTTGTGCTTTAAAAGTGACGACGTGCGGTTAAAAAAAATCATGACAAATGACTTTGAAAGGAAAAACGAATGTGATTTTGAAAAGTGGGGGGACATGTCCCCCTGTCACCAATGGAAATTACACCCCTGTTTATATTGCATTTTTGTCGAGAGATCCTCCTAAAATGTACACATTGCATTTTTATTATAGTAACAAGTTTTTATAGTAACAAATTGAATGTGTTGTTCTTAACTTGACACATATCTTTGTTATTACTGGAACAACACACTCTGTGTTGTTTTAACATCTTGTCTTGTCCCTTTTATTTATTTGAAGCCAAAATCAACACGAAATGACAAATAATGTGTTAAATAGAATAACACAAAACAATGTGTTAAAGATTAACACATCCTTTCAGAGAAAGTACAAAACTACTGACAACACAAATATGTTTAAGATTGCTGTAAACGTTTAACCAATGACAAACGCAGATGTGAACAAAATGACTACTGAGTTCTTGCATTTGTCATGGTTTTCTTCAGGGTCTTGTGATTTAAATGCTGCGTTTTGAAAACACGGTGTCACGACGCCTTTTGTGTGACGATATCATGTGTGAATATCCCCAGAAACTATTGCATAACTTTACATTTGTACAGTAGTCGTAACATCATAACATTCAACAACACAAAGAGGAAAATATAGAAGTGAAACTACACAACACATCACAAACCCAAAGCTCAGTCAGTATTCAGAGGAAACTCATGCCTTAAACTCACAATTATTCTTATAAAAACACTTTCTCATATATCTCACCTGCACATTTGTACTAACTTATGCTTCTCTGAGTAATCCTGAAACGTTATACTGTGATAATCGTGTGTTAATATTTTCTTGAGTTAAAGGCTCTTGTTGTAACTTTGCACCTTCTGGTTAAATGAATGATGTTCATCAAAACCAACACAAGTTTATTGCAGTGCAAAAGTCGCCTTGTTTTACCTCTCGATTCCTGCAGGTGTCACTAAAGGAGAGGCTTTGGACACGGTACCAACACACCACAGACAGGGCCACTGGCCCCTGAGCCTTCAGAGGGCCCGAAATAGACGCCTCTGAGACACTGACTGGACTTGGGTCCTCTATCAGAGCAGGAAATTAGGACGGAGACAGACGAGAAACAGAAAGGAAAAAAGGACATAGATAGTCAACACAGACATGAGGACAGACAGTGGTTTTGAAAGGGACGTGAACAAAGGTCACGATCTAAAGAGGAGAGAACCACACAAGAAAAATAGCAAAGAGGTTTATAAATAGACCTGCGCAGAATCTGTGCCAGCACAATATAGCCACATATTTTGACATTACTATTTATTTATTGTACTTTATTGTACAATAATTGTATGTATTTGTATTTAAAATCCAGAAAATGTGCACAAATTCCACACCGGCCACATCTTGAAATGATTGACGTTGAGAAACGACGAGTTGAAGTTCATGGAGGAGAGAGGAAAGTTAAAGACACACAACAGCGATAAGAGACATGAAACATTGACTACGCTCAGGTACCTCTAAAGCTACGCTAAAATCCACCATGGATACGCTGGTGTTGCGATGCCAGCACACGTGAACCGTGGTATTACCACGGTGAGGCGACTGACGTTCCAGAGATGTGCGTGAGGCGCTCAGGTCGTCCTCTGATTCCTGGTCTGCGCTAGACTCCTCTGGGAATTCTGGGAAGAACAGCCATTTAATAGTGAAACAAACTTATTAGTTTGATGGATTATTGTAGGACAATGTTATTTATGTTCCTTGGTAAACTGTGTAAATGAATTGCAGTACCATCATATGGTAGCAAGAAGGAATGACGGATTCAAGATTCCACTTCTTTTTTCAAAATAATAAGAATTCATAGATGTTAATTGCAAAATTCATTATAAAAAGAAATTAAATTATATTCTTTGATTATTTTGATAAAAGAAGATAAATGTAGTCAATCAGATATTTGCAACATGACAACAGTAACAGGGTTCTTAAATTCTTATTCAATAACATTTAGTAAATGCTAGGGCTACACAATATATCAAAATATCATAATATTCATATTTTAATATGAATATCAAAACTGCCCTTAATATCACACAGCTCTAATAAATGCATTATTTAACACGAATAATGAGCAATACATCATTTATTAGAGGTATTGCTGTAGAGAAGTATTATTAAATTTTAGTTAAAGTTAACTAATTTAATCGGATTGTGAAGTGTTACCACTGTAATAGTAAACCATACACCAAACAAAGCATTAATCAGCCCATCACAATGACATTACTGTAGAAAAGCAGAAGAGAGTAAGTTACTGTAAATAAAGAGGATGTGTGTTTATCAGATCACAGTCAACACCTGAGGAGAAAATATGTTAGATATACACCAGAGCTGGAACCCTGTGAGAAATATCTTCAAGACGATTAACTCATAACTCATACCGCCTCAGTGTCCAAATATCAAAGCGACCCTAGTATATTTGAAAGGATAACATTTAAAAAAAGGCTTTAGATATAGTTTTTGGGCACTATTTAATTTCCCTTAAAGGCGGGGTGCATGATCTCTGAAAGCCAATGTTGACATTTGAAATCACCTAAACAAACACGCCCCTACCTCAATAGACCAGCCCCAAACATACGCAACCCAGGCAACAAAGTTGGTTAGTAGACATGCCCCTTACTGCTGATTGGCTACAAATGTGTTTTGGTACTCAGCCCGACTCTCTTTGCAAATGTAGCTATCAGAGATCATGCACCCCGCCTTTAAAGGGCACATATTATGCAAAATCCACTTAACAAGGTGTTTGGAGATAAATGTGTGGTGGCACAAAAACCCCATAATAAAAAAAAATGTAATCCCCATTAAACCAAAGCAGTCTCATTAGACATGCCGTTTTAATCCTCTTGTTAATGTGATGTCACACTGATAAAGCCCCACCCACAGCCACTGACTGACTGGTTAATTTTATCCAAAATCTTTTCTAAGAGGCTGTTTACACCTGGTATTAAAATGCATTTTGGTCGATTGGATCACAAGTAGACGATGCTAACGATAGGTGTAAACGTTTTGAGCTCGTCCGCTTTCGACCACATCCAGAGGTAGCCAAAAACGTGCGTGTGGTCGATTGTGTATTCCTGATGATCTGAAACTTCACAGACACAATTTTGGCACACCTGAAACTTATATTACATCTTGTAAAATGGACATAATATGTGCCCTTTCATCAGGCATCTGCTTGGTCATATCAGATCAATCTGAATCAAAATTGTTCGACTTACTGCTGTCCGTAAAACTGCTGGACAGAATCTCTGCTGAAGACCCATTACAGACGTCTGCCAGTTCAATCGCCATTTTTATGTCCTCTACCCATTTCTTCATCTCTGACGCTGAACTGTGGAGGAAAACAGGACCAATTAAGTGTAAGATACATCCATTATTACTAAAGATCAAACAAACACACAATTATGAATTTTAAGGATTTTAAGAATGTTGTTCTGGGTTCAGACGACTACATTTGTGTAGACCACCACTAAAGTCTATACGTGAAGTGTCCCGAAGGATTTATAATACACGTAATATTATTAATAACTATTAATTCATATTAACAATAACTTATATTCACTGGAGTGAAAGAAGACAACCGGTCCCAGTCTCATATTAACTACATTTAGAAGATATTTGACTTTATCTTGAAATGTAGGTAAACCTGATTTCACACTTGAGTAGTAACCGACTAGTTAGACTCTGATCATGTTAGTTACAAGGATGGTTGGTTTACCTGGCGGCCACGACAACAGACTGACGCTGTCCAGACAGAGTAAAAGAATGAGGAACGCCCCATTCGTCCTCGCTCTCACGGATCTACAAAAACACAAGAGACGTGCATTATACATCACAACTGAAGGAGGAATTATGTGGGTTCATGTAGCTTAATTGGTACAGCAAAGGTTGTGGGTTCGATTCCCAGAAAACACACATACTAATCCAAATGTAATGCAATGTAAGTCACTTTGCATAACATCAATGTACAATCTGTAGCATTAAAAGGGTTTTATTTCATGAATAAATGTATTTTATGGGAATAATGAAGTTCTTCTGGTTTAAAGATTAATAACGTCATCACTGGCATTAAAACGTTTACAGAAATACTTTGTATGCTTTGTATAAAGCAATGCATGAAGATGTGAGTTGTTCAGTTACAACCCCATAAAGACACAAATCAAACGTCTCCATTCTTTGTTTGCAAATAATTACGTTTACGTGCAATGCAGAATGAATGGAGATGCGCTGGAGCTGCGTCCTGCGAAACAATACAGCGGCTGTTTGCGTGAATGCACAATAAGTCACTAGAGAGAAAACTCTCCGTCTATAAATACAGCATCTGTTTCGCTTGTATGGAAAGTTTATGCATGAAATTATATGCAAATGATGTCATTTAAATTCTCAACATATGAAGTTTATGGTCGTTATAGATTTGATTAACTCACAGTCATCCCGTAGAGAGGAAACTGTCCGTGAACTTTGAACTGGTTGGAGGGCGTCATGCCTCGACTCGTGTACATCAGGACGTCATTGAACTGTGACCACACCGAAAAGAAAAAAGAAGAATCATTACGCTAAAAGATCATTTAAAGGTGCACTTTATTCTCATGATTACAATTATACAATGATTTTACAATGTAATCTATTTACAATACTGTAGCTTAGACCGGCTGGGTATCCATCACCCCAATTTTATGTGCATTTTGAAGTATCACATAAGTAATGAGTGATAGCAAATTTGCAATAAAAATCCCTTAATACGCAAAAAAGTTTTTACGCTCGCTTGAGGTGGTTTTTAACTTATCAAAAAACAAAATAAAAAACTCAATGGAAACGCATTTGTTGAATAAATTCTGATTCCTCACGAGACTGACCATCTAGCTGTTTGCTCGGTCATTGTCTTTACCATATATAGGGCTTGCTGCTATTTCTTCTTATGTGCACAACATTTAGTTTGATAATGTAAAGCTGCACTGCTAGTAAATTTATAATGCCCAATTTCGTAACTAAATGCAGTCCTGTCTCTATTTTCTAAGCGTGCCTTGTTTTATTTACTGTTGGTTACTAGGTTGCCAGTATCACTGTCATTCACTCGAACAACCTAAAGCCGAAAATATACAAGGGACATCCGCGCCGTCCGCATGACGTCATTTTCATGCAGCCCAAAATTTGAGATGTATATAATATACATAATAATGCATTCATTTAAACTATCATCAAATATGAGAAATTGCAAAAATTGACATCCCTACTTCATACTGAGCCGCAGTACATGAAAGAGATGTGCATAATATCGCCTTTGTGATTCAAAATCGGCAAATTATCGTTGCACCCGTAGAATTAATTGGTACCACCATGTCATTCGTGAGACACCATGTCACACAGACAGTACTTTAAGTGAATCAGTCGACCTGATGCAAGAGCAGACGGATCTTACCAGGAAGAACATTCTCTGCTGAAGACCTTTACCAGAGAGTTTACTGAGACAGCCGAGTCTGATGAACTCCCGTCGAAACAAACAAAACTACATCAACAACAGAAACAAACAAAACATCAACAAAAGAGTCTTCAGGACAAACTTAAGCAAGTTTTATGGCTTGTTTTAATCAATGAAAGAATGTTCCCAGACAGCAGATCCGGTCGTCTGGGTTCACATCTCATTTGTGATGTAATTTATTTTTAAATAAAACAGAAACATGAAATTCAATCAGAAGATGAGACATACAGTAAATTTATCATATTTATTTGTAAAGTTAATATCCCTCAAACCTACCCGTCCAGGAGTAGCAAGATGCATGCCGACAAGATCTTTCTCCAGCTCAAGAAGTTTCTGAAAGTTTTCCATCTTGATGAGAGTCCCGTGGAGTTGCACGACCATCTCCGAAACATCAGCCAGCGCAGCTGAAACAGAAAGAAGCAACATTCACTCGAACACAAATCTCTGGAGAAAGTCGACAGACGTGACTCTTCTTCATCTCTCTCGTACCTCGCGAGTCTCTGAAGTCTTCGTGCGTCGGTGGGTAGTGTTTACAGAGGCGCTCCAGTATCTGTTTGTAATGCATGAGGCGATGCAGCGCTCGCAGGAAGAAGATGTTGAGCGGCAGGTAACAAACCTTCTGGAGCTCAAAGTCTCGACAGAAAGCCTCCAGTTTTCGGGAAGAGCGGCACGTCCTCTCCAGCTCCAGCAACGCCTCTGAATGCTTCTGAAGGTGAGGGGTTAGCAGCTGAGGATGACAACAAAATAACATAAGTACTAACCAGTACTGCAATCATACATTTACAAAAAAGCATGAGCATGCTACTGTGCTACATACAAAATCATGGCACTTTGTTTTATATCATGGTACATATATTGTTTTTCATCTTCTCATTAAAATTTGAATAGTAAAATAGAATAAATGCAACAAATAAAAACACTAGCTAGGTTAGCTGAATACCTTAAATCAGTGGTTCTCAAACTGGAGGGCCGCGAGATGGTGCCAGGGGGGCCCCAGTTTTATGACATTTTATAAAATACATTCACTTAACATGAATTCTGTGTAATTAAACCTAAAAAAAGTAAGGCTACTAGCCAACAGCACTACTTTGTATAACTTAATATGTTTTGTTTAATTAAAATGTTAAATATTAGAACAGTTTTTTGTCCTAAATTTTCTTTGGGGAGGCTGCGAAGAAGTGCACCGTACACAAGGGGGGCCGCATGCGGAAAAAGTTTGAAAACCACTGCCTTAAATGTCTATAAGTGTCACCAGATTGTTCATTGTTTTAATTCAATAGCATCAATCTAGCTTTACAGAAAAAATATACCTATATATTTTTTCTTATTAAACTGATATTAAAGAAGAAAAATTATGTTCTGACCTTCAAACCCTGAATGTTCGTCAGCATTACATCTCCGACACGTTGATAATCTCCTTTGATGTGTGCGTTGGATCTGCCTTCCCTAAAACACACAACAGATTCATCACTTGTGCCACATTACTTAAGTACTATTTTATATCCTTATTTATACTTTTATTGTGTGAAAAACATTCTCGAAACTTTAAAATGTCATTCTGTGTTCAACAAACAACGTCACAAGTCTTTCTGAAGTATTTCTTGAGATTTAGCTGAAATTCTCAGATGATCCATTAGATGTCTCTGTTGATCATCTCTTCATATTTAATCTCATCTATCAGACAGTTAAATCCTGCACTATCACACAGATCTGTCACACCAAACACTGCACATATTTATCTTTTTGCCTTTGAACACAGATACAAACCGCAGAGAGCTGAGCATTAGACATCACAGAAGAAGATTTCTCTCTATCGAATCTCCCCAATGGTTTTTGTAGTAACCATATTTTTTGTGTGTATTACCATTACCAAAAACATGGTTTTACTATAGTTACTATGATTTTGTGGTGCGCCAGTGCAACCTTACCCATTACGTAATCACCTGGAAACGTCACGCGTTACATATGTGTAAAATAATAAACTGACACAAAGACATTAATTAGTATCATTCCACATACAACAACATCGTAACGCTCCTCTTTCTCCACACTTGTAAACACTGCAGCGGTAGTTTCACAAATGTAACGCATGACCTTCCACATAATTACGTAATACGTAAGGTCGCACTGGCGCATCACACGGCTAGTGCAAGACGAGAACTCGTAGTGTTAATTTCGTCAGACGAGACGAAACTAAATATGTTCATCAACGACCTTTTTTCCATGACTAAGACGAGACGATGACGAGACTGCGCAGATGTCCAAAAACGCTGACTAAAACTAAATGAACATGCATAATTGTTGGCGAAAAAGACGAGACTAAAATGTTTTGCATAAAATAAAAACTATGATAAAATCTCTCTTCATTTTCGTTTACAATCGTCTCTACTAGAGATAGAATATTCAGCCGTTACGTTACGCCTTCAAAATACACTGAATGAGTTTGCGCTGTTGCTGAAGTTAGTACAGGTCTCATACTCCTGTTACTGTCAGCCTGTACATCGAGCAAGAACACAACACACATAGATAGCGAACACGAGCAACGAGCGCTGACATCATTTGTGAACGTGTCTCTTAAATCAGAAAACCAGACACATTTAACAAAGTTGCATTCAACAAAAATCATTCAACAATTGTATTTTGTAAGGTGATTATGACATTTAACCAATATCTGAGATGTGTAAAACACTATTTAACTGAAATGGTTATCAGAAATAATCTCAGAAATAATTTGACAATAATGTTTTAACTAAAACTTGACTAAGATATATAGAGTTTTCTTTTGACTAAAACTACAAGACTTTTAGTTGACTAAACTAAAACTAACAAGGACATCTGGCACAAGACTAAGACTAAATTAAAAATATGACAAAATTAACACTAAGTTGTGATTTAAAAGTACTTTTTTGGTGAAAATGAGGATGGTTTCTCTAGAGCCCTTTTCACACAGACATTCCGTAAAATACACGGGAAAGGCATCCGGAATTTTTCCGGGATCCACCGGAAAGACACGTGACCTGTTGAAAGTCCTGCCCTCTCTTCTACGCACCGTCCGAAGTTTGCATATTATTTATTATTTCTCTCTCCAGAATCGCGTGCATTTTTGTTTATGATAAAATTATAAAGGAGCGCGTGACGCACAGTTCTAATGCTGGTGAATGATCTCAGCTTCTGAGTGGATATTTGACGAGCTCCCTGATCTCTGCTTTCAGACATTTCTCATCGTGATTGTTTATATGCATTAACAACCCGCATTTTGAGGAGCTGAACGATATATCTTGTTGGGATGACTCGCTGGTATTTTCGTTTATTATAGCTCAAATGAGCATGTGACGTGATATTCTTTTATGCTGCTGAATGATCTCCGTTTCAACGCAGCAAGTAAAGAGCTAACTTACCTGATATCTGCTTCAGTCCAGTTTGCTGACATTTCTCATCGTGAATGTTGTAAATCCCTCATTTTAAAGAGTTGAACCAACTTCATGTTGCCATGACACGCGCGTCCTCACTACGGCACGTGCGTTATTGTTTATGCGTCTCATTTATCATTTCCTGATAACTGCGTCAATATAGTTTGCAACATTTCTCGCGGTGAATGTTTATATGCATGTTATCTCTCGTTTTAAAGAGCTGAACCATAACTTTTGTTTTGATGATGCGCGCGTCCTCACTTCGACACGCCCTTTACGGCATTCGTCTGGCTTCTTGTTCACACAGAGGGTTATCCGTGTATCTGACTAGGTCATCTTTCCGGCAACGATCCCAGAAGATTAACGGGACGAGTTTGTGTTCACACAGACGCTTGTCTGGCAATTTTACGGGTATTTTCTGGGAAAAGGTCTGTGTGAATGGGGTTTAGATAAGATCCTTATGCCTTGTTTGGAATCTGTTCAGGTCCACTATTTGGAAAAAATCCTTGAATGTTTTCCTCAACAAACTTAATTTCTTCTCGACTGAACAAAAAAAAAAACCCATCTTGGATGGCATGGGGGTGAGTAAATGATCAGGATTTTTTATGAAAGTGGAATAAGATGTTTTAATTTTTATAGTTTGAAAGTGTTTAATACCACTGGTTTAACCAATGGTTTTGGCAGCAGAACCATGGTTATTTTGTAGTAACCATGGTCTAACTATAGTAACCATGCTTTTTTGGTTTTAACTGTAGTAAAACCATGGTTAATTTTGTGTCAGGAGTAACAGTCAGAATGGAGAGGATGTTTAAAATCAGAGACTAGATGTTTTTCTATGGTTTTCAACTACAGTTGTTTCACAGTGTGTGTATGAGAGCTGTTTGTTTATTTTACCACACATTTTAACATCATTTGTACTGCATGTGTCAATCTCGGCGCTGAGCATATAAATTTTTTTTCAACAAAATCTTTTGGTACACTCTTAAGGGGATCGCACACCGGCTGCGCAACTCAGCGCCGTGTCGCGTCTAGGACAACTCGGAGGTATTGTAAACCGGAAGTGCACATTAAATAGCGCGAGCTTCGTCATATAGTGTCTACTTCAAAATGTAAAATATACGTTAGCAGCCCGCGCTATTTAATGTGCACTTCCGGTTTACAATACCTCCAAGTTCTTCTAGGCGCAACGCGGCGCTGAGCTGCGTGGCCGGTGTGCGATCCCCTTTAAGAAAGGATGTGTTAATGTTTTTACACACTGTTCTGTTATCCTATTTAACACATCATGTGTTGATTTTGTTTTCAAATAAATAACAAGATGTGTTGTTCCAATAATAACACAGAGATGTGTCTAGTTAGGGACAACACATTAAATGAAGTACACAAACAAACAGACACAGATTTATGTGAAGTACTCACCACTGTGCTAATCTCTGCTCCATGTCTTTCAGGAAGCTCTCGTGAAACTTGTACACAGGTTCAAAATTGGCAAAAATGAGATTCTTTAATGATTGTGGCATGGCTTCATCTTTCCCCACAAATGTCTGAAAGTGCTGAAAACAATCACAAATACACAACAGTGATTTAGCTTTTATCATTTTATCACTATACAGTAAACACACATACAGTCATTTAACTTATGATTATCTTATCGTTAGGATTGGACATTTATATGACTTCTGAATGTACATAACCTCACTGAAAGCGAGTGCTGTTGGGTACGTGGTTACCAGGCCCTGAACATCAACACTAAATCATTGAACAGGACTCGCCATGAAATCAAAATGCACAATTCTTATTTTATGAAGTATTGTAGTTTTAGGTGCACTTCGTCGTTATTTTTTAATTCCCATGCCCTCATAATCTTTATTTAAAAATGTTAACCCCCACCCCCTTTCCTCATGTCAGAAGCCGTTTCACTCGTCAGATATATGTCACGATGAGCAAATAAAAACAATTGTTGTTTCATGATGACTTTAAACATCATCTGTGACTGAATAAAGAGTATTTGTGTTTTAAGTAACTCATCTGAGAGATCAGGGTGATGTGCAATCTGCTTCCTAAAAAAATGATACGAAAGATATCAAATAAAAAATAAAGAATTTGTGGGATGAATTGTCAAACTTCTTAATTTTCATGTTAAAATGTAATGGTCCCATATGGCAAAATAAATACATTTCTTTGGCCAAAAATGTTTTAAATATATCCTAAATACATTTTGTAGTAAGTAAAGCTTTGAAAATATATTTAGTTTTATATTCATATATTAACATATATTATATTTCAAAAGTTATTTCAGGAGCAAAAAATACATATCCAATTTTTACAACCTATGTGGCAAAAAATATAAGTTTCCTGGCAAAAATATAAAAGTTTGTATAAAATGTAAAGGTTTGTTTAAAATATAAAATAATAAGTATATTTTTGCAGTTGAAAATATATCTTATTTTAATCTCTTTAAACCTGTTATTTTTACAGGTTTGTAACATACAATGTTTTTCTTCCAATGCCACATGAATATATTTCTATTTTAAAAAAAAATTTGTCATATGGGGGTTTTGAAGTGAAGTTTCTCGATTCACGCAGAAGCTGCTGTACAGATGTAATAACACGTTGGGTGTGGTGGTCTCGGATCCAAAAGCCAAAGAAAATATCCTGTAAAAGT
Organism: Misgurnus anguillicaudatus; assembly: GCF_027580225.2. NCBI lineage: Eukaryota > Metazoa > Chordata > Actinopteri > Cypriniformes > Cobitidae > Misgurnus > Misgurnus anguillicaudatus. The sequence goes on from NC_073339.2 coordinate 47,085,617, forward strand.
CCTGCTGCTATTTTTCCACTAACCTGTAAACATCAAAGCGACGATTTGCCATCACCAGAGAGACACAAAGTAACAACAAGAACAGAGAAGAACCGGAAAAAAATATATATATATCTTCTGAACCAGTTAACCATTATTACTAAAAAAACACACTTCCTGAATAATTCAGTATTTTTCTTACGCCACATTAACCAACCAGCTCAACCCAGAAACCACTCAGCATTGTCCTGTTATCCATTAAGAACACACTAGCGATGGTCTAGCAACCACCTAAAAAAAACATTTAACATGTTTATCAAAAAATGTTGTATGTGTCTGCACATAAAACTATACATAGGAGAAAGTATTAATAAAAAATTACATCTCTCATTTAACCCTTTCCCGCCTTTGACAAGTTAACTCATAAATCAAGACAAAACGCTTCCCGGGATGATGAGTTTTTCCGCTATTTCCATAATTATCCACTAGGTGGCGCTCTTAACCACCTTATAAAACACTGAAGCATTCACTGATCAAAAAGGATAAAAGTTTTTTATATTCATTTGATATATTGTATATTTATTAGGGCTGGGCCGATACCACTTTTTCATGTCTGATACCGATATCGATACCACAACCTTGAGTATCTGTCGATACCGATCCTGATCCAATACTATCTCTATCGCCCTTTTAATCAATTAAGCTGCAAATAACACATTTGTTAGCTATAAAAAGTCAAGTAAATTTGGGAAGTAAACCATAACTTAAGTATGAAAAAAAAGTACCTCCGGACAAGGCCCATCTATTGCTTACGCTTAGCTATGTTTCTACTTGCCACGCTTTACAGCATGTTGCTTATGTCACGCTTTTACGGCATGTTGCTCAGTAAGTCGACTTTCCATGACAGTTAAGGTCCGTATTGGTATCGGATCGTATTGTACCCCCCGCCTTCTATAATATTTGATCCAACCATTTTCGGACTAATAACGATACAGAATATCGGATCGGCCCACCCCTAATACTTATATATTTGAAAAAATATCTGGAAGGCATCAAACTTTGTGAAAATAATAATAAATGCTGGCACTGGCTGCAAACTTTTTAAAAAAATGCTGGCATGGTAAGAGTTAAAGAGTGAAGAGCCGTGTACGCGGTAGGGGCAAGATTTTGGGTGCACAAGCAAGACGTGCGGACAGACTCCGGTCCACCTCTGTAGCCGCCCAGGTTTTGCACGTCTCTTATTGAAAATGTATTAGATACTCATGACTGCTGCGTACAGTGTGAAATATATTTTTGAGAAAGCTAAAGTTCATAAATACACCGTAAACACAGACCACATGATGGTGACACATACTGACTACATGTTGGGAATTTACACAGGCTTACCACAGTAATGACCTCCAGATCCTTCAGAAACGTCCTCTCGGTGGTCAGAAGCTCTTTGGCAATAAAATAAGCTCGGTCAGTCGGGAACCGCTGTCAGGAGAACAGAAATCAAGACTTTAATATAAACAGAAACTAAACACAAGAGTGTAAGAGACACTTTGTTATTTAAAAAAAAAACCCATGGCATAAATTTTCGTGCATGTCTGTGTGTTTGTATATTTACGCTGTGATTAAATCGCTACTACATCCATTAAAAAATGTGATGCATTGATAAAAAAGGTTTAGCATTTAAACTTCACTGAGAATTAGGTATTGCAATAAGTTACATAATATGTTAGTGTTTCTGGAAAAAAAATTCACTGCAAAGCAACAAGGAATACTCAAATAAACAAAACTTGACCGTTGTCCATGCACATGCACAGAACGTCATGAAATACCCAGTAAGGTAAAACAGATGTTGGCTGAACCACATGCTGGTTTGTCTACGCTACATAATCTGCCCTAAATAGACAGGAATTTAGGTTGGGTTTATCTGGGTCTCCTATTCTGAGAAGTCCACAGAGACACTTGACCAAAATGTAGTGGAAAAAAAACATCCTCTTCCTTCCTCAGGCTGAGGAGCCACGAAATTAAAAGGGTCCTTGAAATTTATTTCTGAGGAGAAAATGACTCGCTTTCCCAACACATTTTGACTAAAACAAGTTAATCTAATAATTTCTCCAAATGAAGACCAACGTAGGACATCTAACACTTCCTCTCCCCAAAAGACAAACCTTCCTCCGAACCTCGTCCTCGTCGTCTGTGCGGACGTAGCCACCGTCGGTCAGTAATGGGCTGGTGAGAGGAGATGGCTGTCGTCCATCTGGACTTTGGCCGAGGCTGAGACTCTGTTTCTGGCCGTTCACCATCACCCTGACAGCCGATGGAGACTCGCTGCTGGTAACGGGACCTAAAGGAGAACATGCAGGTTATGCTAAAGCCTTGCCATAAGAATAATTCGTTAATATAGCTCAAATCAATCTAGTTCATATTACTTTACAAAAGGTACCCTGCTGAACAGACTAGTATAGCATGGTTCAAAAGAGATGTTTCAGACTAGTTTGGAAATTCATGCTTGACCTTTCAGCAGGGAGGTATAAAAATGCTTTTAAGAGATATTTTAGTCGGTCCTCATAAACAGACGATGGCTGACAGCATCACATTGGGATCCAGACATAAGTGAGTCACTCCATCCCAGTCTAAAAATTCAGCCCCGAGGACACACTGACAAATCATATTTCACACATTCCCCGCTGGAGCGAAACATGTTTCATCTTCGCTTTTGAAGATGACTACATCTACGACTGCACAAGCACTACACAAGTACATACACATACTTGCCCGACAAAATCCCGGGCCTCGGATGTGACATGGGAACCGGGACATTTCAAATGTACCGAGGATCCGCAATGCAGCCATTACAGAGGAGGATGGAAGAGCCGAAAAGCTGGTGACAAAGGCCTGATGGTGGAACGCTCACACATGCAAGAACGTCTTCGATTGGACGTTCGTCAAACATGCGACACAAACGACTAAAACTACCACAAAACAAGACAGAGGTGTGGGGCTCTAACATCTACGGGGAACATCGACGCAAACATCTGGAGTCCTGCTTTACAAGAACCAATTTTATTGCTACCAATACAATCATTTACAATGTTAAAAAGTGTACCAAAAATGAGTAAGACAAGAGGAGGAGTATTGAGAAGTAAGGATCGGAGTATTAAAAACATCGTACAGAACCTGTAAACAGGTGTCCAAAAAATTAACAATCTTAAAGCAGACATATCACGAAAATGTATGCATGTTTAAGTGCTATAATTGGGTCCCCAGTGCTTCTATCAACCTAAAAAATGTGAAAAAGATCAACCCAGAAACTTACTTTTGGCAAATTATTCTCTGCAAGAACATGAAAAATAGCTAATTGAAGTTTGGCTCCCCTTGTGATGTCAGAAGGGGATAATACCACCCCTTAAACTGCACTATCCAACCACGACACTGCCATTTAGTGCAGAGAGAAAAAAAATTGACAGGACAATTGAGTTTCAATTTCGACAAACCACCATTATGGTGATCAGTGTTTGCATTTCATCAGCCATTTGCATTTTAAAGGACACGCCCAAAAACATTATAATAAATTATCTATATGGTATTTTGAGCTAAAACTTCACATACGCACTCTGGGGACGACAAAGATTTATTTTACATCTTAAAAAAGTCTTGTGACATGGCCCCTTTAAGTTTGCAGGTGCTACATGATTATAAGAAAATAAAACTAAGGCTCCGATTGTTGACCGTTTCCATGCTTACCTGGTTATTTTTCATTTAGTACAGAACGTTTGTAAACACATGCACGTATGGTTAGTAGTTTTGCATATGTGCCACAGTGATTACACTGTTAACTGTAAATATTACAATTACAATATACGACACAAATATATCAGAAACATATTGTATACCTCAGAAATGTACATTCAAACAATTAGAAGATCACAAGTTGAAAAGCATCAATCGTTCAATTACTTTCTCTCCATAATAAAACCTATAAGTAAGAAGTGATATCACATTTAGTATCATTTACAAAGTAGCTACATAAAAGGTCAAGAATCTACTTTGGACACAAATTACAATCTGGCTGGGTAAGGATTATACACATTCATATGAACAATGGCATAAACCAATTCTTTCGAATAAATATCATCAATCTAACTCGAAAAACTGCAGTGGTCTTGTGAATGGCTGTGCTAACACTTTCCAAAACTTTTCACTGACGTAATTCTTGCCGCCGTTAACGTAAACAGCATCATACTGAACGTGTTAAATAGTTGATGGTGTTTACAGCTAGCGATAATAACTCGTTCGGTTTAATCAAGATTGATGAAAACTTTATCCAGACTTTCAGTACAGAGGTTTGTTCCCACCATAGTAACATGTGCAATCTAAACATGTGCTATCAATGTGCCGCATTATGTAAAGTTTCCACCCTAAAACAAAGACTCCATTTAAGCTACGTTTCGTTTTTCGCATCATAACATTGTCAAAAAGATCCACGTTTACATGAATCTATAAAAACGACACTGTATTATGCATGCCAGGCCAGTAGATGGCGATGTTCGAAATGTTTCTTTAGTATATAGATGCAAAAGTTTTGTCAACTTTATTGGAGAAGCGTTAATAAACTCAGCAGAACAAACAAAGTCCTTTAGTCTGCCTACAAACTGAATTAATGCATGCGCATGACGTCACCGTTATCACAGATTCATGTTAACATAGTTTACGACAATGAGTCGTTTTTGAAAACTTGCACTTTGAAACCTTGAGTCTTTAAAAGTTTACTTTTTTAGGACCCTAAAGAGCAAGCAAACAGCCAAACCGCATAAAACCGCATTTCTTACAGTCTGTCTAAAGCTCACCTGTGTCTATTTCCATTTCAAAAGACCACTGCATTTTAAGAGTCCCAAGTTTTACACACATGAAAAGGAAGGGCAGCAAATTGTTGAGACAAAGACAGGTCAACATGCTTCCAGAGAAGATGAGAAAGGTGAAGCATTCCAGAAATACATATGCTGTCATTGTGCAGGGGGATCTTATAAGCAATGCAAACCGAGCACAGGTTAATTGTTCAGAAAGCATCGCCAATGAGCCGCAAACAGATGACAGTGACGAGGAGTGCCAGAGATACGGCGGTTTGCTTAGAAAAAGGAAATCGAGCAGCAAAGCAAAACATAAATGTTTTTGTGTTTTTAAAGGAGAGATGCATGCTGGGAAAATGGGCAAGCGTACATGACAGTGCCATCAGATTGGCGCCCAAGTGAAACCATCGAAGAAAAACAGTAGGAGCTTCAACAAGCAAAAAAACAAAATCTGAACAAAGCAAGCGTGAAGCCATCACGGTCGGATAGAAGCCTTCGACACGCAACAAGTAACACTAATAATAAAACCCATTAGCTGTTAAACCATTAACAAAGACTTTCTGTCTACATTTACAAAGCAAAAACTATAAAACCATCTGAAGCGTGGGAAGACTAGGTAGGAAACCTTGTTGTTTTCAACTTTTGTCTACAAAAGCTCATGACAGAGCAAAAGACGAGCTTAGTGTAGTTCATCTATTACAACACAAAACCAGTCAGTATGTTCAATCGTAGTTTGACCTCTTGTCACCAAAGATGAGTCACATTAGTAAACTAGCTTATGTACAGTAGCTATCCCTCTGAAAATCTTCCAAATGAAAAAACGGTTCAACGTTGTACTACTCAGAATATTGACTATAAGATTTGTTTTTGTATAAACAGTACAGGTTATGTAAAGGCATGGCATCTTTTTATTTATATTCTGTAATTGTGTAATTTAAAGACTGACCCAACCTAATATTTTACAGTACCACACTTTTGGCAACACCTATTGACTAGTCAACTGGTCAGTGATAATCCAGTTTAGCATTTACAAGTACGGTACAAGTTTATCTTCTAAGATTAATGGTTGAAAATTCTCTATATTTAAGACACAAACATATAAAACTTGCATGATGACATCATCAGTTTAGTGTGTAGTTTATACCTCACTAAGCGGAATTTCAGGAAAAACACTGTTCAGCAAACGGTCAGTAACTCTACTGTTTGACCACTGAAACAAACAGACACCAATTCCATTTAGAGCAACGCTTGCCAAGTAACTTCCTTGCCAATTGACAAAATGCATCTACATCAGGGATGGACAACTTCGGTCCCGGAGGGCCGGCGTCCTGCAGAGTTTAGCCTCAACTTGCCTCAGCACACCTGCCTAAAGGTTTCTAGTATGCCTAGTAAGACCTTAATTGGCTGCTTCAGGTGTGTTTAATTATGGTTGGAGCTAAACTCTGCAGGACACCGGCCCTCCAGGACCGAAGTTGACCATCCCTGATCTACATTCAACCAATAACCAAAGGCACCTGCCATTCTTTCTAGCAATTGAAGAATTGTGCCCCCTTCTCATTATTGACAGGATGAAGATAGTCATCCTCCCTCCCTTGGCCTTCATCCGCCAAACTACCGAATAAGAACTTGCTTCGGGAGGAACCAGCTGCCGCAGGGTTACTAAACACCAAAGGCTGACTGTAAGAATGGCTGCCCGCATCAGATTCGGTATCACTAGACTCTGTTCCACTGCTAGTGGAACCATCTATCATTTGGACCGGGCTGTTGTGGTCATTAGCACTCGGTCGACTTCCATAGTGTTGTTGAAAAATGTTGGATGGAGCTTGACCGTGGCCGTTAGTAGACACACGCTGCTCTACGGTAGCAATACGTTTGGCCCTCGAGCCTGCCGGTCGTTGTTTATTAGCCGGAGTAGAACTCAGTTGGCTCAGAATCATGGGGTCAGTGTCGGAGCGGTTACGCATACCGTTATGCAGTTTCTGCAAATGCGGTGACCGACTGACAATTGGGGAGTAGCTCCCATAATGTTGGGCCTCTCCCCCAGACCGGCCTTTCGAAAGATAACGGCTACCATCATCCCAAAAGCGACGACCACTACAGCCAATCTGCTCTGGACAGTTGCTGGTTTTGTGAAAACTGCTCAACACTGGGCTACAATTTGCACTTCTGGAAGCTACAACGTGGCCTGTAGGTGACTTGGGCCCGTGTCTGTCTGAACCTTGAAACATTTCGTCAACCAGTGTACTGCTGAAGGGAAGAACCCGTGGTGATCCGTTTCCGCAAAATGACCCATTAGACGACTGGCTACCATTGAAAGTGTCTGAACTCTGCACCAACCGATGGCTGGTCAAAGGAGATTCCCTAAATCTAGACCTGATCGCTCCGTTGCCAATTTGCGGACTGCTTCCATAACCGTTACTTTTTCCCGCTATACGCCCGACTGGCTCAACCTCATCATTGTCATGTGTGCGAGAGCGAGGTGTGGTGATGCAACCTTTGACCAAATCATATTCGCTATCTATATCGCTGCAGTCTATGTAAGGTATCGAGGAGCTGCTACCCTTGGCAGCCAGTGATGCTAGACCTGTGCTCAGATGCTCGGCCTGCTGCTTGGATGGGGACGGCTTCAACCGAGCGTCCGTCTCGTCGAGGGTCCCGTTCCGGCATCCGTTGGTCTGTGAGGTTAGGCTCCCCGTGAAACGTTGGAGAGACGGGTTTTCGACGGTCACTTGGGTATGATGAGGCGAGTCCACCTGGTGTCCAGAAGCACAAGCTATCTTCTGCAACATCAGCGAAGAATACGAGGAAAGTGATGAGAGAGATGGCTGCTTTAAGTTTGTACAGTTTTAGGATACTAGGAGTATGCTGGTATACAAAGCTGTGTTATACTCACCTCTCCATGATCCACAGCACCCAGCTTGGGTGTAAATGAAGGAGGACCGCTGTTGGACTGGATTTTACTGTGTTTTCTGAAGACACAAATTAAAAGGTTGGCATTAAGGAGTTTATTCGAAGCAACCCATCAAAGATGTTCAGTCTGGTGGCCCCATTTCCACACAACAATGCAATCGGATAATGAAAAGGCCAAGTAAACACAACACACTAACTGTAATGCAAACTACAACAAAATGTGGCATATAAATGGGCTTAAAAGGGAAAAGAAATAAAATGACATTTAGACAAAGGTCAAGAGAAGAAGCTCACCTTTCAAAAGGGACCTTTTTATATTCAGAATCCTTTACATAATCGATCACCTGCCGTTGTGTGCGACCACTAACAAGACAGAAGATGACAAATGATACACAGGTTTAAAAAAAAGTAGAAAAATGTGTTTATCAAAACCATCGAGCCAGAAATTACTTTATGGGAAAATTATTACATTCAGCTATACATGCTGGTTAGAAATGAGTCTTCAGATGGTAACCTACACACACTACTGAACAACAACCCCTTTACATTTAATATCAAAATCAACACCAGAGCTTTCCTAATATATAACAAAAGCTGTAAAGTTTAAACCTTAGTTTTTTTTATGCTCTGTTACCTGAATCTGAAGGAGGAACCCCTGGTGAAGAGAACCGGCTTGGGTTTGGGTTTAGGCTCTTCAAGGAGTCGGAAGAAGGCGTGATATTCCACACAGATCTTCCAGAAGACTTTACAGCAGTCCCTGCTTCCCATCATAAACTCTAAAGTGTCCTGACAATTGCTTTGCTAGAGAGAGCGGTGAACAAATTTATTTCTGGATTTAAACACAGAGTGCGCTTTTAACTAATAACTGGTTCATAAATAGGCATGGGCCGGTTACCAGTTATACCGAGATTTTAAACAGTCAAGGTTTCAAAGCCACTAAAATGTTCTGTGATACCGTCTCCAAGGTATAAGCCGTGTTTATACAAAATTCATAAAAAAATTTAGTCATGTGATTGATTTGATGTTTACATTATTATATTACGAAAATATTATATATATATATATATATATATATATATATATATATATATATATATATATATATATATATATATATATATATTTGGGAGCATATTATAATTTAAAGGCTTTATTTTACCTATCATTTGAAAATAACACATTTTTGTGTTTCAATGGCAATATCGCAACACCGTGAAGCCGTGGTATTTTTGCTAAAGGTTATCATAACCCCAGAATCTTATACCGGCCCATGCCTATTCATAAATGCATAAACTTCCGATGACACTAGACAGAAAATAATTTTTTTGTGGTTCCTAGATCTGGTAACTTTATAAAAGTACAAAATAACAATTTTAAATGTGAGAACATTTATTCACCGTTTAATATTGACACCTGTGGTCATAGGCACCAGTTTTTTTCACAGGTGGTAGCTCGGCAAAACATCATGCAACACTTAGGTTGCTTAGTAACGGCAGACGCTACAGGAGCACCCATGCACTTTAGAAAAAAGGAGGAAAGCGACACAATCGCGATTTCCATGCAGATTTATGTGCAAAATGTGAAAAGCCCCTCACGAGATCTACCAATCAATAAACAAGATTAACCAAGCGTTTTTGGAAATTAATTGAGCATTTTCCACCGGATTCCTACCTGTGGTGTTTTAGTCTAATTTACAAGAAAAAATACAGCTTGAAAACACCATATAATTTTTCCAAATCATAAATTGTCGAGTACTACAAATAATACATTCAATAATAATAATTGTGGTTATACCACATTGTCCTACTGCTGATAAATGATCAAACATGCAAAAGCAAGCACTTACGTTTAAGTCGCGTAGTTTTATTAGAAAGCGCTTCCTCTTGAAGCTCAACTTTCGGACTTTAGCCCAGTTAAATGAATTTATCTTGGTGTGGCCCTTTACAGGAAGAAATTCAAGTACATTAGAAAAAAATCTAATGATATCTCACATCTAATATGTTTCACTAACATAAGTTAACATTACCTGAAAGACCAAAACACCAGAATGGGCCACGGCGAGGTTCAATTTAGTGCCCTCTCGATCTTTTGCGGGGTGAAGACGCACTCCATACATTTCCAGTTTTCGGGCAATCTCCAAGAGTTCATAGTCTGATATGGCTGGCGTCTGTCCGATGTGAAAAAGCCACAAAGGTTGGTTAGATTTTAAAAGTGTTTTTAGGCATTATTTGATGCTGAGGCTATGGAGTGGTTAATACGAATAATGATCATCATGTTATTAAGTTTACTTTGGCTTTAAACATAAAAAGCATTATCATTTAAACAAATGAGCAGAACTGAAGAGCGTCACCCACATGTGATTCTGATGATACTCCATGATTCGGTCCATCAGGACGTCCTGGTCAGGTATGTATTTGTTATGGAGCAGATGTTGTTTACACTGGACTTCATCAAAATCTCCAATCTCAGCTATAAACAGACACACACACATACCTTTTATATGCCAGACACCCAAATTTTCACAAAATCTTATCACCCAACTTGAAAATAATGTATCTAAATAATGTGATGCTTTACAACCCTAAATAATAAACAATGTTCTTTAAAATAGATGTTGAAATTCATGTCAATTCCCACATGAAAAATGTAATATACTTTAGTGTTTTTTAACTTGACCATAGTGAATATTAAAGTAAGCTATAGTATTTACTATATACTAGGGTTTGTTAATACTACAGAATAGTTTTCTAAAAAAATGCCGGATTGTTGTTACCAATGATTGGGTAAATAAATATTGGACAAAATACAGTGTTGGGTTAAAGGTGGAGTGTGTGATTTTTAGAAGGATCTCTTGACAGAAATGCAAAATAATATACAAAACTATATTATCGGGAGTGTATAAAGACCTTTCATAATGAACAATGTTATGTGTTTATTATCTTAGAATGAGATGTTTTTTTCTACAAACACAGAGGGTCCCCTTACATGGAAGTCGCCATTTTGGGCCGCCATGTTTCTACAGAAGCCCTTAACGGACAAACTTTTTTTACCAAGTTGTCTCCGACGATGACATGTTTTTCCAGTGGCGGCTACTGTAGCTTCTCTGTGTTTTTTTAAAAGCAAGGGGTGTGCAGTGGGCTGATCCGTTGGTTGCAATTCACAACCTCATCACTAGATGCCGCTAAAATTTACACATTGCACCTTTAAAATGACCCTATGTTGAGTTGTTTCAACCAGTGGTTAGGTAAAATCCCAGCGTTGGGTCATTTTTAAGCCATCAATGTTTTGTCAAATATTTATTCTACCCAGCATTTTCGTGTGTAGGATACAGTATACTACAATTTACTATAGTAAACACTAAAGCGTACTACAGTATTTTTGTAGTGGTATATTTTTTGATCAGTCAGTCAACTGTTAACGTCCCTTTGGTTTGTACCTGTGGTCAGTATATCAAGTCTATTACTTATGCTACACTAGTCTTCAGCTCTGACTGGTTTCCATGGCAACTAAACAGCCAATGATTTAGCGTTGTGGAAGCAAAGCTTGTTTGACATGATCTGAACATGGTTTTGCATGAGCGATGACACCGCACATAATCGCATCCGTCCACTCTGTCTGTGCCATGGTGTGCATTTAAATTTTGCATTAGCGTGACAATGAAAACTAGGGCAAGATTTACATACTAAACATTTCATGCTTTCACAATGGAGATCTTAAAGAATGAAACCAAACAAAGAGATTTATATAGTGGGATTCCTGAAATAAGTGGCATTATTTTAAGTTTGACAGAAAGATTTCTTACATTGCACTATATGTGAGACCAGCTGAGCGGCGCTGCTTTCATTGCACGTCAAGCGTCCACACGCCAGGTCATGTTTGATCTGCAGGGCAAAAAGATACCTGTGGACAGACAACAGGGGTATAATTAGTACAATTAATGAGAACTAAATGAAATTTACAGACACCACCAATGTCAATGTAAAGGGTACAGTAAAGAGTTTTATAAAAAAGTACAGAACCTTACGGCACAGAAAGACTCCAACAAAACACAAGTAAAAACATACGGTGAAAAAAATCTAAATATTGAGAAAATCGCCTTTAAAATTGTCCAAATGAAGTAAATAATTACTTCAAATTAATGTAATCTTAACTATAGATCGGCTGCCAAACCTCTCTTCACTTTAGGAAACCAAAACATTTGTTATTTTCGATTAGGTATTTGTTACAAAGTTCAGTTTAGCCACAAGTCCGACCATTAAACAAACAGCGCGTCCAATGAAAACGTCTATAAATACTGATGAATAAAATTAACTAGAATAAAATATTATTAAAACGTTAATTTATAATTGGCAGTTTCACCTTATTTGAGGTTATCTGAGTATAATTTTAATCTGACAATAATAATAACTCCTTGAATAACAATAGGGTCCTCGCACATAGGGCTCTAAATATAAAGTTTTAGTTTCCTTTGCATTTGCAATGTTTAACTCAGTTGTAATAACACTAACCCTGCAAAATTCCCCAAGGAGTTTTCTGTTTAATTAAAGTTAGCAGCGTACATGGCAGTGTTTGATTTCAAAGTGGTCATAAAAACTCTTTCAAAAGGTTATAGTGTCCCTTAAGCATCTTTGTAGACACACACCCTTGTTTTCATCTCCATTAAATATAATTTTACTGGTTTATGAAAGCCGCTGGTATCTATTAAAGCATGTTTAAACAGAGCAAAACAAACTCAGGTGAGGCTTTGACTGACAAGCTGATTACATCTGCAAGAAATCTATTCAAATAAATGAGGAAAAAACATGTTTGCTTTTAATTGTCAGATGGTTTATTACTAATCTAATCTCAGTGCATTCTGGTATTGCCTTTTCACTGTTAATGACACACATCCTGCATTTAAAATCTCCTATTTCCATGCAATACATCCTGCTAAAATCAGGAGTAGTATGTCTTAAACCTCAGTATGTAAAAAGCAGTGTGCGAGTGCTGCCCAAAAATAGTCCCCATTGGTAACTTTCAATAGCAGGGGACTATTTTTGGGCAGTGCATAATATCTTTTTGTGCCTCCTCCATTAATAGTACAGTAGCAAAGTCCTTGATTATTAAGCCAAGATTAAAGTATAGTTCATAGCCATATCAGCCTAAAAAAATTGCGACTTTTAATTTTGTGTTGGTCTTAGTACACAATGACTACAGAAGAGTCAAGTTTTAAATAGTAAAAATATCAAAACTCTTTGGATATTTTTGAGCGCGATGCTAATGGTCTAATCAGATTCAATGGATTGTGCTAAGCTATGCTAAAAGTTGTACCGCCAGACCCGGAGATCGGCTGAATGGAATCCAAAAAGGTAAGAATCAAATGTTTAACTGGAAAATGAGCCTATAAAAAAAGTGGAGTGTCCCTTTAACATTGTATGCATTGTATAGTACACATTATACACACTAACAGTGTAGGTAATTTGAACTAAGGTTATCTACTTGTTGTTTTTTAGCTTGTTATCGGAAATAAACTACTCTAACCGTGGGTTCACAACAGAAGCGTTTGAGGCGTCAAATTCGTATCTACCGCACGTAGTTGGACTCTTGAACATTGTGAGCGTACTCGCTTCATTCGCGCATGAAATTCTAGTCATCGAGACATTCACGCGGAAATTCACGTCATGGGAGGGGCTTCTGCAACTCCGCTCGCTTCCTGTAATCACGTCACTAGAGCAAGCTCCTGATTGGTTAACACGGCGTGTTTTTCCACCAAAGTTCAAATTTTTCAACTCGCATGTTTCCTGCTGCAATGCGCAAATGAGGCGGAATCGCGTCTACCGCGCCACGCTAAACGCCTCATTCGCGCTGCAAGACCTCCAGACGCACGTCAACGCGTCTTTACATTGACTTAACATTGAAATCACTCGCACTTAACGCCTCTACCGCGGCTGTTGTGAACGCAGCATAAAATGACTTTGTTGTTATTGAGTCTTAGCGGAGTTTACCAGACATTACATTTGTTCCGCGAAAGCCGCCTGTTTATGTTGTTACTGCTGAAACCATCTATTGGTCAACATTTACATACAGTACATACTGTCACATAAAGTATGTACACTGTAAAAAGTAAAAGATCAACTTCATAAACTACTTCAATTTATAACGCAGAAAATATTAAAACAAAACAAAAAACTTAAATTCGTAGGCTTTACCAATTGAAGCAATTTTTTAAGTTGATACAATTTTTTTATAGTGCATTTCAGAAACAGATACATTTAGAGTTATTTTCATAAAATCAGCTTAAATGTTCAGTCCATACTTCAGAAACTAACAGCAGAAGTGAACTGAGACGAGAGGCATGTAGCTTGGCAAAGTTTATCTGGACTCAAGCGACACATGTTTATTCAACTAAAACAAACACTGTTTACTTTATGTCCTTTACTTTTCCTTTACAAGGACAAAAGTTTTTTATTAAATGCAATAAACATTTTATTTTCTCTAGTGTTTTTATAGTTAAAACCACCCTGCCCAAATCTATAAAACATCTAAAGTAAAACCTCTCTGAACAGTCGAATTGTTCTTAACCATGGAGGTTTGTCAACCGTATTGAAATAATCCATCACACAGAGTTGAACAGCTTAGTTCACTTTTGGATAAAACATTTTGGGAAATATAATATACAGCGGTGTCAAGAAACAGAAACTCTTTGCCCGCTGCCAAGCAGCAACTAAAAGTCAAGCCAGGACACAGAGAAGCTTTGGTGAAGAGAATTTACAGACCCTTCAGGAAACCTGGGACACCCAAACAAAAGAAAGTGTTTATCTTCTGCTGTTAAGAGTACAAACTGTTCCCTGACATAAAAAGACAGCTTATCACTATTGTCTTTCTGTCAGACGCGACTGCATGAATGTGCCAAAAATAGTCATGTGTCAACAAACAGTTTGACCATAAAAAACATTACAGGCTGTACTGAGAGGCCGAATGTTGTTACATGATGTACAGACACCAAATTTACCTTAATATAGACATTCAATTCAAAAGTTTTTCATCCTATCTTCATTTGTTATATTTTATCACCTCTCAAATATAAGTAGGATTCTTTAAAAATACAAAATTTTGAGCAAAAAGCTAAAATAATGGCATTTCTGTAAAGGACTTTAGTTCAGAGATCAGATTGAGAACGATCAAAACATACACTGAGTTTTTACTGTTTCTGAATCAGTGGATGCTTCAGTGTTTTATAAGTTGGGTAAGAGCACCACCTAGTGGATAATAGCAGAAATACAGATTGCCATAAAAACTTGTCAGAGGAGCGTCATTGGCAGGGCATCATTTTTTCTTAATTGAGGAGATAACTCGTCAATGGCGGGGAAAGAGTACATACGTACGTACCGTAGTTTTCGGACTATAAGCCGCATTTTTTTTTTCATAACTTGGCTGGTGCTGCGTCTTATATTCAGGTGCGCCTTGTAAGTCAGTATGAATTAATTTTGACATTTATGAGGCAAGAGACATCATTACCGTCTACAGCCGCGTGAGTCCGCTATATGCTGCTCCTGTACTTATGTAATACAATGGATTCAGTGATGCGGAATGCTAGTTGATGCTAGTTGGCTTGTTTGGTTAATTTAGACTATTCAACCTTCCAGGTAAGTTCTTTATGCTATGGTTTATCTTTTTAATAACTGATAATATTACTTTAACGTACAGGCATCTATTCAGCCTGCTGTTCTGTCTGCTATTGTTTAGTTGAATAACTCGCCTTTCCAGATTAAATGTCTGTTCTTCGGCTTGGATTTTGTGAAATAATTTTCTAAATAAATGTGACGTATATGACTTATATATGTTATTTCTTCTTAATGACGCATTTTTGAATGATGCGGCTTATACTCCGGTGCGGCTTGTAGTGCGGAAAATATGGTACGTAAAGTGTACGTGACCTAATGCACAGCCTTGCAAAGTACGGTACACTTAATTTGACTCGTTCAACGCATTTATATTTACAGCTGAATAGAAACTATACAGAAATCATACAAAATAAAGCTGCAAGGTTTTAAACAAATAACCGAAATCTGACCTGGTGAGTTCTTCTAACAGCTGTGTGTGATCTGGAGGGAAAAACTTCACCACAAATCGCAGGATGGTGTTTTTGGGCCCTGCATAAAGAGAGACATTATCACTGTTGACGTCCAGTCAGATGAGTTATACAGATTTAGAGTATATCAATGACATTTGGATACATACGTCTGATTTGCTTTAGAATTGGCTTGAGCAGGTCTAACCAAACCTGAATAAAGCAAAGCAAACAACAAATACACTTAAATTCAGCAGACAAGGGTTTATTCATAAGAAGTGTTAATATATATTACACATATTAATTGAAATAGTACAAAAAATAAATATTGAAACATTACCCTACTGACAAAACCAGCAAAAGCTGGTTGGCTGGTTTTAGCTTGTCTCCCAGCCTGATTTTAGCTTATTAAGATACGTGATGATACATTTTAGCTGGTCAAAGTGACAGCCTAAACCAGCTTGGCTAAGCTCTTTGGCTGGTCTTTGCTGCTTTAAGATGAAAGTAGCTGGTTTAGGCTGGTCCTCCCAGCCTAGGAAAGCTGGTTAAGCTGGTCTTCAAGCATGGTCAAGCTAGTGGGTCAGCTGGTTTTATTTGGTGGGTCAACTTGTCTTCCAGCCTGACCAGCTAAGACCAGCTAAAAAAGTGGCCAGCTTAACCAGGTAAAACCAAGCTGGGAGACCAGCTAAAATAGGACAACCAGCTTATGATGGTTTTTGCAGGTCTTTTCAGTAGGGTAGGATAATTTTACTAGCACACACCCTTGTAAAAATACTGTGGTAAAACCATAGTACAGTTATAATGATACAATAAATGGTAATACCATAGTACTTTGATTACATGATAATAGATCATTACTATATGGTTTTTAAGGTGGTTTAAACAATACAATAACATTAGGTTATAAATGTCTATAAAAACATAGCAACATGGTATTAAATGGTATGTTGGTAGTTCAAGTAACTTTCTTGTTGTTACAAACTAAACACAATGTTTTGTGTAGACAAAATATCAATGGCTAACATTTACAAATCAACATTAGTCAGCTTACTAGATGGCATATTATATCACACAAAGGATATTGTACAGCTATGTGGATTATTCAGCTGACAAAACATTGAATGTCAACCTTTCTCTGCAAAAAATTTCCAGTGGAAAAAGTGAAATATATGGGTTGTGAAAATGAGAATTCAGACCTTAAATAACACAGCTCACTGAACACTGTCGCCCCACCTCATTTTCATCACGTCCAATTAAATATACCACAGACATTACAATATAAAACACAAGCACTGCTCACCGTCATCTTACGGTGGTCCTGGAACTCCAAGCCGAAGTAATCGCCCTCGATGAGGTTCAGATGACTGCACACCAAATCAAACAGAGCCTTCCCTGAAGCTCGGTTCTGTTGAAACAAAATAAATCTGCTCAGGAAACTGACTAAACATTAAAATAAACCTTTTAAAAACTACATTGCATTGTTTCTGCTGATATGCAAACCAGGCAAAAGTCATGAGTCATGCATCAACTTTCTTGCTTTCCATTTATACCACAGTAGAGATCAAAAACTTTGTGTTATTATGGTAAACAAACATCAAAGGCAACAACAGCGAGTTTGTCACTAAAAACAGTTTAAACACAACACAAGACACAGGTGAACTATGACCTCACTGTTTAAACAACACAAACACATGTGCAGCACAGCTGAAGTCACAGACGTGAGGTATGAAAACACAGCAGTGGGTCACCCAAAACACAGACGGCTCTTTGAGAGTTACAGCGTACTGCGAGTATCTCAAGTGTCACCAGGAGTCAAAATAATAATGCAGGCGACCATACAGGAATCTTAATATATCGCAATATACCAAGCCAAGATGCAGTGAAATATCGCAATGGTTTGCGATAACTAAACGATTTTAATTCTTCAAAAATATTTGTAAAATACAGCAGATGGCAGGGAAACTGGCAAAACAAAACTTAAAATGTATGTTGCCTAAAAAATTTAGCATTTAAATATATTTAATTATATAAACTTGAAGCATTATTGCATTATATATATATATATATATATATATATATATATATATATATATATATATAGCAAAACATATCTTCCCTTGAATATCATGAATTCCCACTTAAAGGGACAATAAGTAAGATTTACCCCATCTATTGGTGAAATTGTATTTTGCATTCAAAGGAACAGTGCTCTCTAGCGCCTCGCTTTTTGTATGAGACAGTGTAGTGACAAAATGCGCCCTATAGAGCAGTCTGTCCGTTTAGGGCTACTGTAGAAACATGACAGTGACTTCCACGTAAGGGGATCAATGATGTATGTTGATAAAAAGGTCTCATTCTGAGGTAATAAAAACAATACAGTTCATTATATAATGTCTTTATACACCACTGTAGATTATATTGCATTTCTGTCAAGAGATCTTTCTTAAAGTTACACAATGCACTTCAATAGGATAAGCAAATTATTTCAAATCGTAGGAAATTGCGGATGTCTAATTCTTTCACTCTGAGCTAAATACAGGAAAAGGTTAACCTAAAACCCACTGTTAGTCTCTCAGCAGCTAATCTTGACTTCATCGCCTCGCGTGGCTGCCAATGAAAACGTCCAACATCTGCCAACACGGGTCCAGTAAAACGCCGTTAAATATGGCACATGGAGGCCAGCCTGAGGTTAAAGTAAGCAGTACTGCAGAGGATTTTGGGAAGCAGGCATTCATATGATATATGGAGAACTTCCATTACGGTACGTCACCCCCTAAAAGATAAATGACCCGATATATCAGCGTCCCTCGGCACTTCAAGCATGTGCATATTTACAGTAACGACAGTCTGGCCACTCCCAATGAATGATAGTCTCTCAGGAAAACATGAAAGCATGTTTCCAAACGATATTTACTACATGTTATTTTGTACTTTGTATCCATAATAACTGTGCAAATTAGACATCCGCATGTATAACTGCACAGTAATGTCTATGAAATGATTGTGTTAAAGGTCAAGGGTTCGATTCCAAGGAAACACACATACTGACATTTTGATAAAAAAAGGCTTGAATGCACTATTGGATAAAAGCATCTGCCAAATGCAACAATATCCAAAAATGTTTGAAAGGCCCACCAGGGATGCTTTTCTAGAACCTCTCGAGAACATCTCTTCAACAGTTTTCCCCGGCGGCAGTCTCCAGACCTGCTGGGTACCAGCTGTTTCCATGTGGTACAAGCAGAAGAGGCAGAGAGAGCTGCCAAATCGCGCACCCTCCATCTGCTGCCAACACCAACCGCTGGCACAGGCGACAGATCCATGTGCTCAACGTTTGCCTGTGCGATACGACTGCAGGCTGCACAATGACGCGAGTCTTTACAGCTGGAGGCCGATGTGATGTGGGAAGAGAGTTGACTGCATGGGGTCAATAGAAATCTGACCCCTAGAGTAAACAGCTGAGCTCAGGAAAGCCAGGAAATCTCTCCCCAGCATGACATATTTGCCTTGAAATACAAGCTGAGATAACGGTGGTTAGACGGTTAGATCTCGGGCGGATTAAGACCAGCGAGAAACTGTCCAATGACTGACTGCTTAGCAATGTTAAAATCAACAGAAAAGACCCGATTTACTTTCCAGTTAAACATATTTGTTCTTATTGTAATTACAGAAAGAAAAAAAACAATAGCCAATGTTAAAAACCAATAGCTAAAAAAGTATTTAGGGATTATTTTAGCATCTAACATCCCAAAGCAGTCTCATGGCAATTTGTACGTATTTTAACAAGGTGGCTAATTCGTATTTATTTGTTAGACCACATTCATACATTTTTGAACACTGCCCCAGTGACATTGGGGTTAGGGGAGGGGTTTCGTCATTGTTGTTTTTATGACAATCATAAATTTTTGCACAATTAACTTTGTACGAATTCATACAAATTAGCAAAATCGTAAAATATTTTCCCGTGTAATCAAGCTAAACCAAAATACACAAAAAAGGCGCTGTTAAAAACAAATGGCCATAAAAAGTATTTTGGGATTATTTTAGCATCCAACATTCCAGTCTCAGGCCATTCGTACGCATTTTACAAGGGGGCTAATTCGTATTGATTCGTTAGACCACAACCACATTCATACATTTTTGAACACTGCCCCAGTGACATTGGGGTTAAGGGTGGGGTTTCGTCATTGTTGTTTTTATGACAATCATACATTTTTGCACAATTAACTTTGTACGAATTCATACAAATTAGCAAAATCGTAAAATATGTGCAAATTCCCGTGTAATCAAACTAAACCAAAATACAAAAAAAAAACAATAGGGGCTGTTAAAAACAAATGGCCATAAAAAGTATTTTTGGATTATTTTAGCACCCAACATTCCATTCGTACGCATTCTACAAGGTGGCTAATTCGTATTGATTCGTTAGACCACATTTGTACATTTTGTACGATTTGCCCCAGTGACGTTTGGTTTGGGGTGGGGTTTCGTCATTGTTTTTTATAATAATCGTACAAATTAGCCAACTTGTAAAATATGTACGGATTCTGGTGAACTGAGGCTAAACATTCAGGTCTGGCTTCATTTTGGAGTGGCCATTTTACAAAAAAATCCCAAAAGCAAGTTTCATCCTATATTTTTCCTCATGAACATTCTGTTTTATTCCGAAATGTATAAAATTCCGGATTCTCTTTCATGTTGACAATAAAACACAAATGCATTGGTGCGAACTAAAGAGCCACAATTCTTCATTAACTCTTTCCTCTCCAGCATGTTTTTAATTTTCACAAAAGTTTAATCTCTAACAAAAAATTCTTCCTATAAACATACAATATACCCAATGAGAGAACAAAACCTCTAATTTCAAACCAAAAATACAATTTCATTCTCTCTTTATTTGTTCTCTTTGTATCTCGAAAATTAAGCATAGTTTTACTACAGTTAAAACAAAGAAAACATGGTTACTGTAGTAAAATCATGCTTACCACAAAATTACCATGGTTTTGACAACAATGGTTTTCAAAAACCATAGTTACACCATGCTTACTGTAGTAAAACCATGGTTTTGATAATAGTAATCAATACACCGAATAAAAAACATGGTTACTACACTTTTACCACAAAAAAACATGGCTAATTTTCATAAGGGGTCACATCTTAAATATGGGTAGGTTTCTTCAAAAATACCAATTATAAAACGGTTAGTTCCAATCCTTGATTCTGATTGGTCAATAGGTGTGCTTTATTCACAATAAAACACTGCTATGACCGCTTCACCCAACGGTTCTATTTAATATCACTGCGCCCTTAGCAACACCCTTAGCAACACATAAAGTCTGAGAACAGTTTGTTGTTTTTATTTGAGCTTTCATGTTGTTGTTCGCAGTCAGGGACTATTTTTTCTAGCGGAATGAATGCTTTTAGGATTTAACTCCGCTTCGCGTCGTGCCTAACAACGCCCTTCAGCCGTTACTTATTCACGATACAGCACAGCCTCTCGTACCTTATTGCTTACATATTGAGCAAAAAGCTGAGATTATTGCATTTCTGTTAAGGACTTTTTTTAGAGATCAGATTCAGAGCGATGATCAAAACATACACAGAGCTTTTACTGTTTTTGGAACCATAAATGCTTCAGTGTTTTATAAGTAGGGTAAGAGAGCCTCCTAGTGGATAATAGCAGAAATTTAGATTGCTGTAAAAACTCATCATTGGCAGAGAAGCGTTTTCTTTTAATTGACGTGAGAACTTATCAATGGTGGAGAAAGAGTTAATGTAAAAACAACTAAACACAATAAAAAAACTACCCTTTGTTAAATGTATATCCAGACTGGCAGCGATAAAAATCATTTGCTTGTTGCTAGCTGATTAAGCTGATTAAGACTTCTCTAAAATTATGTTTACATAAAGTTACTATCAGAATATAAAATTATGCCGTTACTAAGGTGTTATCAGGGTATTTTAGTGCATCACACAGGTAACCAAACATTTTACGTTACCCATTGGCTTCCATAGTAGGAAAAACAAAAACCTGGGTACCATCAACTGTGTGATCAATTTTGGGTGAACTATCCCTTTAAGTTTTCTGTATGAATCAAGCAGACTGCAGCACAAACAGTGCAAGATGAATTACACATTTAGTTTTGCATTGCGGCTTTGTCTAAAAAAACTACAATAGCAACAGAGATGCCTGACTTAGCAACACCAACAGAAGAAAAACAGTCTCATGACTGACTCCAAGTCAGCTGTAAACTGGACACTGCTGACCACATCATCACAAGAGCAGGTCAAAGATACCATGAGAAACGAGAAAAAAATAACGCTGGCGTCTCAAGTAAATTTATTATCGTTAAAGCCCGAGAGCCGCGACTCCATTGGGTCCCAGCGGTGGATGCAGCACAGTAGCCGCGTCCCTCCCTTCTTGAGGCCTCGTGTGTGCTGCTTACGATATATTAGATCCAGATGTTCTGATCCAGAAGACAAATGTTGCATTCAAAAGTTTAATTCATGATCCTGTAACATAGTTGAATGCATCAGTGATGTAATTAAACTTTAAATGTTAGCAGACTAACTAAGAGATGAACGAATCTCGACCACTAAGCTGCGCAACTACAATGTCCACAGGAAATTAAAGCAGCTGCATGTTATTGGCGACCTTCATCTAAAACAGATCTCACACTATCAAACAATGTGTCAAGACTCCAAATGAATGTAAAACACAATCCAGCCATTAATCCTGAGCGCACAGAATTCCAGCCAGCGGGAGACATACAGACGCGCTCTCATTGATATTCTGATCAGCTCAAACAGAAAAGATGCGACTGAAGCGACAGCCGTTTTGAAAAGATCTTCTATGTATCTTTTGTGTATATATTGTGTGTTATTTGTGAATTGTGTGAACTTATATTCTGGGCACCCGTGTGCTGTTAATGATGTAAAAATGAAAAACATTAAGAAACATCACACAAGCCTGGAAAATCACTTTATCATAGATATAAGGTCTGATAATACTCGGTATGGGATTTTGTCAAAACTTTTTATTTAAAGCAAACAGAACTCTGAAGGGTCATCAAAGACCCGAAAATATCACAAGAAAACAAAAGGGTAAAGCAAATTTACAGCAAAAGCATGTTAGTGTCATTTCATTTGATAGCTCTTCTGGCACATGCAGTTTATATAGACTTAAAATAACTGTTGACTAAACTCTGTTGGCTGCATATTAAGAGAAAGATTAAATACTTCATGCTCCAAACATTTAGCAGTGTATTTCATTTTAAACACATACTGAATTTATTGGTCTGTCTGTCTGTCTGTCTGTCTGCTAAACAAAGACATCTGAGATATATATAAGATAATTTTGTATGGTCTGTCTATCTCTGCCCGTCTGTCTGTCTGTGTTTTTATCTGTCTGTCTGTCTGTCTGTCTGTCTACCTACCCATTTATCCATCAGGGTGTATGTCTTGTCTATTTATTTGTCTATTTGTCTGTCTCCCCGTCTATTTGTCTGTCTCCCCGTCTGTCTGCTGTCTGTCTCCCCGTATGTCTGCTGTCTGTCTCCCCGTCTGTCTGCTGTCTGTCTGTCTCTTTGTCCGTCTGTCTCTTTGTCCGTCTGTCTCTTTGTCCGTCTGTCTCTTTGTCCGTCTGTCTCTTTGTCCGTCTGTCTCTTTGTCCGTCTGTCTCTTTGTCCGTCTGTCTCTTTGTCCGTCTATCTGTCTGTCCCTTTGTCCGTCTGTCCCTTTGTCCGTCTGTCCCTTTGTCCGTCTGTCCCTTTGTCCGTCTGTCCCTTTGTCCGTCTGTCCCTTTGTCCGTCTGTCCCTTTGTCCGTCTGTCCCTTTGTCCGTCTGTCTGTCTGTCTGTCTGTCTGTCTGTCCGTCCATCCGTCTGTCCGTCCATCCGTCTGTCTGTCTGTCTGTTTCTTTATCCATCTGTCTGTCCGTCTGTTTCTTTATCCATCTGTCTGTCCGTCTGTCTCTTTATCCGTCTGCCTGTCTGTCTCTTTATTCGTCTGTCTGTTGGTCGGTCTGTTTATCTGTCTGTCTGTCAGTCTCTTTATCTGTCTGTCTGCCTGTCAGTCTATTTATCCGCCTGTCTGTCTGTCAGTATCTTTATCCGCCTGTCAGTATGTCAGTCTCTTTATCCGCCTGTCAGTCTGTCAGTCTCTTTATCCGCCTGTCAGTCTGTCAGTCTCTTTATCCGCCTGTCTGTCTGTCGGTCTCTTTATCCGCCTGTCTGTCTGTCGGTCTCTTTATCCGCCTGTCTGTCTGTCAGTCTCTTTATCCGCCTGTCTGTCTGTCAGTCTCTTTATCCCCCTGTCTGTCTGTCAGTCTCTTTATCCGCCTGTCTGTCTGTCAGTCTCTTTATCCGTCTGTCTTTCTGTCAGTCTCTTTATCCGTCTGTCTTTCTGTCAGTCTCTTTATCCGTCTGTCTTTCTGTCAGTCTCTTTATCCGTCTGTCTTTCTGTCTATCTATTTATCTGTCTGCCTGCCTGTCTATTTAATTGTGTGTTTGCCCGTCTGTCTGTCTCTATATCCGTCTGTCTGTCCGTCAGTCTCTTTATCCATTTGGCTGTCCGTCGGTCTCTTTATCCGTCTGTCTGTCTGTCTGTCTGTCTCTTTTTTTCGGTCTGTCTGTCTGTCTATTTATCTGTCTCTCTGCCTGTCTGTCTATTTATTTCTCTGTCTACCTGTCTATCTATTTATCTGTCCATCTGGGTCTCTACTATTTATCTGTCTGTCTATCTTTCTGTATCTCTGTCAATTTATCTGTCTGTTGGTCTATTTTTCCAATGGTCTGTCTTCCTGTCTATTTATCAGTTTGTCTGTATCTCAGGTGTCCATCATTCTGTCTGTCCATCTTTTTCTTGCAACCCACCCAGAAAGTACCTTATAATTCCCTAGCAACCAACCAGAACACACAAGCTAATGCCAATCATACAGCATGCCTTAACAACCACCTAGCAACTGCCCGCATCCCTTTAAACTCTCAAAATATGACAACTATGCTGCAGGAAAAGTAATACTCTTTTCACACTGTACAGACAACGATACATCATCTCTTGCTATGAGCTTCTCATTCATCAGCTGCTGGTGACTCACAATGAACTGCATTCATTAGCTTTCAGAGATCACCCAAATATCTGCCACCTCTTCAACTGGGCCATCAGACAAACACAGGCCTGTGGTGTCTGGATAAACGCTGCTTCTCTGAAGGCCTTTTATAAAGATCAGATTAGCAGACTCTTGGAAACAGCAGGTCTGTGCAGCAGTAGATGGCTTGGCAGCATTCAGTCGAGTCACAATGATCCATTCATTCAGACTTCTGAAAGAGTTTCTCTCCCGCTGACCTCTTTTATAGCACCATTTCTTATATCTAAAGAGATGCGCAGGACCTGACAACCGCTGGATGCATCTTGTGATAAGACTTGCTAATAATAAAAAACTGTACTGAAAGCATAAGCCTTTTTTTAAATTAAATAAATCAGAATTGAAAAAAGACAGCGGTCTTATGCTCCTTAATGTTAATGTTAACCCCTGAATGCATAATTCAGTATGTCATGGGTTTATAAGAAGAAGAAAACTATCTGAAGGCAGTAATTCATGACAAATTCCAATGAAACATGTTGGGACAGATACTTGAGACTTGATAAATAAAAAGTATTTAGCTTTAACAACCAAATGAAGTTCAACAGTATTAAACAATACTACATAAAAACTCTTTTTTTTTGCATTTCCAATGGCGTGAGATTGAGGCATGGCTTCCTGCTTGACCAATGGCAGATGAAAGAAATGTTTGGCATTCACTTTTAATGAAACAACTAGAAGCATACAAATAGAAATTAAATGGATTTTATTTCATTTTGATCCAGACAGACACGGGTTAGTATAGCCCTTTTCACAAGGAGATTACGGAAAATACAATCCCGGATGCATTTTCCGTGTCAGATTTTTGGTTCATTCACACTGCCAATGATTTTCCAGAATCTGTGCATGCATTCATACCGTAAAGCTCCCGTAAAGACATGTGACATATGTAAAGTCCTGCACTTGGTAGTTTTTATTTCAAAGCGTCTTAAGTTTGCTAATTATCCGTGATTTTTCTCTCGAGAAAAAGAACATTCACAGCACGTGTTTGTGTTCACGCAGAAGCCTCTCCGACAATTTTACAGAAATTTTCTGGGAACAAAGTGTTGTGAAAATGGGGTTCATGAAGTAAGGATGAATGATAGTAGTGAATATTTATAATACGGTTAATAATACAAAAATATGGTACGAATACACATTACATGCATATACATATCGATTTAAACCTCGGTAGCAAAAATGCATATTAGAGAGTGACTCATTTCTACCAATTTTTCTTATTGGAGTTTCTATGTATTAAAAGGTGAAATTGCATTAAATTAAATGTAAGTAAATACCACCTGTCCCTAGCTTCAAGATTCAACCTTATAATTTGTCCCACGCTGGCATTATTAAATAAAGTCGCGGGTAACGTGGATCCTCCTAATAAGATCTGACAAACTGTTCATGCACCCAACGGTCTATTCCCATGAGATATACGGGTGAGAGGCGTTTGATTAAATTTTAAACCTGGGCGTTATTAAACATCACGGTCACATCATTAAAATGCAGCGGTCGTCACCGCACCTCTGAGGTTACGCTAATCATGTATACAATAATGAGAAACACAGCAGAGCGTCGAATGAAGCCATGCTCTCAACCAAAGTGGAGTTAAAGGATTAGACATGAAAAGTCTCATGGGAAATCCCACATTATTGTCTCAACATTATCAAATAAGATGCAGCGCTATCAAAGCTAGCTGCTGTCTATCATCAGCACTCATCTTGATTCTCAGTCGAATCTGCTTTTTCATTTAGACACATGTTAGTCTTTTGATCAAGATGTACTACTGTGATATAGTTGCTGAAAAATCCATCGCCAGCATGCACATGTCCAGTGCCCAGCTTGCTTATATTGTCACAGCTGCAGAGGAACTTATCTGTGCTTTTAACCAAATCTTTGAGGCAAGTAGCAGGTCATTGCTAAGCTTGGTAATGATTTTACAATCCTGACTGTTTCCATACAATTTATAAAACAAACATGAAGGTTTAATGAGAAGAAACTTAGCAAAGGTCTGTTTTGGTGATAACAGATCAGGGTGGAGGACAACGCCCCATCCACTTTAAAATCCTGGCAAAATCTGGGAAATTTTAACCTACAGCATGACAAACCCAATCTAGTCTATATTGCATTACAGCACTTTAACTAAAGGGGTCTCTGTGGACTCTCGAGGAACTTGCTTATTATCAGCTATTAAGATGCAGATGGGACCATGATAGTGCAACTGTGTGTGAGGTGCATGCGAGATGTTTGACAATGCAAAAACAAATGCAGACAAAACTTTACATTTTACATAACATACTGTATGAGGTAAAGAAAATTAAAAAGTATTTATTGTATGGTCAAACATCCTTGGTACTTGTCCTAAATGCATTTAAAGGGTTGGAGTAAGAAAATATGAATAAATCAATGGTCAGGAATTTGTTGAATGAGTGAAACTAATGAAGATTATTTTTCACTACAAAATAGTAAAATCTATCAATTATATAAATTATGAAATTTGCATAAATAAAATGAAGCCTATTAAGAGTTTTATGTGGTGACATCATCAAAATGAACCGTATTGTTTTTATTACCTTATAATGAGTCGTTTTTATCTACATACAGTGCGGGTCTCCTTATGGAAGTCGTCGTCATGTTTCTACAGTAGCCCTAAATGGACAAACTGCTCTACAGCGCTTCTCTATGCGTTTCGAAAGGGAGGGATGAGCTGTGGTTGCAATTCACATCCTCACCACTAGATGCGGTTAAAATCTACACTTTGGACCTTTAAAGGCACAATATGTAAGAATTCTGTATTAACTCTTTCCCTGCCAATGACAAGTTTTTACGGCAATCCATTTTTCTGTTATTATCCACTAGGTGGCGGTCTTACCCAACTAAAACAATAAAGTATCCATGGATTCAGAAATCGTAAAAACTCTGTCAATGTTTTGATCATCGTTCTGAATCTCATCTCTAACAAAAGTCCCTTACTAAAATGCAATTATCTCAGCTTTTTGCTCAAAATGTGGAATTTTTGAAAAAGCCAACCCAAATTTGAGAGGTTATAAAAAGAGAGCAAATAAAGATAGGAATGGACTTTTTTTGCAAGCAGAGGGTCTGTTCTTTTATTTGATATATTTTATTTTTATATATTTAAAGAAGAACATTTTCTGGAAGACATTAAACTTTTGTCAAAATCATAAAAAAGGTTGGCATTGGCTGGCAACTTTTTTTAAACACGCTGATGGGGAAAGAGTTAAAATATCCAAAAAATCTCTAGCACAGTGTTATATATTTTGTTCACATGTATTAAGGCCGGGGTATACTTTTTTCCGTGTCCGCGGCTCCGCGCAGCTTTTCGAGTATACTCCCCACGGCTACACGCGGATGGCCGCGTTCGACACATACGCAATACAAATGATTTCTTATTCAAATTATTACTCTACCAGGCCGTCAGGGCAGCACTGATTTGGTGACATTTACAGTACATTAAAACATTAGGATAGGTGAATAAAAGTAACCGATCCACCATCGCAAACACAGTTTAGCAAACAACAAAGAACAGGAATCAAAGATTATGGTAACAAACATGCTCCAGAGCTTTCTGTTCTTGGAAGAAGTAAAAGTTAAAGAAGAAAAATGATAGTGTGTGTGCAAATGCTGTCTATTTCCTTTGTATAATTGTTAATAGTGGAGTGTCCTGTCTAAATATTTTCACACGCATGCGCTGTTGTACGCGGACTGTACGCGTACTGTCCGCGCGGTCTCAAATTTTGGGCTGCACGCGGACGGTACGTGCGGCCGGCCGCGGACACTCCTGACGACGAAAATGACGTCATGCGGACGACGCCCATACGCGGACGTCCCTAGTATACTTTCGGCTTTATCCAAAATGTTTTAAACAATGTTTGAATTTAGAGAATTTGCCGTTTTAACCAGCGCTCCACCCCAACACATCACACTGTCATTGCTTCTATCAATCCACACTGTAATTATAATGCAACCAAATTTTTTTATTCTGTCAGATCAAAATATATAGCGACAGTGAAGATAAACACTACAACTTGCATCATTACAAAAAAAAAAAAAAACTTGCATCATTACACACTCTTTAACAGCGCCATCAAGCTGCGGCTATTGTTTAGTGACCCTTAAGTGGGGAAAATTACATGTTGTTCCTATACTCAATACTGTACATGTTTACATTTCGTTTTCTTCATGCAAAATACAAATTACGCTTTTTTATTCTATTTGATGTAAAATATATCCTGGATATCTTTCATCAGGTATTGAGAGACAACACATGCAGGGAACCAAAATAAAACCTCTGGCTTATTCTTGACTTGTCTGAAGGTTTCTCAACCCTGTATCTTCAAGAGCAACAAAGTCCAATGATCTCACAGTACTCAATGTAGTCGAGGTCATCACGACCCTTTGGGATTAAAGCTCCAACATAGGTGATCTTACACTTCCTACAATACCAGTTTAGAAATCACACAAAGCATGTAACACGATCTCGAATCTGACCTATAACTTAATCTTCTTAGTTGAGGGCGTGTGTCACGAGACTCCACTGTTCCCTGTGCTCTCCATCTGCTGAAACATCCAGCAAAGCTTTGTTGAATCCATCTGAGGTACATTACACATGAGAGATTCAAACAATGCTATTGAACGATCATAAATAATTACACCATATCAACTGTTCATGAAACGTGATCGCTGACTTTATTTTTTATGTGGTAAATTGGTGAATCGTCACTGAATGAGCATAACCTTACAAAAATCAAATACCATTTAAACGTTATATATATATAGAGAGAGAGAGAGTTTATAGGTGAATGCACAGTAAATTGCTTAAAAAATTCAAAAATGTAAAAAAATAAAATAAAAATTCTCTGGCTGTGGTTGAATTGACAGAGAAATGTGAAAGCGAACCAAGACGTCCAAAGCATACTTGTGACTTATTCAAATAAAACACAGCTTTTATCTTGAAAATATTTCTTTTATTTGCTCATGAATCTGTAGCTGTGAGAGAGGAAGCTTCTCACGTTGCTTCAGTCGTGTCGTAAGCCAAGAACACGTCCAAATCTGAAGCTCTGAATCTCTGCCAGACTACACAGAAGAAACTGGCTCATCTCCCGAATTTGGCTCAGTTATTTCGAGACTGAATTACTTGTGGCTATTTGAGTACGTCAAATGAGGCCTTCCGAAAATTTAAATTGGGAACCATAATGGAAGATCTGACAGAAAGATACATGATCTGTGTGAAGCATGAAGCTGGTGAATAAATGAGGAACTCCATGCACTGAAGACTCAAACAACTACAGGAAATACAGAAACATAAAAACCTACACGATGAGTTCTTGTGGCTCAACTGGTAACGCATTGAATAAGTGGCACGAAGGTCATGGGTTCGAATCTCACAGAACACACATACTGAGAAAAAAAATAATAACCGTATACCTTGTATGCATTATGGGAAGTTTTTCACAAGGCATTTGTAACCACTCTCAAAAACTGGAGAGCTCATAGAAGAAGTTTATACACTAAATAATCACTTAAACACTTTAAATACAAGTTGTAATCAAGTTGTAAGGAGTTTCCCTTTCAGATGCAAAATTTATAGGAGGCGTTTATTTAAATGATTTATGCAACATGACTTACTAATGTTTGCACGTGTTATATTACTATTTATGCCATTATTTAACGCAGAAAAAAAACATGTCTTAAAGGTGCAAAAGAGGATGTTTTTCGCCGACTGAGAATCCAAAAACGGTTAAATGAGCGCATGCGTAAGAACAGCCTCCCGCCTTCACAGCTCATTTCTAGGGAACGCCTTCCAAAACTCGTGCACGACACAAGTGTTTGTTTACCACCAGCATATGCTGTGTCGCGTCAGTGGATTCATTATGTGAAGTGCTATGATAATAAACACATAAGACATAAAAACGTTAGATCAGTTGACGCTACTCCCATTTCAACTAGCATGTAGCAGAATGGTCACTGCTTTAAAACTACAGTACAAGAACAACGTCAATATACCTGAATAACAGTACAACAATAATTATTCCACAAAGAAAGAATAATCACTGTTACCTCTGATACCTCTCTGTTCCTTCATTGCTCTCCAGCGTTGAAATGTTTCTCCAATAACGACTCTGGTTACATTACGTTCTTCTGACAATTTTCTCCTATTCCCAGCGGCTTAAAAAAAGTCTTTTGCGTCCTCCTTCCGGGTTTCTTCTCTACCATGGTGCAAATTCGAGGAGGAAAGCAGGATCGACAATGAAAACAAACCAAAACTTCAGACGAAGTTTTATTCGCTATGAGCATGCGTCGCCTGTGTAAAGTTACTGGAGCGCGCACATCTCTCACAAGGATCTTAATGGCAGTGATTGACAAGCCAGAGGGCCAATCGCTGATGCGATGACAGCATGAGCAATTGGCTGATGTTTTTAAGGCCCTATCTTGTGCACAGATGACGTATATTAATATTATAATTTTCAGTGCACCTAATAAATAGTCTTTTGTCGTTTAGTAAAGACAGTTTCAAGTAATATTGCAAAAATTTATAAAACAAACATCCTCTTTTGCACCTTTAAATCATTTTGCGCTTGAAATGACTGCAATTGTAGCTGATAAGATGAGGCTTGGCAATGACAAGGCGGAGGATTTTTTGCACACATAAAAGTTTATTTGTAATGCCAGAAGAAGAAATTATTCAAAAATATTGTTTGCCAAGCCATGTTATTATTATGTTTTTTGAGTCACAGGACGAGAGGTCATACAATAGTATGCGTTTTAAAACTTCTTGCAAAAAATGTTTGTCCTTTTCAGTGTACCATGGCTTTATTAGCTGGGATTTCACACCCAGAATTTTCCGCTGCAATGTCTGTGGTGCTGAACTCAAGCACATCAGGTGTTAGTAGATCACCTGCACCTCATCAGCTCTGCCTATTTGTGACCCTGAACTAATGGCGCTTTTCCATTGCGTTTATAACTACCTCTGTCTCACATAACAGTTTCCGTTCAAACACCCGTCAGTCGACGGTGCTTTGCTGAGCCTCATTGAAGTTGCATTTAAGCATATATAATGCGGACGTGCACGTAACAAATGTGCCTCCACAAACTGCAAGTCTGGAAAAAAGGTGTTATGGTGTCCCGGATTCTCAACCTGGGGATGTTTTTCATCACTAAAAGGGTGTTTGGAAACTTATAGCAGAGCACAGATATCAACATGTTTGCTCGGGACAGCGCAAGCTAGCAGTAAGCTAAAGCTAATCTTTTACATTATAGCGATGATGCTGATGACGATTCTCTCAGACCAATCAGTAATCTATTGTGTTTTTGCGTCACATTTGGTATCAGCTCGGGTCGCTTGGAACTCCAACCGAGGTGGTATGAAGAAAAGTATCGGGTACTATAAACTGCACCCAGTGGAAAAGCTCCCAAAAGTATAGCTGACCCGACACAAACTAAACCAAAGCGTGGGGTACTATGCAATGGAAAAGCGCCATAATTTGCGCTTCTCTTAGTAGAAGAGCTCTAGTGCATTTAGTTGCATTGGTCATTGTGGAAATCATAATGTTTTATTTATATATACGTTTTATTTAATTTGTGGCTTTTTAGTAAATAACTTGCAGATATTACCACTCCCATCTGCACATTTTTCTAATTGCGCTCTTGCGTTACTTTGCCCCGTTTAGTAAATCTGGCCCCAAGAATCATGTGACATCACTTCTGACTTGCAGTCTGCACTTCATTAGGATTATTAGTTTAAACTTAACACAGCAGTTTCTAATTTAACTCTGAAAGCGCAAACTAATACTTGAGGTTAAGAGCTGAGATTGAATTCCTCTTTGCTACCATAGCAACCATTAATGAAGCCGTTACATAAGTTCTCCAAAGAACCCACAGCAAGGAACAGGAAGGACGTCTCTTCACCCGAAAAAACAAACGCCTCCATCAGAGGGTCATTCATAAAGGAAAACACCAAGATCTGGGCACAGGCTCTCAAACATGAAGCCAAATGGGATTTTTGGTTTTACTTCACAGCTTCATACAACTCACCATTTATCTTATGTAATAAAAGAGCATGGCTATGTTCAGAAATATTTAATGCATGTATATCGTACAGTATGCTTGCTATGTATACTATGTCAGGGTTTAAATATAAATATATTGCATGCTATGCATATTATACAGTACTGATTGTATAATGTACAATATGTAGTCTTCAATTTTTTATAAAACATGTCAGGGTCAATTGTGAAAAAGAAACGAAGAAATATTGAACATAAAGTATTAAAATTAGGAGATTTCCTCATTTACAAGTATTTCTAGGAACAACACTAATGGGATGACAATTTATATAATATAACAAATCAAATATAAGCCTAATCATTAATAATATGAGTCAAAAAGATGGAAAACAACCATTAAACGTTAAGTGAAACGCATTGCACTGTGGTTGCATTTATAAACTGCGTACCCATCCAGAATTTCATCCATAAAAAAGTGCACTATAGCACAAATATAGCATGTATGAAAAACAAATACGCTTTTCTATTAAACAAAAAAACCTAAAAAAAATTCCATATTTCAATAAATAAGAACAAAGCGAAGCAACTAGTGGTGGACGATGAAGGTTATTGAGGTGCAGAGGGGTGCGAGGGGTTGAACACTAAACCCACCCATCTGTGAATAGAGCATTTGTGCAGCTATCAGCTCAACTTTCACGCTAGAGTGTTTAGTTTAGGAAGTTTTTGGCTCGCCTATAACGGCCGAGAGCCTTCGCACGGCCGCCCGACACATAACAGATGGTTTGGCTGGCACCTCCATCACATTCCTCAGGTAAAAACACTTCAGCCATCATTTACAGGGGCAAAAATTCACCACAGGCACGGACGACTGTAAGCGATGCCTGGTGTTTATCAAAAGAGCTTTGTATATATACTGTAGGAGGGTTTGTGCTTATCTGAGCGTTTGTTAAGATTTGTATAAAGGGTAAAAGAGGGTTTTTCAGAGGCGAATATTTTGATTTTCTACATAGGAATTAAAAGTAAAGCATTAAAAATTTTGACTGTATGAGAGTAATTACATAAAAATATTGATAAAGTCACAAAACTATGGACATTGTTGAATTATACAATGATTAGATAATAAAAATCAATATTTTTGATTGTATGTTTGTCTATTAATGTATTATCAATACCTATAAGGGCCAATCACATTATAATAATAAATATAAAATATATAGTTTTAAAAATTGAAGATGCCAGGCACGATATCTTGGGGTCACTCGCTGAACGTTTTTTTTTTTCAAACCGATTAACAATAAACCAATGAGAGCCAATCAAATCTATTTGAATTTAAGTGCACGCTAGGGCTGCATAACGATTAATCGTTTTCAGGATAAAAGTTTTTGTTTACATCATTTATGTGCGTGTAATGTGTATAATAATTCTGTTTATATAAATAAACAAACAAACAAACAAACATGCAGGTATACGCATACAAAATATTTACATGGGTATATACATTTTTATATTTATATATAATTTATATTTTATATAAATATGAATACTTAATAAATAAATATTTTTTTTTCTTAAAATTATACATGCATGTGTGTGCATTTATTTTTGCAGAATTATTATTATACAAAAAATAAGATTTTACTGCCAAACTGCTGTCCTTTATATTACAGAGCCCCTAAGGTGACATTGGAGTAAAAAAATCTATAGTTTAGTTTCATGTGCTCACGCAAAACCTTCATGTGCAAAATTTTTCTTAAAGTTTAGTTTCACGTCCTCATGTGAAACTTTATTTACATTTTGCTCCATGTGCCTTAGGGGCTCCGTACTTTATAAGTGTAACCATTCTTTAAAATAAAAAATAAAAAATTTTGTTGAAGACGGATGGTGTTGAAGAAAACTGGCAGAAGATGAAGTGTCCTACATTTCCGATTCATTAATGACCTCAGAGAATCATTCATAATTCATGAAGAATTCAAAAGATATTAATGCAGAGACGATGTTCAAGATAGCAACCAGTTCATTCTTGTTATGTCTTATATTCCTCGTGTGCAAAAACATGATTTCTTACAACTTCAGTAGTAAAATTCACAAATGAAATAAAAGCATCAGATTAGCATAAATCACACTGTTCTTTAAATCAGCAAAAGATGCTGGTAACACCTGCTTTAAACATTCACAAGACTCTAACAGGTAGTTTACCGGTGGTAGATTAAAAGTCTAAGTAGTCTGTGAACCGGCCGTACGCTGTCTTTCATCATGGGTTTGACATCTGGCAGTGATTTGCTTTGCTCATTAGTCTACCTGACTTTAAAGGCACAAACAGGTCCACTTAAAAGGATGAAACTCCTCTGAGAATAAAAATAACCCGTGAAAGCACCCAGACACTGTCAACCAGACGTGCTGTAAATGTGAATATTAATAACCTCCCCGCTGGCTCGGGCACACACAGGTAGTCTGGCACGCTGCATAAATTTGCGATTCTTCCAATAGCAACAACTGTCGGTCACCGTCTCTCATCAGGACCAGAAAAATCTCTTCAGTTTCCATAGGAACAGCTAAAGCAGGTGTCTGTGTGGCTACTGAATGATGCTGTACTACAGTAACACCTGGCAAATTTAAACAACATTATTACTTCATTCACTGTTGATTTACAGTCAAAATTAAATTAAAAGTGATCTAATTTTGTTTGTGATATATTGTATACTACATAAATTAAATATGTTAAATATATATATAAATATATATAAATAAAAACTAAATTAGTTTTTCTGTATCTTGAAGCTGCCACCCATAACTTTCACTTAAAAAATCAGTTATTGAGCAAATATACAGACAATCAGTGTTCAAAGTTTTATTTTTGTGGGAAACGTCCGTTTTTCAATACATAAATAAAAGCACACGAAGTAACAGAGATGGCGATAGAGAGTCAAAAGTTAGAGACTGCATTTTATTGCTTGATTATGATGATTTCACTTTTTTTTACTTCAGTTAGTTGCGTTTTGCACATTAACAACATTTGCAAAGTTTCAACGCTCAAAGTTTAATGCAATGGGATATATTTTCTTTAACAGAATTACTTTTCAAAAACTACAAACGAACGGCTGGATGGACTACAGTGAGGTTCTTCCTGGGTTAGTGACCCCAAAAATTTACAAAAACCCTGCCCTCAGGAACAGCAACAAAGGGCTGAGGCCATGTTGAGTTGCTTTTTGGTTAAGCAAGGATGTAAAAAAAGGCATCACCTTTCAGTTCTTCCAGAAAAACACGATTATGCGATCGCATGATTCAATGCATAATCAGCCAAAGTCTGTATTTATCCGGGGGCCGCATTTTTTAAATACGGCGCACTTTCACCACATAAATTGCAGATTTCTGCTCGCAAAATATGCAGGGCTTACATGATTTCATAATCCCCGCCATTTTCGTAGCAAAAAGTCATATATATATATATATCTTAGCCGAAAGTTGAAAAAAGTTGCATTTACTTCACACATGCGCAGCCATGTCCCCTGTTGCCATGGGAATGTTAGGAAGTGACGTGATTATGTGACATGAACATCAATGAAAAGCTGCAAAGTTCCCGAAAGTTGCATAAAATAAAATTGCATAAATATCACGCTTATTACATTGCATTTTTTAAGAAAACGTGCTGCAAGATCAAGGATTTTTGCCCGCAACAATCACAAAAAAACTCTGCATTTTTCTGGAAGGACTGACCTTTTGGCTAAGCTAACCAGTTAGCTAAATTCATACTTATCGGACAAATGCCTGCAAACTTCCTCTTAATCTCACCAGCGAACTTCGAATGTTGGTGTTTGTGTGATCGGGAACACCAACAAGGCTTTTATGCCATAAATTTAAGTCACTGTTTCAGGCTACTATTTCAAAAATCTCACCTAAAGTTGCCAACAGATTTTAAAGGAGAGTTAAATCCCCACAATCCATTGCAAACTTACATTTATATCTGTCCCACATTACAGCACTCAATCAATATACTTTTAATGATTACATTATAGAAAAATGTAGCAAATGCCATTTCATATTGACTAAGTGGCACTAAACTAATTCTCCCCGCATGACTTCTCAAATACACAAACAAGGTTTGACTGTGAACTGGAAGACATACTGCTGTTTTCAACCACCTTAATAATCAGCCACTCACTGAAGGCTGTTATTATGGACTTTAATGGGAGCCCACGGCCCGCTGTCAATGGAGTTTTACAGCCGGCCAACATATAGGCCTATTATGTCCCACAAGACCTTTAACAGACTCAAAAATGAGAAGCAATTAATCTAACGCAATAAAATGTACATGCAGGAAAAAGACGAATGTAAGAAATGAAACAAAAACGCTTTAGCGTAATGATGTGTGACAACAGCTCGAGAAAATAATGGAGAACATTTGGTTCACAACAGGAAAAATGCAAAGGCTCAGCCTGGAGACAGGAAAACATCATCTATTAAAACGGAAGAAAATCACTCTTGAAAAAGACACGTGCTAACAAACCTAAAGTTCACTGAGGTTTTCATTTGACGGCAAAACTTTATGAAACATTGAGCTTTGTGATTTATAATTCATGTCTGTTAGCTATTTATATGCTAATGTATATCAAAAATATTGATGAGTCAACTTTGTCAATGCATATTCATCACACCCAGTTAGCCCCACCCACTTATTTACATATTGCAGTTAGACTGCGTTTTATAGACCCCTTCAAGGTTTGTAAACATTGAATGACTATCGGGTGCGCGCGCAGCATTGGTCCAACTGTTCATACCATCCAGGCTTTATAATTTAATCACTACAAACACAAGCCTCTTTGATATTTGACGTTAATTGCTTGCAGCCGCAGATGTTGTATTTTTTTTTTTTTTTTGAGATTCTGCATGAATCGCGAAAACTTAAAGGGATACTTCACCGATTTAGCATTCAGCTTTGTATCTGTAGAAACCCGGCAGTATTACTGAATGACCATGTTTCCCTCCATCATTTCCCCCTGAGAGGAGAGATATCTGCATTTTGGTTCTGCAAAAAAGTCCTCCGATGATGCAAAAATCGTCATATTACATCATCGGAGGACTTTTTTGCAGAACCAAAATGCAGATATCTCTCCTCTCAGGGGGAAATGAGGGAGGGAAACATGGTCATTCAGTAATACTGCCGGGTTTCTACAGATACAAAGCTGAATGCTAAATCGGTGAAGTATCCCTTTAACGGAAGACCTGGTGCGATTTTCACAGCCCACGTCGTAAGTAGGACCCCGACATGCGCAGTGGGATCCGCCTGTGACGTGAACTGTGAAGAGGTCTTTTCTGTCGCAATGGTATATACGTATGATATGCGCCAATTAATCATTCATAACAAATAACATGTAGCCTGTTGGCTGTATTTCAAACTAAACTACCCTATTGGTTTCCTCGTTCTCCAAATGATCCTTCGTTACAGAAAGCTTTACGGTAGTTTGCAGTCTACAGTAGATCTTCAGGACAAAGACATGCAGTCACAGATCCACCCAAAACACATTCATGCATTCGAATGGAGAGATAGCATCAATCCAAAAGGAATGTCATTTCCTGCAGATAAATCAAAATGCAGTAAGGGAGTTTCCTTGTTTAGATGTGATGAATGAAACCAATATATCCAGCATGAGACGGCCACGACACAGATTTTTGTCTAAAATGAAATACTTTGAAATAGCAGACATTTGGGGTGGATATATTGACCACCTATCAAAGCAGATTTTCCACAATAAGAGAGTCCAGGAACTGGGTTGGTCTTGTAGTAGAGTTTAATAGGTCGGTTGATGTTTCCTGTGGGGTTGAATAAAAGATGAAAGATTGAAGGAGGGTCGAGAGGTTCTTCTGCGGTCAGACTGCTATGATTACTGCAGGAAAACTGCAATTACAAGTCCTACAGTTTAAAAGCATGAGGTGGGCTACCTAACCACGAATATCAGGCCAAAAACTGCTGGTTTAATGCGTTGTGTTCTGTAAAGCAACAGGACGTTCAGGAAATGTTGACTGAAGCTGCTAGACGGGAGCTTATCTTAAATAGAAACAAAGGAAATTGTTAATAAGGGTTAAATAAACATTGGCACTAAACCTCTATATTGTTCTCCTCGGGAACGGATGCCGTGCGGACATCACAACACACGCTCGAGGGCGATTATTTCTGTCAAGTTCGCAGTCTTAAATTTACCTTCTAAAATAAGAAAACCACCCTAACAATTTACCACCGTAATTACAGTTTCCACCGAAATACCACACTACAGTCACTACAGGGAAAAAATCAGTTTTCTTTCTCAGGTCGTGGCAGGTTAACTTGTCGAGCAAGTTAAACGGTCAACATGTTCATTAGCATATCCACCATTAATTAAACATCATCAGTCACCACTCCTTTGGAGTAAATGTTTTTGTAGAGCACCACGTTAGCCATGCAAAGTTCAAAGGTTCGATTCCCAGGAAACTCTGAGTCGCTTCGTATAAAAGCTTCTTCCAAAAGCACACATTTGGTTTCACTAAAGGTTTTAGTGCTGATTCAAACAAATATCACAAACGTTCACGACTGGAAACACTCCCACAATCCCAACCCTTCGTGAGGATTAAGTATAATCTCAAATGCTTGAGCACTATTCCATCCAGAATCAACACAGACCCGCCTCCAGTGATCCTGTATGAGGAAATACAGCAGGAGCAGGAAACAGACGGGATTGTGGGATTGATGAGAGGATTAACCCATGAAGTCTGAAGCCTTGGGCTTCTCCAGCAGAAATGATCAGTGTATTCATAAGACCGCACTTTTGCATTATGCATCAAAGATTCACCGAAAAAACTAGCTGGTTTATCATTAGCCGCTGCTAATCAGCATGCATTACGTTAGCTTTAGCGTAATGAGATAGCGGGTTTGGCACAAGTATGATTTTTGAGGGAAAAAGATGATTAGAGTTAAGCTGAAAATCTGTGCCATGATATCAGTACTTAGGTTTGAACGAATCATCATAATAGCTATGAAAACGTTTTTTATGAAAGCTATCCGATCATCTAAGCCGCAGAGGAGCAGTTCTTCTAGACATTTAGAACAATTAATAACATGGGGCGGTTGAATGCTTTATTCGGATTGGTGTCCTTTGAATCAAAAAATAATAATAATGCACACCTCCGGTGTAACGGCACTCTGCTTTGCATTGCATTGCATTACGACCTGGGGTGTGCATTATTTTCGGATAATTCAATGGCCCGACATCAATTATTCCTTGCAT
The DNA here is from genome assembly GCF_027580225.2 of Misgurnus anguillicaudatus. NCBI lineage: Eukaryota > Metazoa > Chordata > Actinopteri > Cypriniformes > Cobitidae > Misgurnus > Misgurnus anguillicaudatus. The sequence goes on from NC_073339.2 coordinate 47,125,794, forward strand.
AATACTTTCAGAAAATGGCATGCAGTATATAAAAGTATGCATTCTAAGGGTTGAGTCTTATGCATGAAACACAAGCAGGACAATTTTTTTTACATTTTCATGCAGTACGCCGATGCTTAAATTCAAGGTGACTTACAATGCATTACAAGGTAAACATTTTATCAGTATGCCTGTTCCCTGGAATTGTGACCTTTTGGGCTGCTAACGCAATACTAAAAAAATATTACATCTATGCAAATTGTTCGTAAAACTTAATTATTCATAAATTGGCATAAAATACATCAGGGTGTTGGAGCCGATGGTGTAGTGGGCAGCACTCCGACACGTGGCGCTTTCGCACTTTCGGCGACCCGAATTCGATATCTAGCTCGTGATCATTTGCCGATCACATACCCCCCTCTCTCCTCCCTGTACTTTCCTGTCCTCTCCTTACTCACTGTAAAATAAAGGCAAAAATGGCCAAAAAATATAACTTAAAAAATACATCATGGTTGGAGTCATTTAACACTGTAGCGTTCTACGGTTTGAAATGTAAATCATTGCAAGTTTCTCATATTAGTTTTGGGAAATAGTAAACAATACAATACTACTAAAATGTATAATAACTAGGGCTGTCACAATGATTAAATAATCGTCTCATCGCATTGTTTGACCTCATCTCGATGATTTCAGATCACCGCAATGATTGCATATCTTTCTTAAAAACACAAGGGGAGCTGCAGCGCCTGTATAAACGAGACCATATCAGATTACTTTTAAATATGTGTTAAGTGTATTAATATTTACTGTCAGATAAACCTTGCAAAATATTTCATTCTGTTCAGTATGAGAATTAAATGTCAAAGCCATAATTGTCACAATTTATTAAACAATTAATCGTCAGCTAAATCATAATCGTGACAGCCCTAATAATAACTACTAAACTAGTGTTCGAATTTGAGAAAAATGTAATAAAATGCAAGCATAATCAATTTCTGCATTCGTTAGACAAGAAAGACTTGCATCGAAAGATGTTAACGTTTTGTGAAGAGGTTTTAAACAAAAGCATCCAGAGACTGTTCGGCTCGATCCATCCTTTAAAACGTCGGCCAATAATGAGAGTGAAAAATGAACAGATGCCAAACACATGAGATATGACCCATCTGCACAAAGCAATGCTTTACACTGTCACTGCTATCCCGGACCACCCTGCAAACAACCCTAAAGCTCGGGAGAAATTTAAAGACATCTTTAGAAAAGGGTGTTGATAGCGATAACCCACATTTGGTCACGTCCCTCGTCTGTTTCCCCGGGGATTGATGAAGGTGACGCCAAACACAGTCTGTTCGCTCCGTAGGGAGTCACAGCGGGGGTCTTAGCACAAATTCATGAACAGAAGCCCCTCCCTGTACTGAAGACCATTCAGGGGGGAGACGCATTTCTTATCTATGAAAGATCTCTAGGGCTGATTGTGAGTAGAATTGGGGGAAACATCATATAGGTACACAAACACAAAATCCAATATATCCATTTATATAAAAATACTGTAGTGTGCACATGTGCATCTTTACAGTATAATTAATTACTACTTTTTGTGTAATACTCTAAAAGCAATCCTTTCAGTCAACATGAAATCAAGTGTTTGCCATTTTAAGAAAGAAACATTAATTTCTTACTGATTTAATGATTCATTATAATAAATTATTGTAAGTATGCATTTAAATGTATGCATAGTGCATTCGATCTACATTTTTATCAGTTGTGTGTTCCCTAGGAATTGAACTCATGACCTTCATGAGGCTAGCATAATGCTCTACCAACAACACTACGCAATTTTACACTATCAACAGTAAACACTTTACATTTTTATCAGTCCCTGGGGATTTAACCCATTTGCTTTGCATTAAGATAAAATAAAGATTTCAACAGAGCTACAGACAGACAAGGCAATAATTATGCAGCAAATAAAACTAGAACATTTCAGGACAAACTCTATGTTGGTTTGAGAAAGCCTAGTCTACAAGTTCAAACTAGTTTTAAAAGCTGTAACTTTGTAGAAGTTAAGATTGTTGTAATTTTTAAAGTTGGAAGTTTGAAAGTTAAATGAATGACAAATATCTAGCTAACATATATTAAAATTATCATAATGCTAACATGACTTAACATGAAGCTAGCATGACATTAGCATGATTTAACATGCAGCTAGCATGACTTAGCATGAAGCTAACATAGCATAAGCATGATTTAACATTGAGCTAACATTGTTATATATTTAACATGAAGTTAATATGATTTAACATGCAGTTAGCATGACATTAGCATGATTTAACATGCAGCTAGCATGACATTAGCATGATTAAACATGCAGCTAGCATGACATTAGCATGATTTAACATTGAGCTAACATTATTACATAGATACACTAGATGTTGCTTTGGGGATCTAAGCATGCGTCAAAACCGCCGCCATCTTAGAACAGGGGTCTTGTCATAGGAAGTATCTAGGTAAAGCTGCTATCTCCGCCTGTACTTCGAATTCATGGGCAATGCCGGACTTTGTGCTGCGTATGGATGTTAGGGCTACTAGCACTATGCGTTATAGTTAGAAAAAGTAGATTTTCATAATATCAAAACTTCAAAACTCTAAATTCAATGCCAAATACATGTCTGACTGTTGAAAAGAACCAAAAGAAAACCAAGAAAAATCGCATTCATGACTTTTTATGGTGATTTTATTTCCATTAGACCATTGCCTACAATGATGCTGATGCGGGGCTCGCCTGTTTCAAGATGGCGGCTCTATTTGACGCATTTGGTCCAATGAACTGCCGTAGCCAAGGCGACATCTAGTGTACATATCTATGACATTATTATATATTTAACATGAAGTAAATATGATTTAACATGTAGGCTAAATGGTGTGATTGATTTAACATGTAGCTAACATGACATTAGCATGATTAATCGTAGCTAGCATAGCATTAACATGATTTAACATGAAGCTAACATTATTATATATTTAACATGAAGTTAGTATGGTTTAACATGTAGCCTAACTAGTGTGACATTAGCATGATTTAACATGACGTTAGCATGATTTAACATTGAGCAAACATTATTATCTAGGGTAATGTTTTCGATCTAAACATTCTGTACACAAACACAGTATTTTTTTTACCACAGAAACATGTTTTGTTCATGTACTAACACTAAAATCCTGTGTGGATTGAGCCGTGTGACCCGTGACCGGATAACATTAGATGTACCCATGTGAATTATTAAAGCTGTGAGATGCTGCTGGTACAGAGGTTTACTCTCAGTGTCTGCTGTCTACATAAGCACACACGCACACAAAGATGATCAGGTAACAACCCTGGACAGATGCCATTACTACAGAGAATCCACCGGGTACATCACTGCCAACAGAGGACTGACAAAGTGAACAACATGTGGGTATAAACAAACACAAACCATGTTGAGATGCATTTTAAAGAGTAAAGAATCTAGAAAACATCAGCGTATCTGTGTGCGAGATCCGAGACTGCGGGCATCCAGGAACACAATTTAAAATACACAAACTACACTGATCTTAAAAACAATGAATTTATTTCAGTACTGTAACCACACCACTAAAGTTATTAGAAATACTTTATTACTAAACATTCTGAAGAAATATCTATTAAGCCAAAAATGCCCAAGGCAATCTAACTTCTAAAAGTACTGAAGGCCAAAAGTGCACATTGTATGATGAATGATGCACTTAAGATATGACAGGAAAGTTATTCTTAGATTAAATAAATGAATTCTTTAAATAAGAAATAGGCCTTGACAAATGGACCAGAACCCAAGAGAAGCTTCAGAGACTTTGAAAGGACGCTCGCTCACAAATGTCAAATTGAAAATCGGTCAAGTAAAGCATCTGCTACGCTGGGTGGAGGTAAATAATGTTGGCACAACAACACAGTCAGATAGCATGACAATCTGGATATGCAAATAACTCAAAACTAATTTAGGGACAAACACTATGAGTTCAAGCCTGTATGGAGAGATGTTTTCATCCACAGTTCTTCCTGTAAGACCACCAAAGAGGCGTTACCAGAAATCTTCACAGTAAAGTGTTGCTTACAGACAAGTACTGAACAGAAATCCTCTTTATAACGTCTGAATCCTGCTTGAAATGTTTGAGTCTAGATTGTTATCGATTCAGAGGATCACATTGCATTACAAATACAGATGTTTATTTCAGTTAATTTTCCTAACAACCCAAGTCTGTTAACTGAACATTAATTGTTAACTAAAAAGACGTTAATATAAAATTGTCATGGAGTGAAAATACAGTTGACGGTTGTCTGTGACCCGGTAAAAAAAACAATACAAAGATTTTATTTGAACGTGCAAACAGCAGCAACAGATCAACAACAGAACCAGGATTCATACACTGTAAAATTTTCACGCAACATTACATTATCAAGTGCACGCGGTCAGTCCAGAGGATTAATATCAAAAGACGGTGGGTTGTCTCTTTTTCATCTACCACAGTGGCCAAGCAGGACACATTTAAAAAAGTTTTGCGTCTTCTTTCTAAGTTTTATTCAAAAAGAGAGATGTTTATTAGGGCTGTGTATCGGCAACAATTTCCCGATACGATACGTATCCCGATACAAGGGCCCCGATACGATGCGCATCACGATACAAGACTATTTTGAATTACATTTTTGTTCTGAATTTAGTAACATTATTATTATTATTATTATCATCTGGTTATTGTACATTGAAAAAGCAGTGTTGTAACATTGTGTTTTTGCCATTAATTTATTAGCTTCTGGGGTAACTCATAGAAATACTTACAATCCCAGAGTTAGTACTTAACTTATGTTTTTTTAAAGCAGTTTTACAAAGATGGTGCCTTACTCTAGGCATTATATTTGTCTCTCATTATTCTATATCTATGAATATATCTATAAACATGCAGCCAGACTTAATAGAAATCAGATTATTAATGTGACAGCTATAGTTTGAAGTAGTTCTGTATCTCTTCTCTAGACGTACAGTTTTCACATGCAAATCTGTGTCGTATTTCTTCTCTAATGCATTAGTACTGTTTTATAAGAGAGTGGCTAATAAAGCCCTTTGCAGTAGTATAGGCTAAGATATCTGCGCTTTCATACTGAATGCGCGCGCGAGAGAGAGAGCGCGCAAGTACGCGGCTCGCTATGCAGGCACGTGCGCCAGCAAGACAGACACGCAAAGTGAAAGTATACCCTGCTACCTTTAACTCTACGTTGCCTACACCGCAGGACACATGCGTCCTTTCCATATAGATCACGGATCAACAGTGATTCGTCACGTTACTTTTAAAAGTGCATCCGAATCGATACGGAAGGTGCTGTATCGATGCACGCATCGTCAGGCGTCCATGACGATGTATCGTCGTATCGATATTTTGAACACAGCACTAATGTTTATGGTCAGGGTTTAGGACAGAGGCGATCAGGAAAGGTCTTTCTGGACGCGTGCGAGATGGACCACATCTTGCGCATACATGCCCATAGCGCACCGAAATAGCGCACCGAAATAGCGCACCGAAATAAATAGCGCACCGAAATAAATAGCGCACCGAAATAAATAGCGCACCGAAATAAATAGCGCACCGAAATAAATAGCGCACCGAAATAAATAGCGCACCGAAATAAATAGCGCACCGAAATAAATAGCGCACCGAAATAGCGCACCATGCTTTACCTTTTTTTATTTTTAACGGATCCTTTTAATCGGTCATAAATGCTTACCTTTGGTTAAAAAAAACTTTATTATCAGTACAGTTATGAACAAAGAATCTTGATGCTTTTTGTGAGATTCCCAGCAATATCTGATGTGTTGTATATTGTTTGAAATAAAGGACACTGTGTTTTTTCCAATTTTAAATGACAGTCTTTCATTTAGAGGTAAACCACAGACTCCAGGCGTCCAATAACATCTCCAAGCATCACGACACACCCTTCATTATATGAATACTTTACATTTTCTGTCCAAACAAACCAAAGCTTTATCTAAAATGCAACTACTTGACCAAAGATACGTGTACATCTGGAATAAAACGGACAAAACTTCTGGTTAAACTCAACTTCATTATTAAACTCCACTATGAAAGCAGACTGGCAAGCTTCTGTATATGAATAAACGCTCACTTTAAAAGCTGCAGTTTTGCTATAAACCCTCATTAAGCCAATTTAGACAATAAGCAGTTGCTCGACTGTGGGCTTGTAACTGCCGACTCGAATGAAAATAGAGAATTAAATATGAGAAACTGCAAAGCAGAATGTTTAAAAATATCACAAATGTTTTGTTGAGATGTCGTGATGAATTTAGACACAGAAAACACACACACACACACACACACACACACACACATTCAACTTCTCTTTAATGTCTGTGTAAAGTCCAATATTAAATGTGTCCACAGACAAATGTGTTATATCATACAAATTTGGCTTGGTGGTTAATGATAAAAAATGGCAAATAAATAAAATAAGTTATCAAAATCTCAGAACAGGCAGGATTGTCTGGTATTAAAGGACAAGTTGGGTATTTTACACTTAAAGCCCTGTTTTCAGATTGTTTATGATGAAATAGAACAGTTTTGACTGAAATTTCGACATATGCGGCTGTCCCGAGAATTTTCGTGTGTTTCTTGTATCACCTCCCACCTCTATAATGGGTTTATAGGTGCACAGGAACAATGTTTCCTAAACTGCATTAAACTTTCGTTTACAAAGACGTGAAACTCACCGAGTGGTCAGGGGTGTTCACTTATATGCTCACACAAAAATCGCTGCAAAAGATGCTTTCTAACAGGTTTTATTGTAGTTTTTGCCAACTCCATTGACTTGTATTAGATGTGCTGTGAGGTACGGTATTACTCCGCACCGGGAACTTTGTTTCTATTCTTGCAATTGGCAAAGGCGGATTATTGCCACCACCTGGGCTGGAGTGTCTATTATTCAAGCACTCAGCGGAAGAATATATACGGGTGTGAGGCGTTTGGAAAAATAGGTCCACAAGTTAACAACGAATGCTAAAACAGCTGTTGAAAAGCATCTTTTGTGGGGGCATATCAGTGAACACCCCTGACCAGTGACCACTCTGTGAGTTTCACGTCTTTGTAAATGAAAGTTTAATGCATTTTAGGAAGGATTGTTCCTGTGCACCTATACAGCCATTATATAGAGGTGGGAGGTGAAACAACAAACACCTGAAAATTCTCGGGGCAGCCGCATATGTCGAAATTTCAGTCAAAACCGTTCTATTTCATCAAAACAATCTGAAAACAGGGCTTTAAGTGTAAAATCCCGAACTTGTCCTTTAAATGCTGGGGGCGTGTCCCTGTTGGTGTTGAAACCACGCCCATTCGTGGAAAAGCTGCCATCTCTCTTAACTTTCAAATACGGCTACAACATAATGGATGCTCACGATTGTGTTAGGGGCGGAGCCTTGATCGGTGACTCCAGTGCATCATCGAGTCACCTTTTTAGCCCTGCCCAAATAATCCTGAACACAGAAATGGTGAAAAATGGTGTAACTCCACAATTTAAACATAGTTCACAGTCTTTGCAACACGTTTCTGCAATACATTTTTAAAGTGTTTCCAAACAATTCTCTGAAAAGACTTTACACAGACTTTAAGGAAAAAATGGATTTGTAAGCAGCACAGATTCTGCACGACTCTAGAAAAACTTTCAATTGGGAAATTGAAATCTGTGAGCGATTCCTCTGGTTAAATAAACACAGATTCAAAGATATTAGGTGTGTATGCAAGTCTGGGCTGAGATGCACAAATTCACACGAATACTGTAAATGATTCGTACTACTTTATTTTCTTTCTGACAGAAGAAGTGTTTCAAGTTCATTTCAATATCCTCAGCACACAAAACCGCAAAAATAGCTGCTGGCAATCAACAGAATAGCCACTGAAATGGACATCAAATCTAGTCAAGTATTAAATGAAATAGATGCATTTATTCTCATCTAAACCTCTGGGTCCTCACAGGAAATCTGCCCTTTATATGCATCCACATGACATTTACAAACCCAAAGATTGTAATGAATTCAATAAAGCCACTAACACTAATATAATATTTATGATTCAAGGAGAGAGGAGTACTGACATCAATTTTTTATCAATGCCTGCGTCTCATTTCGAAGACAACATCCTTTGAAGGTTGCATACGTTATCAAGGTTTATTATTTTATTTTTATTTTTTAAGTAAGAATGAAACTAGACTGATTATGTCTTTCAAGATTTTTTCCTAAAATTTGGTAACGTATGCAATCAAAAGCCTTCGAAATGAGATGCAGCTAATTTCAATATTTCAACAAAGATCAGACTGTCTGATTCAGTTTGGGGAGATCAGGCTGGCAAGATGGATAAAATCTCGTTTCAGTATTTAACATGGAAAATAAAAGACTTGTATAATTAATAATTAACTAACATAACTATATGTAAGCAGGAAAAGAAACGCTAACTTAACAAAACTGCCAAACATTACAGCCACCAAAAAGCAAAACAAATGCGACATCACTGCAGTTGATTTATTCTCCACGACTGTCACGGCTGAAAGACCGATTGATGATCGCCTCAGGAAACCCGAGATCAATTTAAACGAGACTGACAGCGTTTGCTGGGCTACCTGCAGGCATTTTACAACACTGTCCTCCATACCGGAGCAGCACGGGACTTTCAAATCCCTTATCTTACTAATAGCTAAACCTGCATCGGGCGGTGCCTAAATGTCATCAGGCAGCCTTTGGGGCACCACAGGAGCGATGGGTGTGGCACCAGTGGGCAGGATAGATTTCGCAAACCCGTAACAAAGACTTAACCTCTTTATCCATGCTGTCGATATGTTCACTGGGTTTCTAAAAGAGATCTTCAGTTTGATAATAATAGATCCCTCAGACGGGCTCTCGCTAAATAGCAGGAATTTGAGAAGTTATTTTCTTCCCTCCAGTTTCCCAACACGCCTGAGGAGCTTAAGGCTCCCTTGGTGCCGTTCAATGAGGGCATTTTCTCATTAGTGAACAAGGCTGAAGCTTTTCAACATCATTACCATTCCCCAGGGAACTGAAGGGACCAGAAGGGAGGGCAAGTGAGCACAATAGTGTCTAAACTTGAGAGGAAAGACAGCAGACGCTTTACTGTATACATGCCGGACTGCAGGGGCACACGAATCAAGATCAAACCATGCAGGTTTTTCCCCCCGGTACGTCTACTTTTCAAAAAACATACATGCCATGGACAATATACATACTGCAGAACCAGTAAGAGTAGTACACCAGTAAGTAAACAGAGTTAATCAATACCAGCGACTTACCGACACATTAAAGACTTCCGTAGCATCGTCCAGCATCTGAACTCGGATGGACACCTGTCTGCCTGGAGGCATGACCGGGGGCCGCTGGCCGGGCTCCAGAGTACTGATGCCCATACTCTCAGGCGCCCCGAGCCTCTGGCCTGCCACTGAGGGCCGCTCCTCTGGCTCCACCATACTGACGAAAACCCACCTGGAGATGAATTGAAATTTAGTTGAAAATTAGTTGTAATTCACTGATGAACCATGTTTATTATCAACGGCTATACTTTTGATTTTTTTTTAAGTTAAGTTTTTTTGTGGAAATTTTTGCCTTTATTATACAGACAGTAGTTTTAATAGATGACAGGAAAGTACACGATAGGGGTGCGGGACCGGCAAATTATCTTGAGTTGGGAATCAAATTCAGCTTGCTGAAAGGGTGTCTATGCCACATGTAGGGGCACTGCCCACTGCCCTGTTATTTTAAGCATCACACATACATACAGAGATGAATTATATTACCTAACCCTAACACTATTTTAAACTATTAAAAACATTTGGTTATTGGAAACGATTGCAATATATGCACATTTGTGATAATTCTTTAATTTTGATATATCTTGCAGGCCTTACAAAATGTGATATCCAACTTGCAAAATAATTCAACAACATAGGACACAATAATGCTTTATGCTTGTAAAATCAACTTAAATGATAATAAAATATATTTAAAAATAGGGATGCGTGATAATTTGCATGCGATATCATGCGCATCTGTTTAGTAAAGCCGGTTCCTTGATAAGTAGTAAATCGCCTTCACTTGCTATTCAGATGGAGCGGCATTTACTACACAAAGCTGTAGTTCAATGACAAGCTGGGCCATATCGCATACATATTGCATGCAATGCGTCCGCGATAATTAATGTGAAATTTCTCTGTGAACTAAGACTTTGAGAAGTAGTAAATCACCATCACCTGCTTTCAGATGGGCATATACTACACAATGAACCAGCTTTACTGACCAGATGTGCATGATATCGCATGCAAATTATTGTGCATCCCTATTTAAAGACTTCAAATTATGATTTTCACATTCTTTTTAGGGAATCATGCATTAAAAATGGCTACTTTTATCATCTAACTGGTGTCATGTTTGTTCTAAACAACAGTGCTGGAAACACAACACGTCACGTCTGATGAACTCAACAAGGTCTTTAATTCAGTTTTAAAGGATTAAAGACAAACAATAGGCCTTCAAATCCTCAGTTATGCACATGTGTAATGCAGGATTTATGGAAGGAGGATTAAACCTGCAGATGTCGGACCCTAAAGTGATTTAACATTGTGTCACAGCTCTAATAAGACAAATGGTTTAAGCTTGTGAACATTTTGAGTCTATGGTTAAATTCAAACCAACCCATCTGTTAATAGAGGATGTGCAAGTAACAGACCCGGTTAAAAATGTGTTGTCCGTTTCATTAAGTTGCAAAGCAGATTAACCCAACTAGCATGCAACTCTCAATATAAATTCATCTGTAAATACCAGTATGGACCGCTATGAGGTCCATATCACTCGACCGTTCACTAGAATGAACGTCACGAGGCAGTTGCCATGGACACAGGCAGGAAATGGGCCAAAACGATAGAGCAATACAACAATGCTCTGATGAAACTGAAGAAAATTATACACCTCACAGTCCTAACTCTATCAGAAAGAAAGAAAGAGAGAGAGAGAGAGAGAGAGAGAGAGAGAGAGAGAGAGTTCAGATCCTCAGACCAATTATTCACTAAAGAGCTGTTGCTATAATAGCATAAAACGGTTGCCATGGAGATGACACTTTCAATTCCTCAGCAGGGACTCTAAAAGTACACTAGAAAGATGACATGAAAGGGTACAGCGCCATTACTCTTAGTTTATTTAAGGAAATTCTTTGTAAATCTGGGGAAATGTATATACTGTATCACATGCAAACATATTAGCTTCCTGAACATCTGACTCATCTTCAACTGCGGCCATAATTCCAATGTATTTTTATAGATTTTTTAAAAATCCCAGAATTATGCAATCCTAATTATGGTTTGTAATAACCAAATGATTTAAAAACTTATATCTGTGTGAATTCTTGTCAAAAAAATTTTTTAAAAACTATAATTCTGTGCATATGTCTATATATCGGGGTTGCATGCTCGTGCATCTGTGTGCATGCTTTGGATATCTCAGTCAGCGCAAGGAAGATCGTTTTCATATCTTATCGCTCTTAATAACTCTTTTAACATTAAGCAAGTCCTGCACTTTATTTTCTTATTCCTGCATGTTTTAAAACGGAAACCAAAATGTCAGACGTGCATGTGGATGGAGATGCATCTTTGTATAGGTAAAGCGTTTAGTACGGTACACCTTTCAGATAAAGTACAAATAAAGATAATTTTAGCTGTTAAATGACTGTTTAGAGCAATGGGATTGCTAGACCATGGCTTAATGTACTTATTTTTATGAAAACCTCTATTTCAACTAGGGTTGCACAAATATATCGGCCGATGATGCTTGCTATGCTTCTCAATGAATTACGGTGAAATGCCGCTACATTCAAAAGCCAGAGGGCGCTCTCGTGCAGAAACTCAATATGCGCTGTAGACGAAGAACCATACACACGGATCTCCGCAAATGTCTAAGGATATATTTATATTGCTGTTCTTCAAACCTTTTCAGGTATTTTCATGATAATAACGAATATTTATGGGTGATTCTCACGAAACCATTGAAACACCACGGCACTAATGATTTTAGCTTTAAAATGTGTAATATAGTAACATTAAAAAGCATCAGAATTAACACAATACTGTGTTCTACCTTGCACAATGTGTGATTTCAACATAAGAATTTATCATTGGAAATTTTATCTCATTTTCTGCTGAAATTCTCATTACCGCAATGTGTCCGGCTGTGTTTGAACATGCGTTATGTTGTAATTTAATCAAATTAACACAAAAATATTAAGAAAAATAATAAATGGATGTTTTGCTAGACTACTTTAGATGACAGAAAAAATATTTACTGAATATTCATGTATAATAATAATGAAGAAAAATTAGGAAAATGATGTGTCCATGCCTGATGTTCTCATCCTCCGCAACACTTTTTGAGAACAGTTTAAGCACACATACAGAATTTTAATAAAGTTTGATTTTGAGTGACCAAGCACATGGACCAGTTACTTCAAGATGGCTACCAGGTAAGATCATTTTTTTTACAGTTAATTTGAAATATTGTCTTGTCAGAATGCTTACACGACATTTTGATTATCATTACCGCAACAGATGCTTATTAAATGTTAATTTAATCAATAGAAGCATAATACTATCAATCACGTAAAATTATTGTCATTTATTGGTGCACCCCTAATTTCGTCCAAAATCGACATTTATACTTTATTTTGCTTCTAGCTCAAAATTACAAAGAGTGCACACTCCGACTCGTTTTGCCGACACGGGTCACATTTTATTATAATGTACATGCACTTTACAAACATTACCGCAGCTCTTATTTTATATCGCATTATTTAGCAAGTTATCGCATACCGCATTTCCTATCAATATTATGCATACCTATGAATATAAATCAAACTTAATCAATATAAATTAATCAGTCAGAACCTGAAACACATCATCCTGCTACTGCAGACTCATACTTACTAGTTTCAATAAAGCATCCACCCACAGTCCACTCCAAGTCTATTCAGGTTTCTAGCTACGACTCCTGCAATCTACATCTATAGGATATTTCACCAATTTCACGCTCATTTTTAGCCTGACGTTGTCATACTCAATTCTAGTCAGAATTTGAGTCTGATACCGCTCCATTGAGCTAAAATTATGAGGCGTGTCTCAACCGAAAAATGCCTCTGCACTCAATTGGATAGACATACGACCAATCAGAGCAACGGAGTGTGTAACTTATGTTGAAATGGCGTCTTTAGCAGCCTGACCGAACTGCTAGTAATTTTGCTACAATGATACTAACATCATTGTAATTATACTAAGTCTGAGTTAGCGAAGGTACATCAACACCTACTATGTTTACAACATTTCATTTATATCACAACATGAAGTATTTACTAAGTCATACAGTAAGACTATCTCTTACCATTTGTACGTTAGGTGAACTTCATCCACGATGATAGCTACCCATTACGTTGGCTTGAAAAATATCGGAGCCTAGCATGTCCCTCCACTTATTCAGCAGTCACGATTCCAGGCTTCCGAAAAGAAGCTGGCAACGACCGCTAATTATATCCATCTCGTCGTGCACGCCGAGTTGCATCGCCGTGATACCCATTTCAGTTGCTTCTTTAACTTTGTCCTCCATAGGAAGGACGGCGAAAACATAAACAAATGCCTTGATCGCGTTTCTCTGTTCCTCTTTTAAAATCAATGTCAATATCTATCGATATCTTCTAGAACAGACTCGATGGCAGAATCCACACAACTGAATTCACTAGCGGCAGCCATTTCATTGTAAACAGATTGAACACACGCGCTCTTTGGTGACGTGGTTCATACGTTACTGTTGATCATCTGTCCATCATCGTATAAAGCCCGCCCTCACAATTTGATTCGTCGTCCGGTTTTGGTATTCGCATAGTAGCTCCTCAACGGTGAATCCCCAGACCGATCTTCCCCGATTTTCAAATAGTGGTGGGCGGGGCTAAGATCGGCTGGCACCCAGGCTAGCTCATTTCATCAGCTGGATAAGTCCAGCCCATAGCAGTACAATGCTCCTCGACACGTCGCACGTTTTAAGGTAGCATTCCCATCTGTAGTAAACAAACATCACATTCTGATCCCAGATACGGCCCACATTCCTCCACACGATCTCTAATCTCACATCCAGCACACGCTGAACATTCCCACAGAATTCCCTTCATCATCCGTACTCAGACACATGAGCATCAAACACAAGTCTCGACAGGTCAAGAGCGCAGGGGGTTTCTGCAGCTGTGCACTCAACCTTGGGAATTTTGTCAGCCTTTGCTAATTCGACCGTAAATTCAGAGTCCAGCAGTAGGATTATCACACATAATTGATCCCGGACCTCACTGACCTCCTTCTGGAGATCCTCAAAGGGATCTGCGTTACTAACAGGGTCAATAATCCCCTGAATACTGTGAAAGCTCTTGTATATGGAAGTCTGTCTAGGTGTATTATGGGTATATTCAGTGGACCTGAGGTTAGTTTGTTTAGATCTGATCAATACAGCTTATCAGCTGTCAGCAAGGATTTGCTTATCATGATGTTCCTACAGTAGACAGGAATGTAATGAAACAGTGATTTGAGTTTTCTTGTGATGATAAAAATGTCATTTTGATATTGATTTTCATCACCTGTTTGATACTTTGTATGACAGACCAATACAGACAGTGAAAATGCGCAGTATGATAGCATTATATTTAGGGCTGGGTAATATTGGCCATGATGAATGGCGATGTGCGATTGATTACTCTGTATTTTCTACAAAGCAGAATCAATGTTTACATGCAAGTGAAAGTCAAATTCACCTTTATTAAAAGCATTTAAGTTGGTTAAAAAGCTATCATCTGACCTCTGTCTCATAAATATTTGTATCAGAGCTTCAAGAAAAAGGGATATCTCAGATCATACTAGGGCTGCAACTAACCATTATTTTCATAATCGATTAATCACCCGATTATTTTTTTTATTAATCGACTAATCGGATAAAAACCTACATATTTACTCACTTTGAATTTTCACTTATTAAAACTAAATAAGGCACTAAATTAGGGTATTCCCATGTGGAAGAATACTTTTAAAATTGCAAAAAGCCACACACTACTAGAGTTTCAGAGTTAATATTTTCTGATATTTAAAAGCATAGTTCACCCAAAAATGAAAATTCTGTCATCATTTTCTCACCCTCATGTTGTTATGAACCTGTATGATTTTTTTTCTGATGAACACAAAAGAAGATATTTTGATAAATGATTGTAAGCACACATCTGATGAAAACCATTAACTTCCATAGTAGGAAAACAAATACGATGGAAGTATTGTGATAAATGATAAAGAAGATATAGACCCCTTCACGGTTCACGTCACAGGCTGTTCCCACTGCACATGTCAGGGTCAGAAGAGTCATTACAGCAGATTGAGTTGCGTATTATTCGGTATCGTCAAAAATGCCTACTTACGTCGTGGGCTGTGAAAATCGCACCAGGTCTTCCGTTAAGTTTTTGCGAGTCATGCAGAATCTCAAAAACAAAAAAATACAACATCTGCGTCTGCAAGCAATTAACGTGCAGACTGGGACAATGCAAAGATCAAAGAGGCTTGTGTTTGTAGTGCTCACTTCATTTCAGGTAAGTCATCATTTTTCAGCCCTGTTAGATTAAATTATAAAGCCTAAATGGTATGAACAGTTCGACCCCGTGCTGCGCGCGCACCCGATAGTCATTCAATGTTTACAAACCTTGAAGGGGTCTATAGTGATAAATGACGGTAAGCACACAGTTGATGATGGTACCCATTGAATTCCATAGGATTTGTTTTTCCTACTATGGAAGTCAATGTTTACAATCAGCTGTGTGTTTACCATCATTTATCAAAATATCTTCTTTTGTGTTCAACAGAAAAAAAATCATACAGGTTTATAACAACATGAGGGTGAGAAACAGAATTTTCATTTTTGGGTTAACTATCCCTTTAAGCCTTAAATAAAAGAAAATTAATAAAAAAAAAATAGTAAAACATCTTTTAATGTCAAAATATTTATAAACAAAACGTATCGAGTCCACAGGAATTTGGTGCTGAATTTATTTTGTCACAGTTGAATAAACTCATTTTAATCTTCAACTTTAGACCTTGATGAGTATTAACATTATTAATTATTAACAAAACAAAATAATAGAGCCATATGATATGAAAGTGATATACATGCGATGTTACAGTAATAAAAACCTTGATTTCCCCCTTACTTTAAAACAGATGCTTAGTTTGTAGTTCATGTGGTGCAACAATTCAACAAATACAAACTCACTTATATTAAAGGACAAAATTAAATTAAATTAATTATCCAGCGAACCCAGCCCATTGGGTTAAAATTTAACCTATACTAGGTTGTTTCAATCTATTGTTGGGAAGTTACTGGTTTCAAGGTATAACGAGGTTTTAAAGAGTCAAGGTTTCAAAACCACCAAAAATTTATGTAATACCGTTTTTAAGGTATAAGCTTTACACAAAATTACAAAATAAGTGTTTACACAAAATTACTTCAATAATTAAGTCATGTGATTGATTTGATGTTTACATTTAATATTATATTATAATTTGATAATTTTTTATAATTTTTTGAAAGAATATTATAACTTAAAGGTGCAGTGTGCAAATTTTAGCAGCATCTAGTGGTGAGGTCGCGAATTGCAACCAACGGCTCAGTCCACTGCTCACCCCTTGCTTTTGAAACACACAGACAGGTTTCGGTAGCCGCCACCGGACAAACATGTCATCGTCGGAGACAACTTAGTAAAAAAGTTTGTCCATTAAGGGCTTCTGTAGAAACATGGCGGCACAAAATGGCGACTTCCATGTAAGGGGACCCTCAGTGCATGTATAAAAAACGTCTCATTCTAAGGTAATAAACACATCAAGAGATTTTTTTTTAATTACACACTGCACCTTTAAGGAAGGCCTGGATTAACACAGTGAAACCATTGTATTTTTGCTTAAGGTTATTTTACCACCAAAATCTCATACCGGTCCATGCCTTTTGTTGGGTCATATATATATATATATATATATATATATATAGGGTTCATTTAACCCAACGCTGGGTTAAAAATAGCCCAGCGTTTAAGGGGATAGTTTACCCAAAAATGGAAATCCTGTCATCATTTACTCATGATGGGAAGCACACAGTTAACAGTACCCATTAACTTTCATAGTATTTGTTTTTCCCACTTTAGAAGTCAATGGGTACCATCAACAGTCTGCTTACCATCATTTATCAAAATATCTTCTTTTGTATTCAACAAAAGAAACTCATACAGACACAACACGAGGCTGAGATAATGAAGACAGAATATTCATTTTTGGGTGAACTATCCCTTTAACAAAAGAAATAACAGCGAGAGAGAGAGAGAGAGCAAGAGCAGACAGGAATCAAGATTGCAGATAAAGTAGTGATTAAGTGAAAACTTTGAGTAAATGCCCAACAGTGTCTCTCTGTCTTTAGGGGCCGTCCACAAGAGCAAACACGGCAATAAATGGCTCCATTCTTTCCTGTCCAGGGCCGAAGTTACTGGTTACACACATTTAAACTGAATGAGTAATTGAGAAGCGGCTCCTCTGGGACCTTTAATCCCCCCGCTTGGCAGTTTCATTACCCGACCGAACCTCTCGTGTTCAGGGCAGAGGCTTCAGGAACACAACAGAGTTTTCATTTGTGCGTTAACCACTTAATGTCTGATGTTCTGTTAGCAAACCAACATTACAGCATTACAAACACACAGACTGATGATTTTAACAATGAAAATACAAGCGGCAGACTTAAATACATTAATATACAGATACTTTAGGATAAATGTCTGCTCATGAGCTTTTGTGTTTAGTTTAAACATTTTTTAAGTTCCCATCGGCTAGGAGCACATTTTATAAAAGTGATGTGGGCGGGTAATAACACTTCTATGAACCAAGACAATAAAATATTGCAAAACAAGTCTGACAAAAATGTAACGGTAAAATAAAAAGCATGTTAAAAAATTAATTATGTTATTTGGCATACAGTACTGCTCCTCTGTTGATTTAATAACATCCTAATGCTGGATTGTGGTTGGAAACAAACACACGATATGCAGGATACAGGTTGAGCAGGTTTATCGACCAACAGATCCAACACAACAGATTTTCTCACACACACTTAATATAAGCACTCATGTCTAATACCACACTTAATCTTTCCCAAAGGAGAAAACACACACACACACACACACACACACACGAGATCATATTCCCAAAAACATATGCAGACCATCTTCTAATCTCATCTGAGACCTACTAAGAAATTAAGAAGCGTCCACAAATGTAATCTTCCTCACTGGGTGTCAAACAGGGTCCCGGGGCTCTTAATAAACTTCTAAAGGAACATTAAAGTGATTTAAAATAATTTAAATACACAAACACGGTTGCATAACAATTGATCACAACTAATCGTTTGCAAAATACATTTTTTTGTTAACATCATATGTGTGTTTACTTTGTATAATTATTATGTATATATAAATACACACATACATCATGTATTTTAATATATAAATTATAAAATTTATATACACATGTAAATATTTCTTTATGCATTTATATGCATTTAAATACACATCATTATTATACACAGTAAACACATATATACAAAAACTTTTATTCTCTAAAAGATTAGTTGCCATTAATCATTATGCAGCCCTACACAAAACAAGTATTAAAATAATTTAAAACCCCTACATATTAAGATATTTCTCAGTGTTCGGTACTTTTTTTAGTAACAAATAAACATCTTTGTATTTATGTCAAGCTTTATCATATTTTTTGATAGAAAGTGTGATAAGGGGGCCCTTCAAATGTTACTGTGAACATTAAAGAGTTTTGTGATCAAAACGCTCTTCTGAAGAAAAATGTAAACTGAGAAAAACTCATCAATAACATACTGTGTGTGGTCACCACGGTGTCACTAAATGGTTGCTAGGGTCCTGTGGGTGGTTGCTATGCCATTGTTAGAATGTTGCGATGCAGTTAGTAAAGTATTTCGAGCGATTTTTATCATGTTGCTACAATTATAAATGTCTGTGCTTTAAATAATGTTAGCAGAGCTCGAGGCAGGGAAACTTTCTCCTCAGTAAAGTGATCATTATGTCATTTTATTGAGATGTTGTTTTGTGATGCGTGTCAGATTCTCTTTCTATATTTGGTCATCAAGGAAAGAAGATCATGCAAATCACAGCGACCGTGAATAATGTGGTGGCTAAAATAAGTGAAAGGGAAAGCTGCAGAAATCCCTTAAACTTAAAACGTTGAAAATCAGTCGAGCCAGAAACATGCAAATACAGAACTACAAACAACTCATCAGAACCACACAACAGGAAGTGTTTCCAAAAACACACACACACACAAAGTTCAATTTCAAAACAAGTCCATGTAAAATATGAAATTAAATATGTTCTCACTTCTCAGTTTGTCACACCACATCAAAATCATGGAAAAACAGGCAGGATTCTCTGCCCTCAAATGCTGGGGGCGCGTCCCCACCCTTCGCTGAAACCACACCAATTCATGGGAAAGCTGCCGTCTCGCTCAACTTTCAAATACAACTACAACCTGAATGGATGTTCACGATTGTGTTGGGGCGAGACCATGCTCAGTGGCTCCAGTGCATCATCGAGTCACCGTCTTAGCCCCGCCCAAATAATCCTGAACACAGAAATGTGGAAAAACAGCTGATTGTCTTTGCAATGTTTTTCAGCGATACATTTCTAACATTTATAATGTGTTTAGAAACAATTCTCTGAATTGCCTTTACACAGTCTTTGTCCATTGTACCATAACTTTTGACATAGTTCCTAGAGTAAATATTGTAAAATTGTATTTTTAAGTACTTGAGGACTAACATGCTTTTGGGTTTTAACAAAAGTGACCTTAAACTGTACATTTCACTGGGAATCAAACTGGGAATGTGGGTTGCTAATGCAAAACTTTACCAATTTAGCTCCAGGACTACTTCACAAAACCATATACACAAACAAGTTTATAATACACAAGCATGGTAAACATTCAGCTTCATGGTCCATCTACCTCTACCGTAAAAATCTGCTTTAGAAAACCAAGAATTCAGGTAATGCCTGTTTCAAAGAACGGCCACAATAAACCACGGCTTTAAGCATTTTATGGCCTATTGTGCTTCCTCCCAAACAGTTACTCTTTTAAAACCCCATAAAGCAAACATCTTTTTCCACGATATACAAACACACACCCAACAGAGATGGAAGAGCACAATAGCTGTTGCGGTGTGGGGGTTAATGCCAACCTGCCTTTCAACTTGTCTGCCAGAAATTTCCCATGGATGCGTTGGGTTGAAGCGGATGACGTTAAACAGTGGGCGTTCTGAGAGACAGACGTGCACAAACTGTTCTGTACACATCTGAACACATCAACACCGATGCCATGATGAGAAGTGTGCTGCCACAAAATAGACAACACTACAAATACAAACAAAACACTTACTTTATAAATACCCAGATGAAGAAATTTGGGGTGAAAGTTATGAACGACTGAAACTGAAAAGTGTGAAGCTTTATTTGGTAAAGCCAGGGCTCAAACCCAACTAAGGCACGGTCTAATTGGAGGTTCTTGCTGAAGTAGGTAAGCATCTGTATTATTACTGTTTATACTTCAGTGAAGTAATTTGAGCAAACCCCTAATAACTAAGGGATTAAATACCGCCGATGCAGTTCACCGAGGCGACACGATTTATGAATTATGGCATGTGGTTTATTTAAAGGGTGAAAAAATCCCACAGTACATCGAGGGAGGGACCCGAGTCACATAAACCAGAACATCACACAGATTGTGGGAGGAGCTCTAAACTCAGCCACATTAAAATGCCCTAAAAAACAACCCTAGCATTATGGCACTGAATATTTCACAGGCACGCACGCCAGCAACACCAAGGTCATGGGTTCGGTCCCAGGAAACACATACTCATCGCCTTTTTGGATAAAATTATTTACCAAATGCATAAATGGACATGTTTATATGCAGTAGGAGACTGGCGGTGTGCCATGCGGTGGCGTGTGCTTACAGTAGAACAGCAGATGTAGGTTAGTCGAGTAATCCCTGAGCTTCAGATGTTAGTAGGTTAAGCTGTAGTGAACTAGCAGAATCAGGAATTCATGCCACAGGAAAATCCATAAGATCCAAATGTCTACAAAAATCATGCAATGATCTCCTTCTTCTATACCTGCACACCATACTTACATATGCATTTTATATAAGAGCTATACATTGAGTAGTAAATGCATAGATCATGCAGATGGAAGTTCACATTAGTAAATCTATATGACTTGCACCAGTGGCCCTAATAGACTCTTACCATGGTGCAGTGATGGTTCTCCAAGCTAACACTTAAAAAGTCTATAAACCATGCTATTACCATGTAAAATTAACACATACCATCGTACCATAGTAGACTAAAAACAAGGTAGTACCATTATACTCTTAGTTAGTAAAAGATTCCCAGCACTACTACAGTAGATGAACGAATAACATAGTAAAGCACTACAGTAAAGGTGAGCAATGGAAACATTGTAACACTCAGCGTTCGATATGACGCGTGGCAACAGCAAAGATCTGATCGCGTAACCATGGAGATCGCTACAATGTAACGCCGAAACGGCGTTTGCTGAAGTCACACGAACTCTTATTTACTCTGTAACTTGTTAACCGGCATTGAGATCCAAGCAAATAAGCGATGCACTCACCTTTACTCCTGAAATACGATTTCACGTGAGCGCGTGTGCCCGTAAAGTCTTTCACGACGGTAATCCGCGAATAAACGCCGATGTGCACGAGCTGAAATGGAGATTAGTCGGTTTGTTGCTGGTTAATCGCGGGAAGCGCTGCGATATTCCGCCCTCCCGGTCGCCATGACTGAGCGATTGATCCCGGACTGAAACCTCAGACTCATTCCAGATTATAAAACACTGCCACCAGCCTTCAGTACAGCGACACTGCAACACAGCGACACCCAGCGGCGGATTTAATACGCGGTTAAAAAATCAACAAGGACTTCTGGTGACATTTTTTTTTGGATCACGTTCGTCGACTCTTAACAAAACTCAAAAATAACACTAGATGGGATAAGCATACCATCAAACATAACATGGTTATATACCAAAATACAACTGTACCTCATTGTAAGGGCTGTATGGCATCAAAGTTGGTCTCCCAACTTTGTATTAGCTGGTTTTGCTGGTATTAGCAAACTGTTTTGGTCACTTTTTAATATGTTTAGCTGGACTTATAGCTGACCGACCAGCTTGACCAGCTTTGCAAGGCTGGGACTGGGAGGACCATCTTAAACCAGCTCATGATATCTTAAACCTTATGGTGGTCTTAGTTGGATTATTTAGTATGGGAAAATATTACAGGTTTGTTTATAAAAGGTAAAAATACATTTTATGAATAATACAACTGTGAATTTATGAGTAAACAAAAAATTTAACTTTTCACTTTCTATAATAGACTCTTTTTTTGTGATGAATCTTGAATTGAAATAATGCTCATGTGAATAATAAAACTTAAAGGGTCAGTTCACCAAAAAAAAGTAAAATTCTGTCATCATTTGCAAACCTGAATAAATGTATTTGTTGTGCTGAACACAAAGAAGGATATTTTGAGCAGTGTTTGTAACTGAAATGTTTTGGAGCACCATTTACTTTACATAATTTTTTTTCCACTATGGAAGTCAATGGTGCTTCTGTTTCTTGCTTCATTACAAATATCTTCACTGTAAAAACAAAAACAAAATGCAGCATAAAGTTAAAACAACTTGGTTTTGCAAATCAATAAAAAAATTGATCAATTGAAATTGTTTAACTATATTTTTTAAGTTGAAGTAACAAAAAAAAGCATTTTTTACAACATTCCTTTGTGCTCAGCTGAACAAAGACATGTATTCAGGTTTGTAACAACACAAGGGTGAGTAAACAATGACAGAATTTTCCTTTTTGGGTGAACTGTCCCTTTAAACTAAGGGTTTTTTTTTGCCTTCAGTGAAAACCAGTCTCTAGTAATATTTTTCGTGTGAACTCTTTAAGATTAATTAATTACATTTACACATTAGCCAGATGCAAAATGACTTTACTTTTATCCAAATGACCACTGAAGGTATACATGATATACAATATCACTGTTTTTTGGGATTATAATAGTAACCAATTACTGCAAAAATGCAGGCTGCGTCTACTGTAAATGAAAACATTGGTTCAAACCAAGGGAAAATACTGTTAAAGTGTACACCTTTTATAATGCACAGTAAATTGCTTTGGATTAGGGTGGCAAAAGGATGTAGTTTCCAGTAAATTTCCGGCAATTTTCCAAGAAAACTTAATCTGGGGAATTTTGGAAATATTCCAAATTGGAAATTTAACAGAAATTTATGGGAATTATTTGGAAATGTGTGGCCTCAGTGGCTCTTCAGTAATCAGTGTGCATGTGACTGAAGAATGTGCAGAGTACATACAATTGAAATTGCATTAAAACTTGTTTTAAACAAAATTATGCAGCAAGATTTACTAATTTAAGTACCCTGTTATAGGCAACTCTGCTAAATTCCCAGTTTATTCCCATGGAAGGTTTCCAGTGTTAAAAATTCCCAGAATTGTTGCAACCCTACTTTGGATAAAAGCTCATTTACTTTTACAATACAATAAAAAAATGTTCGTTAAAATTAGTTAAATTTCCAAATTAAACTAAACCCTAGTCCTGGTTTAAGATAATCCCTGCCTAGGAAATCACCCCCATATGTCCATTTAAACCAGTTCTTAAAAACTTTTTGGTGTGCACCGCCATGCATTCCTTTGCAACATAAAACAATCTCAAACAAGAAGACATTAAATGATACAATGCAGTGTTGTTGGATAGTAACCTTATTTTTGTGAGGTTTAATTACACACAATTTGATAAATTAATGTTTTTTTTATATAAAAATGGGGGCCCCCTGCACCATCTCACCCCCTCTATCAAGACATTAACGACCATAAACGACACCATTCAAATTAAATAACCAAAAATTAAAAATCCACACAAAACTGTTTTAAAGGAATTATTTTATTCAGCAAATCATATTTGTTCACATTAGGATTGGCTCCTGCTTACGAATGTCATTATGACAGAGAAGATTTTTGACTGGGGATATGCGAACGTGCACCTGTCCTAAACACCTTGTTGAGTTTGTCCAGCCACTTCAGAAAAATCTTGTGCAAACAGACTTCAGAGCTTTTTAAGTAAACTCTAGAAATGTTGAACTTTCACATTAACATGTTGTTAGAGAATCTCATCTCCATTATTTGCTTTTGTTAAGTCAGTGACAAAGTGAGCATATATTTGTATTACAAACTCTATATTTTGATAGAAACAAGCAGTTTTTGTTATTTTGCTAAACCTAAAGAAATCCGTTTAATGAGATCATGTTTAAATTGGGAGGCACAGCAATCAGATTTAAAGAACCAAACCGGACAGCACGGCTACATGTTATCAGCATATGCAAAGTTTAATGGAACATTCTGAAACAAAGTTCATCAGATCTTGCAGCTTTAATACTGAAAATGATTTAAAATGATTAACCAGGATAGATTGCATATCATACAGATGTAACGTGGACAAGTAACGACCCATAAACCAACTGGCTTAAGACTCCCACATATCAAGACTCCTGTTTGTCCTATTTTTATTTCATTGCATGAGCCAATAACAGATCACACAGATAGCATCAGAACACACGGCCTCGCTCCCAAACATCACAACCAGCCACTGAGACCGGTGCTAAACAAAACAAACCAAAACCTGGAAAGTAGAGCGAAAAAGTGAAGGTGTGGCCGCTGCCGTTCCAGTCCATCTCCCAACATTTAAGTCTACATCAGACTGATCCATCTCCTAAATTGGAAGAAAAGCCCTACGGGGAGTTGGACCGACCCCTAAATCAGTTTCACAAGGATCAGACAGACACATTAAACTGTGACAAAATGAATGAGACAAACCCTCATCAGGGAGAAAAAGCACAATTTCTACACCAGAATTTCTTAAATCTAAGATTGATGACTGTTAGTTTAGTTTTCCTACTCCCATATGCATTGATGAGGGTTGGCCAGCACTTTTTGGGATGAGACACAAACACACGCCGGACCCTCCGCCCTACTGTCGAGTGGATAGAGAAGACTTGAAGATCTTAAGAGGCCAGACAAAAACAGTTCTTCGCTCAAAAACAGGGAAAGGGCCAAAATCTAGATTTTTAGGAATTCCAGGTGTAAAGTTTTTCCTCAGTAGATGGGCTGATCCTACAGGGTTAAGGCGTCGACTCAAGCCGTGTTCAGAAGATCCTGGATGGCCTTCTGTTGGTTCTCATTGAGAGCTGATACACACTGCGTCCACAGTCCTCCAGACACCTGGAAACAACACACAGTCAGACATTTACAACTCAACAGATTCATTCAGTACGATTTTACAAAGCAGCAACGTAAAACTTACTTGTACTTGACGGATAACGTTAGCCAATCGTTTACTGCAGCCGTCTTCACTTTTGATCGATTCGTTTACAACACCGTCGGCGATGATGCTAAAAATCTTGGGAAGGTTTGCGTTGTCCGGTCCGAGAACAATGGGATTGTTGCTGTTAGAAAAACAATTCATTAGCGCTAGAAATCACAACATCCTCCAGAGTCGATTATTTCATACCTCACCTTTCGATAAGGTCGCACAGATAGTTAAACGTGTGGACCGCTTCCTCTTTATCCTCGTTGAGCGGCAGCCACGACAGCCAATGAGGAAGGACTTCGTTAACGTTGACGCACTCGGGTCGATACTTCATGACTTTACCCACAGCAGAAATGCAGTTCTCGGTAGCGTTGGCGTTTTCTTTCGCTCTGGACTCTGCGGCTTGAATCACACCCACCAGAAGAGGGACGGCCTCTGAAGACAGGTATGACATTATTAAACGCGACTGAAAACATCTGTACTGGAAAGACACTTACTTTTACAAAAGTTGGATGTTGTTACAAGAATATGGCTTAATATGCTAATGTGCTGAACACTTGCTAAAAAGTCAAAATACACTCTCAAACTCATCTGGTGGTTTAGTGACGTAATTTGGGCTGCAACTAATGATTATTTTCATAATCGATTAATTGACTAATCGGATAAAAACAAGTATTTACTCAATTAAGACTGCAGAAACTTTATTATTTAAGGCTTAAAATATCAAAATTAAGTAGTAAAACATATTTAAATGTGAAAATATAAATAAACACGTTGACAACGAATTTCATTATCGTTTTTGTTGGCACTCTACACATAATAGCAAAATATTTGCCCATAACACAAACAGTAACACAAAGTTACACAACAAAGTTAAACTCGTAGGGTCGGGTCTTCGTTCTAATGACCAATCCTTTTAAGCTAACAAAACCCAAAGTCACAAGAACTAAAATCATCTTGAAATACACATCACCCGTGAAGGCAGGCCTGTAGCTTTCTCCTCCGAACTGAGCCATGACACCGACGCCATACGCAGCTGCTTGCCTGACCTCTGGGCTCGAGTCACATAGGGACTGCATCATGGGCCGCAAGAAGTATTCGGCGTATTTGAAGGAAGAGGGGCTGCAATGCTCAACGATGTCATCGAAAATACACAAACCCCACTGCCTGTCTGCCCAAGGTCTGTGCGGACACTGAAAACACGAGACAAGAAAATTACAGCACTTACAGGCAAAATAAATATTAATTCTATGGCAATACAGCATACTATAAATATAAAAAAGTATATACACTATTATTCAGTGAGCGGGACACCCAAGTTTACTTCAATATTTTGCATGAAACTTTTAAATCTATCACGGCAAACAAAAAATTTATATTGTTGGAAAGGTTCAAGAATGCAATATTATTAGGTTTTGAATAATGAAAATTACAGTGACAGTAATTTATTAATTTGTGACAGGAGTATGCAGAAAACCGTTGACACCTAGTGGCCGTTTTTGGTAAAACCACTAAAAGTGTAACAAAGCTCATTTTTGTGATAATTTTATGTATCAAACATATATTTTATAGCATTATTTTTATTACAAAAATGTAAACTGCTACAACTTTTTTTACTCAAAGTTTTTCACGGAAGTGTCTGGAGGTGAAAATATTAGTGTCTTTAAAACAAGACCAAGATTAGGCTTCTTGACAAAAAACAAACAAACAAAAATGCTAGAGTTATATTAATTTGAAGGTGTACATCACTTTTTCACCAGTTAAGGGTTTAAGATTCAGTAAGTGTAAACTTCTGTGCATTATGGGTATTCTCTAGCCACTGAATGTACATTTACTATTACAGTGCATTTTTAGGGTTGTATGCACCATAATGTCCAGTGTAATGTCCGATACAACTATAAAATGTCTGCGTCTTAAATAGTGCACTATATGCAGTACAGAGAGTCTAGGTTATGGTGTGGTTACACTCACGATCAGATTGACGATCAGCTGCAGCAACTGCTCAAACCAAGGAAGAACTTTCTCTCTGTAACTGCTGAAGATCGAGTGCAAGATGTCCGACACTTTGGTCAGGATGTAGACGTCGTTCTCATCCTGAAACACAGACAGAGAGATAAAACAAACTCTTCAAACATGAACACACCTCAGTGAAGAGCACCTGATGATGAGACTCACTTCATCTTGTAATGTTTCCTCCACCTGCTCATCGTAATCTTCATCTTGTCGCTTGGCTGCAGAAAACAATGATCGGTTTTAAATCCGTATCATCTACAATCTGACTTCAGAGAAATTAGATGAACAAATACTAGCAATTTGTTGTGTCCTCAAAGCTAGAAGACAAATTAAAATCAAATCCAAGGTTTGCCAATCAGAAACATCCATCGGCTGCTAATGATCATGTGACGTGCAGGTCAGGTTCTGATGTCACTCACCCTGTCTGAGCTCCTGGTTTTTGAAGTGCTCCTCCAATTTGGCTTTAATAATTCCTCCCAGTTCTTCAAAATGCTCATTGTTCAGGCAGCCGTCTCCCATCAGCTCAATACACTAGGAGGGAGATTTCATTACAACAGTGCACAATTTCAATCACCAAATCAATAAATAACTCTGTGCATGTCTAGTAGTTTGTGAAGTTAGTTACACTTGGCAAATGAATGCATGATTTCTGACAGCACATCCGAGTCGGGCTCGGTCCCGATGGCTTTGATAAGGGCGTCACACATGAAGAGCCACATCTGCGTGAGGTACTCTGGACCTCTGACACGAGCGCACTCCAGCAGGAGAGGCATAGACTCCGCAGCGGCAACACGCACGCGTAGATATCACGTTAAAGAACAACCAATGAAACATTAACATTATGACCTAGATCAGGGGTCTCCAACCTTTTTATGCCACAATGGATAAAACAATCTGGAGGGCTACTTTTTGATATAGTCTACTTAAAACTTTTTTTGTTTTACTTGTTTATTTTATTTTATTTGACTTGTTTATATGTTATAAAATTTTAACATATGTAAATCAAGCCAAGCTAATATAAAAAAATATGTAATAAATAAATATTACAGTTGAGACTATTAATAGAATGTGCTTTGGCGGGCACCTCACAGACTCTGTGCGGGCTACCTGGTGCCCGCGGGCACCACGTTGGTGACCCCTGACCTAGATACTGAGAGAAGGGTGTTGAATCGTAGACACTAAGGTATTCAAAATGACGGATGAAGGATATCATCATGGAAGTAGAACTTCAGCAGAGGAACCATCAGCTTGACAACCTGCTCTGTGTACTCGACGAAACCTTCCTTCAGCTCTTTAGCGTAACACACCTGAAGATTAAAGCATAGACAGACAAAATTCAGGGTTAACTCCAAATTCAAAGACCTTTCAAGGACTTTCCAGGTCCAATACCCTCAAATTCAAGGACTAAATTGTGGGGACACATTTCAAGTGAGAACAAGGTTACATTGCGTTACCTTTTAAGATACATTGTTACAGTTCCCTTTCGAGGTAACTCGCGCTGCGTCACTGCGGTAACACTTTTAGGACGCCTCCAGGGGTAAGTGCGTCTGAATGTGTATATCAAATTCAACCAATGGTGAGGCTTAACGACAAAGACAGGGTGACGCGAGAGCCAGGAAGTATATCGCTATCTGAAATATTGCCAAAGACGCCATTACAGAGACCCATGATGTATGGCAAGAGAGACTAGGGTTGGGTACCGTTCACATTTTTACCGGTACCGGTTCCGATACCTGAAATTCGATGCCGGTACCCAGCCGTACCTTTTTTGGTACTTTACTCTGACTTAAAGGTGCAGTGTTTACATTTTTGCGGCATCTAGTGGTGAGGTTGCGAACTGCAACCAACGGCTTAGTCCATGTCTCACCCCTCGCTTTTGAAACACATAAAAAAGCTACGGTAGCCGCCACTGGACAAACATTTCATTGTTGGAGACACCTTAGTAAAAGAAAGTGTCCTTTAGGGCTTCTGTAGAAAACTGGCAGCACAAAATGGTGACTTCCATGTAAGGGGACCCTCAGAATATGTACATAAAAAGGTCTCGTTTTAAGGTAATAAACACATAACGGTTCATTACGTAAGGTCTTTATACACCCCTGATTATATAGTTTTGGATATTATTTTGCATTTCTGTCAAAAGATCCTTCTAAAAATTACACACTGCACCTTTAAGTGACTTTCAGTGGACATAATAAGCCCAAACCTCTCATTTTCAACATTTTGTTATTTATTTCAAAATGTTTAATAATACACACAATCTTTACAAAAAAATCCCTATAACATCCAGGGCATAGCCTATGTCTTACATATAAATAAATAAATAAAATATATAAGCAAGACAAATGATCAATGAACATAAACGTCATAAAAGCAACATAAAAGTAAACTTTTATGTAGAAAACAATACAGAGCGGGTGTTCTCTACAGCAAGGGACACAGTGAGGATGTAGAAGAGGACTGGACACAGATACTTTTTTGCCAAGCTGGCCAGCATTGGCATTTGGTCTGCATGTGGTTTAATGTGTTGGAACAGCCACACGGACCGCCTTCTCTCCGTCCATTTATCTAATCTGAGGTATTGAGCACAAAGTTTTACGTCATTTCTGACTTTTAGCGTGAACACACAGTCTTTTAGGCTTTCATTGATAAAACTAAAAGCGGCTGATCTCCGCAGTTTCATTTTGCGAGCGCATGAAATTTGCGCGATCTTATTTCATTAATTGCGCTGAAAAATCCGAGAAAGCGCCAACATATTCATGTACAAAACACTGTGCAGCATGTTTACTTCAAACACAAGCAGCGCCATATTAGTTCGCGTCCATTTAAACAGTCAGCTCCAGCTCGCGTTAAAACGAAAGCAGAGGGACTTCCCCGCAGTCTCCACGGACCACCACTCAAAGTAATCAGAAGCGGTCGAAAGTGGACAAAAGAGACGGACTGGTGTTGATAAATACCAGGTGTTTACAAAATTTGTCTCTCTCGTCCACTTGTGATCCAATCGACGAAAACGCATCTTAATAAGCCCTCTTGTGCTTTTAAATACACATTGTGTAAGTGCTTCCTCAGGTTGGATGTATTACCACTGCCTGCCTTGCACTTACTGTTACAAATATTGCAGGTAGCATTGTCTGCATCATCCTTTGTGAAATTTAACCACAAGTTAGATCGCTTTTTGTTAGCCATTAAGCAAGTTGCAAAGGGGTGTCTCCAAGTTCCCACACGGTCTCTCTCTCTCTCGCGCGCGCGTACCAGACGCGGCGCGCTGACATGTTCTCTCAGGTACCGAAATTGAGCACCGATTGATTTTATATGAATCGATACTGGGTAGTACCGACGCAATTCGGTCGGTGCCTATAAAAGTACCGAGTTCGGTGCCCATCCCTAAGAGAGACGCAGCGTCTCGTTCCCTTCTCAGTGAACAACTGTTACATACGTAAAACGAGACGTTTTCATGTGTCAAACACAACTATGCAAAAAAGCATTTTGGTATGAATCAACATTCGCATCCAGAAGATAAAAGCATTTAAAGTGAACAGTTTAGCAGGTGTGTCTAGAATTTTTATGATATTATCCTACACTATACAGGGAATATGGATTTTTTTACAGAAAACTTTCAGTGACCTGTATCTACGCATGTATATTTTTAAAAACTTCCCAGGGCCTTAAATTATTCCCCCAGATTCATACTTTCAAGGGAACCCTGAGAATTACTTACAGCACCTATCAACATAGTTACATCAGCTGGCAACTTAAAAAAAAAGATGGATTAACAGTGTATGTTGAGATGGTCTCACCAGCATCTGACAGGCTGTGGCCTTCTCCTCCAGTCCTGCGGTCTTGATACCAAAACTCTGCTGGTCTCCAAGATTTACAAACTCCCAACCATCATCTTCACACATGTTCTCCATGTCCTGTGCTGTAGGAAAAGAAAGGACATTTAAACCAGGACTATAGGCAGAAAACATGCACGCAGGTTTTCAACATGTTACATCTCTTACTGTCTAGAAGAGCCACTTCAGGTTTAATAGATGCCGTCTTCATGAGAGGTCCCATCACCACAGGCAGGTACTGCTGAAACTCCTTCCCCAAAATCTTACACATGCGAGCCCAAGCCGAGATCATGTACGAGATCTAAGGGCGTAACAGATACATGAAGGTTTGCTGCTGACACGCGAACGTGACACACACAATTTATCTGAAGGGTTACCTGTGGGTCATCATCCTCCAGGTCATTGAAATCAGTCTGTGTCTTCAGAAGTAACTGCATCACGGCTGAAGCGTCAGGCATGAACTACAGACAAAAAAATTAGTGTCACAGGTTGGCAGATGCAACAACCATCAGAGATGTTTCGTTTAAACTCACCTTCTCTTTACCCACAGCCAGACCAATCAGACTGATGCATTCGATGGTCTTTCCTCTGAGGAGGCGGAGCTCTTTTTGAATGGCGTTCTCTACGATATGTTTGAGAGAGGGCATAAAGAGATCATAGTAGGGTACAAACTTCTCCTCCGCAGTGTCAGCCACAGATGCGATAGAGGTCACCACCTGTTCCAGCACCAGTTTGGTACCCTTCTGGATCAGCTAGAGGAGAAAACCCAAAATTAACTCTTTGGCTTACAAAGCAATATTAAAAACAGAAAGGCTTTTCACATGCACATTATGTTGAGCACACAAACTCCACAACAGATGAACTCAAAACTGGAACAGCATCTAAATTGAGGGTCAATTCAATATCACATTAAAAGAAAGAAAGCTAATCGATAGGAAATTGAAGTTGAATAGACCCCAATCCAGATCAAACTAATCTCACCACGTTTACTTTGTGCACCTAGCAGAAGACAAAAAATACAAAACGAAGACACTGTAACTGAATGCAACTCATAAACAGCGAAGCATCATGGGACACATACAAATGCTCTTAAACCAAAGCAATGAATGTGTATAGGTGCACTACCTCCTGAAGTTTGGCCACCATGATGACGTGCAGATGTTGGACGAGGCTGTCTAGATACGGCACCAGCAGGGTTTTCGGACAGTCCTCTGTAAAGTTTATGAGAGCGGCGGCTGCGTGGGCCTGAACGCGCGGGTTCGTCTGATCCTCCATCGTCTGCAGGAGCGCAGAGATCACCTTGTCGTGGAATTTCTTTTGGAAGGTGGGCGCAAAGTCTGTGGCCATCTGTCCGATAGCATTGCAGGCAGCGTATCGAACCCTCGGATGCTGTTGGGTTTGCAAGAAAGGACAATTAATATGCATGCGACTTCACCGTCAGAAATGGAGATCATATAAAGGGTTCGTACAGGATCCTGGCAGAAGAGAAGGACAAAGCTGACGATCTCATTCAAAATGGCCTCCATCTGTTGGTGGCAGCCCTCGCCGATAGCAGACAGAGCCATCAAACCAGCGTGCCTGTACTTCCAATCGGCTACAAGGAAAATGTCAGATTTGTAAAATAAGACCATTGATAAACAGACAAAGATGATCGCTGTTGATATCTTAAGTTTATGACTAACCAGGTAACCACATAAAGGCCCATTCACACCAAGAAGAATAAATACAAGAACCATATTAGCATTTATTTTAATTAAATACAGCATTAAAAGGTGTTGTGTGTCAACTTTTAGCAGCATCTAATGGTGAGATTGTGAATAGCAACCAATGGCCAATTAAAGTTATCGCCCTTATTTGAAATAGAATTTGGCTTTGTTTACACGTAGTTACTTTGGATAAAAGCTATTGCTAAATAAAAAAAACATTGAGGAACAGGACACCAAGTGTTTAAGCATGACATGTATTTTCTTTGTAATTCACTTCATAACATGTTACTTACGGTTCTGTAGCATCTGCATGATGTGTTGTTTAATCATGGGTAGGACAATTTTTCCACCAAGGCCACAAGCGATTCGGTCCAGAGCACTTTCACCTGCCACTGCATTACTAAAGATCAGAGAAAAAAAACATTGTCAACCTTGAAAAATATCCAATATTCTGTTACAACCAGTGACAGGCAATGAAACAAGATCTCTGATAAAAAACACTTTGCATTACAATTTGGCAAAAAAAAAAAAATCTACACTAGTCACTTAAGTCGCTCTGCCAATATAGACAGCAGAAAGCGAGGCAGGTTTTCATGACAATGATACTGACCTGTCAAAGTCATCGTCCTCCAGTTCATCAGCCAAAGCCCAGTCCTCATCTTCCTCCAGATCCACCATCATACTCAACATCTGTGGCACTAAACAAACAAAACATTCAAAACAAAGCCTCCTGTGATGCTACAACCACATGACTTGTGGAAAACCAATCAGTGAATGAGATGACAAAATAACATCTGTAACAATGTACCAGATTTCATATAAAGGTGTTGTGTAGATTTTTCAGGATTCCCACACCTTAGTTAACTTCAAAATCAAGGACCTTTCAAAGACTTTCCAGGTCCAATAGCTTCAAATTCAAGGACTAAATGTGGGGACACATTTCAAGTGAGAGCAATGTTACATCGTGTTACTTTTTAAGATACATTGTTACAGTTCCCATTCGAGGGAACTCGTGCTGCGTCACTGCTGTGCCGAGAGCCAGGAAGTATATTGTTATCTAAAATATTGCCAAAGATGCTTTACAGGGACGCAGAAAGTATGGCAAGGGAGACGCAGCATCTCGTTCCCTTCTCTTTTGGTATGAATCAACATTCGCATATAGAAGATATAGGGGCGGTTTCCCGGACCGGGATTAGCTTAATCCAGGACTAGGCCTTAGTTTAATTAGGAAATATAACTAGTTTTAACAAACATGCCTTACTAAAAACATTACCCGTGTGCATTTTGAGGCAAAACAAAGGGCCCTGATGTATTTTAAGATATGTCAGTGCAAGTTGTTGTCAGTTTAGACAGCTCTTACATTTATTTTAGTCTAGGACTAATCTAATCACTGTCCGGGAAACCGCCCCATAAGCATTTAAAGTGAACAGTTTAGCAGGTGTGCTTAAAGTCTATAATTTTTATGATATTATCCTACACTAATCAGGGAATAATATAGATTTTTTTCCTATAAAACTTCTTGCATAAAGTAGATCCAAGGACTTTCAATGACCTGTATCTATGAATGTAGATTTTCCAAAACTGCTCAGGGCCTTGAATTTTCCCCCAAGATTCACAAACTTTCAAGGATTTCAAGGACCTGTGGGAACCCTGATTTATAGCGCCATCTAGTGGTGAATTGCAACCAACTGCTCAGTCCACTGATCACCACTTCCTTTTTGAAAAAGCATAGAGAAGCTACAGTAGCCACCAGAGGACAAACACAACGTCACCTGAGAAGTGTTTGTCCATTTAGGGCATTTTGGTTTAAATACACAAAGCACATCTCACCGCTCTGAGCGACGATGTTGGTGTGTTTCCTCAACATGGCAGCGGCAGTCTCTGACAACGTCACGATCACCTCCAGTGCCAGCTGTCTCTGCATGTTTGTCAGGTTTGTATCTGCACATAACTGAATGAAGAAAACAAACAAACTATTTAACCATCACTTTGCCACCTAAAATGTGCATGTGAACTTAT
Source organism: Misgurnus anguillicaudatus (assembly GCF_027580225.2). Taxonomy (NCBI): domain Eukaryota; kingdom Metazoa; phylum Chordata; class Actinopteri; order Cypriniformes; family Cobitidae; genus Misgurnus; species Misgurnus anguillicaudatus. The sequence goes on from NC_073339.2 coordinate 47,160,998, forward strand.
TTCAGCTACATGCTTGTGACAAAGATTTAAGCCGTGTTTCTGCAACCGGGCTGTGGAAGGTGCATAGAAAACGTCAACTTCCACGCATTAAATCGCAGAGATCAATGTTTGCCTGTTTATCATAACCTCAAGGTCCAGCACGGATGAGCCGCCTTAAGGAACCACCAGGCAAAACTTCAACTACTTGATCTTCAGGTCATGAGATGTTTCAATGCACCTTTAGACTGAGCTGCAGCGTGGCCTCCAGATTGGGTCTCAGGTATTTAGGAGCGGTGTCTGCGATCTCCACCAATGACTTCAGGACAGAGTCATCACCACGGTAACAGGATTCATTCACCGCCTGATAACAAAAAAAATGAGTGATTATAAAATCACTTTAATATAAAACTAAATCATTATACAAAATTCAAATAATGAACAAAAGAGGACCATCTTAGGAAACCATAATAACAAATTAAAACATGAAAAAGACAACCACTGGGGCCAAAAGACTTCAAACTTAAAGGATTAGTCCATTTCCTTAAAAAAATCCAGATAATTTACTCACCACCATGTCATCCAAAATGTTGACGTCTTTCTTTGTTCAGTCAAGAAGTTGTTGTTTTTAGGAAATCATTCCAAGATTTTTCTCATTTTAATGGACTTTAATGGACCCCAACACCTAACAGTTTTAATGCAGTTTAAAATTGCAGTTTCAAAAGACTCTAAACGATCTGAACCGAGGCATAAGGGTCTTATCTAGTGAAATTATTGTCATTTTTGGCAATAAAAATAAAAATATGCACTTTCAAAAACAACTTTTCTTCTCCTTCGGCTGTGTGACACGCCAGCGCAACCTCGCGTAAATGCGTAATGACGTGGAAAGGTCACAGGTTACATATATGAAACGCACATTTGTGGACCATTTTAAACAATAAACTGACACAAAGACATTAATTAGTATAATTCCTCATACAACAACATCTGAACAGTCCTCTTTCTCCACACTTGTAAACACTGGGGCATAGTTTCGCATACGTCATCCGTGACCTCTTAATGTGATGATGTATTACGTGAGGTTGCGCTAGCGCTTCACATGACCAGAGGAAGACGAGAAGTTGTGGTTTAAAAGTGCATATTTTTTATCATTTCACTAGATAAGACCCTTATGCCTCATCCAGGATCATTTAGAGTTTTTTGAAACTGCAATTTTAAACTGCATTAAAACTGTTACGTTAAATCCTGGAATGGCTTCCTCAAAAAATATAATTTCTTCTCGACTGAACAAAGAAAAACATCAACATTTTGGATGACATGGTGGCGAAGGTGAAGACAGCAGTGAGAAAAGCCGAAGCTAAAAGATCGTCACCTGCAGAACGCCAGGAAGAAGGTCTGAAAAGTGTTTTAAGAGGGGTGCGTTGCCCTCATTGGACAGGATGAAAGACGCCGCTGCACGCGCAGACAGGGTTCGAATCTGAAAACGAAAAAAAAAAGATGAGATTCATGTGGATAAAATTCTCTCATCATCATTAAAGATGTTAAAATGAGGACATGTAAGGCGCTGACCTGCGGGTTTTCCTGATCCTGCATGCACTGCACTAACATGCGCTTGATGACCTCCATGTAATGTTGCTGCTGGTTCCCAAAGATACCTGGAAAATTCCAGAAAACACCAGAAACAAACAAAATTACATGTTTTAGTTTATAAAAGCTGAGTATTTATAAAAGGAAAGATAAATTGTGAAAAGAGAAGTGTCAAGTGTTCAGTTCAAGACGAAAATAAATCTTAAATGCAGAAATATTTACCAGAAAATATGCAGCGCCGATTCTCTGAGGTTGACGTCCTGCGAGTTCACAGAATCAAAGAGAAACTTCAGGATCTCCGGCCACTGATTATTTCCATCATCATCTTAAGATGAAACAGAAGACGTTAGACGCACACGTCTAATCTATTTTTTATTTAATGGACTGACGATGTGCAAACCAACCACTGAGATTGCGAGAGAGCTCGGCAGCGATGTCGCAGATCTTCTTGCGGATGTTGGAGGAAGCTTCGGATTGGATTCCAGCGAGCAGCTCCGTCTTGACGGCCGTCTGTACGTCGAGGGGGAGGCTGGGGTAGACCTCCTCGAAAGATGACGACAGCAGTCTCCGCAACAGTACGGCCGCCATCTGCTTAACCTTAAAACACAAGCAACGTGGTGATGCAAACACTTCTTATCATTTCCTTTTTGAGATGAATATAACCTGACAATATGAATGTGAGAATAATGTGGTCTGCAGCTTTCTTAAAAGGGGACATTTCACAAAAATTTAAGATGTGAAAGGAATCTTTGGTGTCACCAGAGTACATACGTGAAGTTCTAGCTCAAAATACAACATACATATGTTAGCATGTTAAATTTGCCACCTTGTAGATGTGAGCAAAAATGTGCCATTTTGGGTGTGTCTTTCAAAATGCAAATGAACTGATCCCTGAACTAAATGGCAGTGCTGTGGTTAGGTTAAGGGGTGGTATTATCTCTTTCTGACATCAAAAGGGGAGCCATTTTTTCACATGCTTGCAGAGAATTGGTTTTGGGTAAACCAGTTACTGGGTTGATCTTTCACATTTTCTAGGTTGATGGAAGCACCAGGGACCCAATTATAGCACTTAAACAGATTTTCGTGATATGTCCCCTTTAAAAACAGTAAACACTGCCTACAGTCAAATCCCCTACATAGGAGATAAAACTCAATGCATCCAGAGCTGGTACGCACATTAAAGAAACCTACAAGTTTATAAAGAGTGATTTAGAAGACTTCAAGTTCACCGTCCCACTCCAATTACACGCCTCTATAAATATCTTGGGTCAGGAGAGCGAACTGTGACACCAGGCAAAGCAAACAAATTAAATGCATTGAAGGGAAACTCTTGTTGAGTAATCCTGGCTAAATAAATCCAAAAGCATCCCTATGACTACTCACAGCCCAAATACCAACAACTAATGAACCCAATACTTCAATCTCTATCTTGCAGAAAAACATTAACCTGCAGAAACTGTTTAAAAGTAGTCCAATTCAGAAATCCATGAAAAGGCAGAGGACCTGGCAACCCTGGGGACCAGGCAACGCTGCTTTTTTTTTTTTTTTAAAGGTGGTTGCGCTGAGAGAAGCAGCAGCGCATGATAAACGTGCAACTTGCGCTGTATGAAGAAACAGCACCTGGCTTTAATTGTAAGTGCGCAGCTGGCGCTGTATGAAGCGGACGCGCGTCCGTGCTATCCGACAGTGGTGCGGAAGCATGTGATGTCACAGACCAACTAATAGATAAAAAAATTTGTGGACAAAGAATTTCCTTCTCGTTTTTATCGATTAGTTTTTGCAGCCCAAGTGACCTCATCGTAAACGTGATACAAACAAATCCTCAACAGCTGAAAGGGAGTTTGTAAACTCGTATAACAAAGCACAGATGACGACATCACTTTGTTTGCTCAACGGCACATGAGGTTAAGTGAATCTTGCCTTTAGCAATAACGCTGGTAGTGGTACAAACCTCACTTTCAGTATCAGTACAGCACACTAGGAAGTGGTACAAAATAAAGTATCAGGTACAAGGTACTGTAACACCTAAAAGTGAGCTGTACCAATCCATACTATAAAATGGAAAAACACTTAACACGGAGTCTTAAATGCTACAAGACAACAGCATCTTAGAAAACACAATAGACAGTGTATTAAGAGCACTTAATGGTATTTATATAGAGTATAAATAAAGTATAAACAGCCTGCAGGTCTTGATGGATGAGCAAAATAAAAGTAAAATCCCACATGACCGTAAACAGAGAGTTTAACATACCTCTTCAGCAGCAGATGCATCACGGACGGCCTGCAGTAAAAATGTGATCTTCGTCTGTCCAGGGATGGTGTCGTACGTTTCCTAAACGAGCAGAGACAAACAATTACTAAATGGTTGTATTTTACAAGACACCCAATTACTTCACCACTCTTAAAAGTGTATTTCAGCTTTAAAAATCAAAGCAGGCTCCATCTGTTTTATGCAGAAAAACGATTTTTTTATGTAAGTGAGTCAAAGTGATTCTAAAGGGGGTCGCACACCGGACGCGCAGCTCAGCTGCATTCTTAAAAAAAAAGAACACATTGTTTTCTATAAGTATACGCACACCTGCGCCGACAGGTGGCACCTGTCCACGGCGCCCAGCTTTGACTCAGGAAGTTGCTCAAATCCCTGCCACGCCACAGAGCGCCACCCACATAGTTTAACATTAAACATCATATTTGTCCCAAATCATTAAAGATTAACATTTGCTGCTAACGTATATTTTGCATTTTGAAGTAGACGCTATCTGACTAAGCTCATGGTATTTAATGTGCACTTCCGGTTTACGATACCTCCGAGTTGTCCTAGACGCAACTCGACGCTGGGCATCCGGTGTGCGACCGCCTTTAGAGTCAGACTGCAGATGACAAATGTTTATGCATAACATATCAGGAATGCCTAGCCAGTGAAGAGACGACGATCATGTATCCTAAACATATCTCAATGAGAGGATTTCACATGTGTACAAATTCAGGATCTATCACAACAAAGACACTAGGGGTGTAAATCAGAGTATAAATTATCTCTGCCAGTGATGCTATATTTGCAGAAACAAACATTTCTTTGATTATAATTTATTACTTCAATACTTTAATATTACGTGCCTAGTTAAATGGTTACATTTTAAGTAACTCTCGAATGCACCCAAAATTTACAACATGAATGTTTAATTCAACTCTTTGAAAATGGCACAATCTGTCGTAATTGAGACCTTAACAACAACAACAACCTTTTAAATAAAGAAAAATAAATAATGAGGAAAAAATGTAAAATAAAATCAATCTTATGAAGGTAATGCATTCACTTGCTGACATTAGCAGATGAAAATAAACGAAAATGCACACTTTGGCGGAAATACGTACATGAATGTTACGTCAAGGAATGAGGATGCAGTGTGTGTCAAAATAAACATTTTATATCGATATTTTATGTCGCATAGATACAGGATTCCCACACCTTAGTTAACCTCAAATTCAAGGATCTTTCAAGAACTTTACAGGTCCAAATTCCCTCAAATTCAAGGACTAAATGTGGTAATACATTTCGAGTAAGAGCAAGGGTACATCGTGTTACCTTTTAAGATACATTGTTACAGTTCCCTTTCGAGGGAACTCGCGCTGCGTCACTGCAATGACACTTTGGGGACGCCTCCAGGGGTAAGTGCGTCTGAATGTGTATATCAAATTCAACCAATGGTGAGGCTTAACGACAAAGACAGTGTGACGCGGCAGCCAAGAAGTATATCTCTATCTAAAATATTGGCAAAGACGGCATTACAGGGACACAGAAGGTATGGCAAGGGAGACGCAGGGTCTCGTTCCCTTCTCAGGGAACAACAGTTACATACGTAACCAGAGACGTTATTGTGTGTCAAACACAACTATGCAAAAAAGCATTTTGGTATGAATCAACATTCGCATACAGAAGATATAAGCATTTAAAGTGAACAGTTAAGCACGTGTGTCTAGAATTTTTATGATATTATCCTACACTACACAGGGAATATTTTTTCCAGAAAACGTCCTGCATAAAAAAGATTTAAGCACTTCCAATGACCTGTATCTATGCATGTATTTTTAAAAACTTCCCAGGGCCTTGAATTTTTTTCACCAGATTCAAACTTTCAAGGACCCGTGTAATAGTTCACCCAAAATGAGTCACATGATGCTTCAGGGGTCCGTTTAAGATGTTAGCACCCAAAGTTGCTTGAATTGACACAGACTGTTGGACATCATTCTTTAAAATAACCCTGCTGATTTTGGGGGGGTTGGCTAGCCCTCATCCATCCCCCGTGTCTGTCTGAATCAGATCCCGCGTCAGCATTAGCAGCGTACTGGCTGTGCATTGTCTATATTAAAGGAAAGTGCTGACCAATGGAAGATGAGCGTGATAAGACCCAATGTCCCATTTTGAGCCACATGAGCTCGGGTTTTAACCTCCTATGTGGCTTTGGAGCCGATAAAGAAGCTCCCAACAAAAGACATGTGCCAGAAGATCCCAGTTTTGGGGGGAAATTCAAGTTTCCAGCAGAACAATTCAAGCAAAAATCATAAGACGTGCATATAACCTGCAAGAAAGAGTAAGTAAATGCACATCCCTGATCCCAACCCAAAGTCTTTCCATGACATGACAGCATGAATGAACATCTTTTGTGAGAAGCTGTCCTCAGCGCGTGAAGATGGGTGTAACGTTACTGTTAAATGACTGTAATACAAGACACGCCACAAAAGTAAAGATAAAGAGTTATTAAATATTCATCGTTATTCAGGGAAATGAAGTTTAATGATGTTGCCTGTGGAAAGAGATGCCACTGTATACGGCGTGTACACAAACTACCAATGTGTTTCTATGAATACACACAAATCATGAATCAGCTGTTGTTATATGGCACAACTGAAATCGTGGCCTGTTTAGGAAATAACACGAAGTATAAACATCTAGAACAACGATTAGCCGACCGGTCCGAGGAGAAGCCGACTTTAGCAACACCTGCAACGGTTAGCCGCGTCACGCAAACAACGGCGCGTGCATAGAAATAAAACCCGGCAAAGCTCCTGTTAACAAAAACTTAACCAAATGGAGAACCAACGTACGGTTTGAAAAATAAGCAATATATACGTGTATTATTGCCTGTTTCAAACGATAGTTAGGCCACGTTGATCTGTAGCTGGGAGTGAATCATTCGAGCCGGTTCTTTAAAAAGATTTGGGCGAACCGATTCACCAAGCACTTGTAATTTTCTCAACGTGTGTAGAAAATCATTGAAGTCGGAAAGAATTGTAAACATTATTTAGGACCAGTTTTACTAATATTTAGAATAAACATCGATTCATATCTAGATATTCACAGTTGTTGTAAAACAACAACTCGACAAACAAAATCTTCGATAAAATCTAAATAAAACAGTAAATATTTTAACAGAATTGATCATAAATACTACACCCAGCATTCTATAATACTCTAAAATGACTACTTTAATAGATGAGCGAATCTGTTTTCAACACTTGTTCGTTAGCAGGACGCGTCCGAAAGAACCGATTCGCTGAAAAGACTCGGATCCGGATAGCAGCAGTAGCGCGCGCTTCACACATGTGCTGGGCCACAGCGAGCTAAGCGGCCCGCGCTAAAACTCCTCACGACCACGTCACATTTCTCCTCACAGATTCACACTGAAAACATGACACAACCAAATTTCGTACCTCTGACTGCTTCCTGACGGTGTTGTCAGGGCTCATCAGGTTGCTCAGCAAGAGGTAGAACTGCTGCTGCTCCGCCATCGCTGTTCGGTTCGAAAGAGAGCAGTACCGGAGAAACGAGCAAATGAAAGCCGGCAGGGGAAGCGACCTCTGACATAGGCCTATGGAAGTGATTGGCTCGTTGTGTCTTCTGACGGCGCCGCTGATTTGATGACGGTAGTGAATGGGATTAAACGAGCGCTCTGATTGGTTTCTTGCGACGTCAGTCATGGTGACGCACGAATAATTTCACTTTTCTTTTTTCTATTGGCGGATGTTTCTTGTGGAACGCGGGTAAAATCACAGTGGGCGCGGACGCTGTCGAGCGCGATGATGTCATTGCAAAATAACGAAAGAAACGCGGGAAATGTTTGCTAGTTTTAAATTATGTATTGGATTTTTTTTTTTCATTTTGGACTGATTTGGGTTTCAGCAGTCATGGGAAATCTGGAAATACCATAAAAGTTAAAACTTTAATTTAAATGTTTGGATAAATAAGTTATTTTACAAGATATATTCCCACATTAAAATACAGTAGCATTAATAATACCTTAGTATTTAATAGTAAACTGTAGCAAATTGCAGCATACTGTATAATAATATAGTAATTAGTTACTACACTTGTACTATACTATTCTGTAGTGAATTAAACTATAGTAAAAAACGATCGTATCTACGAATTTTACAGTTTAACACAGTAAATACTAAACACTTTTTTCATAAGGGTTTGTGTTAACAGTTGTGTCCATTGAGGCTCTATTTGGAAGTATAAAATAAAACAAATATGTATCTTATGCAGCTCCATGTATGATCATCACGTTGAAGACATAGCTTCAGTTGACCACTAGAGGACACTAGAGAAACTTATTCATACAGTACACTCATAGAGTACACTACACAGTGACCTTAGTCATGTATGAACACTTAAGTCATATTTAAACATGTCTGCTCATCATTGGATTAAATAAAAAACACCAAATGTTTTTTATTATTGTCGATAGATATTTATATTGCTTTAATATTTTGGAACAAATCTATTGATATTATTGATCAAAGAGCCCTGTGCTATGTGTTCAGACTGAAGTGCAAACAGAGACAAGCCAGATCCTGCATGTATTTTAATAAAACGTCCAAATCAAATTCACATATTATATAAAAGATTGTTTTTATGGGTACTGAAAGGATTTGGAGGTAGGCCACATCAACTGAAAGACAGGGGAACGCTTGGGTCTCCCACGAACCTGTGGGATGAGAAATGAGATGTGGAAATTGCCATGATTTTTTTGGCAGTATAGTCGAGTCCCTCTGGGGTGCTTTGGAGGGGAACCAGGACGGAGTGGAAATAGCAGCACTGGAAAAGAGAGACATGCGTTTGATTAAAATACCCGTCAATAGAAGTTATTAAAAAAAATGTATATTTTATAAATCTACAAATTTGCATGAATTAGCTCTGTACTTTAACACCTTACATTTAGTAGAAAATATGGGTGGTAAAGCAACAATGCTGGTTACCAGTCAGAACACCTTAGCAACAGCATAGCATCGCCTTGGCAACCACCCAGCATCATGCCAGTGAGTTTTGCACACAGCATCAGTCAGTAAATGTGAAAATCCAGCTTGTCATTTTTATATGTTGGGGTTTGATATGTTGAGTCCACAGCTGCTCAGAGGAGACGCTCTCTTATGTGTATCATATAAAGTCAAGTGTGTGCAATGTATGTGGGTGTATTCTGAAGAACAGAAGTATTTATAGATGTGCAGTGGTTATTACAAAAGTAAAATGATGTAAAACAAATACACTTGAACAATTTATAGCACACTAAGACCGTATGTATATAAATACACTAAAAATACTGAAAGAAGTGTTACTTTACCTTCAAAAGCCCAAAACACTTAAACTAAGAGGTTTCAATGAGATTCACATCGTACAAATTATTGCATTGTCCTTTCGTATAGAAGTAAAGAGCATTTAATGTATACAAAGATGCATTTAAACCTTGATATTCTGTCATAACACAAATGCTACCAGTCATTTCTGCATTAATGATACTAACAAATATGGTTTTGTTGTTTTTCTTTGAATATGATGAATGTTCTCATAAACCACCATGCTTATTAGAAATCTATCACACTGCAGTTGTTTCTTGTGTCTGTGATTGAATAAACTGCGGCTTTCTCATCCCGTCTTGTGTCCTTGCTCGTCTTCCAGCGTTGTCAGGCTGTTACTGTTCCAGCATCACTGATTTACTAAACAACATCCAGATACAATCACAATCAAACATGAATTTCTTTGCATTTACAAATCCTTGGGAACTTTTGGGATAAGGCAAGTAAACAACCGCATTAAATATATCACACTGTGCACGTGGTTTTTCTTACATATCGTGACTTTAAAGGGGACAAATCATGAAAATCAGACTTTTTTCATGTTTAAGTGCTATAATTGTGTCCACAGTGCTTCTATAAACCTAAAAATGTTAAAAAGATCAACCCAGTAACTTAGTTTTGGTAAACCTTTCTCTGCAAACATGTGAAAAAATAGATAATTGAAATTTGGCTGCCCTTGTGATGTCAGAAGGGGATAATACCGCCCCTTAATCTGCACTATCCAACCACAGCACTGCCATTTAGTGCAGAGCTCATTTGAATTTAAAAGGACACACCCAATTTGAACATGTTAATAAATTATCTGTGGGGTATTTTGAGCTAAAACTTTACATATGTACTCTGGGGACACCAAAGATTTATTTAACATTTAAAAAAAAGTCTTGTGAAATGTCCCCTTTAAGACACTTGAACAAATCAAAGAGCGTTTCCAACAAATCTTCTACAAAACCCAATTAATCATAAATAGAAACAGATTATATTTTATGTTACATTATCATCCTCCAGTAAATCTTCTCCTCTGTAGACTTGTTTGTCGCATGCTTTTCAATGCAAAGTCTCAGATGAAGCTGTAGTGGGTGGTGTGTGAAATCTCCTGTGAAACGTCTCCATCACATTTCACCAATATATTATTAAGACCTGTCATTTATATTCAGGTCTGGAGAACTGAATCTGCGTCTTAACTGATATTCATCAGCTCTGAAGTGAAGGATAGGCTTATTATTCAAATCATCAATAAACTCTCTTTTATGTAGATTATTTTGTGTGGCAACATGCACATGTTTATAATAATCTTAAAGTCAAAGAAATGTATATTATTTTATAAACCTAACTGCATTAAAGGGAGATTTCAGCCAAAAATTATCTAATAATATCCTCACCCTCATGTTGTTTTAAACCTGTATGAGTTTCTTTGTTTTGATGAACACAAATAAAGATATTTTGATAAATGATGGTAAGCACCCATTGACTTCCATAGTAGGAAAAGCAAATACTGTGGATGTAAACGGATACCGTCAGCTGTGCGGTTACAATCCTTTATCAAAATATCGTTTTTGTGTTCATCAGAATAAAGAAACTCATAGATGTTTACTTTTTGGGTGAACTATCCCAATGTTTAAATGTTGCATCCTGAAGAAGATTGTGTTCTGTTGCTTTTAGTTAATATCTGGCAACTTTGGAGGTTAAAACCATCAGAAGTGTACTACTAAGGTTTTCACTTTCAGGTAAAACAACATTGATGACTTATGTTGCACACGGGGGCGTGTCCATGTCATTGTCCAATAAAATGCTTTGTAGAATGAACTGTAAAAAAACCTGTAGAAATTACAGTATTACTGGCAGCTGGTTGCCAGTAACTTACTGTAGATTTTACATTTATGTTATTTACTGGAAACAATATGTTCAATAAGTCTTTATGTCTTCATCTTCTACAGTAAATTACTGGCAACCAGCTGCATAATTACAGCAATTTTTTACAATGGACTCTTTTTACCAAAAGCAATTAGCAAATTATGCTATAAAAACCTGGATTTTTTTTTTCAGATGAACACATATTTAATAAATGTGATATCAGTGGAAACTCCACAATTTTGAATTATTGCAAATATTCACATCCGAGGTTTCAATTCAACAAAGCAAAAAAAATTGTCAAACACACACGGAAACAGATTCATACAAGAAGCGCAAACTCAAATCTAGATTTGTGAATAAGATTCTTTATTGTCGTGTCGAAATGAAACCATATCCACAAACCATTTACCGCGAGGAAGAGGGTAAATGTCACTTAAAAAAATATAAGATCGATGACGAAAGTTAAAAAGGCAAACCGAAGGTCTGCATGGCAAGGCAGATTCACCCATAAATGATCATCCAGAGAAGTCTTCATGTGTTTTGTGTCTATTTCATTTCACAATAAGGTTGTAGCCATGCATATTGTCTGCTAAATCAACACTGCAAGATGGCCTTGTTTATTAAACTACACACAACCATCTTGATTTTTACCTATACAATTTTTTATACATTTCCGGATGAACTCATTGTGAACCTAAAGAGTCACAGACATGATGGTTGGAGTAAGAATTGCTGTAATACCAAAGACAAGAATAAGAAGGATAAAACAATAAAAACTGATTTGGTGGCCTGTAACTCCTGAGTAAGATGTAATAAAAACAATTTTGTCATTTGGCTAAAAAGCGACTACTTCTTGCGTGTTTGTACAACTATGAAGCTCAAAGCATTCAGAAGATTCCTGTTTTAAAATATCATTCAATAAAAATCACACAAATACAGTCAGATGTGAAGAAGCACTTTCCACAAACAGGGTGGATTTTATATTCACGCAACCCTGTTACAGAAATTTGGTCTAAATAGAGATTAAAATAAAATTGGACTTAAATATGAAAAATCAAACAGAAGATATAGGCTTATTTGTGTATTTATTGCTTTATAAAGACACCGGTTTGTATCCCATCTGTGGAAAGTGCCAATGATCATGAGATTCAAAACAATTCCTCCTCCCAGCTGAAGAAAAGTCTATCCTAAAGCAAATCTTTAGTTGATTGTTTTACTACATTATCAAAATACACCATTCAATATCTGCAACATTCTGTACTGAGCTGCGATTTCCAAAAATCACAGCTGATATTTTCAAGAAATGAAAAGAAACACAAGAGTACAAAGCAAAGTGCTGCAAACTATTTGGTTTCCTCAAACGCACATCAGTAAAGCGTCCGGTCATTGAAACAAGTCACCCGCACACAAATCAATCCACTCGTGAACGGAGGAAACTTCATCTTCGCCGTGGGTTACATGACAGCGGCCGTTTGGAAGAACAAATCTGGGTCATTTTTCTAATGGCAGTTTAAGACATCAGGTTCTGTATGTGCAAACTAAACAGCAAGAGAAAAGCAAACAGCTCTAAAAAGTGTTAAGGTGAAAGAAACTCTGCATCTTTTTGTTGCATTTTCTTTATAACCTTTTATGATCTTTTTTATAAAGTTGCAGACAGCAGAGATGATCCTAAATGCAAATCTGAAATGCAACTATTTTTGAAACAGAAAAACACATCAGCTACATGTGTGTGTGTGTGTTCGTGATCACTGTTTTCTTCATACAGTAGAAAGAGTATGACAACGTATAATGCTGAATCCACACCGCGGTCGGTGGGTTATTGTATATTGCAGGAGGAACAGCACGGGTCTTCTTTATCAGGCTGAGAAGCGTAGTCCATCTGTCGAACGATCTCTGAGAACAGTTCATCCACCATAGTCTTACTCTTGGCTGAGGTCTCCATGAAAGGACAACCCCATTCTTCAGCAAGAGCCTGGCCTTCATTCGACGAAACCTCACGCTCGTTGTCCAGGTCCACTTTATTTCCCACTAATATCACCGGCACACGTTCATACCTGTGAGGAAACATGACCACAAACTCAATGACAGCTTTTTATGGACATTTCTGTTGAAAAGTTGGCGATAAAGAGGGAAAATTATGTATTATCAACTCATGTGCGCCACAGATGTATATGCATATTGGCTATTTCCTGTAGCTCAATTGGTCATCTCATTGTTCATGAGAAGGGCCAGAAGGAATCTGCAGACGTTTTGTGCTTTTTCTGTGGAAATTTTGTGGAAAAATCTGTGGAATGATTTTAAATGTTAGCTGTAAATATTACAAAATTGCATCTAAAATAATAACTTTTTAAAAGCTTACAATGAAAATGAATACACTAAACCAGTGAATCCTCTGACTTAAACTGGACCAACATGAACCATATAATGCGCATGTCAAGATAGAATTATATTTTGTATATAAAATGACATATATTATTCTTTATAGTGTTATATTATAGCAGAATAAAAAAGCTTGTGTTAATACATTGTCATTATGAATTTAGCACGTATCAAGATCATTTCATCATTTTTACAACACAATGTAAACTTTATATTAATTCATTCCCCACCAGCCTTTTTTAACCAAGTTGCCCGCCAGCATTTTTTGTGATTATCACAGAATTTTTACAAAATGCCGGATTTTTTTTTATATAAATATATAAACATACAAATATACCAAATGAAAGAACAGGCCCTCTGTTTTCAAACAAACAAAACGTGAAAAAAAGTTTTTTCCTATCTTCATTTGTTCTTTTTTTAACCTCTTAAATATGGGTAGGTTTCTTCAAAAAATATATTTTGAGCAAAAAGCTAAACTAATTGCATTTTTGTAAAGGAATTTTGTTACACTGTAAAAAAATTCCATAGAAATTATAATGCTATTGCAGCTGGGTTGCCGGTAATTTACTGTAGATTTAAATGTATGTTATTTACTGGCAAGAGTTTTTTTAAAGTTAAATAAATTTTAAATATTAACAAGTCTTTATCTTCACAGAGTAAAACTAAACAATAACAGCCTCATGCAAAGCATTCTGGGAACCAGAAATCATCAACAAACTTTTTCAGTTTTTTGCTTCAGATTTTGTTTCCCAGAATGCTTTGCTTGATGCTGTTATTTTAGTTTTACCTTGTAAAGACAAAGACTTGTAAATGTTTAATGTTCATTTAAAATGTTGCCAGTAAAAAACATAAATTTAAATCTACGATAAGTTACCGGCAACCCAGCTGCAATTTCTACGGAATTTTTTTTACTGTGATAGAGATCAGATTCAGAATAATTATCAAAACATACACTGAGTTTTAAATTTGTTTTTGCTTCAGTTTTTTTAGAAATTGGGTAAGAGCGCCATCTAGTGGATAATAGCGGAATTAAAGATTACCGTAAAATTCATCAGAAAAGCGTCATTGGCAAGGAAATGTTTTTTGGCAGGGAAAGCAAATGTAATATTTAAAACTTGAGTTTAACAACCTGAAAAGCTAGAATGCATTACATCATTAGTTAAAGGATCAATCTGTAACTTTTTTTAAATATAAAATAAACAAAAATCAAGTTTGAGGGGTTAGGTCAGATTTTATGGAAAGATATGTGTGTAAGGTAACCTGCAATTTTATGCTTCAAACAGAGATGGTGCTAAAGAGGCAAACGTTACGGATGGCAGATTTAAGTCGCCATGAAAATATAATTAAAAACTGTTATTTTTTTTGAATATTGTTGTGTTTTTTACAAATGACTTATCTGTGAGTTTCCTTATTTAAACAAAAATTAATGTGCCGCCATAATCTTTAATCAAAAACACAAATCTCCTCCTGTCCACAAAACAATCTCTTTTTACTTCCGGTCATATGTTATGGCAGGTGGGCGGGGTCCGGGAGAAGATCGCTGTGATTAGCAATTAGCAACCCGACTCAACTTCAAGCGATCCAATCAGATCTCGAAGGACAAATTCAAATCCAGCTTGACCTTATTTCATTTCAGAATCGGGTTTTATTCAGAAATACGTCACTATGTGGAAAATAAGGCAATCGCTACATCCAGTTTCATGGCGACTTTAAGACAAAATTCAACTCCTGTGCGTCACAAATGTACATATAAATGCATATTAACTATTTTACAGTGCAGTCATGTTTATCAATACTCTAACAATAACTAATTAATACATAATCCTATGAAACGGTTCAGTATGTTGTTTTACCGAGTTAAAACAAAAGAGCACATCTCCAATATCCAGAATTAAAATCATTAAAGCCAAAGCAGATTTATTAGTCTTAATCCCTGCGGCACGGCCGGTGCACAGACTCTGTTGCTCTCTGTTGGCTATAGAGATCCCAGACATCCAATAAGAGGCTAAGGGATTCATGTAATGTGTGAATCATTTCCTCCACAGTCTCTGAGTCAGGGGTATTGATCTGTCAGATGCTGGTGAAAAACCACCGGCCCACCGCTCATCACAGTGAATCAGCTGAGTCATGGACACCAGCTACAGATTCACAACCTGTAAAACGCTGCAAAAACAGGGATTGGTTTGAGCAAAATAAAAAAAATTTAGAGAACAAACAATTGGCTTTACGTTTACATTTATGCATTTGACATACATTTTACTATAAATGGACTATACGTGTTTTCAGTATGACATCAAACCCACAAACCCATGCTAATGTAATGCTCAGCTGAGCTCCAGGATAACTGAAGAATATGAATGTCTGCGGGAGACTTTCAGCGGCTCATTTTCTTCTCACAGAGATCGCATTTAAGAGTAATAACAAAACTTTTGTTGTGAATAAGCTAAAAACACGTATATGTGTAAAACAACGAGTGAACAGCATGAAGTTTAAAGAAGGTAAAATGCGTCTCTCACACCTGTGTGCTCTGTTGCAGTCAGATGCATCCGGCTGTTTTTGAATGCAAATGTGTGAAAAACGCTTAAGGCATTTAGGTGGCGTGTTATTATTTCTAGCCCAGACAATAACATCCCGCTGTACTTTCACAAGCATCAATAACATCATGTGTGACATTAAGCAGCTCATCTCAGATGATGTTCAGCATCACATGAACTAAAGATCGATGTTATTGATGTGTGTGTGTGTTCAGTGTGAAGAGAGAGAGAGAGCTGTGAATTGTAAGTGGGAGGTTTGAAATGTCATTTACAGGCTGTGAGAAGTTGTTATTTATATCCAGAGTGACACCAGGAGGAGTCTACAGTTACACTTGATGCTTATTTGTGCACCTGTGGATGTGTCTGTACTTCTGTGACCATGGTTGCATACTTATTTTTATGCTGCTGATGGGAAAGTGCATACTTTTGAGTATTAGTCAGAGACAGAATAATGAAAGAGGGTTTCTGTTCTAGAAAGAAAAAAGGGTGTAATGCATTACAACGTAACTAATTGATGTTATTGAATTGCTTTACCCGTAAAAAGTATTCAGAAAGAAAATGCATGGCTGAAACACAGCACAAAGACTGTAAACTATGTGAATTGTGGAGTTACACTGTTAAACAGTTTTTTCACATTTCTGTGTTCAGGATCATTTGGGCGGGGCTAAAACGGTGGCTTGATGATGCACTGGGGCCACTGAGCATGGCCCCGCCCCTAACACAATCACAAACATGCATTCAGGTTGTAGCTGTATTTGGAAGTTGAGAGAGAAGACAGCTTTCCTGCGAGTGGGCGTGGTTTCAGATCCAACAGAGGACACAACCCCAGTATTTTTTCAAGAACTTATTCATATAAAAACATATGTATTGAAAAGTGTAATTATGATATCTTATTTTATTAAGTATTTTGTGGAGAATTTTTCTTTGCTAACCAAAGTGGGAGACGTTTTGGCATGTGTGATCAAACAGCTGAAATAGTGTAACTACAGTTTCATTATGATTTATTGAGGTGGGAGCTTATAAAAAAAACTGATCAGACTTTGCGGAAATTTAAATACAATGCTAATAATTTAAGTCTGTATAAATGATTAGTTAGCAGAGTGTGTATATTATAGCAATGATAGGTGATAATAAAGTGTATTATATATGTTATATTTGACAGTTTGAAGGATTGTACATTGCAAAAAATGACTTAGTATTTTTGTCTTGTTTTTAGTAGAAATATCAAAAAAATTCTTAAATCAAGATGCATTTTCTTGATAAGCAAAATGAACTAAGAAAATAAGTCTAGGTTTTAGATGAAAATTAACTAAGATTTTAACTAAAATTTAGAATAAAATGTGGTAAAGATATTTTTTTCTTGAATTAGGTGTTTAAAAAAAAAGTAAAATTATTTTAAGATTTTTTTCTTACCCCATTGGCAGTTTTTTTGCTTGTTTTAGCACAAATTCACTTAAATTTTATATTTTTGGTCTAAAAACTAGATTTATTGTCTCAGGTCATTTTGCTCATCAAGAAATGATAAAGAATCTTTTTTTTTTTTTAGATATTTGTACTAAAAACAAGACAAAAATACTAAGTAAGAAAGTAATTTATTGCTATGTAGTATGGATGGGCATCATCTCTTCTCTTTATAAATGTTAGCAATTTATTGGTTACATTCATTGAATTATAAAACTAAAGGTATTACCACACTGTATATTATATATAAAAATAATGTCATTGCATTTCCAGCACAAATAATTAATAAATAAATAAATAAATAAATAAATAAATAAATAAATAAATAAATAAATAAATAAATAAATAAATTTATTTATTTATTTTTGTCCTCTCTCTCTCTCTCTCTCTCTTAGCAATTGCAAGGTGACTTTGCTTAAACCAGCCAGGCAAAACAGTCGATTTATTACTGGTTTAATTGATATTTCATACATTATCATATTAATGTCTCTGCAATTAAAGTGTGAGTATGGGGATGAGATAAAACACTGAAGCTCTGTTTGAATGAATGTTACTCCCCTCAAGTCAAATGGGACCCAAAACATCTACTAAAAACTCATCAAGTTGATGTTACTGATGTCATACACTGTCTGCATGACATCGTGGATTTATTCATTTAGTTTGCATGATGGATTTCATTTTGTGCCTTGGTGCACATCTACAGCTTTTGCCACAAACCACAACACCGGCACGAGCAAAAGTGAAATGGACCACAACGGGTTTAATAGTACAGATAGACAAATGCAATTCATTATTTACAGTATAACTAACTGCAAATATTAATTCAGAGATTAATGAAAGAATTGACTTGTAATGCAACCGCTGCACAAAAAATTTGCCCTACACAATCTGCATGCTATACATTTAAGAGTATATTTGATTATTTTGCATTAGCATGTTTGTGCTAAACGATTTGATTTATATTTAAACAGTGCAGTGTTGGTAAATTACAGGTGGTTAGTGAATAAGACAAAGCAGTTTTAGTGAACTGACCGCAGGGTGTAATTTGCAAGAAATGCAATAATTGAAGAATCTAACACAACATCGATTTCATATGTCAAAAAGCATTTGTTCTCCTCTCTCGTCCAATGCATTGAAAGGCTTCATCCCCACTGTTGCCCAGTAACGCTTCAACCCCCAGAGTCTAGAAACACAAAAACAGATGTTTCGTCTCCAGAGACCCTGCTGGACGCAAGGCATGCTGGGATGCTTTTGGCTAGAAATGCTGGTATGGACCACAACTGGAAACCTAGTTCTTAGTGAAAACAGAATAGGGGAATGTTTTTTTCTCTCCAAAATGTCAGAAATTAAAAGCAGAAGTGGCCAAATGAAGTCCAAAATCAAAAAACAGCAGGCAAGATTTCGAGTAAACGTATAACAAAGCCAAAGGATTCATATGAAGAATAACAGTTTGACTATAAGCAAAACTCCTGTCGGTATATACTTACTCTTAAAATGTGACCCTGGACCACAAAACCAGTCACATTTAAATTGAGAGTTATACATATATCATCTAAAAAGTTGAATAAATACACTTTCGAGTGATGTATGGTTTGTTATGATAGGACAATATTTGGCAGAGATGCAACTACTTAAAAATCTGGAATCTGAGGGTGCAAAAAATCCAAATATTGAGAAAATCAACTTTAAAGTTGTCCAAATCACGTCCTTAGCAAAACATATTACTAATGATAAATATATTTTTGATATATATTTACTGTAGGAAATTTACAAAATATAATCCTGATTTTTCTTTTTGGCATAAAATATATATTTTTAAATTTTGCATATTTAAAAAAAAAAGTATAGATTTATAAACCAGATATTATATAATGGTGTGTTTTTACCTTTTGGAGCTCAGCAATGTCTGATTTGCTTTCATCTCATTTTGTGCTTCACAGAAGAATGAAATAAAAAAGTTTTAAAACAATGTGAAAGTAAGTTAAAGAAAGAATTACATTTTTTATTTTTTGGGGTGAACTGTTTCTTTGACTGAACAGAAAAATATGAAACTATACAGAAAATAATATGTAAAGTGAATTACTCTACAGATGCTCGATAATATACCGCACACCGCTGACCTATAAAATACAAGAACTGTGTGGTGATGTTAAACTAAAGGTCACATCATGTACAAGTATGAAGAAAAGCCAATATTACAGCGCAATGCCAACCAATAATATAAAAACAATCCCTTCAGAAACAAACACAAATGAAGATTAATGTCTTTATGTAAATAAGCCTCAGTTTTGCTCCCGGTCACGACAATGCAGTACAGTGAGTATCACATCAGACCCGGTTAAAAAAAAAAACAATCATCACGTTTCAACAGCCGCTCCACTGGAATTCATTTTGCACATCCTTGGAAAGCCCCTCGCAAGTCCTGTAAATCCCTACAGAGTCATCACAAGCCATCCTGCAAAACTGATCTCAGATCAGAGTAACACATCTATTTTTATCAACATAAACACGGGGGTTTCCCGTGGTTCACCCTCATGGATCAAACGCAGTCTCACATCGAGTTCTGAGAAGTAAAATCTGACCACCACCCATTCACTGAGGTCACTATGAAACATCATCTCATTTACAGATTTTGATCACCAGGTGTTACATTTAATGTGCTGAAGAAAGTTACAAGGAAACTTTAGTGTTATCTAAGATTAGCATCATATTATCTAAAAGTCATTGTTTAAAGGATCAGTGTGGGTGTTTAGCGGCATCTAGAGGTGAGATTGCGAATTGCAACCAACCTCAATTTCAAAACGCATAGAGAAGCTACGGGAGCTGCCACAGGAACCGTTTGTCCTTTTAGGGCTTCTGTAGTGTAGTGTATGCACTGTAAAAAAATGATTTTCAAGAAAAAAATCTCTTAGTATGTTTGTCTTGTTTTCAGTAAAAATATCTAAAAATTCTCACAACCCAGAAAAAATGAGTCTAGTTTTTAGACCAAAAATATCAAATTTAAGTGATTTTGTGCATAAAACAAGCAAAAAAATGCAAGAAAATTTTGCTTACCCCATTGGCAGATTTTTTGCTTGTTTAATGCACAAATTCACTTTGTCTAAAAACTAAACTTATTTTCTTGGGTTGTTTTGCTAATAAAGAAAAAGCATCTTAATTTAAGACTTTTTAGATATTTTTACTGAAAACAAGGCAAAATACTAAGAAATTTTGGTACCACTTTACAATAAGGTTCATTAGTTAACATTAGTTGATGTATTAACTAACATGAAGAAACCATGAGCAATACATTTATTACAGTATTTATTAATTGTTGTTAATGTTAGTTAACAGAAATAAAGCTTTTAATTGTTTGTTTATGTTAGTTCACAGTGCATTAACTAATGTTAACAAGATTTTTAAAAAGTATTAGAAATTAACAGCAGTTTATTATTAGTTCATGTTAACTAATGTAGTTAACTAATAAACCTTACTGTAAAGTGTTACCGAATTTTTTTGCAGTGTGTAGATAAAAACGTCTCATTCAAAGGTAATAAAAATTAAACAGTTCATTATGTAAGGTCTTTATACACCACTGATAATTCTAAAAGACCCAAATTGCATGTTTAACTGATAACCTTAAACAAAGTAAAGTCAAAGGGCCCTATTTTAAGGATATAAGCACATGGTCTGAAGCGCATGGCACGCGTGCATTTAGGACGTGTCCGAATCCACTTTTGCTATAGTTTAACCATGGGGAAAATAGTCGGTGTGCCAGGCGCATGATCCAAAAGGGTTGTATCTATTCTTTTAAAAACACAAAACTGTTTTGCAGCTTGCTTAGCTGGCTAAACTAATTATGATCCACTACCTGGATTTAGCATTAGATAGAAAGCAGATAACCAAGTCCTGGACACAAACACAAATTTCCTCTTTTCTGTCTCTCATTGCCAGAAGTGAAGTGCGCCTTTGGGTCAATGTAAGCTAATGCGGTTCTCATGTTTTCTTGGCGTACAACAACAAGATCTCATTTATATTTTGGTGAGTGTGCAAATCCTGACATCATTAGCATTGTTAGTGTTTGCTGTCTCAGTGTGTATTTGCCCCCCTTCTTTAAAACTGCCCCTGCAGATTCAAAGCCTGTGCCAGACGTTTAGATATTTACTGCATATAACTGTGCCAATTCACTTCTGAGAGCATTTTGGCTCGCTGGAGCATTTTAGGCCTCGGGAGAATAGAAATATAGAGTCATGAAGTGTAAACCTGAGAATGGGAAATTCCCCAATGCATCATTTTTTACTATATATAAAATACTTGATTGTGATTGGTCAATCACAGAATGTTGTTGTGTGACCACTAAACGGTACAACTGTAAAGTTATTTCTAACATGGCTGATAACACTGAGTCAAATCAGCTGGTCATCACAAAGATGCTGACCTCATCACCGAGCACAGTAAATGGTTACATTTTTTTTAATGATGTGCACTGATGATGTCAAGCTGCCTCATGAGCTATTGTGACATCACTTCAATATGTCAATTACAGCAATACTGTCATCAGTGACATCATGCTACAAAACTAAAGGGGTGTGCACTACCAAATTCAACAGGTACTGTATTTCCAAGGCACTACTCATAATGAACCAGGTGACCTAAAAAAAACAAAGAAAATGCAAAACACCTTTCCACAGCTAAAAGGCATTTATATTAAATATTCTGACATGATAATTGCTTAATGTTTAGTTTACTTCTGTTTTCTGGCTTAAATGGTTCCTTAGATAATATTAATGAAAGCAATATGCGTCCAAACCATTTTAAAGAGTCAACATGGAAAAACCAAACAATGCACCATCTGTTTCTGAGCCTGGGGTTAAATGATAATAATAGAAGATAACTCCCATTTGAGTTGTTATTAAAGTACACCAAAGCTGAAGAATTATTTCATCCTGGTATAGGGTGGTAATACCAAGGTACTCATTTCTACCATACTTTTTTGTAAGGAAGTGTACAGCCCACCATGATATTGCCATTATAGCATAAGATCTCAGGTTTGACACATCCAATGGTTCTGAATGATGGCAATATTAACACTCCATGGTTTATTATTGCTTGGAAAAATATAATGCTATTCCCATAATGTCCCCAAACCATTGCATTTTACTGATAGGCCTACATATACATACCTCTTTACTCTGATGATCTGATCTCGCATGGGCTTTATATCTTGGAAGCTCTGCTGGTTGACCAAACTGTACACCAGGATGAAACCTTGGCCGTTCTTTATGTAAAGATCCCGCATAGACGCGAACTGCTCTGTGCCAGCGGTGTCCAGGATCTCCAACACGGACGGGGACGAATCCACCTCGATCTCCTTGCGGTAGAAGTCTTCAATGGTCGGGTCGTACTTCTCGATGAAGGTCCCGGTCACGAACTGAACCGTGAGGGCGGACTTCCCGACCCCACCGCTGCCGAGAACCACCACCTTATACTCGCGCATTGCGCACCGACCCGCAACCGACGTACTGCGCGCGTTTGACTGAACCAGCTACCAGCGTCCAAATGCAACGGCAAACTTGGATTGAATATCGCAGAAGTCAAGGAGAGACTGAGCCATGGCTGGCTGTGTCGAAACGCTCACCAGAGAGATAAATAACAAAAGCGCACAAAGAGCTTCATGGCGCAACATCCACCGGCGCATTTACAACTTACTGTTGTAGCTTCCCAACATCTGCTTTGAAAATCTTGTGAAAGGACTTTTTAGGTTGTAATAAAGCCTTGCATTCTGTAAAGGCGGCGGCGCAAGGCGTTAAGCAAAGATTATTTGGAGACGCCAGTGCGTTTTAGCACATAATACGCAAATTACCGACTTGGCGCATTATTTGATCCATTCTGCCTTAAAATATCCCCGCATCCACATCTCACAGCGTCTCCAACCGCCATACTCTCGGGTGGAGACCTATTGAAGCCAAACCACACAGCTTGCGCTCCAGGATAGGGATTCTCCATCATAAATGATGGCCGGGATGTCCAATAGGATGCGAGGATTTACAATAAGCCACTCCTGTGAATCGTTCATATGACATTATTCACTTTGCTGGGCCGGACTTCCGCGATTGACTTTGATGTAAGTGGTTACGTGTGATGGTAGGCGACCAATCAAAGGGCGGCTGTCAGAAGCGTGATGGCTGAGGATGCTGTTTCTATGGCAACAGCGCCTGCCTTAGCACCTGAAATAGAAAGCAACAGGGCTGCGGCCATTGTGTGCACTGAATAAAGATGTTTGTATAGCTGACTGTTGTGTAGTTTAGGGTAACGCATGAGTTTGACTCGCAGTGAATGTTTAAATGTCATTGCATTAAATAACACATCATCAAAATTAGTGTCTGGAAAGAAATCATGACAGTGCTTTATTTGGGAAACAACTTTAGGGTGATATATGCAGTCATTAAACATCCAAATATCTTTTGGAGCCTCTGTATGTAATCTGGAAGCTGTAATGTTGTGTTATTTTATCAGTGGAGCAATTCCAGCTTTATGGATGTGTCATTTTCTGTAAAAAACAATAATTTATCTAAGAATATATTTATTGCCAATAGATTGTTTATGTATTCCTAAACTCCTGATGACATATTTGAGACATCAGATATCAGTCGGGGTTTCTAAACTTTATAATGCCAAGAAGCCCCAAATTGGATGAACCACTCCCTAATAATACATATATCAATTTATATATTTTTATGTATAAGGAATATAATTGACTACACTTAGAGTTATGTTGGATGTATAAACCTAAAGAGAAACATTTTCAATTCAATTCATTTGTACTGCATTAACTTTAACAATAAACCTTTTGTCTTAGCAGCTTTACAAGAATATAACAACCCCCAATGAGTGAGATAAAAAAGACAGAAAGTAAAAATTTTCTCTTTAATTGTCCAGGGGTTCCCGGACCACAGTTTAAAGGTGCCAAAGAATGCATTGTAATAATCTGTTAACTTGTTCGCTGATATCTACATAGAAGTGATGTGTCTTTATAAAGTGTCTAAATGATCCAGAGACAGTTTTACATGTCCATTTAAAACCCTAAGATTTGCATTTAGAATGAAATGGTCTATTATTACCTTATTTAAAAGGTTCATGAATAATAATGTTGAGCTCTGCTTTGATTGGGTGTTTCTCCTTCAGTAGCTCTGTGTGTGTGTAAACAGATCTTTTGTTTGAGTCTGTATCAGATGAAGATTCAGAATTTGAAGAATAATCAATTGTTTGGAGATTGTTAATGGACGTTTCTGAGTGGTAAGTTTGTGTTTTTTCAGTATGGACCTGCAAAACTTATCAATAGTAGAACTTCAGCCTAAATGTTAGCATATAGCATTAACTAGGGCTAACTTGGCAGTCAGAAATTTGTTTTTAGCATTGTAACAACATCGTACTTAATTTAATGTTGGGAGTACAGAGCCCATAAGGGGACATGGAGCAAAAATTAAATAAAGTTTAGTTTCGCGTGCACACCTGAAACTATCGCATGCGCACGTGAAACTTTCGCATTCACGTGTGCACATGAAACCAAACCTTAGATTTTTCCTACTCCAATGTCACCTTAAGGGCTTGGTATGGGGGTATACATCTCGACTGTAACATCACAGTTGGTGTTATGTTGAGATGCACAAGGTTTACATAAGAAGGAGGAAACAAATGTGTTTGGGGTTTACGATATGTCATTATCTTGTACAAGACTCTTATTATTCATCTATGACTACATAAATACAGTTTTGCATACTACGGCACCTTTAAAAAAGTGGTCTATACACATCTTTTAGATGAGAGAAATATACATGTGCTATGGATGTAAAGACAACAAAAAAAGTCAGTAGCAATAATATTCAAGAAATGATAAAGGGATGGCTCTTCAAAGAACAAATAATATTTATTTAAATTTTTATGTGTGATTTATAAGGAAAATGAATGTGCCGTTTCTCTGTTATGGACGTGACAATTCTTAAATTGTGCTTACTGAAAAAATCTCTAAAGGTAAGATTGACATTTGCATGCAATTGCTCAAGGATAAATCATATCTATTATGCATCAGCAGTTCACTGGGTATAAATATAAAAAAAGAAGTGTATAAAGCAGTAAATTATCTTAAATAACACAGTAAGAATTGTTATTACTAAGAGCTTTCTATGAGATGATTACATGTCAATTAACGTTATAATTGATAGTAATTGAATAACAACATCTCTTTAAATGTCATAAAAATGAACAAAACAACAGACAGACACCCAAGTCTTTTTTTATTTATTTGTTTCGTCTCAATAGATTTTACACTACTTTTCCGGAACCAAAAACATTTGACTATATGACATAAAATAGCACATAATATATATGCACAAACAAAACATTGAAAATGGTTACATGAAAACTAATATTATCCAAAGAGGGCTCGCTTAATAATATTTTCTCATATTAACTTTGTGAATGTGTGTCTATGTAGATGAGCTCCTGCATTCCTGATGGAAATCAAGCAGCACAGCGTAATAACCCACAATCCTTTGAGCGCGCTTCAGTTGGGCGTCAGGTGCCGTCTCAACCAGAAAACAGCTTTAAAAAGCATTCAAACTCATCGGCCTCTCAGTGGAAATGTTGAGAAAGAATAAAACTCTTACACTTCTTTATCATAGGTATAGTATTTTATATATATATATTTATATTTATAAATGATGGTGAGAAGTAAGTTCTGTAGACACCCTAGTACATATTAAGAACACAAAAGCGTAAGAACGATGGACTAAAGGTAAGGCAAAGTGTTTGGATACGCTGTCTGCTCAGTATAAGAACTGATTAGAAAGTGCTTGTTCACCATCAGTCAACAGTGTTTGTCCTCCATTTCTGTACATTTCTATTCATTTGGGCCGTAAGAAATCCCAAATTAAGGACAAAATGTTACTTTCATCAAAATGTGCAGTTGTTTTTAGTTCTCGAGTGTACATAGAAACATTCAATAGTTTTTTTTTTCTTAGATTAAATTGAAAATAACTTCTTAATTTGACATAAAATACCATGCAAGATGCTTACTGAATATTTAGTTCTCTGGTATAACAAAAAAATAAAAAATAAAAGAGCCATTACCGATTTTTGTCGCCATACCATTTTCATTGTGCATCCGTTTGAAATGAACATCCGAAAAATTACAATAAATCAAAAGTGCAATCGTTATTTGTTGAACAAACCAGGACAACTTTCATAAATAATATAAAACCGATCATCACCAGTGCTTGAGATCCATCAATCTTAAAAAAGAAAAAGTGGGTGGGGTTGGGGCAATTATTCATACTTGTATAATATATTCGGACTGTTACTTAAGTTACGTCACACTAATTGTAACTGTTAAGTATTTACTACTATTATCTTAAACGTTACACCAATAAAGAGGCCGATAAATGCTACCGAAAATTTCCTGGTAATATATTCTTGACATAAAATAGGAAATGTTCTTGCTTTACAATCTAACATTGTACAGTGCTCTAAAAAAAAAAAAAAACGTAAAACAATTACATCATTTACAAAAATACCAAAAATGTAGTATTTGCAACTTTTAAGGTTGCCACAGCAACAACTTAATATTATTATGAAATTACTATCATACTACTGAGATTTTTGTCGTATATATATTTTTACCCTTTTTTTAAATTTTACATTTTTTTGGTAAAACATTACCTATACAATAAACGTTTTTACATAACACAAGCAGATCTATAGCCTCGCTTACACTACAATGCGATGTCCTGTCGTGTTCGAATTTGAGATTTAGACGCGGCTCCCGATTGGCTGAGCTTCCGCCATCGCACGTAGCCAAAGCGCGGCTTAATAAATTACATTCATTTTAAAATAGGTTACACCGTTGTTCTGTGACTAGTATTTAACGAAACAATAAAATAAATTTAAATCACTTTCCACTTCAAAAATTACATTAAAACTGTAACTTTTGCAAAACTTTTAAGAAAATGATGAAGTAAAAACAAACAAACAAACAAAATGCTAAGACCAGTGCCATATTCCTGCTTTAAACCAAACATCTCCGTGGATTGTCTGTGTTAATCGAGCACCATGAAATACATGATGGTTCTGATTGGATTGGTAACATACATTAGCGCATGCACACGCGCGCTCACACCAATGCATTCAAACATGCACATACAGTCGTAAATCAGAAATAAGGGTGATTAAGAAAGCGGTGTATGTATTTGAAATAAAAATTGATGGATTAAAGAACGCTGTGAGATGTTTTGACATCGAAGGTTCATCTAAAACACATCGCAACGACAATCGTTTGTCAAACTCAAACATCACGTTACAGACATTTAGCTTGTTCTGATGAAACTCTGTAAACTACTTCAAAAAACCATGGTAAAGGTTGCACAACAAAACGAACAATCTTGCCCTCGCCGTCAAGCTATTTCAAGCTATTGGTGTGAAAACGATATTTAATGAAACAAGACCCATGGCGTGCATGTTTTCTTTTTTTTCAAAATTGGGAGCTTTGCTTTTCTCGCCATACTCCGACCGCACATAAAGTCAATCTTTTCAAGATGCTTGCTGTGTAAAATATATTTTTTAGGCACTTCTACTGTTTATCAAATAAAACAGGATTACCGGTGAGGGCGTAGTTAGCCCTCCATTCAGGTCCTGCGCCCCCTCCTCCTCCTCTTCATTCATCACCGTTTACTGGGCACCGTGTGAATGGTACGGCGAACAGGCCTCCGATTGGTTGACGAAGTCTGTTCGGTTTGTGAGATTACAGCAGCTCTCCGAGTTTAATATGAAGCCCTTGGCACGGTACAGAAGCCACGCTTGACTCCCGGATGGCCAGCGTTACCACTGACGCATCAAAATCATTCACCGTCCGTTAAAACAATAAAATAAAATAAAAATCAAGTAGGAATAAAACACAGTTCTTCGCAGAAACGTTTTCATGGCACCGTCGTTTGCCACATTCTCACTTCTGACACCATTGCGCTTACGTTGTAAACCATTCTTTGGCCATTGGGGATAAAAAGTCAAATATTAACGTCTTCTCCAATCGTTGCAGTTTCTCTCCGTCAATCGATCCGTTTCGAAGACGAAAGGTGACGTCCAGGAATGAGAACTGGCGACTTTGAGGTCGAGGGAGCGCATTTTGACCGGTGGACAATCAATCGATCAATCAATCCGCAGACATCTTTTCGTCTGCCGTGACATTCTTGTTTGTTTACAAATGAAAGCAATCCCGCTTCCCCGCTTTAAGGGTGTGTCGGGATGTTTAAGACATAGTCTGAAGGATTCAAGAAGCACTATTTCCAACAGTGCAAACGAAATGTTTCTTAATCGTCTCCCGTTTGGGTGTATGTTGTGCATTTGTTTTCAACAAATATGGGAGAAAAAATACACATTATCTGACAAGTGACTGATCAGTCGAATGACTCCTCACTTATGCTTCTATGAAACGTGCTGTACATTAACATGTATCTATATATATATCTATATTTATATATATTCTTCGTTTTTTACATCTTTTGTTTATAATCTATTCAGAAGTCGGATGTGTTATTTTTCCGAGCATAACAGGCATATTGTGTGTGTGTGTGTGTTTTTTGTGTGTAAATAGCACACCAGCTCTCAGTGTGTAGTTGATTGGTGATTGGTATACTCTTTAGCATGCAGGTTGCTGTACTTCTAAGGGGGAGGGCAGGCTGTATTTACAGTGGGATCTTTTTGGGTTTCTCCAAGCAGTTTCCTGACACCCCAATCCTCTTCTGTGGCTTATTTCAAGATGATCTGTGCAAACAAAACAAGCAGAGAACAGCAAACGTTAGTAAAGACCCATCATTTTTACTTCTTGACTACCGAGTTAAAAACTGCGTGACGTGTAAATGTTCCCTTTGTTGTGATATGGGAACATGAGCGCTGGATGTGCATGCTAATTACTGAACTTATGAATGTTAATGTAGGGATTGTTATGGATCATAGATTGTGATGTAGTAGCAAAATAACTCGTATGCAGTGCGGTAGATTCAAAAATCTCTCAAGGTCGGTTTTATAAAAGTAGCAGATGTCTTGTATGTTTGTTTTTTTACCCAATACAGTATTGCAAATGTAAAGGTTTGTAATGTTTGGAATATGACACTAGCATATTGCACAATATATAATGCATACCACCTCTTGATTTTTAAAAACCAGTATGTGAAACTGTATGTATACACCATTGTGACAGCACCTCATTGCGTGCATGTTCAATTCAGCGAGTTATATCCAGTAACTCTAAAACATTTAAGGCCAGATTTACTAAACGCGGCTAATTATGCAAGAGCGCAATTTCAAAAAAGCGTCAATGGGAGTGGGAATATTATTTACTAAAAAGGCACAAATTAAATAACAGCTGATTTCCATAATGACCAACGCAATCTACTAATGCTTAAATGATTTCAATGTTAAGTCAATGTAAAGACGCGTTGGCGCACGTCTGGTGGTCTTGCGGCGCGAATGAGGCGTTTAGCGCGGCACGGTAGACGCAATTCCACCTCATTCGTTGAAAATGTTGAACTTTGGCGGAAAAAAATCGCAGCGTAAAATAATCAGGAGTTTGCTCTAGTAGTGACGTGATAACATGATGCGAGCGGAGTCGCAGAGTGACGTGAATTTCCACATGAATCTCTTGATGAGTAGAATTTCATGCGTGGCTTTCACGCGTGAATAAAGTGCGTAAACTCAAAATGTTCAAGCGGCAAACTAGACGGGGTAGACGCGAATTTGACGCCTCAAACGTGGATGGTGTGAACCCACGGTAAGCTGATGCTCCTGCAGGTACCGGTCATCTACTAACACCTGATGCGCTTGGGTTCACCACCACGAACATCTCAGGTGAAAATTTGGGGTGTGAAATACCAGCTAACGAAGTGCCATAGTACACTGAAAAGAACCGAAATACAAAAAATTTAAGGGTTACAAGATGTTTTGAAACATCTGGTATTGTGTGACGACTTCTAGTGACTCCTCTTTTATTTGCTCCAGCAAACTAAACATAACATGGCTTGGCAAACAATATTTTTGAATAATACGTTCCTCATTCCAAAAAAACTTTGCCTTGAACCACACGCTCTCTGATCTCCGTGATGCCTCCTACTATCAGCAATAATTGCAGCCATTTCAAGCGCAAAATGATTTAAGACATGCTTTTTCTGTGTTAAATAATGGCACAAATACTAGTAATATAACACACGTACTAGTAATTTTATCTGTCGATACCGATTATAGGCCGATACATTGGTGCATCCGTAGTCTCAATGAATGCTGCATATACTAAAGAAATAATAAGTGTAGTATGATAGTGTGCTATTCCAAACTTAGCCAGGGTCAATAAACTCTGCATTTCTTATGATATAATGGCGTCACACCTGTGTGTGTACTGTTAGCACTGTTAGGGACATGACTTATACATTTCATTCAGTTTTGTAATAGCGCTTATTAAAGGTGGGAATCAACAAGGCCTTGTGTTCACAATACAATATTACAAGTCCTGTTGTGTTGTGGTGCATTATAATAGACTGTGACATATTGCAAGAGGGACATGAGGTTCACCAACAGGATTTTAACATTTAACTGCAAATTCATTTAATATAAACACCAGAACGCAAATCCCACCAACCATAGGAAATGAAAAAAATTTTTTTTGTGATATTGCACCATGTCATGTTTTATTTCCCTTCTGGGTTTCATTAATAGTTAATAGTTTTTCTGAAAAGTAAACAAAAGTTTTTTTCTGGATCCCAAACATTTTAAAATGTACCGTTATACTTGCCAGAGCAAAAAAATAAAATAAATGAAAGTGCAGTATGAAACAAAGATAGGCAGTGTGGCACCCAAGCCTTCATCCAAGCTTAGTCAGCAAACATACATTATTTGGTAAGATGTGTAAAATCATAATAAACACCACTAGCGCTGTGAGCGGTAAGGCGAGGTGATAATGTTGCGAGTGATAGCTTGAGGCATCGCGGCATGATGGGAAAGCAATGCGAGAGAGTGCAGACATGCAGGTTACACCAATGAGCCAATGAGCGATGATGCTGTGTCAGGACAGAAACTTTTATCTGTTTTGTTAAATCGTGCTGTTTTATGTGATTAGGTAAGTATAACTAACAAAATAAAACTACAGTATTATGCAAAACATAATATATGATGCATGAATGCGTATATGCATATTTCTGTCCAGCAGGGGGAGCTACTCCCTTACATCTGTGCTGACCCAAAACAACCAACCATCATCATGTAACCTTTAGCATTATGAGATGCAACAGTTTTGTGAGCAGCAGATTCTTTCTGGTGAGTCTTTACAAACACTAACAATAGCACTTACGTTTGAGCAATCACTGTAAAGTTCAGATTATTACGGCAGTCTAGGGTTTGTTTATCCCTCCTTCTGTGTAGTGCATAGGTCTCTCTGTCTCTCTGCCTCACTCTTTGTTGGTGTCTGTCATGTTCTCATTAGTCTCTCACTCTTTGTCTAAACGCCTAACACTGTCTCTCTCTCATTCTCTGTATCTCTCACTCTTGTCTCATCAGTGTCTCACTTTCTCTGTCTCCTTCTGTCTCTCTTCTTTGTCTCATTCAGTGTCACTCTCTCTGTTGATGTCTGTCTAACTTTCTTTCAGTCTCTCACTCTTTCTCTCAGTATCTCACTCTTTGTCTCATCAGCTTGTCACTCTCTCTTTCTTGATATCTGTTTTATGTTCTCTCAGTCTCTCACTCTTTGTCTCATCAGCGTGTTACTCTCTCTGTTGATGTCTGTCTCACTTTCTCTCAGTCTTTCACTCTGCCTCATAAGTGTTACTCTGTCTTTTGATGTCTGTCTCACAATCACTCTTTCCGTCAGTATCTTTGTCTCACCAGCATGTCACTCTCTCTCTCTCTTTGTGGATGTCTGTCTCACTTTGTCTCAGTATCACTCTTTCTCTCAGTATCTCACTATTTGTCTCATCAACGTGTCACTCTTTGTTGATATCTTTCTCTCACTTTTTCTCTCAGTCTCTCACTCTTTGTCTCTCTGTTGATGTCTTCCTTACTTTCACTTACTCTTTCTCTCAATATCTCATTCTTTGTCTCATCAGCGTGTCACTCTTTGTCAATGTCTGTCTCACTTTCTCTCAATCTCGCACTCTTTCTCTTAGTATCTCTCTTTTTGTCTCGTCAGTGTTTCACTCTATCTGTTGATGCCTGTCTCACTTTCTCTCAATCTCTCACTCTTTTTCTCAGTGTCTCACTCTTTGTCTCCTCAGTGTGTCTCTCTCTGTTGATGTCTGTCTCATTTACTCTCAGTCTCTAACTTTTTGTCTCATCAGTGTGTTACTCTTTGTTGATGTCTGTCTCATGTTCTCTCAGTCTCTCACTCTTTCTCTTAGTATCTCTCTTTTTGTCTCGTCAGTGTTTCACTCCATCTGTTGATGCCTGTCTCACTTTGTCTCAGTCTCTCACTCTTTTTCTCAGTATCTCACTCTTTGTCTCCTCAGTGTGTCTCTCTCTCTGTTGATGTCTGTCTCATTTACTCTCAGTCTCTAACTTTTTGTCTCATCAGTGTGTTACTCTTTGTCAATGTCTGTCTCACTTTCTCTCAATCTCGCACTCTTTCTCTTAGTATCTCACTCTTTGTCTCGTCAGTGTTTCACTCTATCTGTTGATGCCTGTCTCACTTTGTCTCAGTCTCTCACTCTTTTTCTCAGTGTCTCACTCTTTGTCTCATCAGCGTGTCACTCTCTCTTTGTTGATGTCTTTCTCATTTACTCTCAGTCTCTAACTTTTTGTCTCATCAGTGTGTTACTCTTTGTCAATGTCTGTCTCACTTTCTCTCAATCTCGCACTCTTTGTCTCATTATCTCAATCTTTGTCTCGTCAGTGTTTCACTCTATCTGTTGATGCCTGTCTCACTTTGTCTCAGTCTCTCACTCTTTTTCTCAGTGTCTCACTCTTTGTCTCCTCAGTGTGTCTCTC
The DNA here is from genome assembly GCF_027580225.2 of Misgurnus anguillicaudatus. Lineage (NCBI taxonomy): Eukaryota > Metazoa > Chordata > Actinopteri > Cypriniformes > Cobitidae > Misgurnus > Misgurnus anguillicaudatus. Next base: position 47,194,420 of record NC_073339.2, read on the forward strand.
TCTCTGTTGATGTCTGTTTCATGTTCTCTCAGTCTCTAACTTTTTGTCTCATCAGTGTGTCACTCTCTCTGTTGATGTGTGTCTTGCTTTCTCTCAATCTCGCACTCTTTCTCTTAGTATCTCTCTTTTTGTCTCGTCAGTGTTTCACTCTATCTGTTGATGCCTGTCTCACTTTGTCTCAGTGTCTCACTCTTTTTCTCAGTATCTTACTCTGTCTCGTCAGCGTGTCACTCTCTCTGTTGATGTCTGTCTCATTTACTCTCAGTCTCTAACTTTTTGTCTCATCAGTGTGTTACTCTTTGTCAATGTCTGTCTCACTTTCTCTCAATCTCGCACTCTTTCTCTTAGTATCTCTCTTTTTGTCTCGTCAGTGTTTCACTCTATCTGTTGATGCCTGTCTCACTTTGTCTCAGTCTCTCACTCTTTTTCTCAGTGTCTCACTCTTTGTCTCCTCAGTGTGTCTCTCTCTCTGTTGATGTCTGTCTCATTTACTCTCAGTCTCTAACTTTTTGTCTCATCAGTGTGTTACTCTTTGTTGATGTCTGTCCCATGTTCTCTCACGCTTTCTCTCAGTCTCTCACTCTTTGTCTTCTCAGTGTCACTCTCTCTGTTAATGTCTGTCTCACTTTCTCTCAATCTAGCACTCTTTCTCTCAGTATCTCACTCTTTGTCTCATCAGTGTATCACTCTATCTGTTGATGTCAGTCTCAATTTGTCTCAGTCTCTCACTCTTTTTCTCAATATCTCACTCTTTGTCTCATCGGTGTGTCACTCTCTCTTTGTTGATGCCTGTCTCACTTTCTCTCAATCTTGCACTCTTTCTCTCAGTATCTCACTCTTTGTCTCATCAGCGTGTCACTCTCTTTTTGTTGATGTCTGTCTCACTTTGTCTCAATGTCTCACTCTTTGTCTCAGTATCTCACTCTTTGTCTCATCAGCGTGTCACTCTCTCTTTGTTGATGTCTGTCTTATGTTCTCTCAGTCTCTCACTCTTCGTCTCATTATCTCAATCTTTGTCTCATCAGTGTGACACTCTCTCTGTTGATGTCTGTCTCACTTTGTCTCAATATCTCACTCTTTGTCTCCTCTGTGTGTCTCTCTGTTGATGTCTGTTTCATGTTCTCTCAGTCTCTTACTCTTTGTCTTCTCAGTGTGTCACTCTCTCTGTTGATGTGTGTCTTGCTTTCTCTCAGTCTCTCACTCTTTCTTTCAGTATCTCACTCTTTCTCTCAGTATCTTACTCTGTCTCGTCAGCGTGTCACTCTCTCTTTTGGAATCTGTCTCTCAGTCTCTCACTCTTTGTCTCGTCAGCGTGTCACTCTTTGTTGAGGTCTGTCTCACTTTCTCTCAATCTCGCACTATTTCTCTCAGTCTCTCACTCTTTGTCTCGTCAGCGTGTCACTATTTGTTGATGTCTGTCTCACTTTGTCTCAGTCTCTCACTCTTTTTCTCAGTATCTCACTCTTTGTCTCATCAGCGTGTCACACTCTCTTTGTTGATGTCTGTCTTACTTTGTCTTAGTCTCTCACTCTTTTTCTCAATGTCTCACTCTTTGTCTCAGTATCTCAATCATCAGCGTGTCACTCTCTCTTTGTTGATGTCTGTCTCACTTTCTCTCAATCTTGCACTCTTTCTCTCAGAATCTCACTCTTTGTCTCATCAGCGTGTCACTTTCTCTTTGTTGATGTATGTCTTATGTTCTCTCAGTCTCTCACTCTTCGTCTCATTATCTCAATCTTTGTCTCATCAGTGTGACACTTTCTCTGTTGATGTATGTCTTATGTTCTCTCAGCCTCTCACTCTTTGTCTAGTCAGCGTGTCACTCTCTTTCTCTCTTTGTTGATGTCTGTCTCACATTCTCTGTGTCTTTATCACCCTTTGCCTCTTTCAATGTCTCACTCTCTCTCTAGCTCTCTGTCTTACTTTCTCTGTGTCTCACTCTATTATATATCTTTGTTTCAATCTCTGTGTCTCACTCTCTCTCACTGCATTATTAATGCTAGATTACTGCTGGCAGCGATGAGTCAGACACCACAGGAGGTTCTGTCTGTCTGTCTGGTTCTGACGCAAGCAAACATGAGATCGAGAATGCTTTTGTATTCCATAATCATCTAAAAGAAAGGTCTCATGATCTATCTAATGCAGAATTATCTGTGTAAAGAAGTGTTGACATTTATGGCCGTGTAAATGCACATTGATAAATACTCTGTTTTATTTGTGCATGATCCTGAAGAAATAAAATCATCTTGTTTCATTCACTTCATTAATCTTTCATTTTTCACAAGGAGTGCTCACAATTCTCTCTTTATTTTGTCACTGAATATTCTGTAAAAACATAACATTTTGCTACTTGGTTTATTTGCTTGTTCTATAAAAACATGATATTTCAAGATTTGTGCCTTGGAAGATGAAACAAAGTTGGTTTTGAAATATTAAATTGCATATAAAGTTCATCTAAGGTGTTGAATGTTTATTTCCATTTAAGATGCTATACCTTATATTTCAAGCAGGGGGCGCTGAAGAGCCTTGAACCATTTGAATATAGACCCTCAGGAAACGGGTTCAATTTTACGTGATAAGACTACAAATAACCCTCAATGTCCCAGTTCCTGACTTCAGAGTATATTCAGGTCCTCTGAAACAACAGGAAAAGGACGCTCGGTTACAGGAAGGGTCCATTTAAGAACAACGGAAGAAGGAAAGCCCTTCAAGTCTCTTTATTTGACCCCTGCTAAACAATAATGAAGAAAGGGAGTGGTCCATGAGACATACTTTTAACATGATTCTTTTCACAGCTATCAGAAAACTAAACTTGTGAATTCACTTTCATTTAAATCTATCTCAAAGCAGGAGTTTGTGTGAAAGTCTGTGGTTGACCGGTGACATCGTTAGATTTCCAAGGGTCTGATCTTCATTGGCATGCCATTAAAAGTGTCCTTCCTGCCATTTGGACACACCCTCCATCCCAAAACCAACCCAGAGACGCAGAAAAGGCCGGACTAAAATGAAGCTCATGGCACTGGAAAGGAAAATAATTTGATGTATCTCTTACTTCTAATATGAGCGAGCGAGGTACGTAAAGAGTGTGAGGGCTGTGTTTTTACGCGTGCGGATGAGAAAGGATATCTTGACAATAAAGCAAGGACATGCAGATCAAAATAAGAAATAATGCAACACAACACAACTACTATTTGCCAATGGGCGAGCTCTGAATAAGCACCAAACAGTCGAAAAACACAGATGCGGCAAACCGCATTAATGATCGGTCGCAAATGCTTGCGCAAAGACAATGGTGTGAAATGAGGGGTCGCCATGGCGACTGCAGCCGAGTGCTTGTTCAGAGCTCAGGGATTCATGAAAGAAAGCTTTTAAAAGGAGCAAACCTGATTGGCTGGTGCTGTTGTTGCGTAGGGGACACTTGTGGCAGGAGTTGTAGCTGCAGAGACAGCAGGCGTAGCACTGTACATCATGGGTACTTTTTCAGGAAGGGAACCATGGAAGCAATGAAAAGGTAGGTGGAGCATTATGGAAACCATGGCAACAGGTGTTTGGTTGGTTGGTTGATAGGGTTTTTGGTTAAGTTTTAAGTATTTTGCATGGTGTATATTACAGAGCAGCGAGCCATCGTTCGGTTAGACCAGCAGATGGCATGCAACCACAATGCAAAGCAAGAGAAGCATGGGAAACAAAAAAATACAAAAAATGCTGATTATAATCACCTTAAGAAAATTTATCACCAAGTCTGGCATGAGCATTTACTCGTGCAGTGAGTTAACTGCCGCCCAGACCAGGGGCGAGAAAATCGATCCTACGATCTACGTTAACCTACTATGATCAAAAATGGGACATTGTTTCTCTAAGAAAACTGATCAAATGACCAAATCAACATGATGCAAGAAGCTGAATTTAACAACCTGCTTACCTGAAAACCACTAAATTATTCATCATTATAATAACACGTGCCACGTAAATAATTTATGAATAATATGCATATTTAAATACTGAATATCAAGTGATGCTTTAAAACACTGTAAATAATAAAAATAAATATTGCAAATCGCAAAAACCCCAGAGAGAGAGAAATTTGGACAGTCTACGCTCTTACAGGTGAACATAAGCCCAATGCATTACAAAACAACTGTGCAAATATGATCTGGTAGCTAATGCGACGTGACAGCCATCATCCAATGAGCTTCAGGTCACCTGTAAGAGCAGCTGGTTCTCTACGTGAGGTGAGGAAGGACAGACAGACAGACAGACAGACAGACAGATAGAGGAGGAACCTACCAATGCTGCTAGCAGGAGCCATGCACAGAACTGACCCTGTGACCATGCAGTGAAGATCGAAGAGAAGGTTAATAGGGAAGAAAAATATATTAGACACACAGCCAGAGAATCTGTATTCAGCATGCCATACAAATCCCTCGTCACGGACCGTTCGCCGTGTCGTCATTCCCGTAAAAAACTAAGTGTGTTCCAGGAAGAAAAGTGGATCGATATTGACGAGGACAGGAGCTTAGCTTTGTGAAATTAGAGCGTAGGGGAGACAGTGTAAGATCAGAAGAAGAGGTCAAACATACACACAGTCATGCGGTGAGGGAGAGGACATTCCTACGGACCGCTGTTATCTTTTGGGAGGAAAGCTACAAGAAATACAACGTGTGGGCGTGTGATGGTATAATACACCTACACGGGATTAGACAGCCGAGAGACTCTATGTACAGAAATACCACAGTAGTAGTCACTGGATGCTTTAATGCGGTAACATAGCGTTTAACGTTATTGTTGGCTATAGCAATATATCAAAGTAAGTGTTGCAAAGTCTAGCTTTCCTTAAATAATGAGCATTTTCTGTGTCTGAATGCTTAAAGCTAATTTCTATGCTATCACTAAAGATTTGACATGTTTTAAAGTTTTGCAATCCCGATCAATAGCAGGGCTGCACGATATTTCGGTATTATGTATATTGCGATATAAATAATACAAGAAGGCATAATTAAGTGTAAAACGAAAAAGTGTTTCAACTTGTGCCTTAAATTTCTCTGTATGTTGACGCCGATATTTCGTGCAAACCTAGTTTGTACCACATTATCTGTAAATTTAGTTGTAGTCTATTTTGGGGTATCCCTAAAGGGCCGGTCACACTACAGTTTTCGTTACACAATGACTTCAATTTATATGCATGCGACTGCGCAAGCTCGTGCGAAAATATTTCATATTTCACTGGGTACCAAAGTTCAAGTCCAGTGAACTCTGACCTGCGAATTCGTATCACGTGGAGATATGTGACCAGTTGAAAACTGGTATATTATAGCGTAACTTTTCTCCCTACTGAAAAGCAATAAAAAATGTATATTGACGACTCATGCAATTTTTGCAGTAACGTCCAGAAATTATTTGCATGCGCAAAGTGTAGTGTGACGGGCCCTTAACATTGAAGAAAATGTTGCGCAACACCCCAACCATCAGCCAAACTCTACGTAAAGTCTACATTTTGTGGCATCCTTAAAGGGCCAGTCACACTACAGTTTTCGTTACACTGACTTCAATTCATATGCATGCAAATGCGTCAGACGAACTCAAGCTCATGCGAAGATATTTCGTTGCGTACGAAAGTTCAAGTCTTGTGAACTCTGACCTGCAAATTCATATCACGTGGCGATATGTGACCAGTAGAAAACCTTTTCTCCCTACTAAAAAGCAAAGATGGACGAAGCCAAAAACCGAATATTGACGACGCACGCAAAATTTGCAGTAACGTCCAGAAATTATTTGCATGCGCAAAGTGTAGTGTGACCGTCCCTTAACATTGAATAAAATGTTGCACAACACCTCAACCATCACCCAAACTTTACAGTGTCAAAAATCAAACCGTGTCCATTATGCATTAGTGTTAATAACAAACGCGCTACATGCAAAAGGTACACACAGCCTCGGTTACGACATTACACTGGGCTGACAGGAGGAAAAGGGGCGTGACGTTTAAAGGGCAACCCAGGGATTAATACAAAAGTGGTGTGTGCGTTGTCGTGTGGCTTTGCGTTTTTACCTGTGGGAAAGAAGGTGGGTTGTTGAAGCTGAGCGTTGGCAAGAGCCTGCTGGTAATGCAGGACGCTGGGGTTGAAGAGCGTGCTCGCCCCGTTACTTTTCTCCAGCGCTTGTCTCTTTGGTAGAGGCTGCAGGACTCCGTGAGGAAACGCCTGGACGTGGACAGATGTGAGGAAGAAGAGCAGAGGAAGACACACGCGTGTTAAACCACGCACTCCTGTCACACATTACATACTGCTGACTCGAGAGACGTCAAGGTACATCGATCTGTTTTACACATGGATGACGTCACAACCGTCACTGAATACTTAGACAGTTTACATCACAACTAGGCTTCAAATAAAGCTTTACTTTACTTTGAATGACGACACAGATTCTTCAGTACTGACTTATGGTATTATTTACTGTATATATGGTGACTTTTACTGTTTTTTAACAAAACACAAAGAAGCCAAAATTAAATTCTGTGAGTTGCTACAGTACATTAAAAAGCTACATGCAAAGCAAAAGGTGAAAGGTCATAGTACCAGATCTACAGATGCCTCGAAGGGTCGCTTCATTGCTTTGGCAGTCGACTGAGTCTTTAAATAGCAGGCAGCGAGCACATGATGGCAGTGGGCCAATGGGATTCAAGCGTATTAACATACAGGTAACAGCAAGCAGAGGTGCATCATGGGACAGCATTGCATTGTGGATAGGTGAGAAGGAAAAAACAAAACAAAAAAATAATCTGAATGCAGTATACCACATACAAAACAATAGGCATGCACATAAACGCAAAAACTCCTTATCGCTACGGTTTGAATTAGTACGAAAGCAAAAGCATCTACAGTACTTTTGTTAAAAGCGTATAGAAGTAAAGATCTTCACCATTTACCAATAACAGATCAAACACACTAATGGGGTTGTAGATATTAGTTATGAAAGCGCATTGAATTGTCTTTAGCATTCAACAAACACCATATTGTATAAAAACACAACGATCATATCCAGACACCCTAGCGGCATACGAGTTTGTTCTGCGGTGTGTGGTAACTTAAAATCCAATGATGTTTTGCACGGCCGACGCTTTTAGCAGAGCAAAATGTAAGGTAGGCATTTCTTTTCAGGGACATTAAACGTCCTTGATGTGCTCTTTGAACTGAGAGCTCGGCGGCCGGGCCACGAGAAACAGCTTTAATGGCTCGGGTCAGTCAGACCGGTCAATACTGATGCAACATTAACTTCTCTGTCTGATGTGGGGATTGACAGCACGCCGTCTGTCGAACGGTGCCGTGATTGATCATTGCTGAGTGGGAATACACTTGCCTCGCCTCACGCTTCTGCCAATAGAAGTCGCGATCCGAAGCACACGTCAGGTCATTTAAACGCGCGCAGCGAAAATGCTTTGACATTTACCACCACTTAGCGAAAAAAGCAAAGGCACGCCAGCACAAGGAAGTGAGATGGCCTGTAAGAAATGCCTTCCTTTACATTCGTTTCTGTCACAGCATGTTGCAATTGTTTTAAACCGAGTCGACTCCAGATATAAATTGTAATGTTCATCAAATAAAAAAAACATCTGGTATAAATAATTACAAGATGTGGAGCTCTGTTTATTTTTATATTCCAATTTAGGTTTTGTTAATTTGCAGTAGTAGTATTTAAATGTATTTTATTGTTGTATTGTTTGGCCCATCTGGATGGTAAACAAACTAATCTGCTAACTTATTCTGTGTTTAAAGATAAATATTTAAAGTCAGTATATATACATTTTTATATTTCAATACAGACAATCGATCACTTGAAAAGCGGCATGCAAAAGTATTGCTAATAATTAAAGATAAAGATATGACTTGGATGGAATGGAAAGTCACAGGCAGCGAAATATGAAGAATACACAACGCTTGAAATGAAGTCACAGGGCCATGCAAAAAGTTTTAAATAAAATATTCATTAAAAACAACTATGACGAATAAAGAGTCACTATAGACGATAACAATAACTATATAGTTTTAAAAAATAATTATATGTGAAAGAGAATAGTAAAGTTCACAACATAACTATAACGATAAAGATATAACAAACGATATCGATACTGCCAAATGTAATCTCTGACAGATTCCAAATGTTGCTTAGCTATGGTTAAATGCGTCAAGGGATTTAACGTCCGAAAATGACGGTAGCAGTCGGGAAAAGTGTTTTTAGAGTGAGATATAATAGAAGTTTTGCAGTCCAAAAATGTTTGGCATTGAAAATGTAAACAAAAAGTCTCCATCCATTTTTATGTTCGTTTAAGGTGAGGTTAGAAAGAACAAAGTTATCGTTATTGTCTGTTAAATGTGCACTGCAAAAAATAATTTTCAAGAAAAAAAAATCTTAGTATTTTTGTTTTGTTTTCAGTAAAAATATCTAAAAATTCCTAAATTAAGATGCTTTTTCTTGATAAGCAAAACGACTCAAGAAAATAAGTCTAGTTTTTAGACCTATTTTGTGATTTTGTGCATAAAAATCAGTGATTTTTGCATTTGCGGTGATTTTGAGCAAAATGACCTAAGAAAATAGCTTTTTAGGAAAAAATACAATTTAAGTGATTTTATTCTTAAAACAAGCAAAAAAAAATCTGCCAATGGGGTAAGCAAATTTTTCTCGAATTTAGTGTTTAAGAAAAAATTTCAATTTTTTTTGCTTGTTTTATGCACAAAATTACTTTAATTTGATATTTTGGTCTAAAAACTAAAATTATTTTGTGTCGTTTTGCTTATCAAGAAAAAGCATCTTAATTTAAGAATTTTTAGATATTTTTACTGAAAACAAGACAAAAATACTAAGAATTTTTTCTACTACTATAGTTATTGTTATCGTCATGGTGTGAACATAACAAGGAGAAAATGTTTCGATCTTTACCAGACATATGAACTGGACTGGTGATAGATAATTTAAGTCAACTTCAGGAAAAGTGGAATACATTTTACTGACAGTCAGAACAATACTTCGACTCTGATCCTCTTAGCATAAACACACAGCACATTAAATTTCTATCATGTCCACACTGCAAAAAATTACTTTCTTAGTATTTTCTTGATGAGCAAAATGACCTAAGAAATAGCCTTTTAGACAAAAAAAATACAATTTAAGTGATTTTATTTAAATCTGCCAATGGGGTAAAAAAAATATTGAATTAAGTGTATAAGAAAAAGTTTACGATTTTTTCTTACTCCATTGGCAGATTTTCTTAAGCTTGTTTTAAACACAAATTCACCCAAATTTAATGTTTGTTTTTTGTCTAAAAACTAGGTCATTTTGCTTATCAAGAAATGCATCTTAACTTAAGAATTTTTAGATATTTGTACTGAAAACAAGACAAGAATACTACGAAAGAAAGTCATTTTTTGCAGTGCATACTTTTTACCATCATATACATACATACTGAAACTTTCATCTGCCATTCTGAGAGCTTATTGCATTCTGGGATTGCTTTCTCTACAATAGGCAAATGATAAAACTGCATATTTATGCCATCTAACTTCTCAATAGTCTTTGAGTAAGGAGATCAAACAATACTTAAACGTCTATGTAGGAAGGGCGCTTACTCAAGCTTATACTTGTGCTTTTAATATACATTAGGAAGGGGTGGAACAGGATAAAAGCGTTCCTGAGCTTCATGCTTTTCTCCCCGCCGCCAACATAGAGAACCATTAAAATAAATACACCACCCACATGGGTTTATTATAATACAGAATTACATAATATTCCACCAAGAGAAAACAAAACAATCTGACAGAGGTGAGAAAACAAAGACTTCTGACTTTAAAAACCCTTCTCTGGGGTCGCCTGTTTGCCGGGTGTGGGGCTTGATTCGGCATTCCTGAGAAAATTCCTGCTTTGTTATCTGCCTGGTTATTACAGCAACATCTGTGACAATGTCCCTGAAGGCTAACATTGGTTTACCCAGTAGCCAAAGCTGAAGGGTTTATCTCGGGAAGCTTGAGTAACACAGGCTTTATTTTCATCCATGATTGTCTGGTTAAGGCTTGCGAGCGGTACTTGACTGTACTTGAGTCGCCCTCTTACCCAGACACCAGAATGGAGAAATAAAAGGGGAGTTAAGGATAAAACAAAAAAGACAAAATAAACAGCCAAACGAATGAGGCCAAGCTGGTGAGTGCCATGAGAGTAAACGCAAAAAAGTAAAAGCACACCAGAGTTATGAGAGCAACACACGAAGCTGCCAAATATCGCATCCTAACTGCAAGCGATCAATGCATTCAAATGCAATAAAGAAACCGATTAATTAAAATAATGCATTTTTAACACCACATTGCTTTGCTTGTGTAGACAGCTTTACAAATTTGAATAAGAGCGATGTAGTTTTGTCTACACTACAAAGCAAGCACACAAAAACTAGATCGCTCAAATTGAAATTTATTTCGCACTTACGATCAAGTTTTGTCGCATCGCAATCGCTTGCAGCGTGGACACGCGTTGCAGCCTGGTATGCGTCAACAGGTAACGTTCACTCGAGTAATGGATGAATCTGTACATTCATGTCAGTTTGGCATGAAGATCTCATCCATCTCTTTAATTTAATCTTGAATGATTTTTAAGGAATCAGACCTCATGGTGGGCAGAGAGATGGAGGTGGGAGTCACCCGTGACCTTGGGTAGTCAAGGGTGCGAGCAAAAAGCTTTTAAGCCATCATGCTTATTATATTAATATATACTACTGCTAATAATTATAGCATCAATAACACTAGATGCATAAAAAGGGGAAGATGTATCCTCACGTGGCCAACCTCTCTCTCTCTCTACACACCCTCTTTAATAGGACTAAAATCCTCCCGGGACGAGATAAGGGAGTTGACATAGATTTGGCAAGCAACCCCGCCCAGATTCTGGAGATGGGTCATGGCTATATAATAATAAAGCAGTGCTCCACATTTAATGTGCTAACATCATCAGATATCTCAATCTGTGCCTCTGCGGATCTTAACATGTGTTATCAATTGATTTTATCGTACACAGAACTGAAGATTTCACAATTTCAAGCACTGCCTTGCTTACGATTAAATGTGTTGTGACAATGCGCTTAACTGAAACTAGTTGTATGAACTAGCATCATCAGTTCACTAATGAGTTGACTGCACGTACTGCAATACGAACTCTACTCGTAGTTTGTCTGCGATTGCATGTAGCTCACCATAGCTGCAGCGGCCGCGTGTGCTGCGACGGCCGTCTGGTTGGCCTGGTGCTGGGCTGCTTTGATCTTGGCCTGCAGATGCGCCGGAGGGTGGAAGTACTTGCACTTTTCGCGCGAGCATCGACTCTTGATGTAGTCCATGCACACGGTGACCGTGTTGTCGCTCGTGTCGATCATGGGGCTGTCGCTGGGATGGGCAAAGCGGCAGTCGGTCTCGCCGCGGGCACAGTTGCCCCGCTGAAACTCACGACACACCTGGTTCGCACGTGTGCGTGACAGAAAACAAGACATATGCAAACATACAGATGAGTCGTTGAAGGTTTGCTAAACACAGAGAGCAGAATAATAATGACGAAATGACACAGTTGGTGTAGGAGGGTCTCGGAGGAATCAGACTCTCTCATTATCAGATCACTCAGTTGCTAAGTGATAGCACATTTACCAGCACAAAAACAACCTTCAACTGTTATTGTTTTAATGGCACCAGTAATGTCCTTGCAAGGCAGATATGTATTGAAATTCTAGACCCCAAACTTTATTCTGTGGATCATTTCAGAATAAGGTATGCCATGCATTTACATTACTACTAAACTTTGGTTGCTTCTCGATACTCAAATTCATGCATCCTTGATTTCTTGCTCCTCCATCCCGTGACACCGAAACTGATCAAATCCTCCATCTTGTAGGATCACAATTATTTAAATGCACCGTGAGGAACGAGGAGGCTTTCAAAGAAGTCATGAGAGAGGATACACAAGTGTATCGACTACAGATGACGCACGCATAAATTCTTCTCCCCCTTTACATCGTAATTTCTTCAAATCACATTCCAACACGCATAAATGTTAGCATTTATCATTAAGTTATTGTAAATGAAGATTCATTTCAGATAGTATATTTAATATTGATGCTTAGACACATACAATATTTAGCTAAGAGCATTTTTAAAGGATTACTTCACTTTACTTAAAAAAAATCCAGATAATTTACTCACCCCCATTTCATCCAAGATGTTTACGTCTTTCTTTGTTCAGTTGAGAAGAAATTTTTTTTTTTTGAGGATTTTTCTTAATTTATTAGACTTTTTTGGACATCAACAGTTTCAATGCAGTTTAAAATCGCAGTTTCAACATCGCTCTAAATGATCCCAACCGAGGTCTTATTTAGTGAATCGATCGTCATTTTTGCAAAAAAAGTACTTTTTAACCACAACTTCTCGTCTTGCGCTAAGCATGTGACGTGCAAGCGTGACCTCACGTATTGCGTTAACAAGTTGAAAGGTCATGCATGAAGTATGCAAAACAACGTATCCGACATTGTTGTTTGTAGATAATACTAATTCATGTCTTTGTGTCAGTTTATTGTTTAAAATGGTCTGCAAGTGTGTGTTTTACATATGTAACACGTGACCTTTCGGCATGATCACGCAATACCTAAGGTCGCGCTGGCGCGCCACAAGACTAGTGCAAGACGAGAAGTTGTGGTTTAAAACAAGTGCATATTTTTTATTTTTCTTTCCAAAAATTACAATTGTTTTTCTAGATAAGACCCTTATGCCTTGTTTGGGATCATTTAGGGGTGGTTTCCTGAACAGGGATTAGACTAGTCCTAGACTAAAATAAATGTAAGAGCTGTCTCTTAAAATACATCAGTGCACTTTGTTTAGCCTCAAAATGCACACAGGTAATGTTTTTAGTAAGGCATGTTTGTTAAAACTAGTTATATTTCCTAATTAAACTAAGGCCTAGTCCTGGATTAAGCTAATCCCTGTCTGGGAAACCACCCCTTAGAGTCCTTTAAAGCTGCATTGAAACTGTAAACTGTTGAGGTCCAATAAAGTCTGGAAAAATTCTGGAATGTTTTCTACAAAAAACATTACATCTTCTCGACTGAACAAAGAAAGACATAAACATGACATGGGGGTGAGTAAATTATCAGAATTTTTATTTTATGAAAGTGGAGTAATCTTTTAAGAATGTATTTGATTTTAACATAGTGGCCTATGAACTTGAGTATGTTTTACTTAATTTTGATTATTTACCTTTTTTAGTATTTAATGTACTTGTTATTTGATAATAGGGAACTTAATGTAAGTGAGAATGCATTTCACTTTTTTTTTTTCTAGCATCCTAAGGAGGGGTGAAGCTAAGACGTGAGGAAGGAAAACAAGGAATAGAAACGAGAATGCACAAATAAGAATTGAGAGGCACCTTTTATCTCGCACTGACCTCGACATTGTTCGAAAATTTAGTATTAAAAAAAGCCATTTAATATTTATATACTAATTTGCTTTTGATCTTTCTTGCATATATTTGCATTTCCAAAACATATTCATCTTAAATATTTCATGATATAGCCAGTAGAATTAGATGTTTTTATCTCCTGTTTGTCTCAAAATTGCAAAAAGACTTTTTCAAACAAATATCTTTTGTTTCTTTTGACATCACTATTGAAGACGCTACTAATAAAAAGCTCAGGTTATTGATGTTATCAGGAGTTAATGTTCCTGCGTCTCCAGATCAATTACTATTATTGTTGATATTACTGTACATTTATATCATTTTCATCCTTTTGCTGCCTTGCAAGATCTGGTGCTTTCCTCTACAATTGCATATCTTCTGGATTTACTTTCAATCACTTTCAATAATTACAATGAGATTAATACTGAGCTTAGTAGATCTTTGGTTCAGATATGATTTGATTCATCTCAAGACCCCTCATGCTGAAAATAGAAGCGTGATTTACCTCCAGTTTGTCTGTGCGCAGTAGTTTCTGTGTAGAGGAGGAACTGGGCATGCTGACGGGTGGGCTACCCGGGACGATCACAGGGGTGCTGGGGAGCATTTCGGTGGGGACGAGACCCATGCTGTGACTCATAGGAGTCAGGTACGGTGCGTAGCTGAGACCATGGTTCGAGCCCAGACCTTGATTGACGGAAAATGTAGGCTGTAAAGGAAGAATTTATTAATTAGAAATTTTAATATAACACAAGCTATTTTCAAATAGATTTAAACTTATCAGTACAGATTTGAACAAATTACTGCATATCTAACATTTTCTTGCCGTAATGCATTATGGGATTGCGTTCTCCACAAAGGGTACATTACAATAAGAATTTAAATGAAATTGGTACTAAGGAAGTTTATTATGACCTTTCCACCTATGATGCCAGTAAAATACCATTAAAAGCATTTTTGCCTTTATTTGACAGACAGTATCGAAGGAGAGGACAGGAAAGTACAGTACAGGACGGAAAGAAGGGTACAGGATCAGCAAGCCGGGATTCAAACTTGGCACCATAGTCGGAGAACTCACAGTAAATCCAACATGAAATGTTTAGAAAAATTTGGCCTTTGTGAAGTCAAAAAAAAGTATGTAACTGGATCTTTGTCATGTCGTGCCTGGTCTTTTGCAGTTCTTGGACATGTATACTTTAATTTTAGCAGTAAATGTTTATTTTTGTACACTATACTTGTACACAGTACTACAATATGACAATAAAGGACTTTGCTTAGAAAACAGTGTGCATTGTTCTAGATGGTACTTACCACTGGTTGCATGGTGGTGCCGGGTATCATGAACTGCATTTGCTGGGCGAGCATTGCCGCTGCAGTCTTCTGCTGGATGAGATTGTTGCGTCCGTTGATTTCCAGCTGGGTCTTCAGATGGGCTGGCGGGTGAAGATACTTACAGTTCTCACGCGAACATCGACCCTAAAACAGAAAAAACAGAAACATCTCATTAACATCTTAGCTGTTTCTTCTGAAACCCCAAACTCGAGGTCTCAAACTGTGCTCAGATTTGCAAAAAAAAAAAAATATATATATATATATATACCAGAGATCTTACTATTATTTTTTTTTTGAGTAAACTACTCCTTAAAGTTTCCTGAGCTATAAAAGAGTGATTCCTGAGTAGTAAGATTAAGCATAAGGCAGTAGTCTCAAAACCCGGCCCGCGAGTCATTTGCGGCCTGCCTTCCCCCTTCTCTGCGGCCCGCGTCTGCTGTCAAAAATATATCAGCATTTTTTTTCACTTTGTTTCGTATTCATTCAATTTTTTAGGTAAAAGGGTTCATGCACTTGCAGCATCTAACAACACCCATTCAAAAAGTTTGCTAGCTTTTTGAAACGCGTCTCTACGTGTGTGCACTTTTGAGTGCACTTAAACAGATGGAGGGCGAATTCCAAACAGTGCAGCATAAACAGTTGCCCCACATAAAAACGTTACATTGTTTTTCATTGCTCTATTCGGATGTCAATGAACTACAGTATGAGTATCTCTCTAAAGTTTACACATCAAGAGTTCTGATCTTTGAAGGGCATAGGGATGTTCACGTCTGACTGGAGCTGGACCAGACACATTCAACCGCATGTGCGTCTTTGCGTAAAAACTGCTCACTTAAACACCTTGTTGCGGTTAAATTGTTTAAAACTACTTGAATGTTAACATTTGCAAGCTTTTGAAACACGTGAAAAGGATACACTTTCCCTATTTAAATTTGCGTATTAATCCGCGAATCGCATGTGAGCCCAACAGTGGGTCGTGTTCCGTTTGGCGATCTATCACAGCACTATTATACGTTAAATAATAGAATTTTAACAACAGTATATTTACAGAAATATTGTACTTTTTTGAGCGTTAAAATAGCTCTGTGGCCCTCCGGCGAAATGTCGATCTCAGAAATGGCCCCAAGCCAGTTTAAGTTTGAGACCCCTGGCATAAGGCATGTGGCAGTGCAGATGGCTCCTTCATACTGCGATACTCATCAAGGAGGACAAAGTTAAAAGTAGGTTCTGTACAAGGTCAAATATGTTTTGGCATTAAACTTCCACTGCGGGATATCCAGGACCACAATAGAGAGGCAGAGATGTGAGAAACAGAGGAGGAGGGGTTAAAAAACGCAGTGATCGCACATACTGCAGACACACAGAGAAAATTTCATGAACTGCAGATGATGCTTCACTCGACGTGAGCTCTAAGTGCGAGATCTTCACGGTAACCTGGACCACAAATACAGCATCATGCTTTACCGTTTCATAGTACTGCAACACATCCAGCATAAAAAAAACACAAATAACAAATCTTATAATGACCTCACTTTCCTATAAACACAAAGCAAATAATACTATTGCTGTAAAATTTTAAAAGCACATACTACTCTTTCATAAATCAAAATGCAAATATTCAAAATGGGCTTAAAAGCTTAGGCATTTTACAATATTCAAATGAACTGATTTTAAGCAGACTTAATCATAATTTTCATTAAAATATCTTTTGCAGAAATTTGCATGGTCAGCTTATCCGAGGTTTCACTTGCTTACTGCACACAGTGGTTTATGAAAACAAGGATAAGCGCAAGGCTCAGGTTACAACAGAGAACAATATGATGGTGTGCTTAAAATAATGTGAAACTAGATCTTAACCTGGCATCGCTGTCGTCTTTAATGATCCCAAAACGCAGAGCATTACATTGCTGAATCAGCTCTTTGACTTTCAGTGCTCTCCACATGAGCGTTTCATCAATAAAACAACACAAACTGTAATACTTGACTTTTGTAAATGCACTATGCCTGACAGTTCTCTTTTAGAGACCCAAAATGCATTGTGTTTAATAATAATTTAGCTTTGTTATTTGCTTTACCAATCATTAGAGATGCACCGATACATCAGCCATTGCTTTTTAAACAATCAGATGATGATCAGGGCAGATTTCAGAACAAGGAGTAAAAACTATCGGTATCTAGGGCCCTATGATGCAGAAAACACGGACAAAATCACGGAATCGAGACATGAAAATGGAATTTACTCTATAGTGCGGAATTTGGTAAATTTTGTAGAAAAATAACATGTCAAAGAGACCATTTGAGACCACAAAGTCTTGAAAAAAAAACAGAGAAATTTAAATGTAAGACCCTCCTCACATACAATCAAGCAGTTTTTATCTCGTTTTTATTACTGTTCACTAAATTTGTCTGACAAAAACCCAAAAAACTGTTGTTGAATTGTATAATAAGTTTAATCATTAATCATTCATCATTCTGATAAATATAATTAAGAAAAATTAAAACAAAACTAAATGGAAAAAAGTTACAAAAAACCTAAGAAAACTAAAACAGAAAAAACTAAATTTTAGAAAAAAATAAAACAGAATTTGGGAAAAGCTAATTTTATAGGGCCCTAGGTATCTATCGGTATCATGCCAAGTAATCGAATATTGGTATTGGCACAAAAATTGTGTATCGGTCCATCCCTACCCCCAATTATTCATTATTTTATATGAATGCAAAGCTAGTCACTGAAGCATCTGGCATCTCTTTTTAAAGATTTCACCATATTACTTACCTAATCCACCGAAGAATTATCAGGCTATTATCAGTGTATTATAAATAACTGCACATGTTTATTATTAATCATTATAAATACATAATCAATCATATACTGAGCTGAAGACAGGTCTAAACAATTCCCAAATTTGCAGTGTAGTAATCTACAGGATCAGGGTAATGGTGTGGACGGGCTATCAATATCCCTGCCGGAAGAACAGCGTTCGACCTTCCAGCCAAAACCTGAGAGATGTCAAAGCCAATCAGTGTCTCTCTCGCTGCTTCCCACTGAATGACTGATGGGAAGGAGATGTGAAAGACATTTAGACATCCACCAGTATTGAGACACTGGGAAAGGTTTCTACTGGAAAATGTATGAGATGTTTGATGTGCAAAGCCCAGTTTGCCCTTATTGAGAGAAGAGTGCTGATTCAATAATAAGCAGGGGACGTCTATTTTTACCGACGAACAAGGCAAGATCGGTGCTGACAGAAGACCACAGGAAGCTTTTCCTATAGGCTGTATCAGATGTCCCAACCTTGTAATGCTACACAATACTGCAATCCTGCAATTACAGAGGCACCAGATTTAGAAATCTGAGCTGATAACAAACTCGGACATTATGAAAAGAAGAGTTTGTGTGATGCAAAAAAAAAAAAAAATGGGTGTGAGGATCATGGCAAACTTCCATTATCACGCAAATACCTCTGTTTTTTTAAACATCGCTCGTGGCAAACGGTTCTAAGCATTTCACACCATCGCTACCATTGCCTGGTTAATGATCAGTCAAGTTTAATTTCATGCATGTTATGTCTTGAAAGGAAAGGAATTTGACTTTGATTAAAAACTGTGCTGCATAATAAATTTTAAATATGTTTTGACAGGTTGATTTTGTCAGGTCAATTGGGTTAGCACATGGTTAAAGATTTTTAAAACCAGCCTCCCCGTAGCAAAATGTAAAAGTAAAACACTAGCCAGATGTCAACATTCAGGTACTGCGAGTGCATCAATAACCTCAATTGTTTAACAGAGAGGTCAAAGTTACTCCAGATGTAGTTATTTTTTCAAGGCAGTGTAAAAACACGATTAATTCTAGTTTCTCTAATTTCACCTAACTGGTTCAACACTCTTAACAAACAGTATGACTTAATGTTGTGATTTCAAATACCTAACAAGAAAGAAAATAGCTCGTAGGAAAAATTTTTTTTGGGTTTCTACATTTGTGGATCACACGCATTAAACAGTAGTAGGCAAAAATGTCATAGTCAAACTTTTTCACTAAAGTTTAGTGCTGCTTCAAAGTGGGTGGGATTAAAGACTTAGGAAGGGTGCACATCAAGGCATTTACGCCGGCGGCCGGCATATGTTTTCAATTGTTTCCAATGGAAGTGCTGTGCTTTTCATAAACGGCAGCAGCTAGCGGGTTTTGTCCATGCTGAGCGCCAGCCCTCTTGCAAATGTTCAACTTTGGGTGAAACGCTCAGCTCGTTAATGTCACTTCTCCCTCGGCCGTCTAATCACAGTGGAAGAGGGGCGGGACAAATATGACAACAATCATGTTCGACATGATAAACAAAGTATTATAGCAACCAAAGCGCTCAGCTGAAATACGTTGGCGTTGCCTGGCGTCTAAATGCTTTGGTGTACACGTCCTTTTATGGCTACAGTTGCGCTGCCTCTACTGCTGTGACATCATCGTAAAAACGCAATACAAACAAACGCTCAACACTGGAGCAATGGAACATATCGGTGAAATCATGTTCTTAATTGTTGGCATGCTGATGTTTTTCACCCCTAATGCTGCGTTCAGACCAGCCGCGGTAGAGGCGTCAAGAGCGAGGGATTTCAATGTTAAGTCAACGTAAAGGGGGTGAGGTCTCGTGGCGCGATGAGGTGTTTAGCACGGCAGACGCGATTTCGCCTAATTTGCGCGTCAGGTTCAACTTTGGCAGAAAAATGCGCCGTGTTAACCAATCAAGAGCTTGCTCTAGTAGTGACGTGAGTACAGGAAGCGAGCGGAGTCGCAGAAGCCCCTGCCATGACGCAAATTTTTGCGTGAATGAAGCGAGTAAACTCAAAATGTTCAAGCGGCAAACTAGATGCGAATTTGATGCCTCAAACGCGGCTAGTGTGAACCCAAAGTAAAAGGGAGTTTGGGAACTTGTACAACAAAGCACAGATGACGAAATTACTTTGTTTGCTCGACGGAGCACAAGGGTAAGCTAATCTTGGAGTTACAATTCTCTCTGACCAATCAGTTATCTGCAGTGTTATACATCACGTTTTAGTATCAGTATGGCTCGCCTGGAACCTCAACTAATTATAGTGCTCTCAATGCATAGTACCCCACACTTTTACCTTCGTGCTTGTGCTGTCTTGAGCAAACCTGTTGTCATCTGTGCTATTGTATGTTCCCAAACTCCCTTTTAGCGGTGAAAAACATCCACAGGCTGAGAATCAAGAACATCATACTACCAGTGTTTTCCTTGCAGTTTGTGGCGGTACATCCGCAACGTGCATGTTAGCATGCCACGGGTGTTTCTACAAAAACTGTCATGTGAGACAGAGGTAGTGCTAAACGTGACATGCAAACATCTATTTGTGGTGATCAATTTTAATTTAGCAAATTGACAAATGAATGAATATATGAGAAACACTGCATTCCAACGACGCTCGCTACCACTTTTTGTATGATGTTACCGCAATAGACAGCGCAAATGTAACGACACGCCTACATTCCCTGCCTCTCTAAGGTGGACCTAAACTAGGTCTTGACTTAACCCATGGGGTTCTATGCAATGGAAAAGCACCATAAGATGGTACTAAAAAAAGTATTGGCTACTGTACAGTGGAAAACTCCCAAAAGTAAGCTGTACTGGGCCGTACTATCCATTGGAAGTGCCATAAGTGAAAATTGTCACAATCCATTGAGCTCAAGAGGCCACACCACTAAGTCAAGAAATGGATTTACTGGAAACTGAACATGTTTGGCACATGATTACCTGATGCAATCTCTCTGAACTGACATAAAAAAATAAGCAAGTTGTGACATGAAAGGAACCAGAACTTCTCAATGATTCAGCAGAACATCACGGAGCCGAGCAGACCGGCCAGTTTCTGCACCGATTGAAAATAGATTGGGTTACAATCGGTTTCATCTCCATAGGTTGGCACTTAAATAAACAGGCTTGATCATAACGCGAGTCTGCCACAGTGAAAGAGAGATCACAGAGTCTAACAGGATGAGCCGGTGAACTGCTGACAAAGACTCTTCTGACATCAGTGTCCTTGTCATCATGCTACATCTTTCATTGGACTTGAACCGTTACATCAGCCAAAGAGGTAAGAGGACAAAGTTCCCATATCAACCAAGTAGAGAGAGATCACAGTGGAGTCTGGATTCGACCTAAACCCAACCCTGTAAAAAGCACATTCACTACCAACGCACCACAGCTTCGACAACAAGCAGTTAGTTTTAGTGCATTTGAATCTGTAAGCATCACTTTGCTATCAGATAACCAAAAGGCTTTCAGACAAATGAACTTTGAATGACTTGTGTGAACCCCTAGAAGCACTCACTTCTTACAAGTGCTGTAATAACACCTGATTCAAACACAAATACCACAATAAACGAGTGCAAGTATTACATATACACTTCACAAACCGATCTCAAAGGGGGCTGGGCACAATGTCACTAATAACACGGAGAGATTAGGATTATAACCACTTAACCCAATTAATATTTCTGCCTCAGACATCCCAGTGACAGAATTCCCATTCCCCGCTCATGTAAATGTAACTTTGTGAACATATTAATTAGGGTAAAACTGAGGTCAAACCATTATGAAAGCGAAATTAATTTCTTATAACTATTAATAGACTTACAAAGTGATTTTCCCAGCAGAATAAAATCTCATTGTCATTTACATAACATTCACAGATTTTTACTGAACGTTACACCATTATACAATTCGACCAGCTATTAAAATGCTTCCTTAAACCGAAGCTGAATATCCAGGTTACATCTATGGCCACGCTCCTCTACTTCGGTTTCCTTGATGTTCCGGGCTTCCAGTCGAGAGTAATGTGACTGTGCTGTGGGTGGGAGACAAACAGGGACCACTTTCAGAGCCGATAGAGAATTCAGCCTCAGTTGTGGCCTCCAACACCCAAACACCCATTTGCATTTCAATCTCAATGGGCTTCTATTCCAGCGCGGCAGTCGGCTGGCTGCATTACTTCTGATGAAGGCGGTGGTGATGGCTCTCAAACGTCTTTACAGCAACATAAAATTTATTTCACACGCACAGATCTTAATTCTTTGACATATGAATGATCTTGCATTCCTCTTGTGTTTATGAACAAGTCCTCATGAATATTTGCTGAATGCTGAATATACGCATGTAAAAACTAATCTTAAGTGGCTTACAGTAAATTTAAATAAGACAGAAAAATCTACAGTTAAATCTAATTCAGAAAAAAAAACTATTCCAATTCTTTTTAGGCACAAGTTCATCGTTGTAGTTTTCCTCGTTCGTCTATACTCCTGCCATATTTATTTTCCGCGCTCTGCTTTGAGCCGCTAGGTTCACATTTCGCCTGCAGTCTAGCCAATAGTATTACAGTATAAGACCTAATTGGCAGGTATTTAGTAAGGCCCCTTCTGATTGGTCTAATTTGGACAATCTAAGCATGCAAAACAAAAATGATAGACACGTAAAATAAATTGTAGTTAGCGCAACTCTCAGCGATATGGATAACGCATACACTGTTATCACATTAACGATAATTTTCCTGGTTTATCGTGCAGCACTAAAGTTTACCATCATTAAATTGTCAAATAAATTAATGAGAACTGGAATCTGCAGGCTTATTAAAAAAGTAAATAGTATATTTTTTTCCATTTCATGTTGACTTCATAATTCAATTCTTATTGACCTTTTTGCTTTTGGCATTTAGTTTGTTTTCATGGGACCTGAAAGAAAGCTCCTCACTGACAGATTAAGATTGAGTTTTGTTAGCTGCTGGTTATCTCCAGGCACGAGAGGGGCAAGTTTATCAGACTCAGCGCTTGGGTTTGACTGATACAGCTGCTTTCACATGACTGCTTGCCCATGGTGGGTTTTACTGCGCAGAAAAGCCAATTACATATAATGAGCTCAGAGAGACGTATGAGGAAATATTGCCTGAATCAGGTTTAGGTAATATAACTATCACACATACGAGTAAATCTTATATCTATTTCTACGCTTACGTAATGGTCTGCAGTGCTATATATATACGAACGGCTTCACATTCAGCGCATGCATATTTATTTTATACACATCTAATTTTAAATCAGTGTTAAAATACCTTCTTCTATTGCAAAGAAACACACGGTCAATAATCACACAGACAGAATTGACGCATTCTTACATTTTTTGACATAGGGTATGCGGCTATGCGTAGGCTATCCTGTACACTCGATGCAAAAGCATGTTTGTTTATTGATTATTTTAGCTGACATTATGATGGTTTTAGCAAACAATAAGAGTTCAGTACTTTCTGCACCATTTAACAGACTATACCATAATATAAGGGACATTTCATAAAAAATAGTCATCATTACTCTGGGGCTGCCTAACAGCTAATCGCAACTAATCGTTTGTTGAATAAAAGTTTTTGTTTACATCATATGTGTGTTTTTATATAAGAATTATGTATATATAAATACACACAGATGCCATTATATATTTATATGTGTATATACAATTTTACACAATACACATATACGATGTAAACAAAAACATTTATGCTGCAATGGATTAGTTGCGATTAATCGTTTTGCAGCCCTATTATGTATATATATATAAATACACATTTATATATACACATAAATAAAGTATTTCTCAAATATATACATGCAAGTGTGTGTATTTATATATACATAAGTATTATACACAGTACACACACATATATTATGTAAACAAAAAGTTTTATTCTGTAAACGATAGGGGTGTAACGGTACGCAAAAATCACGGTTCGGTGCGAACCCCGGTTTTGAAGCCACGGTTCGGTTCATTTTCGGTACAGTAAGGGAGAAATGCAAACATTAAACTGCAGGTTGTTTATTACTTTAAACTTTTTTTTACAATTTGTTTACACTTTAACAGATAAAATATATATAAAATGAAAAAATAATAAATAAAATACTACTGCAAAGTTATTTTTTACATTATTTTATAACAGAAGGTAACTCTTATCTTAACCTTCTCTTAGAGGCTGTTTACACTTGGCATTAACATGTGTTTTCGTCGATCGGATCACAAGTGGACGACGTTAATGCCAGGTGTAAACGGTGTTCAAAACGTTTTGAGCTCGTCCACTTTCGACCACTTTCAACCACATCCAGAGGTGGTCGAAACCACTTTCGATCAGATCGCTTTGAAGTTGCGGAACGCACATGTGGTTGAATGCGTTCGAACAGCCACACACGACCGCCTTCTCTCTGCCTATTTATCTAATCTGAGGTATTAAACACAAGTTTTACGTCTTTTTTTGACTTCTGGCATGAACATACAGTGAATAGCGCTATTTATAGCCTTTCATTGATAAAACTAAGCAGCTGATCTCCATAGTTTCGTTTTGAAAGCGTGTGAAAGTTGCGCGATCCTATTTCATCAATTGCGCTAAAAATTCAGAGAAAGCTCTTACATACTCATGTACAAAACACTGTGCAGCATGTTTACTTGCTAAACAAGCAGTGCACTCCGACATAATATTAGTTCACGTCCATATAAACTCATAATTACTCACGCTCGGGTTTGAATGACAGCAGAGAGACTCGCCCACCGTCTCACAGACCACCCCCTCATAGTATTCAGCACAGAAGCGGTCGAAAGTGGAGAAGAGACGGATTTAAATACCAGGTGTAAACGTAATGTGTCTCTCTCGTCCACTTGTGATCCGATCGATGAAAACACATCTTAATACCAAGTGTAAACAGCCCCTTAAACTTTTTCTACTAAAACCTTGAACTAACAAATTCAATTCCTGAATACATTTATGAACTATTAGCCTACATTTTTGCCACTAAAAATTTTCTGTTTTGATTTATTTTGGATTGTTTAACTCACAGAATTGAATTGGCTATGTACCATCTCTGTATAAAAATAATATTACTGCTCTATGTGTAACTGCATAGCAAGCAACATGATGATATACTTATTATACACTCATTTTGAGATTAGTGAGCTGCATACATAGCATCTTTGATCTTTTGCACGTTTCTCCTAATCTTTGCTTGTGTCATCAATGTAAGCTGTGACTTTACTTACGAACCCCTCCGCAGCACCGGAGTAACAGCTGAGTAAGCCCGGGTTACAGCTCTTCTCTGTCCCGACCAGCTGATCGCATTGTGACAATGATATGATTGACGTGATATGCAGATGAAAAATCTGATCACGCATTCCTTATTCTTGCTGTCACAGAAAGTGCGTCTCATGAATGCGTAGCAACGAAAGACGTGCATCCTCTCACGCACTTTTGAAAGAACAAAGCAGCGCGTTGACACGCGTTTAACATGCGCTTTTAGATACGACACGTAAACGTTTACATCAATAATCAAACGGATATACAACTAAGTAAATAAAAATCTTTCTGTGGGCCGAATTATGTTATATGTTTGACAGAAGACTTGCGCTGAACGCGGAGACTTCTGCCACTTAATATGTTCGTGCGGAAACGCACGTATTATGTTCCGCACAGGCGCACACAAAAATGCATTCGGGCTTTCGGTGCATGTGCGCACCGTGCCGAAAGCCCTGAACCGAAACGGTCCAGTTCGAATACACGTACCGTTACACCCCTAGTAAACGATTAGTTGCGATTACTTGTTATACAGCCTTATTACTCACCCTCATACCTTTCCAAACCCTTGCAAAACACTTTCTTCAAGTTTTGGAAAATGTCAGGAGCTGTTCTTTTTCATACAATAAAGATAAATACTGGTGAGACTGTCAACCCAAAACGGCAAAATAAGTATCATAAATGTGATTTTTATTTTTGAGTGCTATTCCTTTAAATCTATTCCAGAGATCTTCCTCCACCATTACCACAGACATTGTAAGTGTAGACCGAGCTCATGGCCTGTGTGGGAGTTTCAATGCAAACAGTGGAGGTGCAGTGAAACACCGAATAAAAGAAAAAGAGTAACAGATTCATGAGTGTCCTCACATCATGTTCATCTGCCACACAGCTGAAGCTTCACTGAGGATACTGAAGGATCAAGGTCTGAAAAACACATGCGTGAAGTTCTGAAGACAGTCCAGATCGAGAATATTAACTCTGAATACAGGTTTTAAGCCACTGTCACCTTAACAAACCTATCAAAGCACAAGATACCAACTTAAACAAAACCATCTTAGAATAACGCCGCTGCAGTCGACGTTTCACACAAGAAAACAGCGCTTCACCATGGCAAAAACCCCGTATTTAACCCAATTTATGAATATATCAATTCCTAAATGAATAAATGCATGACTCAGTGAATTAATAAATGAATGCATGACTCAATAAATGAATTAATTAATCATTCATGGATAAATTAATCCACAAATTAATAAATGAAGGAGCGTATTTATAAATCACCAGCGCACAAAGTGACAGTGCACAGTATCATGTCTGATCCAGCACTGTTAATCTGACACACATTAATTCACCCTACACACACACTCTCATTTCAACACACACACACGAAAAAATATATATTTTAAACAATGACCGAAAAAGTAATCTAAGGTCGTTTTTACACTGGGCTTATTTGCTGCTGCCCTAGTGCTAATGTTCCCAGAAATTAATAAAAAAATTCATGCACAGGTTTACTTTGCTTCGTGCGCCCAGTGTGCACCTGGCTTTGCATGACGGTTTTCAAATGAAAAGGTTTTTTTTATGCGAACTGTGCCCTGTTTTAAAATAAACTGCCAGTGTGAAAGCCCCCTAATAACGTATCTTATACGTCTTAGGAGTCACTAGGTTTGCGACTATTACATTTTTTTTAAGTGCCTTAAAACCCTCCAACAGGTCAGTAAGGTTTAATCAAAATATCAAATATACTTTCTTTAAAACTGCAATCAATGTTAAAAATACACACATAAACACAAAAAAAAACATTTTTATGTAAATTTATAATAATGACCTGTAAGTTGAGCTGTCAGGTACGATTTATTGGTAATCTCAGTTTGACTTCATTTGACTTGACATTCAAGGTGACATAGAATGATTGAACAGAGTATTTATCCTTGTTCTGTGATGTGACATGTAGACAAAAATTTTTTTGTTTGGGTCTGTAATGCCTTAGAAGCTTCCTAAAAACCTCTCTCAGATAGCTCTATTAGGGTGGGGGATTTTAAACAAGTGGTTTTGCACCTATTTGGCTCCCCCTACTGGCTTAACTTGCAATCTCATTACTGATTGGCTGACTTTGCTGCCACTCAAAAAATGTAGCCAATTATTTTAAAGTGGAGGGGCAGTTAGATGCCTGTGATGTCATAAGCATCAGTTTTTCAGATTGGGCTGTTTTCTGGCTGACATTTCTAAAAGAGGAATTTCTATGAGACTGAGATGTTTAGCATGTTTAACACTTTTTGTATGTTTGTGAATGTGGGTAGACTACCATTATTCAACAAAGACAAGGTAAAAATGTTTTTTTCATTCTCTGTCCCCTTTAAGCTAAAACTCTGCAAACAACGAGAATGCTCAAGGGGGAAAACATAAAAATATTTTATCGGATGTGCCTTTTGTTTACACGGCAACTGCGTTTTTGGGGCTTAAAAACGCAAAAAAGTGAAACCACCCTCCAAAGTGGAAATCTTAAAAACGCTCTACCGTTGCGTTCCCGTCTAAAGGGTAAAAACGCAAAAGTCTGCTCACAGTGGATCTCGTCGTGTACGCGTTTACGTCACAGGCATGCACCAGATCAGGAAAATAACAACAAACATGGCGGATTATTTCCATACGTCGGACCTTCATGTTGCCATAGCAGCTCTGATAAATATACAAATATAAATAGTCTTTCCAGCAGTTGTATGAAATATTCACAGCTAGTATTACCGATCAGAGAAAGTGCATTAATTACCTCTATCAAATTGTTGATGCGTTAATTCGTGGGAGGCAAACCAGACGGCTTTGGACGAGACCTGGGGGAACAAGCAAAAAGGCTGTACGCAGGACTTGGTGTTGTTGTGTGTCAGTGCTTCACATTGCCACCTAGCCACCTGGAGTGCATACTTCATCTAATATCACACACTTTTGCGTCACCATATTTTCCCCCCAAAACGCTCTTATAAATGCGGAATAAAAAGTGATAATTCAACGGCACTTTTGCGTTTTCTCTTCAGATCGTTTCCATGCAAACGCAGCCTAAGCACACTAATATTCATCACAGAAGGTGACACATGATTAAATTTATCTATATTAACCTCTTAAACCCTGAGGACCCAGTCCCGGGGACAAAATTTCGTATTTTGACTCAAATAAAATATTCTTTTAATCTTTAATGGTCCATCATGGACCCCAGTAACACATATGAGATACTGTTTGAAAGCTTAGACTCTCTACTTTCTCCAGATATGCATCACTTTGAGAAATCTTTTACTGTAAGAAAGTTATTTACACTTAATTTACACTATCACCCCCCCCATAATTTTGTATATGATTTAATATTCACATATTTCATATTTTTCAAGTATGACAAACATGGGCAAGTCTTATATCAAATGAAAGCTCTCACTCTCAGGAATAAGGCTACAGCGTTATTTTTGTTCTATTATTAACACATATCCAACAATAGTTGAATGAATAATGATGTAAAAAATCGTCTTTTGTAAACATATGGGAAAATTGAGTGTGGACTGCCTCAGATAGCACAGATAGCCACAAATAATACACCATCTTTTCTCTTAGGTCCTACTCTAAAAAATGAGTCCATTCACAGCATTTTCTTAGGTTGTGTGCATGAATAATCCCTTGTTATTTATTATATGTCCAAAACAAAAAATTAATATTTATATGAAAAATGTATTTTCGGACACTTCAGTAAAATGAAAATAACTTTTGAATGCGAAATGCTAAAGAGATCATTCTTTTTTTGGGTGTTTACTGTCTGCTGCTGGTAACAACCAGAACTGTCTGCAGTCTGCTAGAGCACACAGAACCAGAGTTATACACTATCAAAGGCAGTATTTACAACATAAAAAAAAGAAAATTTGGTGTTTCATCATATGGAAAACAACATAAATAACACTATTTGTCACAAACAGCAGCTTTTTATGTAACTTCAAAGGGTTTTCTTTAAAATTATATAAAGAAATTGCATTTATTCCACTGTATGTGGTTATGGGAGCACTTTAAATGTTTTTAGGCAGAAATTGTATACAAAAAGGGTATTATTCCTCCCATCAGTTGGAGTAAAATAACTTTTGCATAGATTATGATAGAGAAAAAAATCTTTTTTCCTCTGTAAGCTGGCAATTGCTGGAATCAAACAAAACTGTCTGCAGGGAGCTGAGGCACTCAGGGCCAGAGTTATACACTTTTAAATAAAAACTTTAGAAAAAAAACATCAAAAAGCGCCTATTTATTTTTGTGTTTATTAGAGGACTGACATCACATACAACCATGTTTAGCACTTTCAACAGTGTTTTTTGTAATTTCAAAGGGTTTCCTGTAAAATGATACCAAACATTTGTATGTAAACCTCTGCATGTGGGTATGGGAAGCTTTTGAAATTGGGTAGGCCAAATCCAGGCGAAAATCCCCATAATAGCTTCAGGGTGGAAGAAGTTAAAAAACTGTGAATCTCATACATGTTTTCACGACTCTGCAGCAGTTAATGTATTCGCATAACGTCCATCCCACACACATCCGACCGATACTCTATCCCTGAAAAACAACATCCCTGATTACAAAGCAGTGCTTCTGCCCAGCATCAGCGGCATAAACAATTCCTGCTTCCACTCCACCTCTTGACATTTTGTGGCCTTTATCGATGTATTTTGTCGTGTTTATCCGGTGACGTCACACATATGACAGTCACTTAACAAACGCTGAAGTGCCTACAAATGATAGCGACTGTGCAACAGGCCATGTGCGAATGCATGACTCACCCACTTCATTTCAGAATCATACCTATTAATCTCCGTTACAGACTTCAATACCCTACCTTACCTTACTGATAAATAATAGGTAATAGAAATTTCTTGTATAATACTCATAAACTTTACTAATGCTTTTAAACTAAATTACTTGGTGGCAGATTTGTGCATTATAATTGCAATTCATAATCAAACATTTATTAAACAGTAGAGGGATTCTGGGACCTTTATTAAATGGTAAAAATCACTACAATTGATGGCCCAGTTAGGGCGTATTCCTTTCAAACACCATTATTTTGTATTACAATTTCAACGCATACTGTTACATAACATTACACATGCAGTGATACTAGATATTGTCATAACAGCCACCCTCAAAACATTAATTGCAAAGCGAACTCATACTTTTATAGTTATGGTGACGACTCTTTTCTCTCAGTTAAATTCCCCATCACGCTGACAGCTCTGCGTCAGATCCAGACTCTCTGTATCATACACACACTGCCAATTAGTCTCTTCCCCACCTGTCGTGCCAGTTCAGTGAAGCCAGCATCTGCTGGGTGTGAAACTCTCTTTCAATTCGTGAACCCTGCCAGACCCCTGCTGCGTCCCACCATCGGCCGGCCGTGACCTCTGCCAGACGTAGGGATGGAGAGATTTGCGGTCTCTGCCGAACCACACCTAGTCTCAACGGTTCCCGTTTCAGCTTGTTTATGGACGATGATTCGTGATATGCAGTTTGCAAAAAGCCGATAATAGACACAGAAATATCACAAAACAATAGTAGTGGTTTCACGAAGTGTAAAATGTTAAAAAAACTCAATATCTATGGGCAATGCAATATTAATGCTGGAAGAGAGGGCACTGTGCTATTTTTGAACCGCATCTGTCTGTGTTACTAATAATTCTTCAATGGATGTGACACGTTTTTAATGAAATGACGCCACTGAAATGTTGTGTTTCACAGGCCTCGTGTGGTGTTTTTTTATGAAGGACACACTTGTATCAAGATCTTTCATACCAATAAAATCCTAAATTTAGTACTTTGTTTTTTCAGTAGTACAAGACAACTACTTTTAATTACGGCAAGTCTGATGTTTTTTATTTTGTTTGACGAAAATGATCTGAAAAATTCTTTCCAGAGAAGGAGGATATTAGGCCGGCCATGCTGACAGCTACAATTGTCGTGTGAAATAAGCAATCTATAAATGTCTGCGTTTGGCTCGTAGAGTAGAGCTGACAGCGAAACGGTTCAACGACGAACTACATAAAGACTTCCAGTCATCTCTCACATGGCCGTTCAAATGACAGGCTTGTTCCTAGCTGAGGTTTGCTTTCTTGCCGAAAAGAAAATGTTCACCATTTCGAGCGCAACACATTTCAATTTGACAGATATCTGAGGTTGATATACTAACCAATCATGAACACCTCATAGTTATGGCATTATAAACAACAGCCATCCGACCCTAAAGTATATCGAACCATCAGTCCAGAAGTCAAAGCATTTTTTCACATGAGGGGTTTTGTGCTATGCAGAGCCGATCCTGGACTTCTGGGGGCCCTATGCAACTTTATGAGGGGGCCCTGTCAGCACGTTCATAAAAAACAGTCTCTGCTTAAATGTAGATTTAAACAAAATGTTAACTAAACACGTTGTATTATCTTACAGCTGTACATTTTGCCATATGGACATTATTGTTGACAATACTACCTAATTATAACATTGACACTTTTTAAAAGCCCTTAAATTTGTATTTAGAACAAGGTATATTACCAAATATATTATTTAAGAGATGTACAACATCAGGGAAATCAATAGAAAATTATGAATAAAATAAAACCAAAATAAACTATAACAAACAACAAAAGATTTTACAATATGTTTAAAAACTAAGGCATGATCAGACTCCAGAGGTAAACATACCAAAATACATTAATAGTTAGAGGTAATGTGGATTGTTTAAAAGGTTATACATTAAACTAAAACAGGGTTAGGGATTTCAAACTTTTTTTTTCACCCAAACCCCCTTGACCTAAATTATTTACTTGAAGTACCCCCTGAGATTTTAAGTAAAAATTTAAATAATTGAATAGCACATTTGCATGTTTAACGTCAAAATCAATTATTTTCCATCCGATTTGACGTTTTTTTAGTAGTATTTTAGGGCTGCAACTAATGTTTCTTCCATAATCGTTTAATCGGGAAATAATTTTCCAGATTAATCGACTAATCGGATAAAAACATAAATATTACTCAGTTTGAATTTTCACTATAGCGCAAGAAATAAGGCAGTAAATTAGGGTATTCACATGTAAAAATGTACTTTTAAAAGTCCAAAAGCCACACAACTATTACAGAGTTTTACTACTATAATCTTTGAACTTTGATATTTTAAGCCTTGAATAAAAAGTTTTTGTAGATTTTAAGTAGTAAAACATCTATAAATGTCAAAATAATAATAAACAAAACATATTGAGTCTACAGGGATGTGCTGAGGAATACATTTAGCCGAAATAAAAACCTTTATTAACCAGGGTTCTCTTGTGCTTTTGCTTGGTCGCACAGTGAGAAGAAGCGCCTGATAAACGTGCAGCTCGCGTTGTATGAAAAAAACTGCGTGACTATGAGCATGCAGCTTGTGCTATATAAAGAAACAGCGCCTAACTTTCATTGATTATTTATTTTATCAACTCACGAACTGCAATTCCTTTTCGAACCACCAGGGGTTCACGGACCCTAATTTGGGAAACCCTGCATTAAAATATATAATATGCAAGATATATTTTTGCATGTTTCACTGTCTTACATTTAGACTTTAAGAGACGCTTTTATCCAAAGTGACTATCATTGCATTAAAAGTGAACATTTTACCAGTAGGCTATGTGTGTTTTCAGGGATCGAACCGATGACCTTTGCATTTTTAACACAACGTTCGACCAGGACTAACAATGTTGTTTGCCGTCTTGAGCTCCATTATTGGCTTCTCACTACTGAACTAGATGCTGTTTGCTCTCCTCTCAGTCTAAACATCAATGACTAATGCAGATGCATCGGACCATTGGAAGCTGAACTGAAATACTGGCACTCGTGCGGGCTAAACGATATTTACGAAGCGGCCCTCCAATTGGGAGTCCAACGGTAACTTAAAGGTTACAGCCTAATTAGACAAGGGTTCTGATTTCAAAGTCTCGCAGCTCATTAATGCATTTTAGCCTTCCAACACCAGCTGTGGTCTCCCTGTCTATCCCTCTTAGTCTCTGGTGGTTGAAGTCATTGCCAGGGGAACCAGGGAACAGGAGCGGATCCATCACTGGAACATTCAAATCAACCTAATGGCCTGTTTTCCTGCTCTGCTTCATTATGGTTCTTAAATAAAATGGGAATACATTGGGAAATCAACGCTGATGCAAAACGATCAGTGATTTAATTGAATGGGGAAGGGTTTTCTCTATTGAGGTTTGGGAACAAAATGGTGCGGTTTGGCACTATTTTAGTATCGGTGGAGCACTGCTGGGAAATTGCTGTAATGTTTTGGAATAAATGCTTATGGATTTGATGGTCACTGAAATATAAACATTCAGGAATATTTTGCAAGTTCATCATGAATTGAGGGTTTAACGTAAATAGCAAACAGAAGGAAATCCAAGTGTCAGAAGCAGATTTACAAATCTCTCACTTTTCAATGTCTACACAGTCATAGTATTACGAATTTCGGATGTGTTGAAAATCCTCCAAAACAAATCTAAATTGAAGTGATTTTATTTTTCTGGTACAAATCTTTTCTTTCCGCACTAGGGGTGTGAATCGTCACTGGTCTTGGATTCGATTATGATTATTGTCACTGACTCGTTTCAATCCAATATCTTGTTGCATCCTTACACTGCTGAACTAGTAAATCTGTCCAGCTCACACTTTTACTGTTGCGGCTCTTTCTCGTTTTTCTTGTCAAAGACCCAAATTTAAACTCTGCTACAGAGGCACGTAATCGTTCAAAGTAGCATTGCATGCAATGCATCGTAAAAAATTATATTTACCGTATTTTCCAGACTATAAGTCGCTCCAGAGTATAAGTCGCATCAGTCAAAAAATGCATCATGAAGAAGAAAAAAACATATATAAGTCGCACTGGACTATAAGTCGCATTTATTTAGAAAATTATTATATTATTATTCTCTTGGGGGACATTTTGTTTCTTAAGTCTTTCTCCGTTGTCTTTAAGATAATGTTTCAGTTAACAGTTTTTTTCAGGGGTAGGCTACAGGAGCAACATATAGCGCCCTCTCATGGCTGTAGACAGTAATGTTTTCCTTTGGTTCATGTTAGTCAGTATGAATTAATTTTGACATATAAGTCGCACCTGACTATAAGTCGCAGGACCAGCCAAACTATGAAAAGAGTGCGACTTATAGTCCGGAAAATACAGTACCAGCCCTAGTTTGTACAATACTAAAAGCTTTGTATTTGATCGATTTAGATGCAGCCCTACAACACACCATGCAAAATTCCCTAAAATAAAAATAATCTAATAATTTCTCACAATGTATTCACAGTGCAATCACACAATTAAATCAGTTGATAGTATCTGTGGCATAATATCAACTGCTACTGAAAATTATTTTGACAATGTCATGCTAGTATTATTTCTACGTTTATGTACAATAAAAAATTATAGGCTTTCAAACCAACGTTGGGTCAAAAGGGGATGGACCCAACCTGTTGCTTTAACGTATGCTAGGTTGTTTTAACCCATTGTTAATTTTACCCAACCGCTGGGCTTATCCCTTTAACCTAAAAGTGGGTTGGAAAATCCTTCCATTTCTCAATATTTATCAACTATACCAAGTTAAATTTGTTTAAGTGATATCAGATGCGTGTTATTAAAAACAGTAGCTGCACCCACTTGAAAGAATGTGCTCGCAGTGGCCAAGAGGTCTGTTTCTAATATCATATTTTTCCATAACAGATTCCTGACTTCTCAGAAATCGGTATGTACGTTTGATAAAGTCGAGTGAAAATAATGCACACAGGTGCACAGCAGCATTGACCTGCCAGTAAGCACAGCTTATCGACTGCAGCTGCAACATACGGCTACTGCACAGCACTACAACAGACAAGACCCTGCCCCTAAAAATGAAGTCACATGGACAAAATCAAGTTGGATGCGTTGCAGTAGGGGGGTAAAGTGAGGCCCTGGTTGGGAATATGAGAGAGAGAGACAGAGAGAGAGAGACAGAGAGAGAGAGAGAGAGAGAGAGACAGCTGTACAACATAAAGTCACTCCACACCAGCGGTCTGACATTAAGCCCAAGTCAGCGTTTCATTGTTTTGTGAATGAGCTGGGGGATCGGCACACATTCCCCCACATGTTTACTCTGGCGAGGGTGTGGCCTGCTGTGGGATTACACACGAAAAATGTCCAACATGCCCGATGCCTTAAAAACATACAACCATTTGAGTTCATTGTGATACATTTTGTTAAAATGTCTCTGCAGACACTATTTCATAACTGGAAATTACAGCATCCTTTGCAGCTCTGTGATTAAAATTGCATCATTAAACAATAGAAAACAAATAAACATCATATTATTGAGTGTACAGTAAATATTGTCTATGAATAGGTTTTATTTTAGGTTGGCACTAGAATTTTATTTCAGTACTGTCACAGTAGCACATATATTCAAACTGTACATATAGATAAATGTAAGACAAAAGTACAGAAAGACCTGCACATTTCTATATTACATTATATTTTTAAAAATATCCTTCAAACAGAAGTGAATTTGTGGACAGGTGCGGGAAACATCACTTTTCTAAATGAAAGGATTTTTTGCTAGCAGCTTACAAGCGACAGTTTCATCGGCCTTGAGGCAAGAATAAAAGCGTTTTCTGTGTCTTGGCAATATTTAGGTTTCAAAAGTATTATACCAATTTAATTTTCAACAAGGATTTTAAAAAAATGGAAGTTTGGTGATTTCTGCCTACACGAACGACAGCGACCATTGGTAACAGGAAGTGGGTGTGTCCAGCTACACAACAAGGTTCAGAACAGTTTAACTTTATGCAAATGACAAGACACTTTCAGAAGCGACAACCAATGAGAGTAAAGCAGTGTATTTCACGTCATCCGTCTTTCGTCATTTATGAGAGGACGGTTACTCATTTTTTTTTTTTTTACTAAGACAACCAGAAGTAGGAATGCCTCTTAACGGCCTCATTAAAAAAGAAGAGTGACACACGATAGCTGTGTCCCAATTCGAATGCTAGAATCTTTGAAGGACGCATCCTTTAAAGGCCAGGATGGGTCTTTGAAGGTCACAGCCTCTGAAGCCTACGAAGAGGACTGAAATAAATTGATCTAGCCTTCAAAGGATCAATAATTTGCGCCACTTGCATTACGCGCCCACCGTGCCTGTCGCGAAGCATCGCGTTCCTCGCTCCAGACTACTCACAAAATGTAACTTTGTTTCAGGCAAATTTTTGCTTAAATTAAAAAATGTCAACTTGCGCGAAAACGCATTTGAGGTGAATAGCGCATGTTTTCGCATCAAGTGCGCCATCCAATTTGGTACTTCGCATTGCCCCTGGGGAAAATTTGTGTCTATTCATGTCTTTGCATTGAGTTTCTATGTAATCTACTTGCGCAAATCGTTAAATTTGTGTTTGGTGTGTACGCCCCATTATCTTGCAGCCTTCGGAGTTCGCAGCCTTCGAATTTTGGACACAGCTAGAGACAAAGTTTCTGGCAGTGTGCACGCACAATTGGACGTCTTCAATAAGAAAATTAACAAATCCCATGAAGCACAGCAAATGATGTAAACAATTTAAAAACAATAAGGAAATACAACATTAATTATGAAGTTGGTAATTATTAGTATAGAAACAATATATTTAAGGTCAAATCAAATAAATTAATGTAGGGAGACTCGACTTCATTGTCAGATGGTAAATTTGATTGACAATACTGATGCCTTCATCAAAAGAAAATGCCATTGATTAATAACCACATAGCTCACAGCAGGTCGGTCTTCAGAGGTTTCCAAGTTAACGATAAAAATAAATGTGATTTTCCCTTCCGGATTCAGACTGCTGTGCTTCAAACACTAACTAAGCTCATGCAATTGGAAAAATGAATTCATGTTTGTCCAAAAAATAGCATAATTTACAAATCTCTTGTATGAGTGAATGAGCCTAGATGCAGATATAGCAATGATCATGCAAGAGACACAACCAATGCTGTTTATTATTCAGGGACAAAACTGACAAAACCAGCTAGGCAGCTGACTAGACAAAGCCTCTATGTGTAAGCTGACAAACGTATGCTGTTGATTTCTGCATGTGCAGTCTAGCTGACGGCTGCGATGGGTGAAAGTCATAGTGGCTTGTCAAGCGCAGGCATCACTTAAGAGCCGAGACAGGGTGACAGAAACACAGAGGGCTATTCAGTGTCAGCCACACCACATGACTCTGTTATTTGTACATTATCTGGGAAGACAGAAACGTTTCTACTTTCCCTCCCCCAAACCTCTGCGTGTGCTTCCTGCCCTCTGTCAATAGCTGCTGTTTAACCAGCTTACGACTAACTAGGTTATGAGCACAGAATTGAGATGGTTGAACCTTAGCGTGCCAAGCGACAAAATATTTAGAAACGCTAAACAGAAACCAAGGTTTTCCATCTGAAATATCATTCGCTACACTGCGAGTTACTAACGGAAAGTAGTTAACTATTAAAGTTTAATCTTGCTATTATTGTAGGGCTGCAAAACGATTAATCGCGACTAGTCGCTTACAGAATAAAAGTTTTTGTTTACATAATATATCTGTGTGTGTACTGTGTATCATAATTATATATATATGTATATACACACACACATGCATGTATAATTTTAAGAAAAATCTACTTATAGACGGTTTCAGCAGTAACAACATAAACACGCGGCTTTCGTGGTCATCACGTAACTTCCGGTAAACTCTGCGAAGAATAACTAACAACAAAGTCTTTTTAAAATAGTTTATTTATAAAACAAGCAAAATAAACAATACATAGACAGGAACGCAAAAAAAATTATTTTCAAGAGTTCAGTTTCAGCAACTAGTCAGATCATTAAACAAACAGAAACCGGAAATAAAGTTTGGACCAGACACTTATCGCATCACTGCACGTGCGCCCGATGAAACGGTCTATATATCAAGTATTTATAATTATATATAATATAAATTATACATAAATATATAAATATAAACATACACATAAATATTTCTTAAATATATAGTTGCATCTGCGTTTATTTATTTATTTATATATAATTATTATACGTAGTACACACACATGATGTAAACAGAAATGTTTATTCTGCAAACTTTTATTCTGCAAACGATTAGTCGCGATTAATCATTTTACAGCCCTACATTATAAAAATATTTTATCATTTATTTAATAAGCACAGCGATGTTTATTTCACACAAACAACAAGGATTTTAACTATTATGGCTCTATTACATTAACACATTACACATTTAACTAATTATGCAAAATAAAAAAAACACACGTTTCTTATACTTACCCTAATCACAACCATATTATTCAGCACTAACAATTTAAGAAAGATTTATTTGCATGTGAACACTTTAAAGTTAAGTAAAAAAGTGCGCTTTTAGTTTGTTTAAAATAAACAAATGGTACTTCTTTAGATTAGAGCTGTCACATTTATTAAATAATCATCTCATTGCGATTGTTTGACGTCATCGCAATGATTTCAGATCACCGCAATGATTGCATATCTCTATAAAAACACAAGGGGGAGCTGCAGTGCCTGCATAAACGAGACAGTATATAATGCCGCTCCTTGACTGACAGTGTAAAGCAATATATTGCAAAGCCATTTAATACAGTGGAAAACAGCATTTAAAGTAATGCTGCAAAACTTTGATAAGCAGTATGAATTGCAAACTTTGCAAAAGATTTAATTTAAATAATTAAAACAATGGTTAAAAATGTTTTCATGAACAAACAAAAAAATCTATGAGAATTAAAGGTCAAAGCCCTAAAACAGGCAATAAATCCTCATGATCATCACAATTAATTAGACAATTAACCGTCAGCCAAATTTCATAATTGTGACAGCCCTACTTTAGTAGATGTCACAGCGTTTAACAACTCTCACTGCAGTCGAGCAGTCAGAAACTGTCTGTGCTTTACTCGCTGCATCTCTTTCTGCAGGTCTGGACAGGAAGTGCAGCACAATGCAGCACACACCTGCATTTAAAAGGACAAACAGCAGAAGCTCGCGGACGGCGTGCAAACGCTGAGAGCAGCACTATGGCACAATGAAACAGTGAACATTACAAATGAGGCCGCTGACCATATTCATTATCTTTTAATGCAGAGCGCATGGCTGATTGAAAAAACAACACGGGCTTTTGTGCATCTTCGCAAGGTCATCGCAGTCAGGGCGACTCACGGGTCCATGCAAAACCTCGGGCAGCTCAGGTTCCCTCACAAGCAAGAAAATCTCATGACTGTAGTATCCCATGGGACAAAAACAACAACTCAATGGGTGCTGTGTTTGAGATAAGACCTGTATAACAACACGACACGACATCCTGAAGATTTATTATGTGTTTAGTTTAATCTGCTATCCTACTTGTGTTTGAAAGGACCGTATAAACAGTATGGTGGTGGGTTTGGGAACGTTTATAAGAGACGCCAAAATTGACAGCTTGCAAATGGCACAAATGTTATTTTTATTTAGTTTATTGGTAATATTATATTTATAGATACTCTCAAAGGCTTCTGTTTTTAAAGCTGCAAAACATAAAGGTGATAATTTAGGTTTAAGCTGTAGGATTGATCTCATTCGGTACTTTGGCAGCAGGGTAAACATGTTAGCAGATGAAGACCTGACAAAGATGGACGGGTCAATGTTCTTCTGGCTGACCATAAGAGACAATCACTACAAACCGGAGGCAACTGTTAACCATCAGGGAGTTTATAGCTCTGACAAAACCATACTGCTGTATAATTGCAGTAAATCTGTCAACCTTTGACTGAAGCACACCTCCTTACCGTTTAACAGAAACATCATCATGCCAAAAATAGTTTTGTAGCACATTACCAAAATAAATAAACAACAATGAAAGCCTGAGTCATGCCATGAGTTAATATGATTTAAGAAGTCTTCGTCTATTCAAATACAGATAAAACAAGTTAGACTGCTATGGCAAATCCTCCAAAACTGTCAAACATCACACTTGCCCTGCGGTAAACTAACAAACATCGGCAGTCATCCAATTCAGTGCACTTACAATAGTTTTAGCTTTATTTTTATATATTTAGCTTTATGACAACTTCTACAGTGACAACGTCTCGCAGCTTTACTGTATTAATATCACTCGGCCTCCTAAAAGAGTGACCTACATAGTGACCTTGCCTAACGTGTGAGATAAACACACAGATAAAGACCCGTCCGAGCGGTTCAAGAGCTTTTTGTAGACTCTGACTGCAGGTAAAAACCATCTCAAGTCTTTTATTCCCATGCGAGAAGCGAGCTGCTCCAGTTTTACGGCGCATTTGTCAATGTCACCAAAGCTGCATTTGCAGGACGCATGCATGCTGCAGTATCGCTCACGTCTCTACCACCATCTGTGTCGGGATACATCAGGTGACCCAGATGAATCGAACAGAAACACCTTTGTGTTTGCGTTACGGCATCGTTGGATTAAAACAACATGGAAGTAGTCACATTTTACTTGGGTTAATACATAACTCCGGTAAAATAATTGCAATTCAGCTTATTGCTTTTATAAAACATTAGCAACAGCAATATAATAAACGACAGCAATGTTTATTAAAAAGGCCTCGTTAGATTAAACTAAGAGATTTAGTATTCATGTAATATTCATCTGATGTCTAGTCACAAGTGTATAACACAGTACACCCAAGCTTTAACTATGATTTACTGCATTAATCTCAGTGTTATTCATTTTGAACGTGGTCAAGGTTTCTCACCCGTCCAAAAACAGAACAGAATTTGATTGCAAAAATAAATGGCATGGTAACGTTAGATGGTAAGATATAAAGCTGGACAGACGCGTGATCTGTCTATAGGTCAGCTGTATTTGAAGTGTGCAGTATGCAGGGTGGCTGAGCTGACGCATGCACTCTAATTTAAGAGCGCTGCACTAACACAACCTATTTGCTTGCAACACAAAACGTATCTTCAAAAATCTGTTGATGCACCAATTCACTTAGTCAATTACAGAGTCTTGAAAGCTCGAAAGTCCTACATGCATAATTATTAAGGGGATAACAATACATCGATGTGGATCCATGTGCCACACATAAAATATCGGTATGAGGTACCTTTATTTTGACACTGTCCGCGTCCCCATTCCTTGACGTAACGTCCATTTACACATTTACACCAAAGTGCACATTTTCATTTATTTTCATCTGCTAGTGTCAGCAAGTGAATGCAATGCAGCAACAAAGCGGTTGTAGCAGAGAAAGTTGTGACCGCTATCGGACGCAAATCGTGGGTTTGGAAATATTTTGAATTTGGAAAATGGATTGAACAAACAGACAGTAAATGTCCCAATTGGGGCAGAGATTGTGCCTTTTTAAAGAGTTTAATTAAACATTGTTGTTATATATTTTGGTTGCATTTGTGAGTTATTAAAAATGTAACTGCTTAACTAGGCACGTAATATTAAAATATCGATAAAAAAATCGATCAAATCCCTCTGTGTGTCAGACGACCTCCTCCGCCGCTGCTGTAGTTGTCGCAGTCCAGTAGTCTGTCATATACGACCATTTGTCTAATGTCTCAGAAGTTAGCGGGAGTGAGAAAACGGCAGAAAATTTAAAAACGCCTGCAGCTTTCGAAGCCGACGTGTGGAAGCACTTCGGCATAAAAAAAAAATCAGCTCTTTTTTTTACATTTTTGATTAAAAAAAGAAAAAGTATTGCACTGTATCGCAACATGCAACGTATTGTATTGTATCGCGACAGCAGTCATAAACGTCTTCTTCCACAATGATCGATGTGAAATTAAACATTACACGGAAGAAATAGAGTGACTAGACACGAGTTATTATGACAAGCTATGAATCCTTGAATCCAACTTTTTCAACTCTTCTTTCATTTACGAGAATCTCAAAAATTTGGATCATGTTGTGCATTTTTGAGTTCAATTCACTTTATTTGTTTTTGATTTTAAAATGGCGTAACCATCTTCGTACTTTTAAAAAAGTCGTACATGTTGTGCTTTACCTTGGCAACCAAAAAGTTAAAGGAACAGTATGTAGGAACAGTTTTGTGGCCAAAACTGGTACTGCAATCACACAACTGGTGGCCAATACACAAAATGACAACATAAACATCAGTTGAGGGCTGCAACTTCACTTTTTAAATGACAATATCCTGACCAGACCACTGTTGTCAGTGATATAAGTATTTGAAATGAAAATTATTTTAATGTCTAGGGACATATATGATTAATTGATATAAATTTCTTACATACAGTTCCTTTCAGACTACTACTGACCTATACTATTTGGTGGAAAACATGTCTTTAATGAATACACTCTAAAAAAACAAACGGTGCTATATAGCACCAAAACTGTTGCTTTGGATCGTAATCATAGAAGAACCGTTTTTGGTGCCATGTG
Source organism: Misgurnus anguillicaudatus (assembly GCF_027580225.2). Taxonomy (NCBI): domain Eukaryota; kingdom Metazoa; phylum Chordata; class Actinopteri; order Cypriniformes; family Cobitidae; genus Misgurnus; species Misgurnus anguillicaudatus. The sequence goes on from NC_073339.2 coordinate 47,236,771, forward strand.
GCCCCGGTGAAGCACCAGTGAAGCACCAGTGAAGCACCTGTGCAGAACCATATAGTGCCCTGTAGAACCATATGTGGTGCTATAGTGGTGCTATACGGCCTCTATATGGTTCCACACAGGCGCCCCACCGGTGCTATATGGCACCAAAAACGGTTCTTCTATGATTACGATCCAAAGCAACAGTTTTGGTGCAATATAGCACCGTTTGTTTGTTTTTTTTAGAGTCTACTGTTATTAAATAAAGGGTTAATTTATTGAACAATAGTGTCTTTTAGAGATGTAACAATTACCGGTTTAATGGTTAACCGCAATAAAAATGTCCTACGGTTAGTATTACCGCGTCATTATTTAAGAACCGTTTACTCATACCAATGTCACAGTTTGAAAACTCTTGCCAGCATCAACCATTTTAAGCAATAAAGTGAGACAAACACATTCATTCATTTCTGCTCTCATGTTTGTAATGACTGAATTTACATCCAAAAAATATTCACATTTAAGGAACTCTAGTTGAACTGTTACATGTTTGCTTAATATTTCTTTAGACAGATCCATCTTTTCTATTCATTTTCCATTAAATGATGCGATCTGATGGGTTTAAAGCTCTGTTTGTTTCTTATGTGATTGGTGAGCGCAGGTGTCGTGTAGTTTACTCCTGGGTCATACAGATCACCTGATTTCTCACAACATACACAGACAGATGACATGCTGATTTGTCTTGTGTTTATGAGAAAATATGATATACTCACTTGTGTCTTATCTGAACTAGATTAACAAATGTGCAATGATTAATGTTATTTATTTGATGTTTATATGAACAAAAGTGCACTTACATGTAAAATCTATTTTAAATTTGGTTTGCATCAGTACAATTTCTAGAAATTGTTCGCAAAACCTTTTTATTACCTTGCTTTTGCTATTGTTTTATAAAACAAGTTTGACAATGGTTACGCCCAACAACAATTAAGACATTGTAAAGCGTTCATCGTGCCAGATTTACATACACCCCGAAAACATGACGTTAGGTGTGACTTACCTTCAGTGAGTCAAAGCAGGCGATCACCCTTCCATTCTCCACCTGGCAGCTCTTGGGCGGATGCGCGAATTTGCATTCCTCGTCGCTACGCGAGCACGTGCCTCTCTGAAACTGCCGGCACACCTCCAGCGTCAGCCATTTTGTGTCTCTTATTGAAGCGATGTTTAACGCCATGGCAAAACTGAACCTTCGGCCGCTTTGGTGAAAGGTGTCAGGGATAGTTTCGAGCAGTCAGAATCTACCTGTACAGTATGTTGTTTTTATTTCTTGCTGGGGCCTTTAAAAAGAGATGTCACATTGAAAGCCCCTGTAGCAATAGCATTGGAGATGGCCGCTACCAGGAAAGCTGTCAATCTCTGCCGAGTCGCTCATCAGTCACTTAGTCCCAGGTGCACAACATGGACGCAACAATAAGAACATGCTCCGGGACATTCGCAGCACTGATGTCCTTTTTTTCTGCGAGATGTGGATAATGCTATTTGAAGGCAATGACTCTCCTTGGAATAATATCTAATGACGGTCTGTAAATGAATGAAGCGTGACGTTTCCTTGTGCTTTGGCAAGACGGAGGAAATGAGATCTTTTCGCCGTGTTGACACTACATAGGGTCGGACGAGACGGAGGCTAAGCTAGTGTTGTTTACAGTGTGGGATGTGAGCAGCTTCAAGTAGAAACATCGTCATAGAAGGCACTTCTGTCCGGGATCTGGAAAATAAAAGAGCACAGAGGAAAGTTTGATTCAGGTCATTCAGACGCTTACATAAATATGACTAAAAGTATTGATTAAACAGCAGAAAGCTTTCCAACAAGCCTTTGTACTGTCATATGTGGACGCTGAAGCAATCAAAATGAATGAATCATTTCAGGACAACACATCTGGATTAACTATGCATTTATATTTAGCTTCTATATTTAGTCTCCAAAAGGTTATTTGTGGCTCTTTTGTACAAAATCGCTGCTATTCATAATTTTTTTAAACAAAATTTTATCATGATATATATAAATATTTATGTGGAGATTACATTTTTATATTAGGGATGCACCGATACAAAATGTATGTGCCGATACCAATATTCGATTACTTACATTGACATATCGATACTGATAGTTTTCCTATAGATACTGAAGTCCAGAGTATAGTTTGTTTTTTACGTGTACAAGAATGTATGCGCAAAGCCTTGTCAAGCATAGTTTTTACGTTCTACGTTTTAAAAAACTACTTCTATGTACACAGACATTCGACGCATGCGTATTGCAACAAAACGCAATGCATCTTCTGGCTGCGTAATGCATTATCCTTTACGTGCATATGTGAGCTGCACATACAAAGTCTGGCGGTGTACCTGCACTGTACGCCGACCCTCGCGTATGCGTAAAAACAGAACTATACTACTAGCTTTAGCCTACTTCTTGTTAGAAATCGTAGAAGGGAAGAGTATACAAACTCCACTTCTTCACTTTTCACCAATGGAAGAGAGTGAACGGGCGTGGTCCATCTTTTTTTTACAGTCTATGGAATAAACTGGGAATTTGAAAAAAATTGCAAAGGTGTCTATAACATGGAATAGGCTTTGTGCCCAGCTGCACTGCTTCCTGAACTTCGGCCAGCTCCTTGTTTCTTGTCTGCCATTGTTGGACAAACTGATTAATCCAGGTGTGCCTGACCTCAGTAGTCACAACAACAATAATCAGACACACCTGGATCAATCAGTTTGTCCAATAATGGCAGACAGGAAACAAGAAGCTGGCTGAAGTTCAGGAAGTAGTGCAGCTGGGCATAAAGCCTATTTAAATGTATTTTATAAAAAAATCTTGAAGCATAATTTTGTTTAAAGGAATAGTCTAGTAGTTATACGAGCAAGTATGGTGGCACAAAATAAAACGTGGCGCTTTTCTAAGCGGATTTAAAAGGGTAATATTGTATAGCACTTTTGGGAGTACTTCGACTCAGTAACACTCTCCCTCATTATGAGAGGGAGAAGGGGAGCGGATTTTTAAAAATTCCCCAGATTAAGTTCCTATGTAAAGTTTCCAGAAATGTATTGGAAACATTCCACCCCTTTGCAACACTATCTGGGAAAAATGCTTTAATCTGCCGATATCAATCATAGGCATATATATCGGTGCATCACTACTTTATAGACCAAATGATTTTTTTTAATAATGTGATAATAGTGTTGCATAGCCCTAGTACGATAGTAAAAGACCACACAATGTTGGACTAAATTTTCAGTTCCGATGCAGTCAGATAGTTCAACAGCACAGAGCAATATACACTTAAAAGAAATATAATTAACATGTATTTTCTTAAACCATTGCTGTAACTTAAACTCGAATCTCAAACTAGCTCCATGGTAACCATCAGATCACAGAAGAACAGAACATGTGGTAAAGTCTAGTAACTGGCACGAACCCAGGTACACAGTAGCACCAACCCACCCAAACAAAGTTTTAAAGACTGCCTAACCTGTTGAGTAATGCACACTGATCATTTAGCCAACAGAAAACACGCAGCGTCGCAATGTTCCTGGCAGCCACCCAACTGCATGAAAACAAGTAAAACAGATGCGTATCCCAGCCGCGACGACCGCAGCCAATGTGTGCCACAAGACCTCCACCCAACAACACGGTTCAAACACTGTGCCACCAAAAATACACAGACATAGGGAGAGAGAAATACAAACCCAGACAGACACATATCAAACTATCAGGAGGAAACTATCAACCCCAAATCATTTTTGGCAGATTTTGAAAAAGCATACCTAGACTCCAAAACACACCGGCTCTGGCATGACGCATGAACCTGAAATAAAGCGCTTTTCTCGGAACATCTGGAAATATTTTCTTGTGCAAACTAAGGGAGAGGAGAACAGGAGGGGGTGGTGAAGTCAGATGAAACGGGGCTGTAAAACCCATAGCTGCCCCTTAAGAAACTGTTTGCCGTGTAATGACAGACACATCCCCAACGCTTATTCCAAACCCAACAGACAACCAAACACCTGCCCAAACCTTCAGATTAGGTAGAATACAATTATTGTGGTGAGGTTTAGTATGCATAAAACCTGTTTAAACTTGGTTTGATCTAAATTCAGTAGTATTTAGTAGTACTCATACTCATTTTGTGATATGCAGATTGTAAGTGTAAAATACTTGACATACATTGCCAAAAATGGTGCATACAATTGAGCACAATGATACATGGTTTTCTACATTTTGACGGACCTTTCCATTCCTTGTTTATTGTACTGAATAAATCAATAACAACCCTTTAATTTGCTATGGCTGACAAAATTTGAGACATGTTTACAGATATTAAAATAAAAAATGATGAATAATGTTGAAATGTCATGGACACAACCAAGCAACATGGAGATTTATTGTTGCATACTATGCACCACTCACCTACTTAAAAAATAAGTAGGTCCTATTAATCATATGGTGTTCAGTGTGCACTATGCAGTGTAGTATTCCATTCCTGTCATAGCCACTAGGATTGATTCACTTCATTATTTCGCTCGTAGTAATCCAGATCCATTTTTTGTCTTTCACCAATAACACAAATCGAGCATCAGACAAATCTAATGAACTCGAGTGTGTCTTTCATTTTCCACTCTTGTTGCCAAGGGTCTTTTTCCTCCATCTATTTCCCATAATGCCTAGCAACCACAAGATCGCAGACTCAAAGAAAATCTAATTGAGCTGTAATGAGAGAAATCGACCCTTTCAAAAAAGTACAACAGGTGTAGCGCAACAGAAACACGAGCAGATGTGCACAACCCAGAAAGCGTTATGCAATGACGAAACACGACATTAAAATAAACACGTGCTTTACCAAAACAACATGCGTGAGCTTTGTGAGTTATAAGACAGCAAAAGCTAAAGCTCAGTCACTTTAAGATAAGTCAAGATGACAAGTCAAACAACTGAGGTTCAAACTGTCAACTAGCTATTTCTTCATTATACAAAGCTTTCTGGTACAGCTGTAACGTGAGATTCTTGTGTGAAACATCATTTGAGCTCTTGAAAACACATTAGCAAAGCTTTCACCTTGGCAAAACTTTAAAGGAGACTTCATAGGAAAAGGGCAGATAGCCTTAAAATGAAAAAAAATCCCAGTGTTGGATGACAGAATTTTTAATTTTTCAATCTACGCTCCATTGTCGCATTCATTTCAATCTTTCCATCATTAAATGAAACGGCCTGCAATACTCGTCACGCACACGGTCTCTACGGAAAGATTTAATTTCATAGCCTTACCCCCGGAGAGTCACCCATAAAAAATGGGATAGAAACCATGTCAGATGTGACCTCGTGCAATTAATCCTCATGTATTTTTAGAAGTCAGAAACCCGATGGTCTAATTTATGAGGTGAATGACAGTTAAAGGGTTCTTTGGTAATACAATCTGTCAGCTAGAAGTGCTTAAAGCTTGTAAACTGACATAATAGACCACCAAAAAGTGAGGACCGTTACTATCAGCTCTCCGTTCAAGGTGCAATGAAGTATATATATGCATTGATCATCCGACCAGAGACCTTAAATGGCCGATGATCCGGTCAGTCATTCCCACGACATTCCGATTCCGATCGGTCCTTTTGTTGCCAGTGACCCAAGCAATAACGTCACACTCGCAGTGGAAGCAGCATCCGACCCGTTATCCAACAGCAGCATTAATTTAATTCCGTACCTGGAAAAGTGATTCGTTTGACAAAGACGGACCGCCCCCACAAATCGCACCATAATTACAAACCTTCAGACTGTTAACACAAATAAGACTTTTAAAAACACTTGCCTTTCAGTACGAAAACAAGTCGAAATGGTCTTGGGTTTAAGACCCTGATATTTGAACATCTAACATATTGTCAGTGATCCATTGAGATCTGCTCAAAAGATCCTGTAATTTAATGCAGTTTGGGTGAAAGTGCAATGTTTCATTTTTCATTTCATGATAAAAATAAAGTTTTTGGGCCTTTTAGAAAAAATCTGAATCAGCAGGTCACACCTACAGGAAAATCGGCAAGAAATTTGCAATCGGTGCATCTCTACAATGAAGCAACCACAAGTTCACCCGGCAAACATACGGTATTGGTTAAAATCAACCCAGAACGTTGAAGTTAAAACGAAACAGCAGTAAAAGACGAACCATGAAAGCACAGCTGCGAACCAACATTTGCTTTATTCGTTGGAGCTACCGCCGTTCCAGGCAAATCGATGCAAATGGCTCCACATCAGCTGACCGTTCAACTGAGGACAGCATTGAGCAAAGACGAGGGCTGGTTAACTCCACATGACATGATAATATCTGGTTAGGGCGTTCAGTGACAACTTATGTTTATACAAGAGTGGCCACAAGACTGCAAGACATAAAATAAAAGCTGTAAATAAAATCATAACCAAATAAACAAAGAGTTGAGAAGCTGTAAGATTTTGTGAATGATGCATGTTTAAATTGGTTCGGGTCATATGTATGATCACTTGGTGACCGTTACTGAAATGACTGTAATAGTTAACTTATTGCATTGACAGACAGATAATGTGCATGGAAGGAAGGTGTCTGCAATTGTTTCTTGTTGCGACCTGCAGAAATTAGCAGTGTCTGTGTGCTCTGTCCTCCATATAATGATAAGTCAAGAACACCTAAACCAAGACCAGACAAGCACTCTTTAAATTCACCTAAAAGACATATCCTAGCCCTGGGGTGGTACCTTTTTTAAAAAGTACTCCTTTGTACCCAAATGGTGAATATTGGTACCTCAAAGGTACATATCTGTGCCAAAATGGTACATACTAGGACCTTTTGAAAAGGTACTGTCCCAGTGACAACTTTTGTACCTTCTCGTACCATTTCTCTGAGAGTGCACCTTAACCCAAATGTAGCTTATTGTTATGTTGTTTGATGCTTTCCCATTTGTAAGTTGCTTTGGCAAAGTAGCTAAGCTGCTAATACAAACATTTTAGCTTCAATCCCAAGCAGAGCTGAACCAACAACAGATCGAGTCAGTGAGATTCCCTTGAGGAGATCATCCGACCTCTTTATTAAAGGTGTCTGCAGACTAACCAATGGATCTCTTAAGATCTAAATGAACAACAACAAAAACAACAAGAACTTCTGATAATCCGTAAAGCCTGATTTATAGTCGTGCATAAGCTCTAGGCCGTAAGTTATCCGTAGCCTGTGTGTAGCTCTGCGTAGCATGACATGCACCTCGCAAAATTTTTAACAGCATGTCAGTTCTACGCGGACCGCAAGCGCTGTGATTGGTCCACCAGAACCCCTCCCGTCAGGTAAAAAAAAACTGATCTTACAGGCGTGGATACTGCCTACAAGCGTTCTGCGCTTGTGTTTGCACTTTGACGAGGACAACGATGCAAAAGTATAAATGAAAACCAACGCAGAACCTACGCCGTAGGACCAACGCACAACTATAACGAGCCCTTAAGGACAACTTAGAACGCTGTATTATGCGTGCCAGGCCAGTAGATGGCGATGTTACCACGCAAAGAAATCCTACATGCCTGCGCACAGTCTTCTACATAGCGATAAATACAAACCATCAAGATGGCAACAGCATCAAGCAGCTTGGTTTAAATGGACAGTGAGGTAGATTTATTACTACAAGTGACCCTGGACTATAAAGTGACAAAATGTAGTTAACTTTGTTGGGGAAATGTTAACAAACTCAGTATCTTGAGCAGCACGAAATACAGTGCTGCAGACCACCACTGTTGTTTTGGTTATTCTTGTGCAGGCCTATAGACTGAATGTATTTTTTGGCAGTATTTTACCACCGCGATAGTAATGCATCAATTCATGGTTGGGGCGGTGGTTATAGAATGTGTGCGTGTGGGCATACATATATTTTGAAATATAAAATGTAAATGAGAATCAGATATTTGTATCTTAACAAACATGCATGTTCATAGGCAGCGATTTATTTTCGCTAGCGGGTGCTCGTCACAACATCAAGCAATGCTCAGGTAACTTAGCAATGGCAGACGCTCTGGAGAGCACAAGTACTTGGAAAAGAAGGAATAAAGTGGCACAGTCACGTTTTCGGCATGGTTTTAGATGCAAAATCTGAATTTATCCAAGCACTGCAGATATTGCAACTCGTGAGATCTACCAATCAGAGAGACTCCCAAATTTCAAAAGTGTATTTTATTAAAATTATTGAACAGATGTGCTTGGTCATCTTGCTCGAGCCGACCCCTGGAGATCCAACGGGAACGATGCCCTATGTTCGTGTTTATTGTAGCACTTCCATCCGTGAAACAACACACGGTTCAATTTAGGAACCTGTTTTGGATTATAATGTTTCCAGTCTTCCAATAAATGCGTAGATGGTGTACTGGTAACGCAGATTGATATTTTTTCACAACGTTGACCAAGAGAGAATATCTTGGCTCATTGTTCCGCCCCCAAGCCTGCGGGTCATCACTGATATCAGTTGCCTCCCCTTGCAAATAGCGCACTAAATCCGAGTCTGCAGGCCATTTGCGTTCACATGAACTTGAAAGACATCTTTCACCCACTAGCAAGCAGCACACTCTGGGCATCATTCATGTCCACATACTACAATAATCATTATGAAAACTATAAAGAGAGAATAAATGCCAAATTTAAAACAATCCGGTCCTCCTTGACTTAAGGGCTCGTTATAGTCGTGCGTAGGTCCTACGGCGTAGCAGTGACGGCGTAGGTTCCGTGTCGGTTTTCATTTATACTTTTGCGTCGTCGTCCACGTCGACGTGCAAACACACGCGCGACCGCTGGTAGGCAGTATCCACGCGTGTAACCACAGTAGCAGCAGAAGAAGTCACAGAAGAAGAAGCTAAGCAAGTTAACCCGCAAACGAAGAAGAAACAGCAACTTTTTGTGTATAATTTGAGAAGACCAGCAATGATGGAAGTAAATAAACAGCGATTTTTGATGTAGTTTGAGTTAAATCACTCCTCAACTTGGCTCATCTTTGTTTTCACCGTCACAAACGGAAATACCTACAGTATGACGCAGTTTTTTTTACCTGACGGAAGGGGTTCTGGTGGACCAATCACAGCGCTTGCGGTCCGCGTAGATCTGACGCACTGTTAAAAATTTTGTGAGGTGCGCGTCAGGCTACGTAGGATCTACGCACGACTATAAATCGCCCTTAATGCCTTACTATCTACCAATGCATCAAACATAGTTAAAATTTCTAATTTCCCAAAACAGAACTGACACAATGTTGGTACTGAATCCAACGCAGTATATAAAGACAAAATCTAATGCTATAGAGGTACACACAGCACTTATTCGATGTGGTCAGCAAAACCAGGTGTGTCATAAGATAATAGCCTTAATCTAAAACTAAATCTGGGTGACCTAAGTTATTATCTTCATAACGCCAAGGCCACTTTTATCCCCCAGATCATCGTCTCCAGATATTTATAGCCGTGTGAACGACAGACGTGTCGTGCTGGTACTGCGCTCCTATCCTCAGGCTGTGTGAAACTGATGTACAATTTAATTAAGAAGATCATTTAGGCACTAATCTGATCTACAGTACTTGGCAAAAGACAGACATTATGCACCGTCTTTCAAAAAGCTATTGCATGATAAAAGCAGGTTTTACTTAGAAAAACGAGACTGCCAACTTACTTTTAAATAAAGGTTTGACAGGTAGACATATTTCTGCCCCCTTTATAAAATCACAACCTATGTTCAAATATTCCCTTCAGTCTAAAATAAACATTCATTTGACATAACATAAATGTTGACAGTACGCTAGGAAAATGTTGGCACGAAGTCAGGCTTCTCTTCTTAAGTGCGCAATACGACAGCCCGACTAAAATCAGCTCATAAGAAAGGGTAATTTGTTCACGAAAAATGCCTAGCAGCTGTTAAGCGTTAAAAGGTGAGACCTAATTACCTTTCCATGTATGTCTCAACGCATTTCAGATCGATTTAGAAGACTGCTGCTTCTCTCACTGCAAATATAGAGTCAGTGGCTGTCTGGACTGTTTTCATGAGTTTTTTTTTTTTTAAACGGGAAGGGCAGAGTCAGTCTGACTATAAAAAAAACACGTTCTTCCTCCTAAAACATTTGCCAACTGTTCGACACAAATGCGGCCTTTTCCTGCCACGGCGCAAGTCCTGCTCTCTAAAGTCTGTACTGCATGACTAGTCGGATTTGAGCTTGCGTATATGAAGTTTATAACGTTGAAATAAAATCCACAGATTAGACTATTTTACAGACGTGCTTGCCCAGCACTAAAGCAGAAAACTTTGGATTGATTTCAAGTGCGATAAAAAACGTTTGCCAAAGAAAACAAAACTTCAAACCTTCACACAAACATGCATTTGGTTTGCGGTCGAATGCAAACCAATTAGTCACTCCAACTACAGAATATGGAAAGCATTACTAAAATCAAAACTACAATACTGAAAACAAACCGGAAAGGCATGGGAAATGGGATACACATGGGACAAAGACAGGAATAGGACAACTTACTGACACAACTCCACACCTCGTCCTAACCCCCCTCCCCACCACACACACACACACCCCTGCCTGCATGCAGCATATTGCAGCAAAATTCCTTATGGTGGGAAAAAAAACGAAATTAAAAGAGAAAGAGTCCTCCCACCTTGTCGGAATAACTGAGCCTCCTCCGCGTTTCCTCTCTTGGTTTACGCAAAGAGGCACCTGGTGCGACGATCGGACTCATTCACTTCACCCTCTCCAGATATAACGGCCTCGTGAATCTCTGTCATTGCCCGTGTGCAGTCGTGAGCTGAAGGCCCATGCCGAGACGGGGATACAGTGCAGAAAGCACCAGCACGTCCTGCTGCTGAACTATCTGGCTGAAACATTTCCAGCCATTCCCACCCCCCTCCTCCTGCCAGACTGCCTCCGGCTACGGGCCGCCCATCCGTGATCCAGCCAATAGCATTCCGCATTCCCTGTCTAAGGCTCTGTTGTTGGACGAGTTTCCCTCAACTGGCAGGCTGACCTCAGAGCTTCAGACGACCGCCTCCTCACACATTTCTAAATGCTGATCTTAAAAGGTATTTCCCCGATTTTGCAGCATAGCAACAGAGAATTTAAAGTCTCCCCGAATCACATACTGCGTTTTTGAGATGTGAAATCTATCACAAAAAAGCCTTTTATCTTTTAAAAATAAATTTGGTGTTACAAGACACTAACAAATGAATCACATATCAATATGATAATGACATTGCATTATGGTGCCAGATGCGGAAAGCTTTAGATATTACAAATGGCAACTTCAGACGTCACATCTTAATTCTGCAGTTTTGTTATTTTTTTATTATCAACTGTACTCAATTACACATGAAACTGCCTTATAAACAGAAAGCAATACATTCGCCCTCAAGGCAGTGTTTGTATAATCACACAGCGACTAAATTATTAAGTCTAACACCTCCATCGAACCCAGCATCTCTGCCTCCCTCCAAGGTCTCTGCATCCCCTGGCAACCCATCGCTATGACAATGAGCATCGTTACCGTAGGGCAACGAGGACACATCTCCTCCCCTACCTTCGTGACAGGAAGCCTCTTGGCGTCACGTGAGGGATGATGCAGTGGGGAAGAAGTGATGAGTCAGACCCGCTTCACGATGTTTCTATGGAAATCAATACAACAGCTGTAGCCTCCTGCTTTCAGGGGCTCTCAATCCTGCAGCCGCACTGCAATTATGTGACAGCCAAAGTGCTTTTACAAAAGCTACGGCAAATGATGTTAAAACAATGCGCTGCTTAGACGTCAATGGAGTGAGACACTCACTCACTAATGCGACTGCCGAGTAACCCTGGTGGTAACCCGACTGTCAACTATCAATTTGATTAAGTTGGTTTACTTAAATTTACTAAGAAATTGCGAATATTGAGATGATTTAACATATAAAAATGAGGTCATATACTGCATGCTTTGAAAAACATTTGCATCTGGCTTAAAGGGATAGTTCGGCCAAAAACGATATTAAACCCATGATTTACTCACCCCGAAGCGTCCGAGATGCATATGTCCATCATTTTTCAGACGTACACATTTTCAGTTATTTTACAAAATGTTTTAGATCTTTCAGTTAATTAAATGTAAAGTTACGAGGTCCACATCCTTCAAGTCCAAAAAATATGCATCCATCCTTCACAAAATAAATCCAAACGGCTCCAGGATAATAAACAAAGGCGTTCTGAGGGTAATCCGCGCTATTTTGTTGTAGAAATATCCAAATTTAAAAACTTTATAAACGAAAAAAAACTAGCTTCCAGTAGCGCCGCCATCTTAGTCGCGTCCGCATTCAAGATGAGAGCATACGCAGTTTACGGAGGTTTCCACGCCCTCCGCATTTGTCATACGTCACTAAGAAAAGTGCGTACACTACGCTAATAGTCTCTCCTGAATACAGAGGAGTCTAAGATGGCGGCGCTAACGAAAGCTAGTTGTTTTATAAAGTTTTAAATATGGATATTTCTACAACAACACCGCGCAGATTAGCCTCAGAAGACCTTTGTTGATCATCCTGGAGCCGTTTGGATTTCTTTGGGGAAGGATATATGCACATTTTTTGGACTTAAAGGAGCTGGACCCCATTACTTTACTGTTTATAAGACATTTTCTAAAATAACTGAAAATGTGTTCGTCTGAAAAATGATGGACATATGCATCTCGGACGGCCTAGGGGTGAGTAAAAAATGTATGAGTTTAACATAATTTTTACCCGAACTATACCTTTAAGAAATTAACTAAGCTAAACATGCATTTTAGTGCATGTGCATGCATGCAACTTTTGTTGAAGAAAATAACACGTACAATGTTTTAATACGAAATTAATTTAGGGGTCGTCAGTGGCGGCCGGTGACTTTTTTCGAGGGCTCATGATGCGAAGCTCGTCACAACATGTATTTGGCCCGTCGTGTGTGGCTCATCATGTCAAAATATGTGTTCGGTACGTCATGTTAACTTATGTTCATCACGCGTCATGTCAAAATACGAGCCTGCTGCAGACGCTTCTAAGTGGTTTATGATAAAAACACGCTGGCGTTTACCAGATACTCGTTTAATCTCATGTGTAATCAGAGTTTAGTGTTAAGTGAGTGTCTTGCGAGTATCTTGTGAACGTGAGCGTATGTCTTATCATAAACCCTTTCGACGCGTGTGCAGCAGGCACGTATTTTGACAAGACAAATGATGCACATAGGTTCACATTACTCAAATAACACATATTTTGACATGACGAGCAACACACGACACTCCAAACACATATTTTCAAGTTACCGGCCACCACTGGGGTTCGGCATCCCTTGCTGTCTAAGATAAATGATTTAATCTTCAATATAATGCATGGAATCTGACTCATCCTTTTAGACACCAAATCATTTATTGACAGAGACATCAAGTCTAAATATTTTACTTCCAGGTTCTTGCTTTTCCGTGTTTAATTGCTCTGACTAACAGAGCTATTATATTACAAACATCAATTATAAGTTCTCGTGGAGCATAGGTTAATGATTACTTTATCGAATGTGTTATATTGTTAATGTTCTACAGAAATGTAAACCACCTCCAAGTTTTCTGTTTCAGACTGTAATCGATTCTTAGCAGCATGCAGATCCATCAAGATCACCTTATGTTAAAAGTGACTCGAGTAAATAAAGATTTCTGCGTACATCCTCAAACTATTATTATGATTTGCAACAGTGCACCATGTAATGCCTCTTTACAATGAATCACTTCTATTTGTATTTTTCCTTGTAAAGTGCTTTTGGGTGAATAAGAATAAAAGCCTCTGCTAAACGAATTAATGTAAATAAATGGAAATTGAAAGACACATTATGCGACCTATTTCTGATTGGTTAGCGTAACATTCAGAATTGGATACTTCAATAAGAAAACGTATTTGCATGAGAGAGGACTGATCCAATGACAACTGCTAGATATAAACTCCATGACACTGACAAGCAAAAACAATTTAAAACAGACGCTTCTGTAAGATATTACTGCAGTAAAATTAGATATGGATCGATGCATTGATGCCACACATAAAATATCGATATGAGGTATCTTTATTTTGACACTTTCCTTGACCTAACGTCCATCCACGCATTTCCGCTAACGCGCACGTTTTCATTTATTTTCGTGTGCTAGTGTCAGCAAGTGAATGCAATCCAGCAACAAAGCGGTTGAAGCAGCGAAAACACAGCGAAAGACGCAGAAGACGCGATGACTGCTATTAGACGCAAATTGTGGGTTTGGAAATATTTTGTATTTGAAAAATTGATTGGAAACACAGATTGGCAAAAAACCTTTGTTAGCACCAGCTGAAACGCTAAAGACTTTGACTGTTGCCATCATAAGCTTAATTTTATGACATTTTTCCCTTATCATTTTTTTTCTATATTTAAAAAAAGTGTATTTTTTCTTAGTTTGTTGTTATTAATGTCCCAATTGGGCCAGAGATTGTGCCTTTTTAGTGAAACGTTCATGTTATATATTTTAATTGCATCCGTAAGTTTTTAAAAAAGTAACGTAAATGTTGTCGACATTGTATCATATCGCAATGAACTGTCCGATTTACACCCCCAAGTGAAATGCCTATTAGATCCTAATTTAAATACAAAACTAACATTTAAATCACTTAACAAGAAAGTTGCAATACCTGCTGCGAGGGCAAATTAAAATGAGATCATGGAATTAGATTCCGATTCAGGTCATACCTGCATTATGCTTATTGAGATTAAGAAAAGCATCTTAGCATATATCACATCTCTCTCAGCAGTTTCTCAAGTAACTCACCCCTTAGGGTTATTAACAATGGTCTTATTATAGTAAAGGTGTTTTGAAATATTTGTACCATTATAGTTTAACTACAAATAAACTGTGGCTAGTTAAAACAAACTTTTATGGTTACCACAAATTATACAGTTAAACTATGGTTAGTTACTGTAGTAAAACCATATTTATTATCAGATCATTTTCAGGTTCTTCTTTAAGCTAACTCGGATATGCTTATCAAAGTCCCATGGTATTACTATCTGATACCATCAGCATATCGTGGTACACAACGCAGCACTTTTGGGTCAAGTCCCATCTACAACTAGATCCACCATGATTCGACGCGTAGACTGCCACGTGAAGCGTTATGGACATCTGGCGTCGATTGCATCCCGGGTAGACGGTATCACACGCCCGTTGCTTGTGTTGGAAACGGTGGTGATGATAACAGTGTGTTAAAGGGATAGTTCACCCCAAAATAAAAATTCTGTCTTCATATACTCACCCTCATGTTGTTACAAACCTGTATACATTTATTTGTTCAGGTGACCAAAAAGAAAGCTATTATGAGGAATGTTTGAAACCAAACGATCATGAAGCCCCCTGACTTCCATAGTAGGATAAAAGAATACTATGGAAGTGAATGGGGCTCATGATCGGTTTGGTTACAAACATTCCTTAATGTCTTATTTTGTGGTCATCAGAACAAAGAAATCTATACAGGTTTGTAACAACATGAAAGTGACTAAATTATGACAGAATTTAAATTTTTGGGTGAACTATCTCTTTAATGCACTGGTTGTTATGGGTCTCACGCGCTCGGCGCGCGCACAGGGTGTGGCGCGGGATTTGGGAGCGGTTTCGTGACCGGACTAGTTTGGGGAACGGCGTGTGACCCGAGTCTTGAATGTAAATGTTTGGGTATTATGAAGACATTACTGCATTTACCAGATGCGATGTATAAAGTGACGGGATTTATTCTAAACACGCGTCTAAACCTAAAATATAAACTGTGCGTTTTAAACCACACAATATGTAACTTATGTCAACATTTACATAAATAAGCTTCCTCAGACTGCATACTCAGACACAAACTCATATATTTGACAGGAAAGATTACACTGACTAATCGCGCGAGATTTATACACTGACGTGATTTATTCCGTTAAATTCTCCTCACGGAGGGATGACGCGGGGAAAAGGCGTCACTAACTTAAACTAATACAGACTAAGTACGATTTTGAGCGACTCACCCACTCCGTTTACATGTACACATGTTTTTCCGTCAAAATATAAACTCCTACTCAACTTGAACTTGACAGAAATCGCAGCGCTGCTCCTTTCTGACAGAAGCACGCAGAAATCTGTTTAATTCTCTTCACGAAGACATGACGCGGAAAAAAAACAGGCAATCATCTTCAACTTAAACACTCAAAACAAACAAACATCATACGTTAGGTTATTTCAGCTAGTTATACACGAACGCTGCGTCAACTTCACCATCCTCTGTCACGTTAACGGTGATTTATAGGGCGGCCGGGATCGCGGGCAATCCGCGCAAACGTGGAAAGTTGTCGCGCACTTCTTTCGCTCTCGCTCGGTTTACTGGAGCCATGTCGACATCACAGAGCGACGATTTCTTAACGCGCTTTCCGCGTGCAATGACACGGTCATTTTAAACCGGGCAAAGCCTGGTCAGCTTTTTTTGAAAGGTTAAATGACTAGTGTTCATGCAGCTTACCTGGTAAACGTGACCTGCTTCTGCTTCTTGACCAAATCGCGCAGCCAGCGCAAATTCCCGATGAAAATCCGGCGCGAACGACGCGTTAGGTCAGATGAGTTGACGTTTGTTTTCTAAGCGAAGCGAACATTCTCGTCGGTCCACTGGTCAGGCGACTGGTTTAGATTTTACACCCAACTCAAGTTAGTTTACCAAGAAGCTGGTCGTGCAACAAGCTGCTCTGACAGCTCGTGGGAGGAGGGACCAAGTCATGTGACAGGGCCGGGGGGGCGGTTATGTACTAATGTTTAAATGCATCTTTTAACGTATATTTTCCTTTATTTTAATCACATATACGTATTTAACACGTTAAAACGATGTTATTGATATGTCAGTTTAATGTAGTAAAACATTTTGCCATGACACTCGTTTTATAAACCCCCTGTTTACAGTGTGAGGTGGTACGGTCCAAATGAATGTCAGGAGCCCTGGGAAGGGCAAGGGTCTGCTTGTTGCCGTGGAAACAACAGTGAATCTCCCGCGGGCACAATGGATGTGGGCTACAGTGCTGGTAAATCAACATGATGTACATCATAGATACACTAGTGATGGCTTAACCAGCAACAGTTTACATGTCGAGTTAGCTGAGTGGCACCACTGTACCCATCATAGCTAGAGAAAGAGATAAGGTGTAGGGGTTATGTTGTCATGACTTTTCACTGTAGGCTAGTTAATATTTGTTTGGGAAGATTTGTTACGGGCACAGGTAAATGTATACAAATACAGATACAGGTTTTGTAACACACACATTGTCACACAAAAGTAATATAAAAATACATAACAGAAAGTAATATTTAAGAAATAAAACATACATAACTACTTGCACTTTAATAAAATGTTTTATACTGCTGTAAAAAGAAATAGTAATAAAACATTTCACATTTAAGTTACACTGTAAAAAAAGAAGGCAATGCTGTAAATGGTACTGTATAGTCTCATATGAAAGTACTAGGGAAAGATAATAACATCATTAATGAATATGGTGACTGCATATTACAAACAGCCTTGTGTACTGTTCACATTCCCTGTTGGATAGTGAAAATAGATGCAAGCTAGGCAAATATGATACATCACGGGTTATCAAGAGGCTTGTTACAACGATTGCCTACCGAGCATCCAAATCCTTTAACATTTTCTCCTGCTCTGTGTCTTTGTTTTTCTTTTGCAATTCGCTCTGTTACACTTTGAGATGAGGGCAAATGTTTGTGGTTACTTTGATTAGAGTTATGACAGAACAATACAATGCCTGCGAGAGCAAGACTTTATCACTGTCCAAGATTTTGCTTTTGATGAAACAGATTTTGTGTGTATTGAAAAAGTAATCTAGGTTAGCATGAAAAAACAAAAAAAATTAAGAAAAACATACATAATGAATATGATGTCATGCAACAAGGCATTTGTATGAGGAATTGTGATGTATTAACCTACGGATAACCCTTTAATCCAGACTTTCTCCAGAAAAATCGATGTGTCAGCATTCTCGTTCCTAAGGGAACTCATTAGGCTAGCAGATCATCAATTAACATTGACCTAAAGGTGATTAAATAAGTACTTTAAAGAAATATATAATTCCCAATATATACTAATAGGTCTTTTAAGGATAGTAGTTTGTTATAAAGACCATTATAACCTTATATCAAATATGTACAGTAAATGCATCAAATAACCTATAATGAAACTCAACAACTGTTATTCGTCTTGAAAGCATGTTTAAATCCCATTTCTAGATGTAAGTCTGAAGATGGTTGATATAAAAATGTTTGTGGGAGTTTGTCAAAACATTCCTAAAATTACCTAGAGTTTAATGATAATATTGTTAATGCACTGCCCGTGCAATGAGTGACCTCTTCGATTATTTAAAATCACAACATTGAATTACTTCAACCTTGACCTTATATACTGTACTGTACAGTCTTTCACTTTTTACAGTGTGGCTCCATGTTTGCGAGATCAGATGACTCTTATGTTGTATCACAAACAATAAGCTGATTCTTAAATTCCAATTAGTAATGTGAAGTATGTAAATACTATCAGTGTTAAAGACTTACAAATTATGCCATTTCAGGAATTTGCGGCAAGCTATATCAAAATAAAACTATTTTTTTTTACAAATTTAGTGTGTTGTCTTATAGCTATAGCTGTTATAGGTACATTCTTGGGTACATAATGTGTTATAGGTACATAATGTGATGTGTTATATGTACATTCTTAGGTACATAATGTGTTATAGGTACATAATGTGATGTTTTATATGTACATTCTTAAGTACATAATGTGTTATAGGTACATAATGTATTGCGTTTTTGCTATATAATGTGTTATAGGTACATTTTAGGTACATAATGTGTTATAGTGTACATAATGTGTACATTGTTAGCTACATAATGTGTTATAGGTACATTATGTGATGTGTTATATGTACATTCTTAGGTACATAATGTGTTATAGGTACATAATGTTTTATAGGTACAGAATGTGTTGCATTTTTGCTATATAATGTGTTATAGGTACATTCTTAGGTACATAATGTGTTATAGGTACATAATGTAATGTGTTATATGTACATTCTTAGGTACATAATGTGTTATAGGTACATAATGTGTTATAGGTATAGAATGTGTTGCATTTTTGCTATATAATGTGTTATAGGGACATTTTTAGGTACATAATGTGTTATAGGTATATTTTTAGGTACATAATGTGTTATAGGTACATTTTTAGGTACATAATGTGTTATAGGTACATTCTTGGGTACATAATGTGTTATAGTGTACATAATGTGTACATTGTTAGCTACATAATGTGTTATAGGTACATTATGTGATGTGTTATATGTACATTTTTAGGAACATAATGTGTTATAGGTACATTCTTGGGTACATAATGTGTTATAGGTACATAATGTGATGTGTTATATGTACCTGCTTAGGCAACTAAAATTGACAACGTCATTGACCAACTAAAACCTGGTCTAAAGTCTATGGTGCAATAGTGTTTTTGTTATTTAAAGAGCACGTTAGTAATATGCGCCTATAAACCGGATGACAACGCGGGTTTGCTTATCACATACATGGATGCGCAGCAGCACTAAAACGCTTTTAAATATGAAAAACTAAAGGATTGAAATGTAAAAGATTATTGAGTCTCTTGGACATAAATGAAGACCGATTATGAGACGTTAGAAGGCGTAAAGAGCTGCTTCACAGCTTGGTAAGTAAATAAATGTTTTGCTTTGAACAAATGCATCTATTTTTAAATGTCTTTTTAAATGCTACCTCACGGATTTATTGTATATGATGACTTTGTACCTGTGGATATGGTTAGATGAGAAACATGTTTAAGTAATGCTTTTTTAAAAAAACATGGTGCTGTCCGAGTGCTGAAATGGCTCTCCGCACGTTTGTAAATTCTTTATCTCTTGTTTGTTACAAATAAAAGTATTTTTAGAGTACAAACTTATAACTGCTCATTATTTTATGAGATTACAATGATTATGTAGGATATCGATACAATTACAGCAATTAAAAGCCTGCTATTTTTACTTCTATGTCTGAAAGAAAACCGCATTTAAAAGTTTTAATCCAAAAATAACAATTTTAGTAAAAATGAAAACAATACAATTTAAAAGCCAGGGAAGTTTTCTTTACAGAAATAGAACGTTATTTTTAGGTTAGTTTAACGTTTTTCTAACCTTAGGGGAACGTTAAACTAACCTAAAAATAACGTTCCCCAACGTTATTCTAACGTTACCGTAACTTTCCTGGCTAAACAAAAACAAAGAATATCCTGGAACCTAAAACTAACGTTATTCTAACGTTAGGGGGACGTTTTGGGAACCAAAAATTGTTTGCTTTGATATGCACAGTTGACATGGAAAAAAACAGTTCAATGATCTACAGGACAGTGCGCGTTGCCGTGGCTCCGTGCACGCACTAAAAGAGCGCGCAGAGCTCAAGCCTCCAGCTGCAGTGAAGTATGGATTACTAAAGTACGGCACGTCTATTAGTGGCTACATTCCATGTTGTGTTTTTATCTATCATATCAATCTAAAATAAGTAAAACACATTTCTATATAAGGAGGAATAAAACAATATATTAATAACAAAATCTATAATAATTAAATTATTTTATTACTGGAAAAATTGCCTATTGAAATATTATATGAATGTATTATAACACAGGTTATTTTAAATAAAAATACCTCAACACATCAGACATTGTATTTAGATAACATTGTATTTTATCAAATATATAAATAACAAATGAGTTCAACACAATAAAGACGACTTATAACTGATATTTCTATTATTCCATTATTAAGTTACAACAATTAATAACATCATCTCTTCATATAGACGGAAATCACTAAAATATATTTAAATTCTCACATATAAGTTACTAAGTGAAGAAAGAAAATAGAAACCTCTAGAATAACTGTGAGACTGCGGTTAAACCTATTGGACAAATAAATAAACATTTCATTCACTTTAGGTTAACAGATCAGTTTAACGTTAGCCGAATAGCTCTCAGTTTTTTTTTACAACAATCAAAAGCTTCTAGCATCACATTTCTTCATGGAAATCATTAAAATATATTGTACTTGAGTAAAAGTAAAGATACAAAATATTACTCCAGTAAAAGTAGAAGTAGGCCTACTTGCTTAAAATTTTTACTTGAGTAAAAGTATTTGCCTCAAAATGTACTTAAAAAGTACTGTGATTTATGTCTGTATCATAATTCGATTGGCTCACCAATCTATTCATAGAAGGACATTAATTAATCAGACACTGATGTCTATTAAAATTATCATAAGCATAAAACCTTAAAGCCAAAAAAATTCCTTTTACACCAAATGAAATAACAGGATTTGAGAGCAGTTAGTCTCATTTCAAGATTTATTTGTTAAATAATTTAACAGTTTAAGTGTAGTAAAAACTTAAGGCACAGATTCATAGGAATTTTCTTTTACTATCTGGAGGTTGATGGAGCCTCGTCTCTTGTTTCCTTTCCTTCATGATGTTACAGCAACCTACCTTTTAATGTTGGCTACCATGCTTTCTCTGCAAAAGAAAAGATCTAGAAATCAATCTCCCTTCATTAAAAAAAATACAACAAGCCTTACAGAATATAATTTAAGAAACATTTAATGTGCTTTAGCATGTCATATGTAGGCTATATATTTTTTTAGCAACACAATGAAACAGTTTTATGCAAGCTACTGTTAAGATTACTCATTTAAAATATCACCAGAATAAAAATGTCTTACCTGTACATGTTTCCTTAGATTTGAAGGAGTATTCTTGTAAAAAGAAATAGCACAGTTTCAATGCAGACAGAGAAGACACGAAGGACTCGTTCTTTTTATTCAAGGACTTTAAAAACTCGTATAAATAAGGCCATTGTTATTGTGGCGAGTTATTTCCTCCGTTGTTTATGAATGCAGTTTCGTCTGGCTGCTGCACTTGTGTCTCTTAACTTACTTGAACCCCCAGCAGCAACCAAAACAAGTTCAAAACGAAGCGCGTGTAGTACCCTGATTGGTGGTTTGACACGTCATCTTAGTTTGCCCAGAGCCATCTATCTATCTCTAATGGCTCTGAGTTTGCCCAGTAAACTTTTTATCCAGTGATAAATAAAAAGAAACGGTCGATTTTTCAAAATGTTGTAGAGTAAAAAGTAAAATATTTGACTTTAAAATGTAGTAAAGTAAAAGTCTCCCAAAATAAAAGTACTTGAGTAAAGTACAGATACGAAAAAAAACGACTTAAGTACAGTAACGAATTTCATTTACTTCACTGTCCAAAACTGCCTAAAGAGAACGTTCCCGCATCGTTATTATTTGGGTCCCCAAAAAATAACCAAAAGATAACCAAAAACCAACGTTAGGGTAACGTTCTGTGTTTGCTGGGATTCTTCTGGCATCCCTCCTCCTTCTCATCTTCTCCTTATAAGTGCTCATTTTTTTCGTCTATTCTGTTACTTGAACTTTTGGCACGAGCCTGACCTAAGGTTCGAGCTGTCTTCTAGAATAGCAAGTGACGTTAATTTACTGTTAATTATTAAGACTAAATTGGGCGAGCCATTTTGTTAAACAATAAAAAGTAATCCGCCAAAATATAGTTTTACACGTCTATTAAATTAAAGCCGTTATTAATTTTCCTCACGCATGGTTCTTTGCCTCCCTTTTAAACCGTTATAGGCTACATTTCGAAAAGGAGGTTTTTCAGCACTTGGTTTGAACAGCAACTCAGCAATCAACACCCAACCCCAAAAGGTGAAGCCGGTCCGCGGGGTAAAAAAAAAAAAAAAGGTTGGGGACCCCTGACATAGACGACAGAGACAGGTAAGATCTGCTTAATTCAGCGGTAAGTTTTATTATTTCATCTCAAATAGCCTATCAAATGGTTCGTGCTCTCTATCATTAAAATCAATCACATCAAACAGCACGCGCAAGTTTTATGTACTTGTCAATGCCGCTCACAATTGTTGCTAATGACGGTTACTGGTCACTAAACACGCGCTCAAGCGCGCGGTATGGGTGCTTGTCAATCACGGGGATTAAATTCTGCGGGCGCGGATTCCGTTCGGCCCTGGTTATACTGTAGGTAGGCCTACATTTTTTAGGTACATAATGTGTTATAGCTGCTTTTTTAGATAAATAATGTGTTATAGGTACATTTTAGGTACATAATTAGGTACAATATGTGATATTTAGTTGCCCAACACTGAAATTAATTCCTTTATATAGTTAGGTACAAACTTGTGGATGGTTAAAATACCCTGCATGTTCTCAACAAGGGAGGATCTTCAATTTATGTCAAGCCTCCAATATTTCATAACATCTGCGCAATTAGCACGTTATTCTGGAGTGTTGGGTGTAAATATGTCAATGCTTATTTTAAACTTGTGCAACAAAAGCAGCGCAATGCCAAAAAGATTTCAATCAGCATTCCTCAAAGCCATAAGTGCTGAGTGAGACGTCCTCCCAAACCCTCCCCAGAGTTCACCAGTCCTCCACAAACAGATCTCCTCGGGGATTAAATGCATTACATAAGAACAAACAACACAGGTTACGCAGCTGTGCCTCTGAGACGATGTTATGTACATCGTGACTGGCCGAAAAGAAACCATTTTACAAAGAAAAGCATTGCTGTGTAGATTTCCCATCAAAACATTCCTGCTATTTACCCCAGTGGTGGTATAGAGCTGTTGAATGTGCCTATAATGACATAAGTGTGGTCTCACACAGTCATGTGAAATAGTGTTGTTCGTGAAGGTGGAGAGAAATGTACTGCGACCTATTATGTTGAGTAACCGCCTAAATAGACCTCCGGAGACAACTGCTAATTCCAGACTTTTACATCATCACGACATGAGACGCCCCACCTTGAATAACATCGGCCTCTAAATTTAATCTCCGTTCAATTTGAAGCCAGCACAGACGAGTAGAAAAACATCTCAGAATAAATATCCGTCTGTGACAAATTGGGAATCGTATTCAAACCGCCATTTTGAGGATCGTTTTGATGTGAGTCAAAGGTTCACGGCTGGAGAGAAAGACAAAGAGCCACTGGTTGAGCTCTGCTGTGGAAAGGTCAGCTTTCGTGATACCATACAACCCCAAAAACACACACAAGCACACAGATTTATAAAATATCAACTATAACCTGTATGTGAATGTAAATCCACCTGTCTATTAATGCTCTCTGAAAGCCTTTAGAAATCTTTTATAGAAAGACTTTCATAATAGTCGCAGCTCTGTTTTCTAGTGGAAGCATTTTGTGCAGCATTTAGCGCAAATATGTTTATCTTTAAAGGATTAGTCAATTTTCTTTAAAAATTTCAAGATAATTTACTCACCACCATGTTATCCAAACTGTTGATGTCTTTCTTTGTTCAGTCAAGAAGAAATTATGTTTTTTGAGGAAAACATTCCAGGATGTTTCTCATTATAATGGACTTTAATGGACACCAACATTTAACAGTTTTAATGCAGTTTAAAATTGCAGCTTTAAAGGACTCTAAACGATCCCAAACGAGGCACAAGGGTCCTATCTAGTGAAACGATTGTCATTTTTGACAAGAAAAAAAAAAATGCACTTTTAAACCACAACTTCTCGTCTATCTCCAGTCCTGTGACCTTACGTAATTGCGTAATGCCGTGGAAAGGTCACGTGTTACATATATGAAACGCACATTCGCGGACCATTTTAAACAATAAACTGACACAAAGACATGAATTAGTATCATTCCACATACAACAACGTCGGAACAGT
Organism: Misgurnus anguillicaudatus; assembly: GCF_027580225.2. NCBI lineage: Eukaryota > Metazoa > Chordata > Actinopteri > Cypriniformes > Cobitidae > Misgurnus > Misgurnus anguillicaudatus. The sequence goes on from NC_073339.2 coordinate 47,261,642, forward strand.
CCTCTTTCTCCACATTTGTAAACACTGGGGCGTAGTTTCGCATACGTGAACCGTTTTAATGCAGAAACTTAATTTTTAAAATCGCAGTTTTAACTGAGTTTCAAAGGACTCTAAACGATCCCAAACAAGGCATAAGGGTCTTATCTAGCTAAACGATTGTCATTTTTTAAACCACAACTTTTCGTATATCTCCGATCATGTGACGCGCCAGCGCGACCTCATGTAATATGTCATCACGTCAAGAGGTGTTGGGATCCATAAAGGTCCTTTAAATAAGAAAAATCCTGGAATGTTTTCCCCAAAAAACATAATTTCTTCAGTCATTTCATTTTCTTTATTTGTGGGACTTTTAGAAGGATCTCTTCACAGAAATGCAATATAATATACATAATTATATTATCAGTGAAGATCTTACAAAATGAGCTGTATTGCTTTTATTTCCATAGAATGAGCCATATTTAGCCAAACTTTTGTCTCAGATGACGACATGTTTGTCTTGTGGCAGCTCCCGTAGCTTCTCTATGCATTTAAAAAAAGAGGGGTGAGTGGTGGACTGAGCCGTTAGTTGCAATTCGCAATCTCACCACTAGATGTCCATGAAATCTACACACAGCACCTTTAAGTAGGCCTAATGCTGCGTTTACACCAGCCGCGGTAGAGGCGTCAAGCGTGAGTGATATTAATGCTAAGTCAATGTGAGACGTGGATGTCTCGCGACGAGAATGAGGTGTTTGGCGTGGTGGACGTGGTTCCGCTTCATTTGCTCATGTAGTTCGTGCAAATGCCGCGAATTGAGTGTCTGTCGCGGTATGTGTGAATTGTGATTTTTGCGTTTGACACTAATTTGCGGCTGCCGAACTTTGGTGGATTTTCGCGCCGCGTTAACCAATCAGGAGCCTGCTTGCTGCTGTGGCGGCAGCCTCGCCTGGCGTCACTCATTCAACCTGAAGAAATGCTTGATATTGTCCGTGAGCAGTCACCAGGAGCTATACGACACAAGTTCTTATTTCTATAGAGAAGACAGGAATAAAAAGGACCTCGCTTGGAAGAGTGTCATTGAGGACATTGGGCAACCTGGTAAGTTTTACAGATTTCACTTTTGAGTCACGTGATGTTTACGACCCGCGGCATTCCCGCCGTTTTTTAACTATTTTCCCTCTATCCGTGCGTGTCAAATGCTTGCTTTTTCCGCGCTTCTACCTTGCTGTAGACACGCGAAAGTATTCAAACTGTTCAAGCAGCAAACTAGGCGCAGTGGACGCGATTTTGACACCTCAAACGCAGTTGGTGTAAACGCAGCATAAACGTTAGTTTACACCAGCCGCGTTTTAGGCGTCAACATCACGTCTACCGCGCCTAGTTTGTAGCTTAAACAGTTTGAGTGTACTCTCTTCATTCGCTTGTTAAAGCCGTGCGTGAAATTCTAGTCATCGAGACTCCGCTCGCTTTCTGTAATCACGTCACTACTAAAGCAAGCTCCTGATTGGTTAACGCGGCACGTTTTTCCGCCAAAGTTCAATTTTTTCACAACGCGCAATTCACGCTAACTAGACGCACTAATGAGGCAGAATGGCGTCTACCGCGCCTCACTAAATGCCTCATTCGCACCGCGAGACCTCCAGACGCGCGTCAACGCGTCTTCACATTGACTTAACATTGAAATCACTTGCGCTTGACCCCTCTACCGCGGCGTGTAAACGCAGCATAATGATATAAATTTACATTGTTAGCCAAATCAACAATATTAAATACAAACAACACCTGAGTTATGTTTACCTATCAATTTGACTCTAATGAGATGGAAATCATGTTAGGAAAATGTTTATTTCAGGGAATGGATTTACGGAAAGTCTTTGAATACATTCAACCCATTAGGGTACAAAATGCAATAAACTTTATTGTTTGTGTTGTATAATTCATGGGAAAGAGAAGGAACAGACGAGAGAGGCTGTGTGTAATCTCTATATAACCTCTCGTGGCACAACGACACCCGAACGCATCCAAGAAAAAATGGCACAACATCACTGCAGTGTCGACATGAAGCTCTCCAAATAACTGATACCCTGAATGGTATTCATTAAAATAAGAACTTAAACATCATGCCAATATACTTTCTGGATTTCTGTTGGGTGTGTTACTAGCTGAAAGACACAAAAACTCTCTGAACGTAAAACGCACTTATCACTAAAGGTTTAATGAGCGTCATCTGCAGGCTGACTCAGGGTTGAATCTCATGAGACGAACAAATCGATAGGCCTGCAGAAGTGAAAGTGAACGGAGAAAGATTCAAGTAAAACATAAAAGGAGCAGTTCATCCAATATATATACAGGTACTGTATGCTGAAGCAATATAAAGATAACTGATTGATAATGACTTTTAAATCTGAAAAGTAGATTGGCAGTTGTGGATTGCAGCCATTAAAAAGAGCATTGCTAAATCATAAATATTCTTGATTTCAACTACTTTGGGAATAGCAGCTTGAACATTCAGATCTAGCTGTGAGCGTTATAAACAAAACCATTTCAACAGCCTTAAAACCAGAACTACTGCAATGCCTTAACCCACGCACGCTGACAGTAAATATGCATCCTTTAGGTCAGATGTGTTTAGTTTTAATGATGTGCATTATTTGCGGATGGACAAATCTTGCCTCTAAATATTTCACACTGTGGATCACATCAGTATGTGTATACTGTATGTATTGTAAAGTTAGGAAGAGATGAAATTGACAGATTTCCGCTTTCTACATTTACAGTCTCTAATTCAACTATCCTCTGACAAGCCAATGAAACTTAATTTTTACAGTGATTATTTGTTTCCGTCCAACATGAATGGAGACTTTATATTATTATATGAAACATAATACAGGACAGGATCATGTGACAGTGTTGAACGGAGATGCTGGGAAGAGACCTCTAGATCTTTAATGCGATGTTAAGAATATGTCAAAAAAAGATATAGTGTAACTTAATACATAGTTATTTATTAGAAATACAATAAAATCAATCTATTATTATCATTGATTTAATATTCTGTGAACCTCAAATTATTTATAAACATTTGTTGGTAGCTTAATGTATTAATACAGTGTATGATTAAACATTGATGTTGTACATCATGTCATTAATGTCATACATGAGGGTCACTGACTAAAGGCAAACTGTTAACCTAGTAATAGAAAATGACCAGTAAATGAGGGATAGTGAAGCTTTATAGTGTATGTCAGATGAGTCGATTAGATTGATTGAAAATGCTCCACCTGTGCATTTAACCCCTGTGTTTCTCCTCCCTGGAGTATTACAATCACCCATTTGCTGATGGATGGTAGTATTTCCCGTTACTGTCAATGGCCTGTTTCAACCGGATTAACACTTAACAGACTTTCAATGCAATATTGCAGAATTGTTGAGCACACAGAGGTGGAAATCACGGATTTACTCATAATGCTTTCATCGGAATCAATGGGATTATAACGATACCAACAGAAAATATGAACACAAATTGACCAATTTTCAGAACAAAGTGTCTCCTTCATGTAAAAGTCAGTGTTTAGTCTGATCTCTCTTGGTACTAAAGACATCTTGAACTCTTTTAAGGAGTCTGAAGTTATTTGATTAGAATTAGAAATTAGGATTTGATTTCATTTAGATTGCCGGTTCCTACTATTGATCAAGTGTAAGAGGAGATCACACTTTAGCTTATATTTATTCTGTTTATTAATACTGCATACAAATTTCCTCTATTTGCTGGTAATAGAGAGACTGAGACATAATTATATATGGTGATTATTCCATCTTTCCATATGTGTTGGGTCATCTGATGGAGGCAGGATCCAGAACGGATGCAAATTATATCTATTCAAAAATCATTTCAACCACAACGGTAATGCATTACACCATTATAAAACACTTTGGGCCCTATCATACACCCGGCGCAAGGTGCGACGAAAGTGTTTTTTGCTAGTTTTAACATGACGCAGTTATCATTTTCACATACAGCGCCATGTTTAAATAGCAAATGCAAGGGCGTGCTGAAAACCAGGTGTGTTCAGGTGCATTGTTGGCACGTTGTTATTTTAAGGCAACTAAAATAGACTACGCCATTGACCAACTAAAACCTGGTCTAAAGTCAATGGCACAATATTGTTTTTGTTATTTAAAGAGCTATAAATGGGCGACACCCCTTAATACACAGCCCATGTAGAAAAAATATACTTTTTTAAATATATTTTAAAATATACAAAAAATGGCCAAAAAATATATTTGCTGAAAATAAAAATATAAAATATTTTTACCAATATCTTTTGGCCATTTTTTATATTTTGAAATAAATACATTTTAAAGCATTAAAAATATATTTAGACCTCCAAATATTTAAATCCAAGGAAATATATTCATGTTGCATTGGACAAAAAACTTGTTACGAACCTGTAACATAACAGTTTTAATAAGGTTAAAATTAAATATATATTTTTTACTTTATTCTGCATGGCATGAGCGCTACTGGCTTTGAAAGGGGATGGGAGATAATTGCACATTACGCCCAAAACACACCCATTACTCATTATAAGAATAGGAACAACTCTTTTAGACTGTGGGCCAGGCGCACAAACCATTTTCCCGTCATTAAATTAGCAAAAGTGGATTCGGACCACAGTATACTTGCTCATTAGCCCTTTGTGTTTATATCTTTGAAGAGTATAATTCAATAGACTTTAAAGGCTTCAAATGCCAGTGACTGATAAACAAATATTAAGAAATCTATAAATCCCTCAGAGACACCCAAAACACATATCAACCCATGCCCCACTTCTGCAATAGAGACAACAAATCACTGAATTTAAAGGTCATTGGTCATTGCAAAACTATCTTTTGGACATGAATATAACGTCGACGGAAAGCATGAATTTAGCGTTTGAAAACGATTTCAAATGAATGTGCATGTCCTAAATTCAGAACCCTGAACCATTTATGTGTCTGGATGTGAGAATATGAGTGTCTTTAAAGTCCAGCGTGAGCTCGGTAGTGTCTGTGCGAAATATTAATGCAGTTTACTGCAGAAACACAGACAGACACATATCTGTTATATCTGCATACATGTGTGTAACTGCATACATACATACATACATACATGCAGTAAAGATCATTCAGCTATATTCAATAAACTCAATGCCTAGAAAATATGATTTTATTACTTTAAGTACAAAAATGTTACAATATAGTAGCTGCAATGTAAGGTTACAGAGGTTACTCTGACATTCATATACATCTACACTTAAAACAGTACTAAATATTATACATTTTTATATAATATACAAGTCATCATTCATTGCTATCTCACATCATTTCCCTGCTGTTGCTATGGTAATTGTTTCAAATCTTTAATATTTGATAAATCTGATTGTTTTTGTTTATTTCCAGCGAAACATTCACAAAATATGTATACAGACAATGCACATATGGATAAATATGTTGTCCACAGGATTTTACCAGCACGATTTAAATAAATGAAACACTACAGGTATGAATGTGAGTGGACTCCTGCATACGCAGTACAATAATGCATGTAAAGTGTCTGACCCTTACGTGACAGGAAGAGAATAAAACACAGAAAAGCACAAACATGAACAGAACACACAGTTAAAGGTAAATGGAGATGGTTAACAGAAGATATTTTCCTGTGGTTGGCAACAGCGAGGGCGTGAGAATGAAAAAAAGAGAGAAAGAGACTTAGTGAAATGGGGAGAAAAGCCAATGGCAAGCCAGCCCACGCAACACCTACATCTCCTACAAGACAAATGCATATATAAACCATGAATATCGGCACATCGAGAAAGAGCCACTTACATATTAATACTAACAGCACAAAGATACAAAACACATTATTGTAAATCTAACGCACTTAATGTCACGCAAACAAACCTAAAAGAAACTGTAGTTATTTTTATATGTCTATGAACTTATTAAAAAATGTATAGATCACAGCATCAATTCTGCTTATGGATATTTGGTGTAAACCCCCTGCTTATCTTATAAATAGTAATTATAAATTATAAATATAATTATAAATAATGTTTTTAAGCAATAAACCTGTAAAGCTACAAACCACAAATCATCAAGCTACTGTATTTATCAACTTAAAGACCGACCGTTTAATTTTATCACCCACTATAGTGTCTCTGACGCAGTGTTGAAGTTCCCTCGAAAGGGAATGTCTCAGGTTACGTATCTAACCCTTGTTCCCTGATAAGGGAACGAGACGCTGCGTCAGAGCTGACGGTATAGAAAGACGCAGCGTCAGCTCTGACAGTATGGGGAAGGCCTATAGCGTCAGCTCTGACGCAGTGTCTCGATCCCTCAAAAGGGAACGTCTCAGGTTACATATGTAACCCTTGTTGCCTGAGAAGGGAGCAAAACGCTGTGTCTCCCTATAGCATCAGCTCTGACGCAGCGTCTCGATCCCTCGAAAGGGAATGTCTCAGGTTACATATGTAACCCTTGTTCCCTGAGAAGGGAACGAAACGCTGCGTCTCCCTATAGCGTCAGCTCTGACGCAGCGTTGAAGTTCCCTCGAAAGGGAATGTCTCAGGTTACGTTTGTAACCCTTGTTCCCTGAGAAGGGAACGAGACGCTGTGTCTCCCTATAGCGTCAGCTCTGACGCAGCGTCTCGATCCCTCGAAAGGGAATGTCTCAGGTTACGTATGTAACCCTTGTTCCCTGAGAAGGGAATGAAACGCTGTGTCTCCCTATAGCGTCAGCTCTGACGCAGCGTTGAAGTTCCCTCGAAAAGGGAATGTCTCAGGTTACATATGTAACCCTTGTTGCCTGAGAAGGGAACGATACGCTGCGTCTCCCTACAGCACCAGCTCCGACGCAGCGTTGAAGTTCCCTCGAAAGGGAATGTCTCAGGTTACGTATGTAACCCTTGTTCCCTGAGAAGGGAACGAGACGCTGTGTCTCCCTATAGCGTCAGCTCTGACGCAGCGTCTCGATCCCTCGAAAGGGAAGGTCTCAGGTTACATATGTAACCCTTGTTCCCTGAGAAGGGAACGAAACGCTGCGTCTCCCTATAGCGTCAGCTCTGACGCAGCATTGAAGTTCCCTCGAAAGGGAATGTCTCAGGTTACATATGTAACCCTTGTTCCCTGAGAAGGGAACGAAACGCTGCGTCTCCCTATAGCGTCAGCTCTGACGCAGCGTTGAAGTTCCCTCAAAAGGGAATGTCTCAGGTTACATATGTAACCCTTGTTCCCTGAGAAGGGAATGAAACGCTGCGTCTCCCTATAGCGTCAGCTCTGACACAGCGTCTCGATCCCTCGAAAGGGAACGTCTCAGGTTACATATGTAACCCTTGTTCCCTGAGAAGGGAACGAAACGCTGCGTCTCCCTATAGCGTCAGCTCTGACGCAGCGTTGAAGTTCCCTCGAAAGGGAATGTCTCAGGTTACGTATGTAACCCTTGTTCCCTGAGAAGGGAACGAGACACTGTGTCTCCCTATAGCGTCAGCTCTGACGCAGCGTTGAAGTTCCCTCGAAAGGGAATGTCTCAGGTTACGTATGTAACCCTTGTTCCCTGAGAAGGGAACGAGACACTGTGTCTCCCTATAGCGTCAGATCTGGCGCAGCGTTGAAGTTCCCTTGAAAGGGAATGTCTCAGGTTAAGTATCTAACCCTTGTTCCCTGATAAGGGAACGAGACGCTGTGTCAGAGCTGATGGTATAGAAAGACGCAGCGTCAGCTCTGACAGTATGGGGAAGGCCTATAGCTTCAGCTCTGACGCAGCGCCTCGATCCCTCAAAAGGGAACGTCTCAGGTTACATATGTAACCCTTGTTCCCTGAGAAGGGAACGAAAAGCTGTGGCTCCCTATAGCGTCAGCTCTGACACAGCATCTCGATCCCTCGAAAGGGAACGTCTCAGGTTACATATGTAACCCTTGTTCCCTGAGAAGGGAACGAAACGCTGCGTCTCCCTATAGCGTCAGCTCTGACGCAGCGTTGAAGTTCCCTCGAAAGGGAATGTCTCAGGTTACGTATGTAACCCTTGTTCCCTGAGAAGGGAACGAGACGCTGCGTCTCCCTATAGCGTCAGCTCTGGCGCAGCGTTGAAGTTCCCTTGAGGGGGAATGTCTCAGGTTACATATGTAACCCTTGTTCCCTGATAAGGGAACGAGACGCTGCGTCAGAGCTGATGGTATAGAAAGATGCAGCGTCAGCTCTGACAGTATGGGGAAGGCCTATAGCGTCAGCTCTGAGGCAGCTTCTCGATCCCTCGAAAGGGAACGTCTCAGGTTACATATGTAACCCTTGTTCCCTGAGAAGGGAACGAAACGCTGCGTCTCCCTATAGCGTCAGCTCTGACGCAGCGATGAAGTTCCCTCGAAAGGGAATGTCTCAGGTTACGTATGTAACCCTTGTTCCCTGAGAAGGGAACGAAACGCTGTGGCTCCCTATAGCGTCAGCTCTGACGCAGCGTTGAAGTTCCCTCAAAAGGGAATGTCTCAGGTTACGTATGTAACCCTTGTTCCCTGAGAAGGAAACAAGACGCTGTGTCTCCCTAAAGCATCAGCTCTGACGCAGTGTTAAAGTTCCCTTGAAAGAAAATGTCTCAGGTTACGTATCTAACCCTGGTTCCCTGATAAGGGAACGAGACGCTGCGTCATAGCTGATGGTATAGAAAGACGCAGCATCAGCTCTGACAGTATGGGGAAGGCCTATAGCTTCAGCTCTGACGCAGCGTCTCGATCTCTCAAAAGGGAACGTCTCAGGTTACGTATGTAACCCTTGTTCCCTGAGAAGAGAAAGAGACACTGGGTCAGAGCTGACACATAGAAAGATGCAGCGTCAGCTCTGACGCTATGGGGAACGTCTATAGCGTCAGCTCTGACGCAGTGTTGAAGTTCCCTGGAAAGGGAATGTCTATTCATGTAACCCTTGTTCCCTGAGAAGGGAACGAAATGTTGCGTCTCCCTATAGTGTCAGCTCTGACGCAGCGTTGAAGTTCCCTTGAAAGGGAACGTCTCAGGTTACGTATGTAACCCTTGTTCCCTGAGAAGGGAAAGAGACACTGGGCCAGAGCTGACACATAGAAAGACGCAGCGTCAGCTCTGACGCTATGGGGAACGTCTATAGCGTCAGTTCTGACGCAGCGTTGAAGTTCCCTCGAAAGGGAATGTCTCAGGTTACTTATGTAACCTTTGTTCCCTGAGAAGGGAACGAGACGCTGTGTCTCCCTATAGCGTCAGCTCTGACGCAGTGTTAAAGTTCCCTTGAAATGGAATGTCTCAGATTACGTATGTAACCCTTGTTCCCTGAGAAGGGAAAGAGACACTGGGTCAGAGCTGACACATAGAAAGACGCAGCGTCAGCTCTGACGCTATGGGGAACGTCTATAGCGTCAGCTCTGACGCAGCGTTGAAGTTCCCTCGAAAGGGAATGTCTCAGGTTACTTATGTAACCCTTGTTCCCTGAGAAGGAAACAAGACGCTGCGTCTCCCTATAGCGTCAGCTCTGACGCAGTGTTAAAGTTCCCTTGAAATGGAATGTCTCAGATTACGTATGTAACCCTTGTTCCCTGAGAAGGGAAAGAGACACTGGGTCAGAGCTGACACATAGAAAGACGCAGCGTCAGCTCTGACGCTATGGGGAACGTCTATAGCGTCAGCTCTGACGCAGCGTTGAAGTTCCCTCGAAAGGGAATGTCTCAGGTTACTTATGTAACCTTTGTTCCCTGAGAAGGGAACGAGACGCTGCGTCTCCCTATAGCGTCAGCTCTGACGCAGTGTTAAAGTTCCCTTGAAATGGAATGTCTCAGATTACGTATGTAACCCTTGTTCCCTGAGAAGGGAAAGAGACACTGGGTCAGAGCTGACACATAGAAAGACGCAGCGTCAGCTCTGACGCTATGGGGAACGTCTATAGCGTCAGCTCTGACGCAGCGTTGAAGTTCCCTCGAAAGGGAATGTCTCAGGTTACTTATGTAACCCTTGTTCCCTGAGAAGGGAACGAGACGCTGTGTCTCCCTAAAGCATCAGCTCTGACGCAGTGTTAAAGTTCCCTTGAAATGGAATGTCTCAGATTACGTATGTAACCCTTGTTCCCTGAGAAGGGAAAGAGACACTGGGCCAGAGCTGACACATAGAAAGACGCAGCGTCAGCTCTGACGCTATGGGGAACGTCTATAGCGTCAGTTCTGACGCAGCGTTGAAGTTCCCTCGAAAGGGAATGTCTCAGGTTACTTATGTAACCCTTGTTCCCTGAGAAGGGAACGAAATGCTGCGTCTCCCTATAGCGTCAGCTCTGACGCAGTGTTAAAGTTCCCTCGAAAGGGAACGTCTCAAGTTACGTATGTAACCCTTGTTCCCTGAGAAGGGAACGAGACGCTGGGTCAGAGCTGACACACAGAAAGACGCAGCGTCAGCTCTGATGCAGCGTTGAAGTTCCCTCGAAAGGGAACTAGGTAAACTAAGTTAATAAAATACCTTGAGTCTAAACCAACAGACAGTGTTATGTTTATTTGAAGCTTGCACGATACAGTTTCACAAGTTTGAACTTAATGCTTTTATCTGATATGGTTGCAAAGGGGCGGAAAGTTGTAGGTAAACTTTCCATAGGAACTGAATCTGGGGAATTTTGGAAATATTCCAAATTGAAAACTTAATGGGAATTTATGGAAATTATTTGTTTTTAAATTATTTTGCAACCTTAATAGCTGATGAAGCTGAATTAACAGCTTGATTGGTTAGCAGCACAAAGCCTTGAGGGTTCGATCCCAAGAACACACATAGTGATGAAACGTATAGATTGAATGCATTGTTAGTCACTTTGGATAAAAGCATTTGTCAAATGTAAGTTTTCATTATATCATCCTTGGTGTGAACGGGTCTTTACACATTTACCTTTTACATTCATATTCTGTATTTATGTATTTTGAGCATGTATTATTCAGATGGTACTAGGAGCTGAAATAACCCCAAATACAGTTTACCAATGGTTTATCATTGTTTGTGGATGCAGGGCACAAAAGGGCCAGCTGGACAGCAGGTAGCCACACACACTATCTGTGGGTGGAAGATCACAGCAAGATGATGATATGTTGCCATGCCAAGATAAGTGCTGTTTAGAGCGAGCTTCATCGTTCGTTGCGTCTCCACCTTCTGTCTGCGTGTGAAAATCTAAAAACTCAAAGCGAGCGGCATGCAGCGCTAATACGAGTTCCTCCTGAGCCGAGTAAATCAACCAGCCAGCATCACAGTTTACAACCGAGAGGATTCATTCTGATCTGAGATCAGATATATAGATCTGCAGTCCTCTAATGTGCCACGCCTGCCCGGCCTTCAGTCTGGCCTGCTTTTGAATCTGCTCTCATTTCAATCCACTAAATTAGGCCATCAGATCCAATTTTAGTCAAAGGCACAGACTCTCCATCAGACCCTGAGGATTTAGATTTAGGGATGACTTGATTTTCAGTCTGACAATGGACATATTTTATACTATACTGTCTGCGGATGTGCGTCAGACCGCTAAGAATCTATCAATCAAAGCGAAACGCCTGAATTATTCAATACAAGGTCTGAATTTTACAAATGATTTTTAGAAAAAGTTGAAAGTACAATTTTATGACTGCAGGAGTGTGCAAAGAGTTTTGGTTTCTGATGTTTTTAAAGAATGTATTTTCTATAATTTATCTCAATTTTCTGTTTTGTTTTGTCTTGTCGGTCTGTCCTGACTACCTATCCATCCATCTGCCTGTCTGTCTCTTGTAGTTGCTCACAATTTTTTTTTATTCAAAATATTTAAGTTTTTTATTCTTTACCAAGAATGTTCTTTAATTTTAACATTTTAATGTATATTTCTTATAATTTGTGTTATGTATAGTGATTTAGCAATATTGTAACCAAACACAAACAAGCCAATAAAGTGCTTTTCCTTTAAGAAAATACAATTGAATATGAGTTTTCCGCCCTCTAGTGGTTAAACAGGAGATCTTCCCGAAAGATGGATCGTCAAACCCTGTGGTTGTATGCACACAGCTTGTATGTATTTCACACTTAGTATTAACTAGGCCTATTAAACTGTGTACTAACTGTATTATGAGTTTATGACTTATATTTTCGTCCCAGTAGTCTAAACCAGTGGTTCTCAAACTATTTGGTGTCAGGGACTACTTACAGGGGAGAACCCTTTCAAGGACCCCCGCATATTATAAAAGTTATTAAGCATATGCTTACCACGATTTTTTTAACCTTAAAATCTTTTATAAGGTCAAAAGTAGCAAGACTGGCATTGTAGAGGTAGACACTCCCCATATATGCCCCTTATGCATTGCCGTCACTTTTCCACGTGACCATTTTGTGCATGTAGATTTATTAAAGTTTATTGTTTATGTAGTAGTCCCTGAATAAATTACACCATTTTTTCTTTCCGTCCGTGTTTCTGGATGCGGCAAATGTATGGGTCCCCGGGTGGCCCCGATCGTTCTCTCTCGTGCGCAGGAGTGCATGCTGAGGCTGCGTTCGTGGAGGGTTGATACTCCTAAGAGAGCGTGACCCTCTTGGATGGCGGAGACAGGTTTCGTACCTCCGGGTACGTCACTCCCCCTTTCCGTTGCGGAGCCCCTTTTAAGGTGCGGTGGCAAAACTCCGGAAGTCTTATCTTCGTATATAAAGTGCTGAATCAGTTAGCTGGTTCGTCCAGTAACTCTCAGCACCCCCATCCACAGCCAGAGGTGCCATTAGAGACGGGTGGCACGTGTTCTACGCGCTCTCATCCTCTTTCAGTCCTCACGAGGATTCTATGTCTGTCACAGCATCGGAGAGGGGGTCGTCTATTCGGTGGCCGACTTGGACCCACTCCCGTCTTCGGATAGGGGCTCCCGTGCTCGACCAAGAGTGAGGGCCATGTACGCTCGGGCCGCAAAGACGGTCTGTGTGGAGTGGAGAACTCCTCCCCCACCCACACTGTCCCGCCTAGATGATTGGTACTTCAGGACTGCAAGAACAGCCACAACCTTCTGTGCCTTTCATTCCCGAGGTGCATGTTGGTTGACACGGTTCGCGTCAGGTCCGCCAGGCTAAGGCACTGAGCTCAGAGTATTAGTGCGCACCGACAACACTGCAGCTGTAGCTTATATCAATCGCCAAGGTGGTCTGGGCTCTCGTCACCTGTCGAATCTCGCCCGTCATCTACTCCTTTGGAGTCCGAAGAATCTGAGGTCTCTTCGTGCCATTCACATCTCGGGGGCGCTGAACACAACGGCAGAGGCGCTCACACGAGCAGTGCGCCCCGGTGAGTGGCTACTCCACCCCCCGTCGGTTCAGCTGATTTGGAAACGTTTCGGCAGAGCACAGTTAGATCTGTTTGCTTCTCCAGAGACAACCTAGGGAACTGTGGAAACCCTCGGCGTGGATGCACTGGCACACAGCTGGCCGCAGGGTTTTCCCCCAGTAAGCCTTATTGCGCAGACACTGTGCAAAGTCAGGGAGGATGAGGAGCGCATTCTATTAGTTGCGCCGTACTGGACAACCAGGAATTGTTTTCCAGAGCTCACTCTCCTCATGACAGCCCCTCCCTGGCTTATTCCCCTGAGAAAGGAACAGGCACCCGCGCCCCGATCTGTGGAAACTCCATGTGTGGTCTCTGGACGGGGCGCAGAGGTTCTAGGTGATTTACCACACTTGGTATCTAACACCATCTCTGCAGCGCGAGTCTACACGCTAAAATGGAATCTGTTTGTTGACTGGTGTGCTTTTTAACGAGAAGACCCCCGAGAATGCTCAATCAGAGTTGTGCTTATTTATCTCCAACATCCCTTGGACAGAAGGCTGTCTCCCTCTACCATTATATCGCAGCTGCATCCTTCTCATCCTCCCTCTATTCCTCCTTGGGACCTGTCTGGGTGCTGAAAGCCTTACAGGACGCTCCTTTTCAATCCTCTGCATTCTGTGAGTGTAAAGTTTCACACTTTGAAAACTTTAACACTCCTTGCTTTGGCTTCGGTTAAGAGGATAGGAGATCTTCATGCATTTTCGGTGAACGATTCGTGCCTACAGTTCAAGCCCCCTGAATCCAGCGTAACACTGAGACCCTGGCCGGCTATGTGCCCAAAGTTCCCACTACTCCTTTCAGAGACCAAGTGGTGAACTTGCAAGCGCTGCCCTCGGAGGAGGCAGACCCAGCCATGGCTTTATTATGTCCGGTGCATGCGCTACCTGTGTATGTAACTCGGACTCAAAGCTTTAGAACCTCAGAACAGCTCTTTGTCTGTTACCGTGGTCAGCAGAAAGGGAATGGTGTCACCAAGCAGAGGATGTCCCAATGGATTGTGGACACCCGTTTAATCTGCGTGCAAATTTTACAAGAAGTGTGGCATCATCTTGGGCATTGGCTCGTGGTTCCTCGCTAACAGACATCTGCAGAGCTGCTGGCTGGGCGACCCTACACGTTCAGGTTTTACAGTGTTCGTGTTGAGCCGGTATCCTCCCGGGTTCTTTCTTCTAATCAGTAAAGACCACTAGGTCGGCTCGTGTCGGCTTGCAGCCTCTATTTTGGCGTCGTAGTGACCGACTGAAAGGGAACGAAATGTAACCCTTGTTCCCTGAAGGAAGGGAACAAAATTTTTTCATGAATATGTTCCCTGAAGGAAGGGAACAGAGACGTCACGTCCCGTCGCCACAGTTCTGTTCCATTGCTGAATTAGGCCATGCACTGTTGCCAGCTTTCTCAGCGAAAAATCAAGCTAATGATTTTGCACCTGATCCTTGTTTAAAAACCTGAGCGGCGGTCCGGCGCTATCAGATGCAAATATCTGCATGCCAAGTTCATTGGTGTGTTAGTAGTTTCTCGAAGTAGATTGGTCCCGCAAGACGCGGTCACGACGTGACGTCTCCGTTCCCTTCGAGGGTTCCATACGTAACCGAGACGTTATGTTTAATAAGTTTTGAATTTTAAAAATACATTTATGTTTACAAAATAAATGTGATATAGTGACTACTCTCGATATGGTATTTTTTCATGAATATTAACATATTTAGTAAAACAAAAGTGTATAAAATAATAGGATAATATTATATTATCCCTCAAGTGATATCGGGGACAAAATGATTTTAATATGGACTGAAGACTGGATGCAGGTTAATGACTGTCTGAATTGAGAAAGGAATTATTGCATGAAATCAGTTACAACTAAAAGCTATCTCTGTGATTCATGTGACCCAGAACCATTTTTGTAATATAATTTGGATTTAACCCTTTATCTGTGTTCTCCATTTCCTTTTCTATTTCTGCAGTGAGAATCATGTCGCAGAACAGTTCAACAGACAACTGCGTCCATGTGGAAAATTTTGTAAAGCGCTACTATCTGCCGGTTATGTACAGCGTCATCTTTATCGTGGGTACGGTGGGGAACATCTCAGCTCTGGTGGTGTACTTGTTTAAAGTACGGCCTTGGACCAACACGACCATCATCATGGTAAATCTTCTCGTCAGTGACCTCCTACTCATGTCCTCCCTGCCCTTCTTAGTTTACTACTATACTCTCAATGACACCTGGACGCTGGGACTTGGAATGTGTCGCTTCACACGCTTCATTTATCATTTTAACTTATACGGCAGCATCCTCTTCCTCACCTGTCTGTCCATCTTCCGCTACATTGGAGTCGTTCATCCGTCGCAGGAGGAGCAAATTAAGAAGGTGCACTGGGGTTTGCTGGCCTGTGTGTTAGTCTGGGTTGATGTGGTGGCCATGATATCTCCAATCTTTAATAACTTTGAATTAAAATTCCAAAACAACAAAACCGTATGTCCGGACCTCGCCAGCAGTAATATAGACTTCATCTGGCCGTTTAGCTGGGTGATGACTATAGTGGGATATATATCGCCTCTAATCGTGATCTGTTTGTGTTACTGGCGTATCATGAGAAAGTTAGGAAAGGGTGCTCACACAAAGAGCAGGGCAAGAATAAAGGCAAGAAGAGTTATTGTGTTGATATGGACCTGCTTTTTTGTGTGTTACTTGCCTTTTCACGTACTACGAGCTTTGAGAATTTACACAAGGATCATGCCGAAAGTCACCTGCAGGTTGGACCACGGTGTGCAAGCTGCATATACAGTATCAAGACCGATCGCTGTTTCTAACACAGTTTTTAACATGATGCTGTACACATTGTCTGGGGATTCCTTTAAACAGGCCTTCATGGATTTCTACAAGTTGAAATAGATTTAAGGAAAAGAAGAGATTTTTAAGGTGGCTGTGATCAACAAATCCTCATCCGACTTAGAGTAGCGTACACTGTAAAAACGTCACATCATTTGAAGTTAAATAATTTTAACTTGAATTTATAAGTTATGTCAACAAAAGCCAAAACTTAAAACAGGTTAAATTGACTTGTTTTTAAAGTGTATGATTAAAAGAAGTGAAATGTTCATGTTCCTAAAACCAAATGCATATATATGTTTTTATATTTAATTATCGGCATAAATATTTCCTTAAATGAGCTGTTGGTAATGAAAAGTCACTCACTAAAGCCAACATTTGAAAGACAGTAAAATGACCAATCATCATTCACTCTTTAATCTACACTGTAAAAATAACCTTGGTTTTGCAAGTCAATTCAATCTACCATTTCACTGCAAAAATGATTTCCTTACTTAGTAGTCAAGTCTTTTTTCAGTACAAATATCAAAAAATTCTTGACCTAAGAAAATAAGCTAATTTTTCTTACATTTTTCTTGAATGAACTATTGAAGAAAAAAGTTATCCTTATCCACTGGGCACAATTTTTTATGCACAAATTGACTTAAATTTTATATATATATTTTTAAAGCTAGATTTATTTTCTTTGGTCATCTTGTTCATCAAGAAAATGCATCTTAATTCAAGAATTTTTTGATATTTGTATTTGTAAGTAAGAAAGTCATTTTTTGATAAGTTGACATAACTTAAAAAATAAGTTGAAATTGATTAAATAAATTTATTAAGTTAAAGTAACGTAAAAAATATATGAAGAGTTTGGTTCCAAAACACAATAAATCCATTTTGACAAATTTCGGTAAAAACTTGTTTTCTATACCAAGAAAGTGACAAGATGAAAACAACTATTTTCTGTTACAAACTGTCACATAGCATCTTTAGATTATAAAAACATAAAAAATTCAAATCCATAACTTGATTTTCAAATATTTATTATAAAAACTAATTATTTTTTCCACAAAATGCAATAAATCCATAAAAAATGACGTTAATCGCGTTTTGGAACCAAACTCTTGATTTGACAATTTTTTACAGTGTAGGCTGTAAGGATGAACACAAAAATGATTCATTTTGTGTTGATTTTTGGTCAAAAATAAAACACAAGTTGTGCACTGATGTGTTGTTGTAACACATAGGGCTCTAACTAACATACACCCAGCGCCGCACAGCGCAATGCATGACGCAAGTGTCTTTTGCTAGTTTCAACTCGACGCAATGATAATTTTCACGTTTAGCACCACGTTGTTTTAATAGCAAATGCATTTGCACCCATTTGGATTTGGCATGTTGCTATTTTAATGCAACATTGAGCAACAAAAATCTGGTTTGAAGTCAATGCCACAATATTCTTTTTGTTATTTAAAGAGCACGTTAGTAATATGCGCCTATAAACGGGACGAGTGACAACACGGGTTTGCTTATCACATACATGAATGCGCAGCAGCACAAAAACGGATTAAAATGTAAAAGATTATTATTGAGTCTCTTGGACATAAATAAGGAATGATTATGAGATTATGAGTTAGAAGGTGTAAAGAGCTGCTTCACCTGTAGTCTGGTAAGTAATGATTTGCTTCAAACAAATGCATCTATTTTTAAATGTTTTTTTAAATGCTACCCATGGTGAGATGAAAAACATTTTTAAGTAATGCTTTTTTAAAAACCCATGGCGCTGTCCGACTGCTGAAACAGCTCTCCGCACATTTGTAAATTCTTTATCTCTTGTTTGCTACAACACTGAAAAAAATTATTAATTAAATTTACTAATTTTACTAATACATTTCTAATTTGTTTTGTTTAAATGTAGCTTAAATAAATTGATTGCGACCACTTACCTTAAACAAATTGAGTAAATTGAATGAATCATTTTTTTCAGTGAAGTGTTTTTAGATTACAAACCTTTTTTTGTATATTTGCAAAATATATTATGAGATTACAATGATTATGTTATGTAGGATATCAATAGATTTACAGCAATTAAAAGCCTGCTATTTTTAAGTCTATGACTGAAACAAAAAAATAGGGATTGGGCATGGCACTGGCTTTTAAAGAGGATGAGAGCTGAGACTCTCACTGGTTTATTGCACGTTATGTCCAAAACAACCCATTACTCATTATGAGAATAGGAACAACCCTTTAGGCCGTGCGCTTGGCACATGAACCATTTTTCCTGTCGTTAAATAGCAAAAGTGGAATCGGACATGCCCGTTAGACTGCGCGCTGTGCGCTTTAGACAATGCACTTAGATCGTTAAAATAGGGCCTATAGAGTGAACTCAGATCAAGTCAACTTACTATTTATCTTGACGAGATGAGTTTTAAAAAATAATAATTTAACTTATTTCAACTATATTTTATGTTATAACAACTCATCTCTTGTCAATATAAATATTCTAGTAAGTTAAAATGACTTGATCTGAGTTGATTAAGCAAAACAAAACAAAAAATATACATGCTTTCATATACGAAATGTGGCTTTTTGCTAAGCAAAACTGTTGAAATGCATAAAATAGTAATATTTATAAAGTTGTTTAAAAAATACTCACATGCACTTTTTGTTTGTATCTTTGCTTTATACACTAAGACCTAAATGATCAAATAATTTGTGTATAAAAATGTGTAACAATTTAAGATAGAATTGCAGTGGACTGTGTAAAGACTGTACTGTGTAATAACGTACAAATCAAAATTTTATTTTGGTCACACCTGCCTGAATCTGTTGTTCTTACAGCTGTCTGAATGAAGAAGTTAAACATCTTATTAATATTTCATATAATATGGGTTCCAATTGTGTATTGTGGTAAAGGTGATGTGCTTTTTGTGACAGTTAAAACATGTCAGGCATATGTTGTGTGGTTTGGGGTATTGGTGTAGGCTGTCTAGTAGCTCAACTCTTTTGAGCACTTTTTTGATGTTGTTGTTGTTGTATGTCTATGTGTATTTGGGCCCTCTTGAAAATTAGATGCTGCATCTTAAGGGGTTATCCATTAATAAAATACATAAATAAAAATAAATAGAGGCATTAAGTGACAGCTCTTTCATCATAGTCTGATGTTAATCTATGAGGCTTCGCTGATATGCCATCCAAATGTTTAGTGTAAAGTTTATTTTCTTATTAAACTGTTAGTGAAGATTAATGACTTACACTGCTGTACATTAGTAAAAAGATAAAATTATATTAAACGATAATGTTTGAAAAATTGCTAAACTTGTGTGAATCTTCAATAAATGTAAAACTGAGAAGATAATTAAAGTTACCACGCCCTTTATTTCATACCAAATATACATTCATTCTTCAATTTAACACGCTTTAATGCCCATTTTAACCCTACTGTTGCAGTATGTTCAAATTTTACCAACAATTTTAATGTTTGGGGTCAAATTGACTGCAAAAAGTTTCATATATGTGCCCGAAAATAGTCTCCTGCTATTGATAGTTACCAGAGGGACTATTTCCGGGAGCTGCGTAATATCATTGCGCCTGCTGCAGCCACGTTACGGCAGCAAAGTCCTTGATTATTACACCAAAATGAGAGTATAGTTCCTAGCCATATCTGCCTAGAAAATCACAAATTTTAATTTTCCGTCCGTCTTAGTACACGATGACTACAGAAGAGAGTCAAGTTTTAAATAGGAAAATATCGAAACTCTTTGGTTATTTTTTAGCGCGATACTAATGGTCTTATCAGATTCAATGGATTGTGTTAAGCTATGCTAAAAGTGCTAGCGCCAGACCCGGAGATCAGCTAAACTCTTTATCTCTGGATTCCAAAACGGTAAGAATCAAATTAGCTTGAAAATTAACATATTTTCATAAAAATAAAGTTTAAAAAGTTTAAAAGAAAGTTTCAACAGCATGTAAAACAGCATTAAGTCTCTCAAGCAATGCACATCATGATAACTTCTGAATGTAAATTTTCTCAGCAAAACATTTCTTCTCAAGGAAGCTATTACTTACTATTGAGCCTGAACGAGAAGGAAGAAAATACTTCTGCATATTCATTTAAAGTGTAAAAAAAGTTGAATTAACCTAGAAAACAAAATGAAAGTGAGTAACTTCCTAAAAGTGTAGGATTTAAACTGTGGGAAACTGAAGTTGAATGATTTTCATTTTCATGTTTATTATCATTCCACATACAAAAAAAAAACAATGAATGAACTGAATGATGTTTCTGCATTGCAAACTACATTACATAAAATCCTGGTTTCATAGAAAAGGCTTAGATAAAGCCAGCACTATGCTTTAAATAAATTAACATGTTTATTGAAAAAACGCTTTAATTGTGCGTATCTTGAGACGAATGGCATATTTTAAAATCTGTCAGTGCAGGTTATTTTCAGTTGAGACAGCTCAAACATGTGTTTCAATCTAGGACTAACCGTAAGCATTGTCTGTCAAACCAACACATTGGGGCGGTTTCCCAGACAGGGATTAGACTAGTCCTAGACTAAAATAAATGTAAGAGCTGTCCAAACTGAAAACAGCTTGCACTAACATATCTTAAAATACATCGATGCCCTTTGTTTTGCCTAAAACTGCACACAAGTAATGTTTTTAGTAAGGCATGTTTGTTAAAACTAGTTAGATTTCCTAATTAAACTGAAGTCTAGTCCTGGCTTAAGCTAATCTCTGTCCGGGAAACCACCCCATTAAGTTAGTTCAACTCTTTAAAATCAGGGATTTACATGCAGATCAACATTCATGATGAGAAATGTCAGCAAACTGGACTGAAGCAGATATCAGGTAAGTTAGCTCGCCACTTACCGCGCTGAAGCGGAGATCATTCAGCAGCATAAAATAATAACTTATAATAAACAAAAATGCCCGCGCGTCATCCCAACAAGATATATCGTTCAGTTCCTCAAAACGGGGGTTTTAAATGCATAACTGCAAACTGGATTAAATCAGAGATCAGGGAGCTCATTAAATATCCACTCTGAAGCGGAGATCACTCACCAATATAGAACTGCGCTTAAATTTTAAGGACATTTAATAAGTAAATAAATATATACTTATACTGTGTTTGGTTAGTCTTCACAATTTGGGTCCTGAAGCAAGACCTTTTATAAATAAAACGGGACCTTTGTATAATATATATATATTTTAAATTCATATATTTTCATTGTATGAATCTGTGTTGTTCATCTTTTAAATAAACTAGATTTTAAACATTTAAAATGGACATTCATATCACAACCCCACCCTATAGTACCACCATGGACCTTTAGAGGGCAGCAAACCCCGCTTGGTAAACAGAAAGCCGTGGAAATATATATGCTGTAATCTGACTCAATAGGCTTTATGCCCAGCTTCACTACTTCCTGAACTTCAGCCAGCTCCTTGTTTCCTGTCTGCCATTATTGGACAAACTGATTAATCCAGGTGTGTCTGATTATTGTTGTTGTGACTACTGAGGTCAGGCACACTTGGATTAATCAGTTTGTCCAATAATGGCAGACAGGAAACAAGGAGCTGGCTGAAGTTCAGGAAGTAGTGCAGCTGGGCATAAAGCACCATTTCAAAAAAGTATATACTTCTGGTGTTAATAAACTAAGTAGGCTACTGCAGTGCTAGCTAAACTTTGCAATGGAGCTGACATACTGAAGCAGACGAGACGACTGTGCTGACATTGCAAAAATAAGCTACAGAAATACCATGCTATGCTAATTACTAAATTCAATGTATTTGCATGGCCATTATACGGTATATGTTATAATATTGTATCAAACATTTTATGACATTTTTCAGCAAAAAAAGAAAAAATGCTTCTGTGTTCCATTAAATGACTTAAAGATGATCTTCATGGCTGACAAACGACAGGTATCTGCAGACTTCTTTTTAATATATTAAGTATCAGTATTGCATTTCCTTTCAGTTATTGCTTTAATGAGGGAGAAAACGCTGCAAACCATTTAAATTGTGCATGCACTGTTAGAATGACTCAAACTGAACCGCGAACCGACTCAGTTGAACCACATGGCTACTGTCATGGAAAATTTTATCTTTACTTATTTTATCTTTACTAATTTCTAACTTGAGCATTTATTGTTGTTTGTTAAGAGTTTTATGGTATAAGCTGCATAAGATAACAAAGTTAAATGTTTCTCTCTTGACCTTAATTTTAGAAAGAATACATCAGGATTATTGGTCATTTCATTACAAGCTGGCAAGCGAGTTAGCTCTGCCAAACACTATGTCACATGGTTAGCACTGGTAAGCAAGTTAGCTCTGTCAAACACAATTTCACATGATTAATACTGATAAGCAAGTTAGCTCTGCCAAACAATTTCACAAGATTAATACTGATAAACAAGTTACTGTGTCAAACACACTTTTACATAATTAATACACTGCATTTAAAACATCCTTTTTTATTATATAAACACTTCCATACAAAAATAATTATAAAAAATGGCAAGCATTAAATTACCTAAATTCCCATCCATTACATTGGAAAGGTAGCTTCGTAACAGTCATTTGCCGAAGCTTACAGTGTCTTAGTTATTTTCTCCGCTCTTGCTATTAACAAAAAGTATGATATCATCTGCATAGCGGAGTAAGTTCTTACAGGCCCTTATTGGGTCCTTTGCCAGCTCATACAAACACACTTTACATCATGAATGCCACCTACCCAATACATCATCCAAGCCTACATGTAGTAGATACGTAGAAAGAAAATGCACAATACAGCGCTTAGCCCAACGCACCATATCACCAAAGCACTGCTGCTTTACAGAGTCTATATCTGCATGTAAAACAAACGCGCATTACATACTCTCAAATAAACACATCTCGTGTACAGTCTGATGAATGCAAGCATTGTGAATCATTCACAATAAAAGTGCTTCGTGCTCGCCGTGACTATTTTCTGGCCGCACCGTCAAACTTAAGATATGTTTCTTTGCGTGATCCCGAAGCTCACTCCGGTGTTTCTTCGGGTCATGTGGGGGATAATTATAATGATGACATGATGATATCCCTTTCGATTCTGCGGACTTTGATAAATTAGCCTCCGAGTGTTCCTCTCACGATCAAAAGTCGGTCGAGAAGCTTATCAAGGTGGTAACAACCGCGGTGGCCAGGTTGCAGGTTGACTGGCCTCGCGAGCCAGAGAACCCCAAACAAAGCAGACTAGGGGATAGGA
The DNA here is from genome assembly GCF_027580225.2 of Misgurnus anguillicaudatus. Lineage (NCBI taxonomy): Eukaryota > Metazoa > Chordata > Actinopteri > Cypriniformes > Cobitidae > Misgurnus > Misgurnus anguillicaudatus. The sequence goes on from NC_073339.2 coordinate 47,285,033, forward strand.
CGAAACATGAGCCTCTCCCCTTCTTTGAGGATCTCCATGGGGAATTAAATAAATCATAGGAAAGACCATACTCATTGCGTGTTTTCATGCCTACGGCGTCAATTTATTCGATTATCATGGGTGCGAAGATGCGCGGATATATCGAAATGCCACAGGTGGAAGAGACGCTCGCGAGTTATCTCTTGCCTGGCTTGGCATCCTCATTAAAGAAGCCTACCCTGCCCACGAAGCTGTGTGAAATAACGTCAGCTCTCGTGGGCAAAGCTTATCAAGCTATGGCGATATTACAGGCATACCAGGCTGATCTGTTAAAGGATTTGAGTGCAGGGGAGACGATAGACAAAAAGACATTTGACGAGGTGCATAGGGCTACAGATCTGTCTCTCCGTGCCATTAAACAAACTGCTCGCGCTATTGGCCGATCTATGTCTGCTCTGGTAAGCACAGAGAGGCATTTATGGCTAAATCTGTCAGGCATAAATGAGAAGGATAAAACTTAACTTTTAGTTGCCCCTGTTTCCCCATTGGGTTTATTTGGTGATGCAGTTGACTCCATTGTCATGAAATTGACTGAAGTTAAACAGTATGAGGAAACATTCACACAGTTTTTGCCTCGCCACACGCAAGGGGAGGGGCTGTCACGCGCGGTCACCTGACCTCTTCCTGGTCCTTTAAAGCCAAAGAACATTAAAAAGGATAGCGTAGCGAATCGTGCTCCTCCGCGAAGAGCTTGGGGATCGACTCGTCACATTCAGCAGCCCCAAGTGCGGACCTCAGCACTTTCATTTATAGAAAGTAACAATCCTGACGGTTCCACTCTTTACAGTAGGTCTCGCCGGAAGGGCGGGGCATATCATATTACATCAGATTGCTCTGTCCTGCTGCCTTTTACGAAGCCTCTCCACCTCCACCGCCTCTGGGCTTGCGGGGGGCGGTGGTTTCCAGCGGAATGTTAAAGGCCCCCCCGTCTTCCTGCTGTCATTCAGGGTGCAGGGTTTTTGAACATTCCCCCAAGAGAAAATAACAAAATAAATACCATTACCAGAGAGTCTGGCAGCGTGGAAACTTCTGCCAATGTGGATAACACCCCGGTTTCTTGCCTTGGGTCTAACGTAACCGCTCTTTCGGCTTGCCACGCTTTGGTGGAGGGGGAGCCGCTTGGGAGCCATCCTCTGCTTGCTCGCTTTATTCGTGGGGCAAAACAATTGAGGCCCCCAGCAAGAACTAAGATTCCTTCTTAGTTCTTAGACCTAGCTATAGTCCTTGGGGGTCTGGTTCAGACCCCCTTTGAACCTCTAGAGTCAGCGTCTGATAGACTTCTGACACTAAAGATGTTTTTTCTAATGGTGATAACTTCTTTAAAAAGAATTGGGGATATGCAGGCTCTGGCGGTCTTGCCATCCTGTCTAGATATTGCCCCAGGAATGGTGAAGGTGATTCTGCATCCTTATCCTGATTACTTGCCTAAGGTTCACTTTTCGACTGCACATCCAGTCATTCTTGAGATTTTCTGCCCTCCGCCGTTCGGCACGCCGGAGCAGGAGTTAAGCCACAGATTGTGTCCAGTCCGTGCTCTTCAGGCTTATGTCTACTGCACTAGCCAGTGGCGTAAGTCAGAGCAATTGTTTGTCTGTTTTGGGAAGTCCTTATCACATTGGGTTAGGGATGCTATTGCTCTTGCCTATGAGGCGCGCAGTCAAGTCTCGCCAGCAGGTCTGAGAGCTCACTCCACCAGGGGAGTAGCCTCCTCTATAGCTTTAGTAAAAGGGGCCTCCTTACAGAGCGTTTGTAATACATTCATACGATTTTATAGCTTGGATGCTCATGTCACTTCAGGATCTCATGTCCTCGAGTCAACATCTCAAGCTGATGTCTAAACCATTTGTTCCACAAAGGGGTATCCCCCACTGCTACTATTAGTGAGGGGTGCCTGCTTATAGGTGTCTGTGAGGCGGTAGGAGCATCCTTTCCACACACATCCACTATTTTTAGCTTGGATATTTATGTCTGAGATTTCCTTGCGGTCCTTGTGCACACACTTACACATCCGTAAGGCGTACAGACATCTCCAAGCACGGCATCGTGGGTATTGTCATTCCCCATAGTGCTTAGCAGCGCAGCATCGAGTAAAGCTTTTGATAGGGAACGGAGGGGTTACTTGAGTATAACCTTGTTCCCTGAAAAAGCGGAACGAGATGCTGCACTGTCTTGCCCTACAGTAGATGTCCCAGCAGGTCTTCAAACAAAGGATGTCGTCATCAACCAAGGCTATATACCTCCGGGTCAATTCCATTGACGTGTTTACACACTTTATTCAGCTGGTCAACAAATAAAGAAATAAAAGTGCAGCATCGAGAGTAGCTTTTCCAGGGAACAAGGTTACACTCAAGTAACCCCTCCATTTGTTAAGAGTTTTATGGTATAAGCTGCATAAGTTAACAAAGCTAAATTTTTCTGTCTTGACCTTTAATTTTAGGACGTGATATATAGCGATGTAATATGGCTCTCTTAGTGTTCAGACTTAATGTTCTGTATAGAGGTAAAAATAGAAAGAGCTGCCAATAAACAGGATGTATATGTGTTTAGCAAAACGGAAGCAGCTGAATATAAAACATATAGGTGTAGAGCTGGTTTGCCCTTTCTCTGCACATCTGAATTGTGCAGACGGAAGTGCCTCTTGCAAGATATTAAAATAATGTTAACCTGTATTGGGTTCTTATTATAATTATTCATGTGTTTAATGTCACAAGGTGACGATCTTTTGGGCGGAACCGAAAGTCGGGAAACTTTGGTTCCGCCCGGATGTTTCCGCCCAGACCGGGAAGAGGAAACACCGGACATCCGGTAGCATCACAAGGGCTGTAATCAGCGAAATGGAGCGCAGCTGTGGGCGTTTAAGGAAATCGCCGGTTGATTGGAGGATTACAGCCTACAGAGGAGTATATTAGGACAGTGTAAACCACAGTTTGTGTGTTAGTGTTGAGTTGAAGTACGGAGCTGTGCTCGTCCGTTACGTATTGGCAGTTGGTTGCACTTTCTCTCTTTCCCTCTCATAGTTCTCAGTGGATGTTACCGTAAGCAGAAACCCTGTGGGTAGAAGAAGACAACGGTAAATGTGACACGTTTGGAGTAACCAAGGATTAAGGAAACGAAACTGGTTGTAAACTGTTTACCAAGGAGATCGCTGTGAGTATCGACTCTAGTTTTGATCTGAAGCCATAGCTGCCAACTTCTGTGTTATTGAACGCTCTAGGAAGAGGAAAAGCGGCCCTACCCCCGATCGAGCGTGGTGGGCGAGCCGCAGGAACAAGTGGATTATATCGCCATAGCAGCAGACCTAAAAGCTCCGGCCGTAGTGTCATCGCCCCCATCGGCCCTTAGCGAAGTGGAAGACGCTGGGCGTAGCGTGTGTGCACCTGTAGAGTGGTGGGTGAGTTTATGTCCTTTTGAAAACCTTTCACGTTGAAGTGGTGCTGTGAATTTGCTGTGGGTTGCTGTGCAAGTGCTGTGTGTCTTGTCAGACGTACCCCGCATCATCCCCTCCACTGAGGAAGAGACGGAGGGGCTGACGGCTGGTGAACACTAACTATTGTATGCTGTGTGCGATTTAAGTGAACAGTGAGGTGCGGGCCGTGGAAGTCGCCCCGTCGGTGTGTTGACAGTTGCAGAGTGCGGCGGTGGAAACCTGGAAGCTGGCAGTGTGTGTGTGTGAGTACAAACACGTACCTGTATATTACTACTTTACCTGTGTGTTCCATCTGTGGCAGAGTGAAGGGCGAAGAAGCTCCGCCGCCCCGTGGTCTCTACAAAGGGGCGCCCCTGTCTGGTATTCGATCGGCCTACGGGCATTGAGGACAGGGCAGCGCTCGGCCCGGTGAGACGGTGTGACGATTCGCCCCCCTGCGGACCAGTGGATTCGCCGAGAGGGTTTTTGCCCCCGGCGCCCCCTTAGGAAGCTCGTCGCCGTTTGCCTTCTGTGTATGCCAGTTGTCGTAAGCCGCCCTGAGTACTGTCGACCAAAACACTGTATAGCGGGCTGAGGAAAAGCTGCGCTACCCTGAGTTGTAAACAGCAGAGAGGTGAGAAGTACCCAAGTTGCACTAACTGTGTTATTGTATTCAAGCTGCCTGTAAAGGAAGAGAGAACAAGAGTGAACGTCAGTAGAACGAACTGTGGACAGTCACACACGCCTGAGCTGTAAACAGCAGAGAGGTGAGAAGAACCCAAGTTGCACTAACTGTGTTATTGTATTCAAGCTGCCTGTAAAGGAAGAGAGAACAAGAGTGAACGTCAGTAGAACGAACTGTGGACAGTCACACACGCCTGAGCTGTAAACAGCAGAGAGGTGAGAAGTACCCAAGTTGCACTAACTGTGTTATCGCATCCAAGCTGCCTGCAAAGGAAGAGAGAACAAGAGTGAACGTCAGTAGAACGAACTGTGGGCAGACACACAAGCCTGAGCTGTAAACTGCAGAGAGGTGAGAAGTAATTAAGTTGCACTAACTGTGTCCTTGTGTCTAAGTGACCTGTGAGGAAAGAGACAAGGCGAGAGCGAAGGTCAGGAGAGTGACCGGTGGAAGGAAGACCATACTTACCACGAGTTACCAGCAGGCCAACCGGCGAAGGCGACCCTAGCCCAGGTTGGACGAGTCTTCACGTCCCAGTCAAACCCTGTGGAGAGAAACACCCAGTGGAGTGAGCGGAGGAGTATCGGCTCGACGTGGCGCAGGTATCACAATAGAGAGAAAGAGATACAACCCCAAAATTCATACTGCTTGTCTTTTGCCTCCAGGAGAGAAGAGGAGGGCGCCACGGATAGTGGGATTGGCAGGAGCCTGTGTTCCCCCGTCCCCTTCCCCCTACACTTGGGTCACCAGTCCCCGGAGCCCCCGTCGTTCTTTCCCCCTTTCTGCCCCTCTCCCGTGCTGTGGCCTGTCTGGAAGGCAGAGAGGAGTTAGTTTTAATTGCCCCTTTCCCCATTTCCCCCAGTTATTTTAAATATTTAAATAAAATTTGTTTTAATACTTACCTGCTCTCGTGTTGTCTGGTCATTGGGTGTGGCTTTGGGGACCTCCTCGAGGTGGAAATTGAGAAGGGGCGTGGCTTAGGGTTTAGTAGCCAGCCCCTAGCCGTGACATTTAACAAGGTAAAAATTCCACAACACTGCCGAATCACATGCCAACAATTTAATAAATGTATTATTACTTCACATGACTCTATTTTGTTATAACAGAAAGCATAAGATAACCTGACAGTAAAAGACTGACATCAGGGACGGTTTTCAGCATATGGGGTTTCTGGGTGATATTTGTGCTTACTGGTTTGAATAAAAGTAGCCACCATCTCTAAATGTCTCGTGTAACTTTTTCAAGGTCAGTTTATTTATATAGCACATTTAAAAACAAGTAGTGTGTGCCCAAATGCTGTACAGATACAAATGCTGAGATCTACATTTATTCCATTTACTAATTTAGCTGACGCTTTTATCCAAAGCAACTTACAATTGCTACATGTGTCGGTCGCCCACCTCTGGAGCAACTAGGAGTTAAGTATCTTGCTCAGGGACACCATGGTGTATCACAGTGGATTTGAACCCGGGTCTCTCACACCAAAGGCATGTCTCTTATCCACTGCGCCATCACCACCCCAGTGATCTACATGACATTACTGTATAACTACATTTGTAAATCTTTAAAATGTTATGAATGTAATTAGGTAAGTATTGACATGAAGGGAATTGACCTGGGCTTGTCTGTGTATAATAACATTGACATCACATTACAAGTGTGTAGACCTTTAGGTTGCCCCACACGTAGTTCCTTATTAAGTTTTTGTCTGTCTTCTCAGATGTATTTACGCTTGTATTTAGCCACCACAAAAAGGAAAGCAAATGAATAATTTTCCGCAGAAGGAAGTCAAAGCTATGGGTGGGAGGGTGAGATGATTTAAACTCTGCTAGATCACCATAATCTTTTCATCAGCAGAGCCAGAAGTTGGTGGTGAAGTTTGATTGTAAGTAGTTATGTTTAATACATTTATTAAAAATATGTTTATGTTTACAGAATAAATGTGATATGGTGACTACTTTCTTTTAAAACTATTTTGTTTACTTTTCTTTTTTTCTTTTCTTTAAATAATTGTTATTTTAGCTGTGAATTATATTTTACTGTGTGTGTATCTTTTGTGTGTGAAATGTCAGATGCACTTTGGTCAGCAATGTGGCTGTTAAGAAATGTGCTATATAAATAAAGTCTGTGTTCTCCATTTCCTTTTCTATTTCTACAGTGAGAATCATGTCGCAGAACAGTTTGAATGACAACTGCACCGATGTGGATAATCTCATAAAGCGCTACTATCTGTCTTTCATGTACAGCGTCATTTTTATCTTGGGTACGGTGGGGAACATCTCAGCTCTGGTGGTGTACGTGTTTAAAGTACAGCCTTGGACCAACACGACCATCATCATGGTAAATCTTCTCGTCAGTGATCTGCTACTCATGTCCTCCCTGCCTTTCTTAGTTTACTACTATAACAACAATGACACCTGGACGCTGGGACTTGATATGTGTCGCTTCACACGCTTCATCTTTCATTTAAACTTATACGGCAGCATCCTCTTCCTCACCTGTCTGTCCTTCTTCCGCTACGTTGGAGTCGTTCATCCGTCGAAGAAGGGGAAAATGAAGAAGATGCGCTGGGGTGTGCTGGCCTGTGTGTTGGTCTGGGTTGTTGTGGTGGCCATGATATCTCCACTCTTAAATAACTTTGAATTAAAACTTGAAAACAACAAAACCGTATGTCCGGACCTCGCCAGCACTAACAAAGACTTCATCTGGCCGTATAGCTGGGTGCTGACTGTAGTGGGATATCTATCGCCTCTAATCGTGGTCTGTTTGTGTTACTGGCGTATCATGAGAAAGTTAGGAAAGGGTCCTCATACAAAGAGCAAGGTACGAATAAAGGCAAGAAGAGTTATTGTGTTGATATTGACCTGCTTTATTGTGTGTTACTTGCCTTATCACGTACTACGAGCTTTGAGAATTTACACAAGGATCATGCCGAATGTCACCTGCATGTTTGACCACGGTGCGCATGCTGTATATGCATTATCAAGACCAATCGCTGTTCTTAACACAGTTTTTAACATGATGCTGTACACATTGTCTGGGGATTCCTTTAAACAGGCCTTCATGGATTTCTTTAGGTGTAAACAGCTCACGGAAAAGAATAAAGAGATCAGTAAGGTCACTGATATCAGCAAACCCTCATCCGACTTACAGTAGTGTACACTGTTTTTTTAAATCAACATATATATTTTTATGTTACTTTAGCTTAAAAAAATAAGTTTAACAATTTCAAATGAATTCATAAGTTATGTCAACTAAAGCCAAAACTTAATAATTTTGCTCATTAAGAAAATGCATCTTAATTTAAGAATGTTTTGATATTTGTACTGAAAACAAGACAAAAATACTAAGTAAGAATGTCAATTTTTGCAGTGTTTAAGTTTTGAATTGTGATAAGTTGACATAACTTATAAAAACAAGTTTAAATTGATTAACTTATATTTTTATGTTACCTTAACTTAATAAATTATGTTGATTAGACATCATTTTTATAGCCTATGCTTACGTACATGCGTATACACTGTGCTATTTTAAATAGTGCTTTAGGTTTGTTGCTTGCCACACTGTGTGAACAAGATTGTAGTTAAGTCCATGTCACACTGTATGATCTCAGTTTCAATGTTTAAAAATCGGACGCATGCAAACAAACGTGTTGGTAGTTTTACGTTATCGATTGGTGATGGCTGGGCGAACATATGCTGAAGCAAGGTTAGCAAACCGAAACAACATCTAGCGTTGATTTGGCTCTTTTTGGCGCTTGTCTGCGTTAGTTTGTTGTTGTCGCACTATTTGTTCTTGATCTGCCGGTTGTTGTAGGGAGATGTCACTAAATTTGTGTCTCTAAATTTCTGATTGCAATGGTCATTAATTGGCTGTCTGTGAACATGGCAAACTAGCGATCAAAGACAGCAGATTATTGCATAGGAATCCAGGAATCTTTTAGGATTTCAAAATTTGTCCCAGACAGCTAAATCATGGCTGAAATCTCACAGTGTGCACCGGGTTTTACACACAAAAACTTCAATTTGCAGCTACAGTAAGTAATTACCAGGATATATTTGTATTATTAGAAAGGATGTGTTTATTTTTTAACACATTGTTTTGTGTTATCCTATTTAACACATTATGTGTCATTTCGTGTTTATTTTATGTTCAAATAAATAAAAGGGGCAACACAAAGTGTGTTGTTCAAAAAATAACACAGAGATGTTTGTTTAATAAACTCAGATCAAGTAATGTCAACTTACTATTTTTTATCTTGACGAGATGAGTTGCTACAACTAGTAAAATAAAGTTGACTTGTTTCAACTATAATTTATGTTATATAACAACTGATCTCTAGTCAAGATAAATATCGTAATAGTAAGTTAAAATGACTTGATCTGAGTTGATTAAACAAACAAAAAATATATATTTATATGTGCTTTCATTTATGAAATGTGACTTTTTGCAAAGCAAAACTGTTGAAATACATAAAATAGTTATATTTGTAAAGTTGTTTAAAAATACTCACATGCACTTTTAGTTTGTATATTTGCTTTATATACTGAAGACCTGAAGACATGATCAAATAATTTGTAAATATGTGTAACAATTTAACATTTGCAGTGGACTGTGTAAAGACTGTCCTGTGTAATAACATACAAATCAAAAAGTCTGTCTGAATCTGTTGTTCTTACAGCTGTCTGAATGAAGAAGTTTAACATATTATAAATAGAGGCATTTAATAACAGCTATTGATTTGAATCTATGTAGTTATGCTTAACAGTAAAGGAAGAGGAAGCTAGAAAAATGTCTAGTTTCATTTTTTTGTCACAGATCAACTGAAATCAGATTTCCCTGATATGTCATTCAAATGTTTAGTGTGAAGTTTATTTTCTTATTAAACTGTTAGTGATGACTTACACTGCTGTACATTAGTATCAAATTATATTAAACAATAAATGTTTTAAAAATTGCTAAACCTGTGTGAATGTTCATGGAATAAATGTAAAATAGAGAAAAGCTTTAGTTACCACACCCTTTATTGCATACTGAATATATATTTATATTCATTCTTTAATGATTCTTTAATGATTTAATGCACATTTTAACCCTACTGTTATGTTCAAATTTTTGCAACACTTTTAATGTTTTTGGTCAAATTGACCCCAAAGTGATTTAAAGCGTTATTACATTAAACGTAATAATATAAACATAATTATATGAAACAAAATAACATTTATAGTAAAACATCTCCAAAATAGGCCCTCTAATCCTTTCTTACACTCTAAAAAAAATATTTGGTTGTTTTTAACCCAGGGCTGGGTAAGTATTGGACAGAACACATTTCTGGGTTAAAATGACCCAAATAATGGGTTGTTTTAACCCAACTTCTGGGTTGTTTTAACATGGTTGATTAACAAAAACCCAGCAGTTTGAGCATGTGTAGCATACAGTTACGTTAATGTCTGTGTATCATTTAATAAATAAATCACTTTACTACTGTGTTTGGTTAGTCTTCACAATCTGGGTCCTGAAGCAAGACCTTTTATAAATAAAAAGGGACCTTTGTATAATATATATATACATTTTAAATTCATACATTTTCATTGTATGAATTTGTATTGTTCATCTTTTAAATTAACTAGATTTAAACACTTAAAATTGACATTTATATTACAACCCCACCCTGTAGTACCACCATGGACCTTTTGAGGGCAGCAAACCCCGCTTGGTAAACAGGCAGGTGTGGAAATGTATATGCTGTGATCTGCCCAGACTCAATTGATCTCACAATTTCAAAAAAGTATATACTTCTCTGGTGTTAATAAAGTATATACTAAGTAGGCTACTGCAGTGCTAGCTAAACTTTGCAATGGAGCTGACATACTGAAGCAGACGAGACGACTGTGCTGACATTGCAAAAATAAGGTCCAGCAAGTGTAGATTTACAGTACCTTTTAAATTGTTTTATGGAAATACTATACTATGCTAATTACTAAATTCAATGTATTTGCATGGCCATTATACGCAGTGGTGTAGTGGTGTCTGGAGAACTGGGTATACTCTTAATGTATGCCCCCAGTAGAAGTGGTATACCCCCTGCCATCAAATAAAGAGTTGGGTATACTCCGTATACCTGCGTATACCCTGCACTACACCACTGATTACACAGTAAATGTTATAATAGTACAGTGAGGAAAATAAGCATTTGAACACCCTTCTATTTTGCAATTTCTCCCACTTAGAAATCATGAAGGGGTCTGAAACCGTCATCGCATGCGCATGTCCACTGCGAGAGACACAATAAAAAAATTTAAAAAATCCAGAAATCACAATGTATGATTCCTTCACTATTTATCTGTATGATACAGCTGCAAATAAGTATTTGAACACCTGAGAAAGTCAACGTTAATATACAGTAGCCTTTGTTTGCAATTACAGAGGTCAACGTTTCCTGTAGTTTTTCACCAGGTTTGCATACACTGCAGGAGGGATTTTGGCCCACTCCTCCAAACGCGTTCTTCTTCCTCCAAATGCGTTTAGTGGAAGTATGACCAAAAAGTTCTATTTTGATCTCATCTGACCACATGACTTTCTCCTGTGACTCCTTTGGATCATCCAAATGGTCATTGGCAAACTTAAGACGGGCCTGGACATGTGCTGGTTTAAGCAGGGGAACCTTCCGTGCCATGCATGATTTCAAACCATGACGTCTTAGTGTATTACCAACAGTAACCTTGGAAATGGTGGTCCCAGCTCTTTTCAGGTGAGTGACCAGCTCGTCCCGTGTAGCTCTGGGCTAATTTCTCGCCTTTCTTAGGATCATTGAGACCCCACAAGGTAAGATCTTGCATGGAGCCCCAGTCTGAGGGAGATTGACAGTCATGTTTAGCTTTTTCCATTTTCTAATGATTGCTTCAACAGTGGACCTTTTTTCACCAAGCTGCTCGGCAATTTCCCCTCTTTCCAACCTTGTGGAGGTGTACAATTTGTCTCTAGTGTCTTTGGACAGCTCTTTGATCTTGGCCTTGTTAGTAGTTGGATTCTTACTGATTGTATGGGGTGGACAGGTGTCTTTATGCAGCTAACGACCTCAAACAGGTGCATCTGATTTAGGATAATAAATGGAGTGGAGGTGGACATTTTAAAGGCAGAATAACAGGTCTTTGACGGTCAGAATTCTAGCTGATAGACATGTGTTCAAATACTTATTTGCAGCTGTATCATAAAAATAAATAGTTAAAAAATCATATATGGTGATTTCTGGATTTTTTTTTAGATTATTTCTCTCACAGTGGACATGCACCTACGATAACAATTTCAGACTCCTTCATGGTTTCTGGGTGGGAGAACTTGCAGAGTGGCGGGGTGTTCAAGCGCTTATTTTCCTCATTGTATATCAAACATTTCATGACATTTTTTAGCAAAAAAGAAAAAATTATTTCTGTGTTCCATTAAATTGTTTAAAGATGATTTTCATGGCTGACAAACGACAGATATCTGCAGGCTTTGTTTAATATATTAAATGTCAATGTTGCATTACCTTTCTGTTATTGCTTTAACGAGGGAGAAAACGATTTTATTTGTACGTGCGCTGATGGAATGAGACAAACTGAATCCCAAACTGACTCATTTGAACCAGATTGCTACGGTCATTGAAAATTTTATCTTTACTTATTTTATCTTTACTAATTTCTACTGTTTATCATTTGAGCATTTATTGTTGTTTGTTAAGAGTTTTATGGTTTAAGCGGCATAAGTTAACAAAGCTACACTCTTAAAATGAATGTGTTAAAATAACACATCTTGTGTCAACACATCTAGTGTGTTGTTTTAAGAAAAAATTACCGCTTTAGGAATTTACTTATTATGGTTACAAAAACAGCTTTCTGGACCTACACGCAGGAAACGATGATGAAAACGGCAATATTTGTCAGTTCTGTCAAGGGTTGCATGCTAAAAATGCTGTCATAGTTTGAAATACAAAGGTAGTCAGAGCTCTGAGAAAATCACTTGAATCTGAATATCATCAGCATAACAATGATGTGAAATAATATATTTTCTCATGAAAGGAGAACATATAAAAAGAAAATAAAAGAGGTCCCCAAGAGACCTCTGAGGGATTCACCCCTTTCAATGTAAGCCTGTAAGACTTTTTATTGTGTGTTTTATTGTCTAGCACGTAGATCACAGAAATATAACAACACATGTTTCCACATCATTTATATTTAGTAATTTAGCAGCTTTTGTCCAAAGCGACTTACAAATGAGGTAAACAATAGAAGCAATTATAGCAACACATAGAGTCTAACACAGTATACATAGCCATGGGTTGGTTAGTAATTTTTTTTAAGGATGTACAGATAGAGATAAAGAAAATGGAAAATAGAGAAAGATAGTAAGTCCTATATGAGGAAGTGAGGTAATGGCGGAAGAGATGGATTTTTAGCCGATTCTTAAAGACAGCTACAGCGTGTCATGACCAGCAGATCATTCCACAGTTGTGGAACAGCTCCAGAGAAGGTACACAATAATGTTTTTTCACTTTTTGAGATGGCACCACAAGCCGTCGCATGGCGACAGAGCATAGGGATCGAGAGGGTACATAAGGCTGTTTAAGTAAGTGAAGGTAAGGGGGTGCTGACCAAGTGGTGGTTTTAAAGGCCAGCAGCAGAGCTCTAATTTTAATGCGAGCTGCTATAGGAAGCCAGTGTTACATGACAAAGAGAGGAGTGATGTGCGCTTCTTTGGCTCATTGAAGACCACTCTTGCCACTGCGTTCTGAATCACCTGTAGGGGTATGGTTGGGCAGGCTGAAAGTCCAGCGAGTAGCGCATTGCAGTAGTCCAGCCTGAACAGGACAAGAGCTTGGACTAGGACCTGCATAGCATGGTCTAATTTTCCTAATATGGTAGAGTATGAATTTACAAGAGCGGGCGGTGCTGGCAACATGCTCTGTGAAGCTAAGCTGATCATCAATGACCACTCCCCAGTTTCTGGCTGTCCTGGAAGGCGTGATGGTCGAGGAACCTAGCTGAATGGAAAGGTTTTGATGAATCTTTGGTCCAGATGATATGACAATCAGTTTTGTCTTCACAAGGTTAAGCTGGAGATGATGATCCCTCATCCAGAGTGAGATGACCCTCAGGCATCTCAAGATGCGGGCAGAAACTGTTGGATCATCAGGGTGGAATGACAAGTGGAGTTGAGTGTCAGTTGCATAGCAGGGCTAGGAAAAGTAATATTTTCGAATGACAGAACCCAGGGATGTCATGTATGTCGAAAAGAGAAGTGGTCCAAGCACGGAGCCTTGAGGTACCCCGGTATTGAGAAGTTGGGTTTCGGAGATGGCACCTCTCCAGGATACCCTAAATGACCTACCTGAGATGTACGACTTGAACTGTAGAAGCACTGTGTCAGAGGCACCCTTAGCCATGAGAGTTGACAGGAGGATGTAGTGATTGACCGTGTCAAAAGCGGCAGATAGATCCAGTAAGATCAGTACAGATGATCTGGAGGCTGCCCTTGCCTGCCTTAGGGCTTCAGACTGATTGCTATCCATGAGGTTATTTTGTGTGAAGAAAGAGGAGAGCTGGTCAAACACCACACGTTCAAGAGTCTTGGGAATGAAGGGAAGAAGAGAAACATGTCTGTAGTTCTCTAGCATAGCATGATTGAGTGTGGGTTTCTTTAGGAGTGCAGTTTTCCGGGCCTCTTTAAATGCTGCAGGGAAGGTACCAGTGGAAAAAGATTAATTGATAATGTGGATGAGAGCAGGGACAACCGATGGAGAGATGGCCTGAAGGAGATGGGTGGGTATGAGATCTAGCGGGCAGGTAGTCGGGTTGTTAGAAGCAAAGACCTTGGAAATGTTCGCATCAGATAGGAGAGAGTAGGAGGGAAACGAGCATGCCTCAAAGGTTTGAGCATGCGCAAGAAGCAGCGGTTCGGAGAACTGACTGCTGATAGTATTCGTTTTCTTCACAAAGAAGCAAAATCATCAGCTGTTAAGTCAGATGAAGATGGGGGGCAGGCGGACAAAGAAGTAGAGAAGGTCTTGAAGAGAGTGCAAGAATCAGGTGAGCTGTTGATTTTTGAGTATTGGGTTTTAGCAGAGGAGACATCCGTGAAGTAGGGGGCAAGAAGAGACTGATAAAGACAGAGGTAAGCAGGATCTTTCAATCTGCACCACTTCCTCTCTGCAGCCCTGAGTCTGGAGCGATGTTCATGGAGAACCTCAGATAGACAAGAGACAGATGATGTGGCCCGGGCCAGTCAGAGGGAATAAACTGTCTAAGCAGGATGTAAGAGTGGAGCATAGAGTGTCGGTGGCGTCATTTATATCTAACAGAGAGAGTTAGTTGGGAGGGGGGAACGTTTTGCCGAAACAGGACCAATGGGGATTGTGTGCATTGGCTGAGGGAGTTAGGTCGAGCTCAAGAGTGAGGAGGAAGTGATCAGATTTGTGTAGTGGGATGACTTGGGTGTGGTAAGTGGAACAGCAGCCAAATCATTTGAACCTCAATCAAAATCATTTGAATAATCACTACATGTATAACAAGCCCTGTAGGTACTGCTAAGATCTACACGACATTACTCTAAAACTACATTTTAAAAAGATAATTGTATGAACATGAAAATGAGTGTTTACTGAATTAGTATTAAATTAAATGATTTATTTGTAAATCATTAAAAAGTGTAATTAGGCTAAGTATTGACATGAAGTGAATTTATCTGGGCTTGTCAGTAACATTAAATTTCAATGGGTATAATAACATTGACATTACATTACAAGTTTGTAAACTTTTAGGTTGCCCCACCCGTAGTTCCTTATAAAAAATCCTTTTGTCTGTCTTCTCAGATGTATTTATGCTTGTATTTAGACACCACAAAAAGGAAAGCAAATGAATAATTATCCGCAGAAGGAAGTCAAAGCTATGGGTGGGAGGGTGAGATAATTTAAACTCTTTGAACTCTGCTAGATCACCATAATCTTTTCATCAGCAGAGCCAGACGTTGGTGGTGAAGTTTGATTGTAAGTATGTTCAATAAGTTGATATGCTGACTACTCTCTATATGGTCTGTTTTCATGAATATCAACACATTTACTAAAACAAAAGTGTATAAAATAATAGGATACTATTATATAATCCCTCAAGTGATGTCGGTGACAGAATTATTTTAATATGCGCTGAAGACTGCATGCAGGTTAATGACTTTCTGAAAAGGAATTATTGCATGAAATCAGTTATAACTAAAAGCTATCTCTGTGATTCATGTGACATAGAACCATTTTTGTAATTTCATTTGGATGAAGGTTTAACCCTTTATCTGTGTTCTCCATTTCCTTTTCTATTTCTACAGTGAGAATCATGTCGCAGAACAGTTCAACAGACAACTGCGTCCATGTGGAAAATCTTGTAAAGCGCTACTATCTGCCGGTCATGTACAGCATCATCTTTATCATTGGTACGGTGGGGAACATCACAGCTCTGGTGGTGTACGTGTTTAAAGTACGGCCCTGGACCAACATGACCATCATCATGGTAAATCTTCTCGTCAGTGACCTCCTACTCATGTCCTCCCTGCCCTTCTTAGTTTACTACTATAACAACAATGACACCTGGACGCTGGGACTTGATATGTGTCGCTTCACACGCTTCATCTTTCATTTTAACTTATATGGCAGCATCCTCTTCCTCACCTGTCTGTCCATCTTCCGCTACGTTGGAATTGTTCGTCCGGCGCAGAAGGAGAAAATGAAGAAGATGCGCTGGGGTTTGCTGGCCTGTGTGTTAGTCTGGGTTGTTGTAGTGGCCATGATCTCTCCAATCTTTAAAAACTTTGAATTAAAACTTGAAAACAACAAAACTGTATGTCCGGACCTCGCCAGCACTAACAAAGACTTCATCTGGCCGTATAGCTGGGTGCTGACTGTAGTGGGATATCTATCGCCTCTAATCGTGATCTGTTTGTGTTACTGGCGTATCATGAGAAAGTTAGGGAAGGGTCCTCACACAAAGAGCAAGGTACGAATAAAGGCAAGAAGAGTTATTGTGTTGATATTGACCTGCTTTATTGTGTGTTACTTGCCTTATCACGTACTACGAGCTTTGAGAATTTACACAAGGATCATGCCGAATGTCACCTGCATGTTGGACCACGTTGCACATGCTGTATATGTGATATCAAGACCGATCGCTGTTCTTAACACAGTTTTTAACATGATGCTGTACACATTGTCTGGGGATTCCTTTAAACAGGCCTTCATTGATTTCTACAAGTGTAAACAGCTCACGGAAAATAAAGAGATATGTAAGGTGTCTGTGATTACCAAATCCTCATCCGACTTACAATAGTGTCCACTGTAAAAACTTCAAAAAAATTCTAATCAACATATATTTTTATGTTACTATGTTACATATATATGTATTTATATTTAATTATCGGCATAAATCTTTTCTTAATTGAGCTGCTGTTGACCAATCATCATTTACTCTTTAATGTACACTGTAAAAATAACCTTGGTTTTGCAAGTCAATTCAATCTACTATTTCACTGCAAAAATGACTTCCTTACTTAGTATTTAAGTCTTTTTTTCAGTACAAATATCAAAAAAAATCTTGACCTAAGAAAATAAGCTATTTTTTAACATTTTTCTTGAATTACGTGTTAAAGAAAAAAGTTAAATTTTTTTCTTACCCCATTGGCATATTATTTTTTTTGCTTGTTTCATGCACAAATTTACTTAAATTGTATGTTTTTTTCTAGATTTATTTTCTATGTCATTTTTCTCATCAAGAAAATGCATTTTAATTTAAGCATTTTTAGATATATGTACTGAAAACAAGACATAAATACTCAGTAAGAACGTCATTGCAGCGTTTAAGCTTTGAATTGTGATAAGTTGACATAACTTATAAAAACAAGTTGAAATTGATTAACTTAATTTATTAAGTTAAAGTAACATAAAAATACATAATTTGACATAATGTTTTTACACAAAGTGTTTTGTTTAAAAAAAAAACACAGAGATGTGATAAGTAAAGGACAACATATTAAATGTGTTGTCCTTAACTAGACACAAGATGTGTTATTTTAAGTTTAAGTGTAAAAAAAAGTGCAGTTTTGTGTTTTTCTGTTTGCCTCTGATTTATTTAAATTACATTTGTGTTATATCTGCCACACTGCTGCCTTAAATCTTTGTTTAATCAACACACAGCGCCCCTAAGGGGACATGGAGCAAAAATTAAATAAAGTTTAGTTTCGCGTGCACAAGTGAAACTATCGCACGCGCATGCAAAACTATCATATGCGCACGTGAAACTACCGCATTTAGTTTTGCGTGTTCACATGAAACTTTAACTTTCATGCACGCGCGATAGTTTCACATGGGCACGTGAAACTAAACAAAAAAAATAATAATTCTGCACATGAAGGTTTTGCGTGAGCACATGAAACTAAACTTTAGATTTTTTTTTACTCCAATGTCACCTTAGGGGCTCGGTAAAGAAAGGATGTGTTACTGTAATTTTTTACACAATTTTTTTTACTCTGTAATTTTATTTTTGTGTTATGCTTTTAACACATTGTGTGTCATTTTGTGCTAAAATAAAACAAATTAAAACAAGTGGTGTTAAACTTAACACAATGTGTTGTTTTAATAATAATACAGAGATGTGTGGATTCTGGGACGACGCATTTAGTAACTAAGATCAATTCATGTCAACTTACTATTATTCATCTTGACAAGAGATGAGTTTCTACAACTAATAAAATAAAGTTGACTAATAGAATTGCACTGGACTGTGAAAAAGACTGTACTGTGTAATAACATACAAATCAAAGTGTTATTTAGTTACACCTGTCTGAATCTGTTGTTCTTACAGCTGTCTGAATGAAGAAGTTAAACATCTTATAAATAGAGGCATTAAGTGACAGTTCTTTCATCATATAGTCTGATGTTAATCTATGTAGTTAAGCTTAACAGTAAAGGAAGAGGAAGCTAGAAAAATATCTAGTTTCTTTTTTTGGTCACAGATCAAATGAAATCAGATTTCCCTGATATGCCATCCAATTGTTTAGTGTGAAGTTTATTTTCTGAATAAACTATTAGTGATGACTTACACTGCTGTACATTGGTAAAAATATCAAATTATATAAAACAATAAATGTTTTAAAAATGGCTAAACCTGTGTGAATGTTCATGAAATAAATGTAAAAGTAAATGCTAGAGAAAAGCATTAGTTACCACACCCTTTATTACATACTGAATATATATTCATATTCATTCTTTAATGGTGTAATTAGTCTTTGTAAGCTTAGAATTTCTCCTCTTTACTTACATTGAACAGGTAAGTCCAAGGAGGCATCCATATCGTTCCGCCGTATTGATAAACTATAATAGCAGAGAGGGACAAAAAGCACTAACCTACCAACGTGTTTCCACAACGCGTTTTCATTCAGAACACGTGAATCAGCTGCAACGGACAAGGAGATCAGCGATTACATAACGGCTACCGTAGTTGCAACACGCATTTTGAAAGGGGAGGCGCTAGAGAGCACTATTCGTTTGAATGCAAAATACAATTCCACCACTAGATGGGAGTAAATTTTACTTATTGCCCCTTTAATTTATGTGCTATTGAAAGTTACAAGGGGGACTATTTTCGGCTGCTGTGTAGTATCATTGCGCCTCCTACCAAAGTCCTTGGTTATTACGCCAGAATGAGAGTATAGTTTCTAGCCATATCGGCCTAGAAAATCCAAATTTAAATTTTCCGTTGGTCTTACACGATTAGGGATGTTAACAATCGATCTTCGATTAATTGTCGATAAGAATTAAACTGATAAAACTTAACTATTGTCGATAAAGCAAGCACATGTGTGTGGCGCCTGCGTAAAGCACATACACAGCCCATGAAAAAAATTAAACAAGCCTGTAGAAGTTAAACTAGCAATGATCATAATGATGCTCGATGCCAAACATACACCTGGGCTTTTTAACGTCATTCGAGACGAGGCTGGCTGCTAACGCAACGAAATGGCATCAGCAGTTGATTTGAGAGGGTCCGATGCCGAAAATGCAAATACGGTTAGAATACAGAAAGCAAAGACCCTCTTCAGGAAAGCCTGCAAGACCGCAAGCGCTGTGATTGGTCCACCAGAACCCCTGAAAAAAAAAACACCAGAAAAAAAAACTGTGTCATAGGTATTTCTGTTTGCGACGGTGAAAACAAAGATGAGTCAAGTTGAGGAGTGATTTAACTCAAACTGCAACAAAAGTCGCTGTTTATTTACTTCCATCATTGCTGGTCTTTTCAAATCATACACAACAAGTTGCTGTTTCTTTTTCGTTTGTGGGTTAACTTGGCAAGCTTCTTCTTCTTTGACGGTCGCGCTGCTACTGTGGTTACACGCGTGGATACTGCCTACCAGTAGTCTGCGCGTGTGTTTGCACGTCGACGCGGACGACGATGCAAAAGTATGAATGAAAACCGATGTGGAACCTATGCCATCACGCAGGACCTACGCACAACTATAGCGAGCCCTTTATTGCATTTTTACTGTTAACGATTATTCAATTGATTGCTCGTTAATTTAAACGATCACCGAATATGGGAAATTGCATAAATTGACATCCCTATACATAATGTAACTACAGAAGAGTCAAGTTTTAAATAGGAAAAATATCGAAACCCTTTTGGTCATTTTTGAGTGCGATGCTAATGGTCTAATCAGATTCAATGGATTATGCTAAACTATGCTAAAAGTGGTACCGCCGACCCGAAGATCAGCTGAATATCAAATGTTTAAGGGGGAGCTGGAAAATGAGCATATTTTCATAAAAAGAAAGTTTAAAAAGTTTAAAAGAAAGTTTAGCAAGCAATGCACCTCATAACGTCTGAATGTAAATTTTCTCAGCAAAACATTTCTTCTACGAGGAAGCTATTAATTACTATTGAGCCTGAACGAGAAGGAAGAAATACTTCTGCATATTCATTCAAAGTGTAAAAAACACTTGTTTGTATAAGTGAATTAAACTAGAAAACAAAATGAAAGTGAGTAACTTCCTAAAAGTGTAGGATTTCACAAACAGTGAACTGTGGGGAACTGAAGTTGGATGAGGTTGATTTGATGTTTATTATCATTCCACATACAAGACAACAATGAATGAACTGAATGATGTTTCTGCATTGCAATACATTACATAAAAGCCTGGTTTCATAGAAAAGGCTTAGATAAAGCCAGCACTATGCTTTAGTTAAATTAACATGTTTAAGCATCTGTCAGTGCAGGTTAATTTCTGTTGAGACAGCTCAAGTATGTGTTTTAATCTAGGACTAACCGTAAGCGTTGTATGTGAAACCAAGTTAGTTCAACTCTTCTTTCAGGGATTTACATGCAGATCAACATTCACGACGAGAAATGTCAGCAAACTGGACTGAATCAGATATTAGGTAAGTTAGCTCCTCATTTACTGGGCTGAAGCGGAGATCATTCAGCAGCATAAAAGAATATCGCATCACATGCTCATTTGAGCTTATAAAAAACAAAAATGCCTGTGCGTCATCCCAACAAGATATATTGTTCAGCTCCTCAAAACAGGGGATTTAAATGCATATTAACAATCACGATGAGAAATGTCTGAAAACTGGATTAAAGCAGAGATCAGGGAGCTCATCAAATATCCACTCTGAAGCTGAAATCATTGGAAAACAAATTGGAAACTTAATGGGAATTTATGGGAATTATTTGGAAATTTATATAAACTATATCATAAACAAACATAAATAAACATTTTGTTTGGTCATAAGCAGACATGCATACAAATTTAAAAGAATCTTGATAGCTCATCAAACCTGGATTTATTTGATCAAAAATCAGAATGATTTCTGAAGGATTTTTGATCAAATAAATCCACGAATCGACATTTTTGATCAAAATGCAAGCATAATGAGCATAGAGACTTCTTTCAAAAAATTAAAATAGTAATGCTTGATTAAATAAATTGATTACAGTGATGCTTGATTAAATATATGTTGGAACCGGAATACATCTTTATTGTGTTTCTATTGCCGGTCTTTATTGACTTGGATCTGTTTATTTTGTGTATTTTTGTTGTACATTAATTTTTTTATACTGTATATGTATATTAATGTTGGTGTCTTGTAAGCCCATGAGGGTTGAGCGTAATTATACGCATGACACAATAATAAAATTTCATTCATTTCATTCATCTGTCCAAAACTTTTGGGTGGAACAGTAATTCTGTGTGATAACAGAAAAATAGCAGAATGTAGAAGAAAGAGCACCATAGCTAGCTTACATTTAGATATCTGATTTATTGGCTTCAAGAAATGATCTTTGTTATGAAAGGATGTAAGTACCTGGAGGGGGTGTGGCCTCAATGGCCCTTCAGTAAGCACTGTGCTGTGTGTGAATGTGACTGATGAATGTGCAGGGGAGAAATTCAACTTAAATTGCATTAAATCTTGTTGTTTTAAATTTTTTGCAACCTTAATAGCTGATTAAGTTGAATGAATAGCTTGATTGGTAAGCAGCACAAATGATTTTTAGGAAAAGTTGTAAGTACAATTTTATGACTGCAGGAGTGTACAAAGAGTTTTGGTTTCTGATGTTTTTAAAGAATGTATTTTCTCAATTCTCTCATTTGTTTTGTTTTGTCTGTCTGTCCTAACTACCTACCTACCTATCCATCCATCTGCCTGTCTGTCTCTGGTTGTTGCTCACAATGTTTTTAATAAAAAATATTTTGGTATTTATTATTTACCAAGCATGTTCTTTAATTTTAACATTTTAATGTATATTTCTTATCATTTGTTTTATGTATAGTGTTTTGCAAGATTATAACCAAACACAAACAAGCCAATAAAGTGCTTTTACTCTAAGAAAATACAATTGAATATGAGTCCTGCACCCTCTAGAGGTTAAACAGGAGAACTTACCGAAAGATGCGTGGTAAAACTCTGTGCCTTAAGGCGGGGTGCATGATTTTTGAGAAACACTTTGGAAAACTTTTTGGTATCAGGGACCCCTTACATGGGAAAAACATTTTCAAAGACCCCTTATATTATAAAAGTTTTTAAGCATATGCTTACCACAATTTGCATTTTGTCAACTATCAAAAACTTTTATAAAGTCAAAAGTAGCAAGACTGCCATAGTTTGGTTCCCATATATGCCCTTTTTAATAATACAGCACAATTGTGTAATTCATAACAAATTATTTTGCAGAGCCCTTCCCTAAAGATTATGGACCACCACGGGTCCCGACGGACCCCACTTTGAGAACCCCTGGTCCCTAACTGAAGAGTCAAGCACTAACAACAATGCTAAATGATACAGCTTGTTTTAAATGAAAGAAAAGTAATGAACAAAACATTATGATCATGAACTATGAAAACAGAACCCAAATGTTATAAACACCCGAATACATCCAAAAACAGGCATGACAACAGCAAACATTAAAGGTGTATATCAATATCTTTAAGAAAATATTTTTTTGTTTTGCATATTCCTAAATTCACGTATTGTTGAGCATGTGTAGCATACAGTAACGTTAACACATGTCTGTGTATCATTTTTAAGGACATTTAATAAATAAATAAATCACTTTACTACTGTGTTTGGTTAGTCTTCACAATCTGGGTCCTGAAGCAAGACCTTTTTATAAATAAAACAGGGCCTTTGTATAATAACTAGATTTTAAACATTTAAAATGGGCATTTATCTTACAACCCCACCCTGTAGTACCACCATGGACCTTAAGAGGGCACCAAACCCCGCTTGGTGAACAGGCAGCCATGGAAAGTATATGCTGTAATCTGCCCAGACTCAATTGATCTCACAATTTTAAAAAAGTATATACTTCTCTGGTGTTAATAAAGTATATACTAAGTAGGCTACTGCAGTGCTAGCTAAACTTTGCAATGGAGCTGACATACTGAAGCAGACGAGACGACTGTGCTGACATTGCAAAAATAAGCTACAGCAAGTGTAGATTTACCTTTTAGTGTTTTATGGAAATACCATACTATGCTAATTACTAAATTCAATGTATTTGCATGGCCAATATACGGTATATGAAATAGTAGTATTCATGACATTTTTTCAGCAAAAAAATAAAAAATGCTTCTGTGTTCCATTAAATGATTTAAAGATGATCTTCATGGCTGACAAACGACAGGTATCTGCAGACTTTTTTTATATATTAAGTATCAGTTTTGCATTTCTATTTCTGTTATTGCTTTAATGAGGGAGAAAACGCTGCAAACCATTTAAATTGTGCATGCACTGTTGCAATGACTCAAACTGAACCGCGAACCGACTCAGTTGAACCACATGGCTACTGTCATGGAAAATTTTATCTTTACTTATTTTATCTTTACTAACTTCTACTGTTTATGATTTGAGCATTTATTGTTGTTTGTTAAGAGTTTTATGGTATAAGCTGCATAAGTTAACAAAGCTACACTCTTAAAATGAATGTGTTAAAATAACACATCTTGTGTCAACACATCTAGTGTGTTGTTTTAAGAAAAAATGACGCACAGGAAACGATGATGAAAAACTGCAATATTTGTCAGCTCGGTCAAGGGTTGCATGCTAAAAATGCTGTCATAGTTTGAAATACAAATGTAGTCAGAGCTTTGAGAATCACTTGAATCTGAGTATCGTCAGCATAACAATGATGTGAAATAATATATTTTCTCATGAAAAGGGAACATATACAAAGAAAATAAAATAGGTCCCACAAGAGACTCTTTCAATGTAAGCCTGTGGGACTTTTTATTGTGTGTTTTATTGTCTAGCACGTAGATCACAGAAATATAACAACACATGTTTCCACATCATTTATGTTTAGTAATTTAGCAGCTTTTGTCCAAAGCGACTTACAAATGAGGTAAACAATAGAAGCAATTATAGCAACACAAGAACAGCAATACATAAGTGCACTGGAAATAGTCTCATTAAGTCTAACACAGTATACATAGCCATGGGTTGGTTAGTATTTTATTTAATTTTTTAAAGAATGTAAGGATAGAGATAAAGAAAAAGGAAAATAGAGAAAGATAGTAAGCCCTATATTAGGAAGTGAGGTAATGGTGGAAGAGATGGGTTTTAAGCCATTTTTGGGTACATAAGGCTGTATAAGCAAGCAAAGGTAAGTGGGTGCTGACCCAGTGGTGGTTTTAAAGGCCAGGAGCAGAGGTTTAAATTTGACACAAATTTAAACTTGACAAAGAGAGGAGTGACATATGCCTTCTTTAGCTCATTAAAGACCACTCTTGCCTCTGCGTTCTGCATCATCTGTAGGGGTTTGGGTGTGCAGGAAGTCCAGCCAGTAGCGCATTGCAGTAGTCCAGCCTGAACAGGACAAGAGCTTGGACTAGGACCTGTGTAGCATGCTCATTTAGGAAAGGTCTAATTTTCCTAATATTGTAGAGGATGAATCTACAAGAGCGGGCGATGCTGGCAACATGCTCTGTGAAGCTAAGCTGATCATCAATGACCACTCCAAGGTTTCTGGCTGTCCTGGAAGGCGTGATGGTCGAGGAACCTAGCTGAATGGAAAGGTTGTGATGAATCTTTGGTTCAGATGATATGACAATCAGTTTTGTCTTCACAAGGTTAAGCTGGAGATGATGATCCCTCATCCAGAGTGAGATGTCCCTCAGGCATTCTGAGATGCGGGTAGAAACTGTGGGATTATCAGGGTGGAACGACAAGTAGAGTTGAGTGTGGTAGGAAAAGCAATGTTTTCGAGTGACAGAACCCAGGGATGTCATGTATATCGAAAAGAGAAGTGGTCCAAGCACGGAGCCTTGAGGTACCCCGGTATTAAGACGTTGGGTTCGGGAAATGTCACCTCTCCAGGATACCCTAAATGACCTACCTGAGATGTACGACTTGAACCGTAGAAGCACCACAGGAGGATGTGGTGATTGGCCGTGTTAAAATGTGGTGAAATGTGGTGATTGACCGTGTCAAAAGCGGCTGATAGACCCAGTAAGATCAGCACAGATGATTTAGAGGCTGCCCTTGTCTGCCTTAGAGCTTCAATGACTGAGAGCAGCAGTCTTAGTGGAGTGATCGCCTTTGAAACCAGACTGATTGCTATCCAGGACGTTATATTATGTGAAGTACACCACGTGTTTGAGAGTCTTTGCAATGAAGAAAAGAAGAGAAATGGGTCTGTAGTTCTCTAGCATAGAAGAATTGAGTGTTGGTTTCTTTAGCCAGCAGCGGGGTTATCCGAGCCTCTTTAAATAATAATATATCATTACATTTATATAGCACTTTTCTGCAGCACTCAAAGCACTTAACATATGAACAGAGAAATCTTCTCAACCACCACCAATGTGCAGCATCCACCTAAATGCTGCGGGGAAGATACCAGTGGAAAAAGATGAATTGATAATGTGGGTGAGAGCAGGGATAACCGATGGAGAGATGGCCTGAAGGAGATGGGTGGGTATAGGATCTAGCGGGCAGGTAGTGGAGTTGTTAGAAGCAAAGACCTTGGAAATGTCCACATCAGATAGGAGAGAGAAGGAGGGAAACGAGCATGCCTCAGAGGTTTGAGCATGCACAAGAAGCAGCGGCTCGGAGAACTGACTGCTGATAGTATTCGTTTTCTTCACAAAGAAGGAAGCAAAATCATCAGCTGTTAAGTTTGATGAAGGTGGGGGGCAGGCAGAGAAAGAAGAGTAGAGCAGGTTTTGAAGAGAGTGCGAGAGTCAGGTAAGCTGTTGATTTTTGAGTATTGGGTCTTAGCAGAGGAGACATCCGTGAAGTAGGGGGCAAGAAGAGACTGATAGAGACAGAGGTAAGCAGGATCTTTCAATCTGCACCACTTCCTCTCTGCAGCCCTGAGTCTGGAGCGATGTTCACGGAGAACCTCAGATAGCCAAGGGGCAGATGATGTGGCCCGGGCCAGTCCAGATGTCAGAGGGAATAAACTGTCTAAGCAGAATGTAAGAGTGGAGCATAGAGTGTCGGTGACGTCATTTATATCTAACAGAGAGAGTTAATTTGGAGGGGGGAACGTTGTGTCGGAACAGGACCAATGGGAATTGTGTGCAGTGACTGGGGGAGTTAGGTTGAACTCAAGAGTGAGGAGGAAGTGATCAGATTTGTGTAGTGGGATGACCTGGTAAGTGGAACAGCAGCTAAATCATTTGAACATCAAGCCAAATCATTTGAATAATCACTACATATATAACAAGCCCTGTAGGTACTGCTAAGATCTACATGACATTACTGTATAACTACATTTTAAAAAGATAATTGTATGAACATGAAAATGAGTGTTTACTGAATTAGTATTAAATTAAATTATTTATTTGTAAATCATTAAAAAGTTATGAGTATAATTAGGCTAAATATTGACATGAATTAAATTTATCTGGGCTTGTCAGTAACATTAAATTTCAATGGGTATAATAACATTGACATCACATTACAAATGTGTCAACCTTTAGGTTGCCCCACCCGTAGTTCCTTATACATTTTTTTGTCTTTTCAGATGTATTTACGCTTTTATTTAGACACCACAAAAATGAAAGCAAATGAATACTTTTCCGCAGAAGGAAGTCAAAGCTATGGGTGGGAGGGTAAGATCATTTAAACTCTTTGAAGTCTGCTAGATCATCATAATCTTTTCATCAGCAGAGCCAGAGGTTGGTGGTGAAGTTTGATTGTAAGTATGTTTAATAAGTTTAAAAAATATATGTTTACAGAATAAATGTGATATGGTGACTACTCTGTAAAACATGAGTCTTTTTCATGAACATCAACACATTTAGTAAAACAAAAGTGTATAAAATAATAGGATAATATTATATTATCCCTCAAGTGATGTCGGGGACAAAATGATTTTAATATGCGCTGAAGACTGCATGCAGGTTAATGACTGTCTGAATTGAGAAAGGAATTATTGTTATAATATAGTTATAACACTATAATCTCTGTGATTCATGTCACACAGAACCATTTTTGTAATTTCATTTAACCCTTTGTCTTTATTCTCCATTTCCTTTTCTTTTTCTGCAGTGAGAATCATGTCGCAGAACAGTTTGAATGACAACTGCGTCCATGTTGATAAGCTTGTAAAGCGTTACTATCTGCCGGTCATGTACAGCATCATCTTTATTGTGGGTACGGTGGGGAACATCACAGCTCTGGTGGTGTACGTGTTTAAAGTACGGCCCTGGACTAACATGACCATCATCATGGTAAATCTTCTCGTCAGTGACCTCCTACTCATGTCCTCCCTGCCCTTCTTAGTTTACTTCTATAACAACAATGACATGTGGACGCTGGGACTTGATATGTGTCGCTTCACGCACTTCATCTTTCATTTTAACTTATATGGCAGCATCCTCTTCCTGACCTGTCTGTCCATCTTCCGCTACGTTGGAATTGTTCGTCCGGCGCAGAAGGAGAAAATGAAGAAGATGCGCTGGGGTGTGCTGGCCTGTGTGTTAGTCTGGGTTGTTGTACTAGCCATGATATCTCCAATCTTTAAAAACTTTGAATTAAAATTAAAAAACAACAAAACTGTATGTCCGGACCTTGCCAGCACTAACAAAGACTTCATCTGGCCGTATAGCTGGGTGCTGACTGTAGTGGGATATCTATCGCCTCTAATCGTGATCTGTTTGTGTTACTGGCGTATCATGAGAAAGTTAGGAAAGGGTGCTCACACAAAGAGCAGGGCAAGAATAAAGGCAAGAAGAGTTATTGTGTTGATATTGACCTGCTTTATTGTGTGTTACTTGCCTTATCACGTACTACGAGCTTTGAGAATTTACACAAGGATCACGCCGAATGTCACCTGCATGTTTGACCACGGTGCGCATGCTGTATATGTGATATCAAGACCGATCGCTGTTTCTAACACAGTTTTTAACATGATGCTGTACACATTGTCTGGGGATTCCTTTAAACAGGCCTTCATGGATTTCTTTAGGTGTAAACAGCTCATGGAAAAGAATAAAGAGAACAGTAAGGTGTCTGTGATCAGCAAATCCGAATCCGACTTACAGTAGTGTACGCTGTAAAACTTCTACATTTTTTTCAAATCAACATATATTTTTATGTTACATTTACATGTATTTATATTTAATTATCGGCATAAATATTTCTACACTGTAAAAATGCTTTGCTGCCTGAACATTTTTTGTTGGGTCAGCTCGGATTTACAAGTCATGTCAACAGAGATGAGTTGTCACAACTTATAAAATATAGTTGAGAAAAATCAACTTAATTTGATAAGTTATAACAACTTATCTCTAGTCAAGATAAATAATAGTAAGTTGAAATGACTTGTAAATCCGAGTTGATTCAACAAAAAAATTTAAGGCAGCAAAGTATTTTTTTTACAGTGTACCATTTCACTGTAAAAATGACTTCCTCTGTATTTAAGTCTTTTTTCAGTACAAATATCGAAACATTCTTGACCTAAGAAAATAAGCAATTTTTTCTAACATTTTTCTTGAACTAATTATTGAAAAAAAGTTCAAGATTTTTTTCTTACCCCATTGGCATTTCTTTTTTTTTGCTTGTTTTATGCACAAATTCACTTAAATTTGATGTTTTTTTTCTAGATTTATTTTCTATGTCATTTTTCTCATCAAGAAAATGCATTTTAATTTAAGCATTTTTAGACATTTGTACTGAAAACAAGACATAAATACTAAGTAAGAACGTCATTGCAGCGTTTAAGCTTTGAATTGTGATAAGTTGACATAACTTATAAAAACAAGTTGAAATTGATTAACTTTATTTATTAAGTTAAAGTAACATAAAAATGCATGTTGATTTGACATAATTTTTTACAGCATAGGCTAACATTACATGGTGTAACACAAAAACTTCAGTTTGCAGCGAGCTAAGTAATTACCAGGATATATTTGTATTATTAGAAAGAATGTGTTCATTTTTAACAGAGTGTTTTGTGTTATCCTATTTAACACATAATGTGTCATTTCATGTTGATTTTATGTTCAAATAAACAAAAAGGACAACACAAGATGTGTTAAAACAACACAAAGTGTTTTGTTAAAAAAACACAGAGATGTAATAAGTTAAGGACAACATATTAAATGTGTTGTCCTTAACTAGACACAATATGTGCTATTTTGGGTGTAAGTGTAAAAAAAGTGCAGTTTCATGTTTTTCTGTTTGTCTCTCATTTACTTAAATTACATTTGTGTTATATCTGCCACATTGCTGCCTTAAATTTGTTTAATCAAAACACTGATGTGTTACTGTAATTTTTTACACATATTTTTGTGTTATGTTTTTGTGTTGTCAAAAAACATTCATACATGCTTTCATTTATGAAATGTGAAATGCATAAAATAGTTATATTTGTAAAGTTGTTTAAAAAATAATCACATGCACTTTTAGTTTGTATCTTTGCCATATACACTGAAGACCTACATGATCAAATAATTTGTAAATATGTGTAACAATTTCAGAATTGCACTGGACTGTGAAAAAGACTGTACTATGTGATAACATACAAATCAAAGTGTTATTTAGTTACACCTGTCTGAATCTGTTGTTCTTACAGCTGTCTGAATGAAGAAGTTAAACATCTTATAAATAGAGGCATTAAGTGACAGTTCTTTCATCATATAGTCTGATGTTAATCTATGTAGTTAAGCTTAACAGTAAAGAAAGAGGAAGCTAGAAAAATATCTAGTTTCTTTTTATGTCACAGATCGACAGGTTTCCTTGATAAGTTTATTTTCTGAATAAACTATTAGTGATGACTTACACTGCTGTACATTGGTAAAAATATCAAATTATATTAAACAATACATGTTTTAAAAATGGCTAAACCTGTGTGAATGTTCATGGAATAAATGTAAAAGTAAACTCTAGAGAAAAGCATAAGTTACCACACCCTTTATTACATACTGAATATATATTCATATTCTTTCTGTAATGATTCTTTAATGATTTAAAGCACATTATAACCCTGCTGTTATGTTCAAATTTTAGCAACACTTTTAATGTTCATGTTGGGTTCAAATTGACTCAGATAGTTTAATATATGTGCTATTGAAAGTTACCAGAGGGACTATTTTCGGCTGCTGCGGAATATCATTGCGGCTGCTGCAGCCATGTTACGGCAGCAAAGTCCTTGGTTATTACGCCAGAATGAGAGTATAGTTCATAGCCATATCGGCCTAGAAAATCAAAAAAAAAAAATCCCGTCCGTTTTAGTACACAATGTAACTACAGAAGAGTCAAGTTTAACGCAATGCTAATGGTCTAATCAGATTCAATGGATTATGCTAAGCTATGCTAAAAGTGGTACCGCCAGACCTGGAAATTAGCTTTCTTATATCATTAGCTTTATTTTCATAAAAATAAAGTTTAAAAAGTTTAAAAGAAAGTTTTAACAGCATGTAAAACAGCATTAAGTCTCTCGAGCAATGCACCTCATGATGACCTCTGAATGTAAATTTTCTCTGCAAAACATTTCTTCTACGAGGAAGCTATTACTTACTATTGAGCCTAAACGAGAAGGAAGAAATACTTCTGCATATTCGTTTAAAGTGTAAAATACACTTATTTCGTTTCTTAAGGTGAACTAGAAAACAAAGTGAAAGAGTGTAACTTCCTAAAAGTGTAGGATTTCACAAACAGTTTGAACTGTGGGGGACTGACGTTGAATGAGGTTGATTTGATGTTTATTATCATTCCACATACAAGAAAACAATGAAGGAACTGAATGATGTGTCTGCATTGCAAACTACATTACATAAAATCCTGGTTTCATAGACAAGGCTTAGATAAAGCCAGCACTAGGCTTTAGTTAAAATAAGGTGTTTAAGCATTTTTAATTGGAAAGAGACGTCATTTGTATCTTCAGTGCAGATCTGTCAACATAAAGGTTATTTTCAGCTGAGACAGCTCAAACATGTGTTTTAATTTAGGACTAACCTTAAGCAAGAGTAAA
Organism: Misgurnus anguillicaudatus; assembly: GCF_027580225.2. Lineage (NCBI taxonomy): Eukaryota > Metazoa > Chordata > Actinopteri > Cypriniformes > Cobitidae > Misgurnus > Misgurnus anguillicaudatus. Next base: position 47,316,148 of record NC_073339.2, read on the forward strand.
AGTTGCACTAAACAGTTAAGCACGCAACCACAGGTGAGAATTAGTACAGTATTTGGATGTCTGAGATCAATTTAGAGAATCCTTAAAGATTCCTAAAATCCTTGAGCAAAATATTGCTTTTGTCTGACACCAAAGCTCCAATGCTTGCCTCAAACTCGAAAAGTCCTTGCAATGAACCACTGTTTTGAAGTTTGTAACGTTATGTCACTAGTAGTCATGTGAAATATGACGTCTGAAGCAAAAAAAATTGAAATATGTTATATATGAAAGTTCATACTAAGGGCCAATCCCATTTCTCTGTCTTAAGGGCGATTTATAGTCGTGCGCAGGTTCTACGCCGCAGCTACGGCGTAGGCTATCCGTAGCCTGTGCGTAGCTCTGCGTAGCCTGACGCGCACCTCACAAAAAATGTAACAGCGCGTCAGATCTACGCGGACCGCAAGCGCTGTGATTGGTCCACCAGAACCCCTCCCATCAGGTAAAAAAACTGCGTCATAGGTATTTCCGTTTGTGACGGTGAAAACAAAGATGAGGCAAGTTGAGGAGTGATTTAACTCAAACTGCATCAAAAGTCGCTGTTTATTTACTTCCATCATTGCTGGTCTTCTCAAATTATACACAACAAGTTCCTGTTTCTTCTTCGTTTGTGGGTTAACTTGCTAAGCTTCTTCTTCTTTCACGTTTGTGCTGCTACTGGGGTTACACGCGTGGATACTGCCTAACAGCGGTCGCGCGTGTGTTTGCACGTCGAAGCGGACGACGACGCAAAAGTATAAATGAAAACCGACGCGGAACCTACGCCGTCGCTGCTACGCCGTAGGACCTACGCACGACTATAACGAGCCCTTTACCCCTTCCCCTTACCCCTACCCCTTAGTTTTGCACGTTCACGTGAGAGTAAGGGCTATCCCAATTCTCATTTTGATCAAGGGGTAGGGCTAAGGGCAAGTGGTAGATACCCCTTAAAACCAAGAATTTCCGCGAGCTTACTTGAAACCAAGGGGTACCCAGAATACACTGCGCAACCGGCAAAAATGGCGGCCAGAGCGTCCCATAAATGTAAGTATTTTCGGCTTAATAATTAATTTAAAAATTACTAACGTCTTGTTTTGTGCTCTACACAGTCCTGTTCATATATATTTGAATTATGTTCTTAATTTAAATGTTTTAAAATTTCGCTAGTTTGCTACGCTAACGTTACGTTGCTGATTTGCACAACATTCCCGTATTTGCTGATTTGCACAACATTCCTGTATTTCTCTAACTAGCCATGAATGGACTGCATGCTTGTCTACAGTTTTAACTAAATTCCATTAACGTTAGCAGCGAATTTCGTTTGATATCAGTGCATAACACTACTTGCTTTGGAGACATCGGTACGTGCTTTACATATACCGTCCTGTATCACACAGGGACGCCAGAAGAAACTCGGCGGCTGATTCACTTTCGCTTACACTTGCACTCGGCATCTTGGAAGTTTGTGATCAACATTTGTCGCGTCTGGTGATGTTGCAGCCAGCAAACGACGATGTATGATGACGTAACCGTAACCAAGCGGTGTCTCATTTCATAGGGGTATGTTTTCACCCCTAGCGCTTAATACTTGGTTTTGAGGGACAAGGGCTAGGGGTAAGACGAAGTGGTAGGGGAAGGGGAAGGGGTAAGACAGAGAAATGGGATTGGCCCTAAATATATTTCCAAATTAAAAAATATATTAAATTGAGTACATCATTCTAGAAAATTTATATTTAACTTCCTTCACCCTGAAGCTATTTTGGGGATTTTCGCCTGGATTTGGCCTACCCAATTTCAAAAGCTTCCCATACCCACATGCAGAGGTTTACATACAAATGTTTGGTATCATTTTACAGGAAACCCTTTGAAATTACATAAAACACTGTTGAAAGTGCTAAACATGGTTGTATGTGATGTCAGTCCTCTAATAAACACAAAAATAAATAGGCGCTTTTTGATGTTTTTTTTTCTAAAGTTTTTATTTAAAAGTGTATAACTCTGGCCCTGAGTGCCTCAGCTCCCTGCAGACAGTTTTGGTTGATTCCAGCAATTGCCAGCTTACAGAGGATTTTTTTCTCTATCATAATCTATGCAAAAGTTATTTTACTCCAACTGATGGGAGGAATAATACCCTTTTTGTATACAATTTCTGCCTAAAAACATTTGAAGTGCTCCCATAACCACATACAGTGGAATAAATGCAATTTCTTGATATCATTTTAAAGAAAACCCTTTGAAGTTACATAAAAAGCTGCTGTTTGTGACAAATAGTGTTATTTATGTTGTTTTTCATATGAGGAAACACCAAATTTTCTTTTTATATGTTGTAAATACTGCCTCTGATAGTGTATAACTCTGGTTCTGGGTGCTCTAGCAGACTGCAGACAGTTCTGGTTGTTACCAGCAGCAGACAGTAAACAACCAAAAAAAGAATGATCTCTTTAGCATGTCGCATTCAAAAGTTATTTTCATTTTACTGAAGTGTCCGAAAATACATTTTTCATATAAATATTATTTTTTTGTTTTGGACATATAATAAATAACAAGGGATTATTCATGCACACAACCTAAGAAAATGCTGTGAATGGACTCATTTTTTAGAGTAGAACCTAAGAGAAAAGATGGTGTATCATTTGTGGCTATATGTGCTATCTGAGGCAGTCCACACTCAATTTTCCCATATGTTTACAAAAGATGATTTTTTACCTTATTATTCATTCAACTATTGTTGGATATGTGTTGATAATAGAACAAAAATAATGCTGTAGCCTTATTCCTGAGAATGAGAGCTTTCATTTGATATAAGACTTGCCCATGTTTGTCATACTTGAAAAATATGAAATATGTGAATATTAAATCATATACAAAATTATGGGGGGGGTGATAGTGTAAATTAAGTGTAAATAACTTTCTTACAGTAAAAGATTTCTCAAAGTGATGCATATCTGGAGAAAGTAGAGAGTCTAAGCTTTCAAACAGTATCTCATATGTGTTACTGGGGTCCATGATGGACCATTAAAGATTAAAAGAATATTTTATTTGAGTCAAAATACGAAATTTTGTACCCGGGACTGGGTCCTCAGGGTTTAAGAGGTTAAAATATATTTTTGGCTAGATACATTTTTATTTAATTATTATTATTATTATTATTATTATAATTTTTGCCATATGGGAACCACATAAATGGGGCGGTAACACTAGTAGGCCTACTTGCATTTTATGGTTGTCAGCTTTGTTGCATTACATTTACATCACCAGCAGATGGTGGTGTGCATTTTCTGTTTCAATAAAGCTTCGAGTATAATGAACCATTTTCGACACATTTGTATCGGAAAGAAATAATGCTTTGAAACGCTTCATTTGGCCATCACTAGAAACAGGACTAGACATGAATTTCCTTTAATATACAAAACTAACAAGCACAGGACAGCAAACACGGTGGCAGCCATTAAATAACAAGTGACAAGGATCAAACAATAACAATTAACGAGAAGACCAGGGGCGGGGTCAGAGACCTGACAAGAAAAAGCACATGGCTAGATAAACAACGCTAGTACGTGCCTCCACACAAAATATAGTACTGTCAGAACCCTGTCACCAGAAGCTAAGACAAAACAAGATCCTGACACTGTTGTATGTAGGAGATAGACCTGAACTGGCACAAAATAGACTGAAACCAGTTTAGCCTCAGATTCTTTACTGCAAAACAAACTGTTAGCTTTCTGAATATATAATAAATAAATCAGCCTCATGCTAAAGCACACAATCATTATTAATTTACCTTTAAGTGCTACCTTTTAGTCCTGAATTAAAATGTATAAATTATGATTGTTTTTCTTGTCATTATTCTATAACTGAAGTGTGCAAAGACTCGTGGGTAACAAGCTGAAAAGACAGAACAGATTATTCAGAAAATTAACAAACTTAGTCATACAATGTCTGTCCTACTGTGAATGCATTGTGCTAAGCTAAAATATTAACTTTTATTTATGCACAAAATTGTAAACTATTTAAATATCAACACACGCACACACATACATCGGTTACTAATAGGCTTTATGCCAAGCTGCACTACTTCCTGAACTTCAGCCAGCTCCTTGTTTCCTGTCTGCCATTATTGGACAAACTGATTAATCCAGGTGAATTGACCCATCTTAAAACCCATCATCTTTTCTTGATTCTACAATCACAACTGTTGCTTTCAAAGGAGTACCAAACATTAGCATTAATAATAACAAAAAAAAAAACTAGGTCAATTGAGGGAGTGACTCAATTCTTAAAACCTGACTGATTGGGAGTTGTTTAAAGTTGACAAACTAAACTGAAACTATTTTTTTATTTTATTACACGGTCTAATTATTTTTGTCCTTTTTATGAAAATTGTGAACACTACACTACACTACACTACACACTACTAGTTTTTCCAAGTCTTCATTTGTTTATTCCTTTATGTTTACGTTTCAACAATTACCGTACCGTGGGCATCACACCGAAATACCACCATACCGCAAATTTTTGATACCGCTACGTCCCTAGTAAATTGTGTTTGTTGTTAACTATAAATTAAAATGTCTTACGAGTGACAAAGGTGTTTATTCAAAAAAGTGTAAAAGATCACTTGCCAAATGTCATTAAGTAATGACATAAATGTTTACCTGGGCTGATCTGTGAAAACTATTACAAATAGGAAATGATAAAGTAAGAAATAACATAAGAGACACCAAAAAGTCTTCAGGTCCTTCCGTATTGTAGTTCCACATCAACATCAAGCTATTTATAAGGTATTTGGTATGTTGATGTCACAAAAGAAATGTAAATACATGTATGCCAATAACGAAAGTGAATTTTCCTCAGAAGTCAGTCAAAGGTTTGGTTGGGAGGGTGAAATGGTTTAAAGTGTCTAAACTATCTACTAGATCACCATAATCACTTCATCAGCAGTGCCAGAAGCTGGAGGTGAAGCGTGATTGTAAGTAGTAACCCTTGTAATAATTTTACCTTTAAAAAAAATGCATAAAGGTCATCAAGTTTACTGAATATGATATTATGATTACTCTGTAAAATATGGAATCAGTATTCTTGCCTTCTTTTCTAGCTTATTAAGGCTAAAATTGTAAGAAAAATGTTTTGGCATTTTTTCCCCTGTTTTAGACATCTGTATAGAACAAGTAAACATTTGCAAATGGAAAAATAAGATATATTCTCTCAAAACATATCTAAATAAAGCCTTTGACAGTTACGGCAGTAATGGACAAGCTAGCGGCGGTGGTGCAGTGGTTGTCGATATATGAAGACCTTAATTAAATACAATTTTAATAGAAAGTAAATATGGATGAGACATCGTTGCCCAAACAATAAGTGAAACAATGTACCAAAACCTGTAAGGGTGTACCAACACAAGGCATGGTTGCCTTTAACAAAGCTATGACACTTGACAGCCATGATTGTAACGCCTTTGCACAATTATTTTAGTTATGCAACACTCTTAAAAAATAAAGGTGTGTCACGATAACATAAAATAACCTTTTCTATTTTAATGGTTCTTTAAAGCATTTTTAACATCTGAAGACCCTGATGAACCTAAATAAGCATTAGTTGGACTTTCACACATGCTTCTGCGTATCAAATAATCAAGTGATTGACACTTTCTGTGGAAAAGCGCCTCCTCAATAATCAATATAACATGGCTGTCTGCATATTATTTGATAAACTAGATAAGAAGTGTGGATAAGGGTGTTTAAAAATCTCTAGCCTAATGTTCTGTCTGTGGTGAATGACTGTAGAGATGCAGGGGTTATTGTGTAAAATTGGTTGTACGCTATCTTATTCAGTCAAGACAAGTAGAGAACCACAACCATAATGGTTCTCTTTAACAATGTTCTTCATTTCCTTCTTTTTCTGCAGCGAGAACCATGTCGAATGACAACTGCACCCATGTGGATAATCTCGTAAAGCGCTACTATCTGCCGGTCATGTACAGCATCATCTTTATCGTGGGTACGGTGGGGAACATCACAGCTCTGGTGGTGTACGTGTTTAAAGTACGGCCCTGGACCAACACGACCATCATCATGGTAAATCTTCTCGTCAGTGACCTTCTACTCATGGTCTCCATGCCCTTCTTAGTTTGCTACTATAACCTCAATGAAACCTGGACACTGGGACTTGAAATGTGTCGCTTTACGCGCTTCATCTTTCATTTTAACTTATACGGCAGCATCCTCTTCCTGACCTGTCTGTCCATCTTCCGCTACGTTGGAGTCGTTCGCCTACCGCAAAGGGAGGACATTAAGAAGAAGCGCTGGGGTGTGCTGGCCTGTGTGTTGGTCTGGGTTGTTGTGGTGGCCATGATATCTCCAATGTTTAACAACTTTGAATTAGATTACAAAGACAACAAAACCGTATGTCCGGACCTCGCCAGCAGTAACACCAACTTCGCTTGGCCGTTTAGCTGGGTGCTGACTGTAGTGGGATATCTATCGCCTCTAATCGTGGTTTGTTTGTGTTACTGGCGTATCATGAGAAAGTTAAGGAAGGGTTCTCATACAGGTAGTGAGAAACGAATGAAGGCAAGAAGAGTTATTGTGTTGATATTGACCTGCTTTATTGTGTGTTTCTTGCCTTTTCACGTACTACGAGCTTTGAGAATTTACACAAGGATCATGCCGAATGTCACCTGCATGTTGGACCACGGTGCGCATGCTGCATATGTGATATCAAGACCGATCGCTGTTCTTAACATAGTTTTTAATATGATGCTGTACACATTGTCTGGGGATTCCTTTAAACAGGCCTTCATGGATTTCTTCAGATGTAAACAGCTCACGGAAAAGGCTAAAGAGATTTTTAAGGTGGCTGTGATCAACAAACCCTCATCCGACTTACAGTAGTGTATGATTAAAAGAAGTGAAATGTTCATTTTCCTAAAACACATAAATCCAAATGGGATATTTCCTTAAATGAGCTATTGGTAATGAAAAGTCACGCACTAAAGCCAACGTCTGAGAGACAATAAAATGACCAATCATCATGCACAAAAATGACTTCCTTACTCAGTATTTATGTCTTGTTTTCAGTAAAATTATCGGAAATGCTTAAAAATGCATAAGAAAATAATTCTTTCTTTTGTTTTTCGATTTTTGTCTCTTATTTACAGGTAATACATTCGTGATATATCACCCACACTGTAAAAAGTCGACCTCTACTTAAACCAAACCCTGTTTTATAAATGTCTAGACTTTTTTATTTATATGTGCTTTCATTTATGAAATGTGATTTTTTTTGCTAAGCAAAACTTTTGAAATTCATGGCTAACAATTTGTAAAGTTGCACTTTTTGTTTTTTTCTCTTTGCTGAAACAATTAAGACGTCACCTAAATGATCAAATAATTTGTAAATATGTGTAACAATTTAAGATCATATTGCTGTGGACTGTGTAAAGACTGTACTGTGTGATACAAATCAAAGTGTTATTTTGGTCACACCTGTCTGAATGAAGAATTTAAACATCTTATAAATATGAGCATTCAGTGACAGCTGTTTCATCATAGTCTGATGTGAATCTATTGTTTAGTTAAGCTTAACAGTAAAGCAAGAAGAATATCTAGAGTTTCTTTTTTGATATGCCATCCAAATGTTTAGTGTGAAGTTTATTTTCTCAACTGTTAGTGAAGACTTACACTGCTGTACATTGGTAAAAATATATATTATATATATATTATATTAAACAATAATTTTTTAAAAATTGCTAAACCTGTGTGTATGTTCGTGGAATAAATGTAAATGTGAGAAAAGCATAAAAGTTACCACGCCCTTTATTACATATGAATATACATTCATTCTTTATTTCACCTGTCGTAATTATTTAATGCAAATTTTAAATAAACCAAATGTTTCTTTTCTAACGAGTAGCTAAGAGCCGGGACTTTGCCTTTTACATCAGTGCATAAAAGTGAGTAATCTTAGTTGAAACAATAGCAAATAACAGTATGTCAACAGTTGTTGTATTGACTTGACTCTAATTTTATGTCTCCTCAAAAATGTTTAAAAAATGACCTGAAACAATGAAATAATTAAAAGAAACAGCATGAAAAACACCATGCAATGCACCTCATATACATAATTTCTGAATGTAAATTTTCTCTGCAAAACATTTCTTCTACGAGGAAGCTATTACTTACTATTGAGCTTGAATAAGAAGGAAGAAAATACTTCTACATATTCATTAAAAATGTCAAAAAACATTGAAATGTTGGCCAATCAAAATCAAGCATTTTCCAGAGCTGTGTAATAACTGGGAATAACAGACCTCAATATGTCACCACTAACCAATCAGAATCCAGTATTTAAAAGTGCTGTTTAATAATCATTTAAATTCTTTTTAAATAGTGTTTAAAGGTCTTTCATTGATAAATTCTGGATGATTGAAGCTGATTTTAAATCACATCTAAAACTATAATATTTGAATGATTTCTGAATGGTTCAATGAATCTATGGTTTCGTATGGTACTAGTATCCCAGCAAGCGTCTAATAGTCGTCCAAACACAGCCCAGAAATCTAGGCTAAAACATCTTCACTGTTAACTTGCTTACATGAATTTATTTTATTATTATAATTTTTTTTTTACTTGGTTACATGGTGTAATATCTTTTCATCCCAATCTCACTCTGCAGTGCCATCATAGACCTCTAGAGGGCGACAAACACGGATTGGTAATCCTGCAGTACAATTAGCCATTTGATATCAGACGGGACATCATACGGAGTCGTAAACTAAGCGAGCACGTGCAGTTTAAGGCCATGAGACAGAAAGTCCACATGAAGTGCGCCATTTGGGACAGGGTCATTGTGTCTACGGTCTTGTGATGGATCGTTGTGCATCTTTTGATGCCGTTGTGTGGTCTTGTCTCATCTTGTCCTGCCTTGCTAAGTGTCATATGTTATGTTATATTATTTGGATTATTGCCTTTTTGTTTGACCCCTCGAGGGTATTTTCTGTTATTTAATAAATAAGCCGTCTTCCCTCACACATGACACTACTAAATCAATAAAGATCTTTATAATGACAGGAGCATTAATTTTGTTTAATGAATTGTAGATAAATATTGAACTTCATGCTCACTATCTGTGTTCTTAAGTATCCCATTATGGAGAGAGAAACCACTACAAAATTACAAAAAAGTACTGACTTGAACTGAATCACAAATCAACTTTTTACCAGCCTGTCCTTTGAAAACAAGGATCTATCAGTAAAATTTGGGGAACAACAAAGCCTCAGTTAAAGAGGTCTAGCAACGTCTTTGGGTAAAATTGAGCTCAATTCATTTTTACTTTACATTATTATACAAAATATATGAAAACAGTTGTTCAATTTGGCATCCTGGAGAGTATTTAAGTGATATCTGTGTACATGTTTACTGGTTTATATCAGCCCACACCAAGTCTCTCTAATGGCTCTAATCTCACTCATTTCTTCCAAGTGTTATGGTATAATACAGCACGATTCGAGAAGGTAAACCCTAATCAGTCTTGTGTTTTCATTGCCAGTTTTGGGGGTAACGCATTACAAGTAACGCGCATTACGTAATAATATTACTTTTCTGAAGTAACGAATAAAGTAATGCATTACTTTATAAATGTACACATTAATATTTGAGTTACTTTTTTAAAAAAGTAATGTAAGTTACTTTTCAGTTTAATTAAATAAAATTAAAAATTAAATAATGTACTGAATTAAACTGAATATATTAACGTAGAGTTACGCACTCTGTGCGCCTGAGTGGGAACAGTTTGAGACAGAAACGAAGATGGCAGGCCAGAGCTTGACATCTTTGCGATCATAAAAACACCTACAAGGCCAGAAAGAGATCAAGCCTCAGCCAAGTAGGAAAAAGTCATGCAAAAGTAACTTAAAAGTAACGTAAGCATTACTTTCCATGAAAAGTAACTAAGTAACGCAATTATTTACTTTTTTGGGAAGTAACTTAATATTGTAATGCATGCATTATTTTTAAAGGTAACTTTCCCCAACACTGTTCACTGCCAACAGTACCCTTACAAGCACTGTAAAACAGCTGATTGCCAGTAACTTACTGTCAACCTTTTCTGTTTTTATACTTCAGATTTTGGTTCCCAGAATGCCTTGCATAAAGCTGTTATTTTAGTTTTATTCTGTAAAGACAAAGACTTGTTAATGTTTAATTTAATGTTAAATTGAATCATTTTGTTGCCAGTAAATAACATCAATTTAAATCACAGTAATATAATACTGTCATTTCTACTGACATTTTGTACATTGATGATGTATAGCCGAAAGTAGCAATTGATGTGATTTGCTGTTATTTTATTAAAGGACAGACACTTTTGGTAATGCATAGACAAATAAGTTTGATAAAAAAATGAACCAATAGTTTTGATAAAGTCTTGTGAATGTCTGATAAAGTTTAGGCAGTGATAATATGGTCATGTTTAAATCTAATGTTCCCGTGTATGTTACAGTTTTGTTTATGTTTGCATAAACTTTGCTTTCTGGAAAGGTAAGCACACACATTTAACCTGACAAATAGATTCACGTTCTAATCAGTTTACAATGGATTAATGACAAGAAAATAAGGTTATTCTTGCTGCTGCATTGAAAGAACTCAATGATAAAAATAATATAAATGATTTAGAGTAAGAAAGTACAAGCACTGTGGACTCTGAAGAAGAGTAAGTTTTGAAATGTCTAGGGATGTGCCCCATATAGATGGTTTCATTGGACGCACGTGATACACGTCTGGATCCGAACCTTACTTCCGGTTTTGTTTTTTTAATGGTCTGACCAGTTGCTAAACTGATCTCTTCAACAAATGCCTCGTCGAAAATTACAAATGTTTTGGTTTTCTAAGTAATCTATGTGTTGTTGTTTTTTTGCTTGTTATATAAATAAACTACGTTTAAAGAACTTTGTTGATATTTATTCTTAGCGGAGTTTACCGGAAGTTACGTGTGGACCGCGACAGCCGCTTGTTTATGTTGTTACTGCTGAAACCGTCTATACCCTCATTCACTATTCCTTTAGCTACTACATTATTATAAGTTCTAAAGAGGGGAACATGTTGCACACGCAAGTCGCGATTCTCTGTCAACTAATAAGCGTTTTGCGGTGAATCTAGCATCACACTTTTTGTACCGGATTGCTGTGCTTGGTACTTCAACGAAAGGGTCCCAAAAAAGTGGTATGGTACGGTTCGCTATTTTGGTACTGATAATTAAAACTGACATATTTGCGTACGGTACTGTGGAAACGAAACATAAATGTCTCAGGTTACGTTTTTCTTTGTAAGCCTATGGGATTTTCTATCTGCTTTGTTGTCTAGCAGGCAGTTCATGGAAAATGTATATCTTTCCATCGCAAGCCACACAATTTGAATAATCTTTCAATGTCCGTTTCACACATCACGCAAAGCCCTTTAGGTACTGTATGTCAATATCTAAATTAATTGACTTTATCACATGATAGTGAATTTACTCAGAAGGAAGTCAAAGGTTTGGGTGGGAGGGTGAGGTGGTTTAAAATGTCTAAACTATCTGCTAGATCACCATAAACCTTTTCATCAACAGAGCCAGAGGTTGGAGGTGAAGCGTGATTGTAAGTAGTTACCATTCTAAAATGTTAAACCTTTTAAAAAAAAGCTTGAAGAGCTTCAAGCTTACTGAATAAACGTGTTGTGCTATTTTTTGAGTACTCTGTAAAACATAAGAATCTGTATTTTTTTCCACAGATATCTTGCTTATTAAGCCTAAACTGTTGAGCATAGTAAGAAGAATGTTTTGGTAAATAGCTTTTGACATCTAAATGAAGGTTGTGCTGTTTTTTACCACTGCAGTAGCAATGGAGAAGATGCTGGTGGTGGCGTAGTGGTTGTGGATATATGTAGACTTTAATTAAATGCAGTTTAAATAGAAAAGTAAATACGGATGAAACATCTACCTGTTTCTTAACAAACATAGTGAAACTCAAACTAGGCATGGCTTCCTTGAGCAAAGTCGTGCCATTTGGCAGCCATGTTTGAACAGGTTAGCAACGATGCTTTTGGGAAACGCACCCCAGAGCAATTCACTGTAGTAGTTAGATCACTGGTTCAACCTTTTTTGTCATGTATTGATTTGATATGAGATGCAGCATTTATATTTATTGCAAATATAAATTAAAGGACAAGTTCGGTATTTTACACTTAAAGCCCTGTTTTCAGATTGTTTATTGTGAAATAGAACGGTTTTGACTGAAATTTCGACATATGCGGCTGCCCCGAGAATTTTCGGGTGTTTGTGTTTCACCTCCCACCTCTATAATGGGTTTATAGGTGCACTGGAACAATCCTTTCTAAAATGCATAAAAATTTCATTTACAAAGACGTGAAACTCAGCGAGTGGTCAGGGGTGTTCACTGATATGCTCACACAAAAATCACTGCAAAAGATGCTTTCCAAGAGGTTTTATCATAGTTTTTGCCAACTCCATTGACTTGTATTAGATGTGCTGTGAGGTACGGTATTATTCCGCCGCCGGGAACTTTGTTTCTATTCTTGCAATTGGCAATGGCGGATTAGCGCCACCACCTGGGCTGGAGTGTCCATTCTTCAAGCTCTCAGCGGAAGAAAATACGGGTGTGAGGCGTTTGGAAAAATAGGTCCACAAGTTACTGTAACAACGAATGCTAAAACACCTGTTGGAAAGCATCTTTTGCAGCAATTTTTGTGTGAGCATATCAGTGAACACCCCTGACCACTCGGTGAGTTTCACGTCTTTGTAAATGAAAGTTTAATGCATTTTAGAAAGGATTGTTCCAGTGCACCTATAAACCCATTGTAGAGGTGTGAGGTGAAACACAAACAGCCTAAAATTCTCGGGGCAGCCGCATATGTTGAAATTTCAGTAAAAACCGTTCTATTTCACCATAAACAATCTGAAAACAGCTGCTTTAAGTGTAAAATACCGAACTTGTCCTTTAATTTAAATACAGGACAAACCTACCGCTTCCATTTCGCGCTATAATAATTGACACTGGTGGGATCAAATATGGAAATCAAAACGTACGTATCATAAAAATGGTATAAGCAAATTTAGCTACACTGACAAGACAGATTATAACCCAGAAGATGTGCACGAGAAATAATTGCTTCATATGATCACTTATGATGGGCTGTAAGTTAGTTCACTCAAATCTAAGTAACAAATTAGAAAACAAAGACGAGAATTGGCGGTGTGTGGAAAAAGTGGTCTGGGACGTGTTCTCTGGTCCCCCGTGGTTGCTGCGTACATGGTTGCAGATAGTATTTAAAGTTTAATATAGACTTGAATACCCCTTGGGGGGCAGTACTGCCCTCGTTGAGTGATGCTAAATTAGATGTTATCAATTAACAATGTTATCTATTTCTTTTTCTATTTCTGCAGTGAGAATCATGTCCCAGAACAGTTTGAATGAAAACTGCATCCATGTGGATAATCTCATAAAGCGATACTATCTGCCGGTCATGTACAGCATCATTTTTATCGTGGGTACGGTGGGGAACATCACAGCTCTGGTGGTGTACGTGTTCAAAGTACGGCCCTGGACCAACACGACCATCATCATGGTAAATCTTCTCGTCAGTGACCTTCTACTTATGGTCTGCCTGCCCTTCTTAGTTTACTATTATACCCTCAATGAAACCTGGACACTAGGGCTTCAAATGTGTCACTTCACGCGCTTCATCTTTCATTTTAACTTATACGGCAGCATCCTCTTCCTCACCTGTCTGTCCATCTTCCGGTATGTGGTAGTTGTTCGTATATCACAAAAGCAGAACATTAAGAAGAAGCGCTGGGGTGTGCTGGCCTGTGTGTTGGTCTGGGTTGTTGTAGTGGCCATGATATCTCCAGCGTTTAACAAGTTTGAATTAAAACTCGAAAACAACAAAACCGTATGTGCGGACCTCGCCAGCACTAACAAAGACTTCGCCTGGCCGTATAGCTGGGTGCTGACTGTAGTGGGATATCTATCGCCTCTAATCGTGGTATGTTTGTGTTACTGGCGTATCATGAGAACGTTAGGGAAGGGTCCTCATACAGGTAGTGAGAAACGAATGAAGGCAAGAAGAGTTATTGTGTTGATATTGACCTGCTTTATTGTGTGTTTCTTGCCTTTTCACGTACTACGAGCTTTGAGAATTTACACAAGGATCATGCCGAATGTCACCTGCATGTTGGACCACGGTACGCAAGCTGCATATGTGATATCAAGACCGATCGCTGTTCTTAATATAGTTTTTAACATGATGCTGTACACATTGTCTGGGGATTCCTTTAAACAGGCCTTCATGGATTTCTTTAGGTGTAAACAGCTCACAGAAAACACTAAAGAGATTTTTAAGGTGGCTGTGATCAGCAAACCCTCATCCGACTTGTGTGAAATAAGTGAAATTACATGTTCAGCAAAAACACAATGAACACAAATCCCAACAGTTATATTTCTAAAGTTTAAAGAAATAATCGCATGTTTTGTTCAATCGTTTGATGTGCAAAGCCAACAGTTATATTTGTAAAGCTGAAAGAAATAATCACATGTATTTTTAAATCGTTTCATGTGCAAAGCCAACAGTTATATTTGTAAAGTTTACAGAAATAATCACATGTATTTTTAAATCGTTTCATGTGCAAAGCCAACAGTTATATTTGTAAAGTTTACAGAAATAATCGCATGTATTTTTAAATCGTTTCATGTGCAAAGCCAACAGTTAATTTTACAGAAATAATAACATGTATTTTGTTTAAAATTTAAGGCTTGATTAAAGCTTTGTAAATAGTTAACACAAAAATGCATGACACAACTGTGTATAAAACTACACCATAAAATAAACAAATTGTGTGTTTGTTTAAAACTATACAGTGACCTTACTGAGTCCATCTCCAATGAAGAACTAACTTGTTAGTCAAATCAGAAAAACAGTTCATGAATGCAAGCTTCCTGTTTCCTATGCCATAGTCTCATGTGAATCTGTTGTTTAGTGAAGTTAGTAACAGAAAAGAAAGAAGTTATTTGTCATAAATAAAAATTTGCAAGCCAAATGCATGTTGTAAAGTCTATTTTGTTCTCAAACTGTTGGTAAATATGGAAGACATTGCCTGTACTGCAATACATTAAAGCTTTCAAATTACATTAAACTATATATATTTTTTTAAATCACAGCAACTGACAAGTGAATTTTAACAGGGCCCCTCTTAATATCAGGCAGTGTTTTACTCATGAGAAACCATCAATACAATATTGCCCTATTCTTTTACTATGTCACATATCTATCTCTGTGTACAATATTAGAACTTTTATTTTAGCATTTGTCATGTTACATTTTTATTCAGGATAGGATATGTCTGCATAACAACTGAATTAATATTTGGATGTGACATTGGCCCAGGCATTTTGGCCCAGACCGGCCCACTACCAGTGTTGCCAAGTCCGCTTATTATTAGCAACTTTGGGCTTTTGTAAGTCCCTTACAAATATTGGTAGTCTGATGGAACTGTAGGAGTGCTTTTTGGAGGAACAAATGCCTAGCTGGGACAAAGCGGCCGAAGTATGGGAAGAAATATAACAAAGACTGGGAGAAAGAGAAAGGAGTAAAAGAATGGATTCAACCTGTCGTGTGTGACGACTCAAAGGCACTGGGCAGAGTATCAGCAGAGGCGGACACTACTTGAGTATTTTAAGTAAATTTTCCAAGCAATCTGTGCTTTATCAAAATGTTTGTCTTGGGAAAAAATTTACTTTACTTAAAAATGTTCACTACATTCAAAAGCATAGAATCATACGGTGCATTCCTTTTATATTGCATGTTAAAATTGATTTAACACCTAATTACATAAAAATTGTGTACTTTTACTTTTCTTGAGTAAAAGTACGAAAGTACTTTTTACTTAAGTAAAAGTAAAAAAATTACTAGATTTGTAATGTACTTAAATATTAAATATAAAACAAAAAATTGAAATTATGAGATGTAGTGGAGTAAAAATTATGATAATATGCTTTGGAATACGAATACTTAAAAATTTACTTTTATGTAGAAAGTAAAAATACTTAAGTAGTGTTCGCCTCTGAGTATCAGTTAAGTGTGAAATACGTGTACACCATGCGGACCTCGTACAACATGCTAGCACAGAGAAACATAAAAAAATGCAGCACCTTTCTCCTCAATGAGGCTTACAGACATGATGGGGGAAAAGTCGCTTGTTTTGGGCTTGTTTTCACAGGCCTGGTTGCTTATTTTTCTCGCCAACACTGCGGACTACATTTACCATATACAACATGTTACAATACAGCTACAAATCATCTATACGCACAACCGGCGCAACGTCATAGAATGTCTCTGAACAGGTTCACGCCCACTTTTGGGGGAAATCGCACTAGACGTTCCATTGGCTTCCATTCAAAATAGCGGCAACGTTCGTACACAGACGGCAGGCGTAAATAACTTATGAAATCACTCAGATTAAACATGTTGAGTAATTATCTGTCCACCCTGTCGGCCACAGAGCGCGAAAGATAAATTAACATATTTAATTTGGTCAATATAAAAACATGTCTCTTTCATTCTCCCAGCATCAAATTTGTGTAACAACGCTCCCTATTGGCCAGAGGTGTCTTACCCGGACATTTACTCATACCTCATCGAGTCAACAGGGAAGCAAGTGAATGATTTTACTTCGTATTTGAAAGTTACTTCGTATTTATTTATTATGTCTTTATATTTAGAGAAGTGCACTTTTCCGTCCAGCCATACAACTAACTGGCTTAGCGATATATCCAGCAATCACTGGATGGCGTTGTTACACAAAATTTGACGCTGTGAGAATGAAAGGGACATGTTTTTATATTGACCAAATTAAATGTGTTAATGTACCTTTCGCGCTCTATGGCAGGCAGGATGGACAGATAAATACTCAACATGTTTAATCTGAGTGACTTCATAAGTTATTTATGCCTGCCGGCTGTGTAAAAACGTTGCTTTGTTCCGCTATTTTAAATGGAAGCCAATGGAAGCGCTGCTTTTTTATCCCCCGAAAAGGGGCGGTGACGAAATTTACAGTCAAGTTCCCGGATGTGCCGGTAGTCCGTATGCAAAACATGTGGCAGCACATACAGTAAGCTGTCACACAAGGTAATTGACCTGCTTTTCCTGTTTACAAATCTTTATCACAGTACAGTAGAGTAACAATTCCAACTTAAGATTTTTCCCCACCAAAGGTAATAAAGTAACTTGAACAAATCATTGCTAACAAAGTTTTTTTTTTTTTTTGTCGAATGTAATTACAGTAACAAACCAGAATTTTTCTGCATATAGTGGACTTTAGTGAACCTAAACAGTTTAGTTTCAGTGCAGCTTCAAGGGGCTCTAAAAAATCCCAACCGATGCATAAAGGGGGTCGCATACCAGACGAGAAGCGCCGTGTCTAGGACAACGTGGAGGTATTATTAACCAAACCATCCAGTAAAAGATATATCTTTTATATTGGTACTGATGAAATTTCATCAAAACCTAGGAAAGAGAAGGTATTTAAATAAATTGGGGAAATTTGGTAGTCACGTTTGTGGTGATAGATTAGCGAACGTCCTGTGAGAACATCAGAACTGCAAGCATCGTTCAAAAAAGCATGGGTCTGAGTCTGAATATGACAAACTAAATCCAACTAAATGGCCCATTCCAACTAAAACATTTATGTTTATGATTTCATTTGAAAGAACTAACAAAATTCTACTGTCTGTTAAAATGTCATGCAAATATCTGATGAAATGAGAAAGTTACAAACAAAAACCATGTCAATAAGCAACATTTTTGGTCACACACCTTCCATTGACATCCATATAACTTTTCCTCTGATTTCTAATATTAAAAATATCATAACCTTTTCGATCCTCAACGGATTTTTACAATCCTGGTATCTTTGTGAATGGAAATGTCTGCTCTTTGTAGTCATGTAATACATTTTGAGCTTTGGGGTTTTTGAAAACAATTATATTCGGCTTTACCTGATTAAATTTTTTTTTTACTTTCTTTATATATATATATATATATAACATTATGACATAAAATATAATGTGGAAATTTAGCAAATTAGTATTTTACATTTTCAGTCGTGTCGTGTCGTGTCGTGTCAGACATTAAGCAGTTCAGGTTTTATGTATTTCAGTTTAGTTAATTTCTTACATAAAAATGTGAATGATTTCTGAAACTATAAGAAATTGTCAATACTCACAGACATCTTTAAATCCGTAGTTTTTGTTCATTTACATTCTCCTCAGACAAACCGCTAACACCTCGGCTCGCACCTGGACCTGCGCGTGACCGAGGTAAGCTCCCTTCCGCCCCCTTGCGGTGAAATAGATTGTAACATGAAATTTACATGTTGATGTCCATAAACGTTTTACTGGCTGGTTTGGCTTATTATCATTCATATACATGTACTTGTAAGAACACTATTAGTTTTGTTAGTGTTGTTTTATAACAAATGATCTGAACTATTCTTACATTGATAGAAACAGTGACGTTTTACCACACAGGCTGCAATGGCTTTTCGGTGGAATCTATGATTACCATTTAGTTTTGTCTGAGGTATTCTTATCTTTACAGTAAATGCACAACTTTCCACACACAATGAGATTCAATGCTGTTTTACAACATACAAAACTGTGTGTTTCCACACCACTGTATGTCAACATTACTGTCTGTCATCATCTTAACAACACCGCAAGAAAAGATTTAACACGCATACATGTTTTCATCATCTCAAAAGAGGAAAAAAGTCTGCTTCTGGTTAACAGGAAATTTTTTCGAAATATTATCTTATCACTGTAGCTTACATGGAAAAGGGTTAACATGTCACGTAGGCCTAGTAAATACAAACACCTATTTAAAAATAATCCTTGCATTATGTTTGTTTAAATTATGCATTCCATCATTTTTATTTGACACTATATGATATTATGTAATATAATGTTTTGTAAATAACACATAAGTACAGTATTACAATATATGCATTGCTAATGATGAGATAAGTGTGTAAAGTAGCCTTCACGAGCAGGCACATGGTGGCAGTATAAGCCTTAAATTAAGAAATAAGGGCAAATAAGACAATGGAGAGAGGTAGTTAGTAGATAAAGATCTTTGTGCATGCGTGTGTGTGTGTGTTGGTATGTGCAGCAAAGGGCAGGTGTAATGTATGTAGGTCAACTCTTCATCTATGTCAACGCACTAAAGAAAATCTTTGATGTTTACTGGCAATGGCACACTAACAAGTATGTCAGATTTTATCGAAACACAAAAATCATGCAGTACCATACCAACAAACAACAGTATGGCCTTCCCATATCATCACTGTACAAAGGTACTACTACCAGTTAAAGTAGAAATCCTGCATAAAGTATACACAGTGAGTTTTTGTGATTGTCAGTGCTCTTTAAGGCCACTAGGGGGCAGAAATACTCAACTATTCAAATATTAAGCAGCTGTCAGAGTTTGCATGTAAACCCTATGGCTATGTTAAGAATGGCATACCACAACTTTCAATGACATACACAATCTTTGTTACAGTCAAGCACACTGATATTAAATTGCAAAGTGCAAATCCTGATACATTTCATCCCAGCATGACTTGTTTGCTGATCTTGTGTCATTCAATAGCAGCAATCTAACCTTTAAATGGTCAATGTCACACATCTTGCGTTTGATTAGCATTTGACTCCAACATACAGCACAACCTTAAATGCATGCTCTTCATTTTACATCAAAAACTTAAAAATTCACATTTTTAAACTCCTACACTTGCTCTTTATTTGTGGACACAACTGTGTTTATTGTTCCCTTGAGGAAACAATGCGTGTCACATTGCTAAAAAAGTGACCGTAGCTTTAAACAGAGATGTCCTTCATCACAAACTGTTTCTTTACCGTGTGACACTATACAGCCGCCTTTGACCGCAGGCCAAACCATTGCACATAAATAGTATGAGAAGAAAAATAGGTTAGTCGAGGCCTTGGGTCGTCTCACTGTTGCCTTGAACTGATTCTGTGGCTCAGCGGGAGACACGTGACCACAATGACAGAAACAGCTGTGATCTACACTACATGCAGCCTCTCAGCTCATCACTCTTACTTATATAAGGTGATTATCATTTATATTTATGATTTTGCCTTTAATCCGAGGTGATTTTCAGGGCTTTCAGGATACATTGTATTGAGCCCATGACCTTCGCCAACCTAATGCTCATTGAGCTATAAGGACATACATATAACATCACTGTTATGTAAGTTTAGAAGCAAGACAACCTTATACATTTACACATGAATCACACAGGTTGTTATATAAAATGCATTTAGTGAGCACAACATAACTTTCCCTCTTTATAGTGTGGGTCAATGACAAGCGTTGGAGCTCGACCGCTTGATCATTATTTAAAGGAAAACTTTCTTGCTTTCAGCCACACTGAGATACGATTGCTCGCTTCTTATGATTGGACACAAAATGTCTCACATGGTAAAATAATGATGCTATTTTAGTCACACGACCAATGATCAAAGCAGGGGCGTGTCTTTTTTTACGGACAGCAGCTGAACAGTTTTGGTTGTGGTAATGTGTAATATCAGTGATTGACATGATTGAAAACAGAAGACAATCATCATGATCACTTATGAAGCTGGTCTGTCTTGGGAAACAAATAGAGATGAACTAAAACAATTTAGAGAGACAAGAGAGCAAAAAAGAGAAAGCTCACTGGCTTGATATCTTGACAAATCTAAGTACACATTTAGACGTTGTTGAGATCTCTTTTAAATTTTTAAAGCAGACACTTTCGTTGTTTTTTTCTCAGGAGAACAATCTGCTGAACTCTCCGTTTTCTCCTTCCCATTTAATCCTAATGATGTCAGGGAGACGAAGACAAGATATTAAACAGATCTCATTTGCACCTCGTCTTTCCCGTGGGAATGATTACACGAAATTAAAGAATGCCTAACTCTGTGTTTGGCCAAGTAGTTCTGCCTACAAACTGCTGGTTAAAGAGATAGTTCATGCAAACATGAAAAATGTGTCTTCATTTACTCACACTCGTGTTGTTCTAGGCCTGTATGCATTATTGGCTGCCAGCATTTTTTGTGATTTTCACAAAAGTTTCACAAAATGCCTTCCAGGAATTATATCAATTGAAAGATCAGACCATCTGCTTTCAAACAAACAAACAAACAAAATGGGAAAAACTGTTTCATCCTATCTTCATTTGTTCTCTTTTATAACCTCTTTAAATATGTGTAGGTTGCTTCAAAAATACAAAATTTTGAGTAAAAAGCTGAAATAATTCCATTTTTGTAGAGGACTTTTGTTAGAGATTAGATTCAGAACGATGACCAAAAAATACACGGAGTTTAAATGTTGGTAAATTTGTTTTTGCTTCAGTTTTTTATAAATTGAGTAAGAGCGCCATCTAGTGGATAATAGTGGATTACAGATTACCATAAAAACTCATCAGGGAAGCATCATTGGCAGGGAAATGTTTTCTTGTAGCCTCTTATGGAACAGCTGAAATTCCACAAGGGGGCGTATTTGTTTCTCAGACGTTGCACAATAAATGTGACATCCAAATATAATCGTGAATGAAAAGTGAGATTTTAACGAATGTCCCTTGAACTAATTGTATACAGTTTTATATCGTAATTCGGTCACAAATGTCAAGATTGTGAGATGAACAAATTGTTTTGGATTTAAAGGCTTGGATATTCCATTTCTTTTGACTTCTGGGGATTTATGAACAATTTGTTTTGGACAATTTCACCGATTGACTTAATGGAATCCCAAAAGTCTAAGCGTTCAATCGATGTGCCGCATGACCGTATATTTGGAAGATTTAATGCTTCACAGTTACAATGACGTTTATGCAGCCTCACGGTTGAACTGTGTATGGCACAGTGAGCCTTATCAGGTTAATTGACGAGATAACTTGTCAATGGCAAGGAAAGAGTTCAAATATCTTTTGGAAAACTACATAACTTTTTAAATAAACTAAATTGATTTTATTGTGTGAATGCTATGCTCTTCATTTTAATCAAATTTTATTTTTATTGACCTATTTTTGTTTAATGTCTAATTTTCCAAAAATAAAATATTTTTCATTCAAACAGAGAGATCACTGCTGCACAGAGAAACAAACACCTTAGCCACACTTTAAAAACACAATGTCTACATACAGTTATGTATATTTATGTAAATATGAAACTATTCCTCAATATTATACGCTTCCTTTTTAACCAAAGTTTCGTAGGTGAACTGGCCCTCCTGGCCAAGCCTGGTTTCTTATAAGGTTTTTTAGACGCAAGTAGAGATTTGGTTCTTTTCCACTGTCGCCGTGTTGGATTGCTTACTGTGAGACCACTAACATTAGCTTTTGTAAGTTCTTAAAATAGCTTGTCTTGTAATGGTCCGGCTACAATCTAAAAGTTTCAATTTTGTAGGTATCATTGGCAACTTATGGATGAAATATAACCTCAGTCATTCAAACATATACACACATGCTGTTACAATAAAATATATTACAAATGGACGCAGGACTGATGAATTTAAATCTTCTCATACCCTTTCCATTTCAAACCACAGCTGGTTTACATTGTTGCCATGACAAGTGAGAAGCCAAAGGATTTGAAAGTGTCTTAACATTTACACTGATGAGTAAAGAGTCATGTTCTCATAACACTCCCTCACAGGGTAATACAAACCCACAGATCTCACAGATTCAACAAACCTAATGAGCTTCACATGCATTCAAACTTTAGCATTCAGTTCAATGGGGTTTTCCATGAAAGAACATCACTGTACCACGTTATCATCATTAGAAAAGGCTAAAAATATTTAGAGTTGCTAAAAGTGCGACACACATACAACTGAGTGACAAATTGGGACACTAAAGTGAAACCGAGAAATCAGACCGCAGCTAAACGGTAAAGCGGAAGATGCCGGATCAGAGAGCATATAAATTGCCCGCTGTATGCGACAAACGCCTTTCACATCCCAAACAGCCAATCATCTGCAATTACGGTCAGAGGACATCAAAGATTTCCCACCGAGTGGAAAAAGGTTAAATAATAGAAAACATTTACTCTTTGAAAGATCCACAGAGAGAGAGTTGAAAAAATAGAAAGCACAAAGGTATAAAGTGCAGAAACACAAAAAGATATGACAAAAAGTGCTTGTTTATAAACAAATTTATAAAAGAACAATAACATTAATGTATAGTAACAGCACAATTGGCACAATATCAGATTTTCATTTCCTGAAGAACACAAGTGTCTGCAGGACGTTGAACGATAGATTTTGATGCATCTGCATAAATAAAATAATGCATGAGAGTTGTGCTACTGTTGTCATGACACCCAGATGCAAGAAAGATAAGGCCAATCACAATTCAGTACATAAAAAGATGCATGAAGGAAGACCAATCACAATTCAGTTTAAGAATATGCCAGCTGGAGTTTTGAATTATAATACTATCATCTTTTCATATTGCATTATTCATTTAAAACTAACGCTGGAGCATGACATCATTTCCTGTTTAAAATAATTTCATGAACATCAGGACTAGATCTTTTATCTGATAAACCGCCTTAAAACCAATATCAGTACAGGGCTGCAATGCAATCACTGTAAATATTCAGGATCTTATATGTGTTTTGTGGGAAAGTTTCACGGGGGACGTGGACAAGGGGGGGCTTTGTGTCCTTCTGTTAGCCGATGGCTTTAGAAGTGGAGACAAAGACCCTCAGAAAGACCCAAAGTAGAAAAAGGCCGAACACTGCCCTGGAGACATCAGTATAGAGAAGAGAGTCTGTTCTGACCCTAATATACAGCAGAGTCTTTCAGCTTCATTAGTTCTGTGATGGGACAGAGGTACAGAACACAGAGTCTTAAAGACCCGGCCCAAGGCACAGTTTCAACCCAACTCTGACCTCTCTTTATGTCTGTAGAGTCGTAACTTTAACTCTTTCAGAGCGATCGCACTACACATTCAGTGGCTACACAAGTTCTCTTTTCCTCAAATATTGCTAAGGAGTTGCTAAGTGGTTGCTATGGTGTTTGCAAGTGTATTGCTAAGCAGCTGGTAAGGTGTTCTGGGGCTTGCTAGGTTATTAAGGTGGTTGCTATAGTATTCTTGGTGTTTGCATGGGTGTTGCTAAGCAGCTGGTAATGTGTTCTCGGGGTTGCTAGGTGGTTGTTATGGCATTCTTGGTGTTTGCTAGGGTGTTGCTAAGCAGCTGGTAGGGTGTTCTCGGGGGTTGCTAGGGCTATTAGGTGGTTGCTGTGGCATTGTTAGTGTTTCTGTCGGTGTTGCTAAGCAGCTGGGATTGTGCTAGGGGGTTACTAGGGCTGTTAGGTGGTTGCTGTGGCATTATTACTGTTTACTTGGGTGTTGCTAAGCAGCTGGGAGTGTGTTCTAGGTGGATGCTATGGTATTATTAGTGTTTAGTTGGGTGTTGCTAAGCAGCTGGTAGGGTGTTCTAGGGGGTGGTTAGGGCTGTTAGGTGGTGCTATGGCATTAATATTGTTTACCTGTGTGTTGCTAAGCAGCTGGTAAGGTGTTCTAGGGGGTTGCTGTTAGGTGGTTGCTGTGGCATTAATAGTGTTTCTGCAGGTGTTGCTAAGCAGCTGGAATTGTGCTAGGGGGTTACTAGGGCTGTTAGGTGGTTGCTGTGGCATTATTACTGTTTACTTGGGTGTTGCTAAGCAGCTGGTAGGGTGTTCTAGGGGGTTGCTAGGGCTGTTTGGTGGTTGCTGTGGCATTATTAGTGTTTACTTGGGTGTTGCTAAGCAGCTGGTAGGGTGTTCTAGGGGGTTGTTAGGGCTTTTAGGTGGTTGCTTTGGCATTATTAGTGTTTCCTTGGGTTTTGCTAAGCAGCTGGTAAGGTGTTCTAGGGGGTTGCTAGGTTGTTGCTGTGGCATTAATAGTGTTTACTTGGGTGTTGCTAAGCAGCTGGTAAGGTGTTCTAGGTGGATGCATGGCATTATAAGTGTTTACCTGGGTGTTGCTAAGCAGCTAATACGGTGTTCTAGGGAGTTGCTAGGGTTGTTAGGTGGTTGGTGTGGCATTATTACTGTTTACCTGGGTGATGCTAAGCAGCTGGTAAGGTGTTCTAGGTGGATGCTATGGCATTATTAGTGTTTACCTGGGTGTTGCTAAGCAGCTGGTAAGGTGTTCTAGGGGGTTGCTAGGGCTGTTAGGTGGTTGCTGTGGCATTATTACTGTTTACTTGGGTGTTGCTAAGCAGCTGGTAAGGTGTTCTAGGTGGATGCTATGGCATTATTAGTGTTTACCTGGGTGTTGCTAAGCAGCTGGTAAGGTGTTCTAGGGGGTTGTTAGGTGGTTGCTGTGGCATTATTACTGTTTACTTGGGTGTTGCTAAGCAGCTGGTAAGGTGTTCTAGGGGGTTGTTAGGTGGTTGCTGTGGCATTATTAGTGTTTACCTGGGTGTTGCTAAGCAGCTGGTAAGGTGTTCTAGGGGGTTGCTGTGGCATTATTTCTGTTTCCGTGTGTGTTGCTAAGCAGCTGGTAGGGTGTTGCAGGGGGTTGCTAGGTGGTTGCTGTGGCATTATTACTGTGTCTGTGGGTTTTGCTAAACAGCAGGAATGGTGTTCTAGGCGGTGCTAGGGCTGTTAGATGGTTGCTGTGGCATTATTAGTGTTTCCTTGGGTGTTGCTAAGCAGCTGGTAGGGTGTTCCAGATGGATGCAATGGCATTATTTGTGTTTACCTGGGTGTTGATAAGCAGCTGATAAGGTGTTCTGTGGGTTGCTAGGGTGATGTGCATTGTTGTTAGGTGGTTTCTATGACATTCTTGGTGACATGCTTGGGTGTTGCTAAGGTGTTTTGGGTAATTATTATGGTGGTTGTTAGGCTATGTTTAGGGTGTTAGCCAGCTAGCTAGATAAATTATGCACTCTGTCATGGGTACTTAGTAATTTAAGAGTTTTAATACAC
Source organism: Misgurnus anguillicaudatus (assembly GCF_027580225.2). Classification (NCBI taxonomy): domain Eukaryota; kingdom Metazoa; phylum Chordata; class Actinopteri; order Cypriniformes; family Cobitidae; genus Misgurnus; species Misgurnus anguillicaudatus. Next base: position 47,342,190 of record NC_073339.2, read on the forward strand.
TTTTACTTCGTACAAAAGAACACTGACTGACATCATCAATGACATCATATCCTCATTATAGCCCATATATGATGCCTGGTCTAAAACATTAATGCTTTAAATGCAGTGTAATCTCCCTTTAGAATGGCAATTAACCTATCAATCTGTCCTACAATTAAAAAAATAATTTAAAACAATCTGCTGGTCAGAACCAGTAAATTTCGGACGGGTGGGAGAATGTTAAATAGGGCATACAGTACAACGCTTATGTCACAAAATCACACATAAACAGTGTTCACATTTCGGCACGGGTTTAGCTCCTCCCATGTCTCAGCAAGTGACAGTAGCACCATAGTCAGAAGAAAGAAGTTTAAACCCTGATCTGGAGGCAGGTGGCTCTTTGGAGCTTAATGTAGTGTAATTAATCCTTCAATCTGTGAAAACTGCGAAGCATGGCGGGTATCTCATCAGACTCTAAAAACACTTCTAAAAGATCCATAAAACGTCTTCCTGCTGACAGACTATGTTTAGTGCAATATATCGGTTAAATGCCCTGGCAGTCGACGCTGAGACAGTAGTGATTTTCTCTGAGAATCCGGTTTCTTCCTATGGTCACGTCCTCACAGGCATTGCACAATAAAGTCTTTCAACAAGCTTCACCTGTCCGTCAAGCCCTCAACATGGTGTCCAGGCAGGAAGAGAGCAGCTACTGAGATTCTGTGGTTGTCAATCCATCTCAAGCTCCATAAGTTTGGTGCGAGAGCGAGGAGAAGATGTTGTGCTTTTAAAGCAACACCGAGCACAAACCAAACCCAGTACGAGAGAAAAGACGCCCACTGTTCCCGAAGCACAGATCCCGTACAGTAAAGGCAGCTTCATTGAATTCCACACTGAAAGGAAAACACAAAGACGTCAGCATAAATGGCACAAAAATAAAGCTACGACTCGTGTGCTGGATTTTCAACACTTCTGAAGTCATCCGAAAAGTGAGAATATTTGCATATTTCTCTCATCGTACGGCTTCAGAAGATGGAATGTAGTGCACATTCCTTTTTTATTGTGTTTTTGTCCTTTTGGATAATATAATCTTTCATTACAATATAAATTGTATGGAAGAAACAGGTTTGCAACATCATTGTTTACTGTCAGGCATCTTAATATATTAGACCAGTTGCAAGCTCCAACATGCATTGAGAACCGTAGCCAAATGTAATGTCGTGGGAATGAGTGGCAAACATTGTGTTGGCAGCTTCCCAATAACGCTCTGTATAAAAGCATGAGAAATTGCTTTAGATGGAGTGTAAAATGTTGCAAATCTGTTCAACGTCAGATGGTTTAAATCCACTCACATGCAAACTTCACACTAAGGAAGACTTTCGTCGAGGTCACTTCGGGAACGTTGCTCCAGATCCCTGTAGCGGTCGATCGTATCCAGGGCGTTACGGTACAGTAATAATCCCCGGCGTCGCTGTCCTGGGCGTTGTGGACGTTCAGGGTGAACTTTCTGGGTCCCAGCCGCTCCAGACTGCAGTCACTGCTGTCATTGCGAAGAGTCTTGCGCACGACGCCCCAGCGATCAACACTGGCTAACAAGAAGGGGCTACTGGGACCCTTCAGGCGACCCAAAAACCATTTGATCTCATACGCTACATCATCTAACGGAAGAGAAATGAGAGATGAACACATTTATTCAGAATACACCAGTGTTTAAAATACATTACAGCACTTTCCAATAGTTATTGTCTTGTTGAAGTATTCATAGTTTCGTAATTATGCATATACACTCACCTAAAGGATTATTAGGAACACCTGTTCAATTTATTATTAATGCAATGGTGTAATGGTGTGGGGGATGTTTTCTTGGCACACTTTAGGCCCTTAGTGCCAATTGGGTGTCTTTAAATGCCACGGCCTACCTGAGCATTGTTTCTGACCATGTCCGTCCCTTTATGACCACCATGTACCCATCCTCTGATGTCTACTTCCAGCAGGAAAATGCACCATGTCACAAAGCTCGAATCAAACACAGTATTAGTGGTGTTCCTAATAATCCTTTAGGTGAGTGTATTTCCCATTAAATTATGAAACAAATGTTGGATGATATTATTGAGTTGATGTGCTGTCACAGACTATTTTAACACGTTTCATTGCATTTTACAACCAGAACTATCCATTACATAAGTTATAGCATTCACTTTTTAATTAAAATATTGTTTCATGCCAGCAGGACACAAGAATGGTCAATAAAAATTGTCAAAATTATTCAAAACAACTACTAATTTTCAATCTTTCCTTTGAACTTATTTAAGGATCGTCTATTATCTGCACAATGCCCTTTTTTTAGTGTAGCTGAAAACTACGGAGGTCTTTCCAAGATCTTTGAATTGCGAATGGTTCTGCTCTGTTTCTTGCTAACGCATATTGCTTCAGCGAACTAAAGATCCATTAGAGACGTTACATGCCCTATAAAAAGCACACAGAGGCTGGCAGAGACATGCACAGATGTGTGTGCTGTTGTATGAGAAAGGCTATAAAGCTACGCCGATCCCAAACTAGCAATTACACTGACTGTAGGACGACCCACTGCTGTCAAACCCACGCGCCCATTCAAAGACTCGTCCTTTAGAAACGCTTCTTCACAGAAGACAATGAAACTGATGAGAAACAGACGGAGGAAGATTTCACTGCTCGGGTCATTAGAGTTCGGTTTTTATCATCAACATTTCGATGTTTCTCCTACTTGGAGAACAGAAATAAGACGACACAAATCGATGAAATGAATCATTAATGTACAGTAGATGTATGCGGCTATTAAATGAATGTGGCTAGCGCAAGTCAGATTAGATGAAAGCTCATATCTTTTTGATTTTGGTATTTTGGTAAACCTGAGCACAGTTTGAGACACCTCAGTGAGTCTACAGTGCATTGGTTTACAGCCAATCAGATTTAAGTCTTATTAGATTTTCTGCTCGTCTATAATTACAGTTATTGTGTTGTGGATTCAAAGGACTGCGGCTCATGCAGATCATTATAAACCTCGTATACAACCACAAAACTGTTATAAACTGAGAATTTTGGACAATAGATGATTTTCCAGTAATAGAAGTGACCAATGGAAAGCAACGTGATGCCTAAATGTTAAAAAAAGCCTGTTGCTGAGGTAAACAATGCAGATTAATGGAAGAAACTATTTAGCTGAAAAGTAACGCACGCTGCTGCCAACAATGAGAAAACAAAACTAGATGCATTCAACGAAAATAATTAAAAATAAGCACTTTTAAACCACAACTTCTCATCTTGCACTAACCATGTGATGCGCCAGTGCGACATTACGTATTATGTAATCCACGACAAAAGGTGACCCATTGCATATGTGAAACGAACACTTGCGAAGCATTTTAAACATGAAATTGATACAAATACATTAATTAGCAGTGTTGGGGGTAAAGCATTACAAGTAACGTGCATTACGTAACAATATTACTTTTCTGAAGTAACGGGTAAAGTAATGCATTACTTTTTAAATCTACACATAAATATTTGAGTTACTTTTTAAAAAAAGTAATGCAAGTTACTTTATTAGTTTAATTAATTTGCTTTAAAAAATTATGTACTGAATTAAACTAAACGTAGTCACATTATGCACTCTATGCGTACACGCCTGTGTGGGAACCGTTTGAGTCAGAAACTGAGATGGCAGGTCGGAGCTCAACATTTTTGTAATGAAATATGCAGAACTTTTCAGTCATAAAAAACACCTACAAGGCCTGAAAGAGATCAAGCATCAGCCAAGAAAAAGTAACGCAAAAGTAACTAAAAAGTAATGAAAGCATCACTTTCCATGAAAAGTAACTAAGTAACGCAATTAGTTACTTTTTTGGGAGTAACTTAATATTGTAATGCATTACTTTTAAAAGTAACTTTCCCCAACACTGTTAATTAGTATCATTCCACATACAACAACGTCTGAACGCTCCTCTTTCTTCACACTGGAGCGGTAGTTTCACATATGTCATGCATCACCTTTCGATGTGATTACGCAATACAGTACGCAAGGTCACGCTGGCGCATCTCACGGCTAATGAAAGATGAGAAGTTGTGGTTAAAAAGTAAATTTTTTGCTAGGTATGCTGCGGTAAGGTCGTTTCAAGTCATTTAAAACTGCACTGAAACTGGAAACTGTTGAGGTCCAATAAAGTTCACTATATGGAGAAAAAACCTGAAATGTTTTCTTCAAAAACTGAACAAAAAAAGACACAAACATCTTTGATGACACGGGGGTGAGTAAATTATCAGAATTTTTTATGAAAGTGGAATATTCCTTTAAGAATGTACTGTATAGCAAAATGCTTTCAAGCAGAAATGTTAACATTCAATTACACCTCCCTGATCTTGAGCCGGTGTTTGGATGTGACCTCCTATAGTAATGCATATCGAATGATATTTATAGAGTCTGTGGATAAGGAACATTAAATGGTCTCACAATGGTCTGGAGTGTTACGTCTGTGATATGTGTTGACGTGTTCTGTTGGCCTGAGGGAATTTACTCTATGAATAGTCAACGGGCATCAATTTAATGAGCTCAGCCCAAAAGATTCCCATGATCACAAATCTGTATGAGGCACACATAGCAATTTTATGTGTGTAAAAGAGAATCAGACTTTTTTTTGACAAAACCACCTGATGTGTATTTACAGTCAAATCTTACCCCTCATTTACACCTCATGCCCACGTCTGCAGCACGTTACGGAAAGGTTTTGTTCCTACATGCGTTGCCAACTCACACCAGCAGCATTTCAGACGTTAAGCTGCAAACTCACAAGACTACAAGATTTGCCTCTCCATTCATATTTTTCTTGATATATCATATATATTTCATATAATCAGAGTCTGCACAGGGTGCACTTTGCGGAGAGCCGCTTCTGGGATGGTTTTGAAACGTGTCTGGTGGTTTAAACACTGACTAAAGTGGCCACTATCAGCTCTGGCGGCCGTGTCGGAGCCGTAATGCACCGCAGATGTGTGCAGTGTACATGAGGTTAGTTTTTGAAGTATAATGAATTCTTAATTGAGCGTTTTAACTTGCTTTATAATTTAACATGCTGTCGCTGTCGTACGTAGGGCTTCCTGGTGAGATCTTGAGGTCGGTTTATTTATTAATAATAAATACAAGTTAAAGAACTACACTGCAAAAAAATGACGTTTTAACTTAGTATTTTTATTGATGAGCAAGATGACCTAAGAAAAAACATAAAATTTAAGTGAATTTGTGTTTAAAACAAGCAAGTAAAAATAATAATAATAATCTGCCAATGGGGTAAAAAAAAAATCTTGAAATTTTTCTTAAACACTTTTTTACCCTATTGGCAGATTTTTTTTTATTGTTTTAAGCACAAATTCACTTATTTTGTATAATTTGTATAATATAAATTCTATAATATAAAGTCTAAAAACTAGACTTATTTTCTTATTGTCATTTTGCTACTTGTACTGAAAACAAAAAATACTCAGAAATATCTTTTTGCAGTGTACAATGAAAACAATACATTTAGAAATGTGCACTAAAGTCATGAGACTGAATAATGCTGGTTATTTTGAAACACCAGACAAAGCTTGTCATCAAAATCATTTGCTTTTTATTATCTCTCAAAAGTCTCTAACATACTGTAACTATTCTGCTGCTGATGTCTAGCAAACATAAATTCAATTAATGGGGCTGGGTATCGATTCAGATGTTCCAGATCGATTCAATTTCGACTCACAAGCTATCAAATCGATTCGATTTCGATTCTCGATTCAATTTTCGGTTCCGTTTCTCGGGTTGTTTTTTTTACTCGATTCTCGATTCAAGTCAATGAATATAGATTTAATACAAATACTATATTAATAAAAAATAACAGTGAACATAAGTTTATAAGTTGGTAATTAATAACAAAAAATTAAAAGCCACAACACTATCGTTGTCGAATTGCTTACGAAATCTTAAATGCTTCCATACCTCTTACTTTTTATGCGAAGGTGGCATCAACTTCGATGAAGCACCTAAAACCGCCATTTTAAGCACTGAATGAAAGAATGACAGGCTCCTTGTAACATCTCGCAAGGCAAAAAAGAGGTTGACAACTAGTGAAGAAGACTAGTAATTTGATTAACGTTAATCTTGCGTTCAGTGTTTGCAGAAAAAATATGGGGGAAAAAAATCGATTCTGTTCTCTGAGAATAGATTCTGAATCGACCACGTTTAAAAAAAATGATTAATCGAAAAATCGTTTTTTTGCCCAGCCCTATAATTAAATTATGGTCACAGTTGATTTTTTTCCGAGTCGCTGCAGATTCAATTGCAATTGATATTTTATAGATATTTTGCCCCAGTTTTGTTTTCTTGTGAAACAGTAAAAATGCTGCTTTGTTCAATAATGGTGTTTAAATATTAATATTAATCAGGGCTGTCAAAAGACCAATCACGATTAATCGCATACAAAACAAAAGTTTTTTTTTTTTTGCATAATGCATGTGTGTGCACTGTGTGTAGTTATTATATATTTAGTTAAAGAGTTTGATTTTGATATATTTTATATTATATATAAATTTTAAAAAATATACAATGATTTTTTTCTTAAATTCATACATGTATGTGTGTATTTATATATGCATAACATTTACACACAGTACACACACACATATTCTGCAAATACAAACTTTTATTTTGTATGCAATCAATCGCGATTAATCATCTGACAGCCCTACTATACATAACATACATTTCACTGTTCTGTTCTGTTCATCTTTACAACTTCCAAATGAGGTTTTCCTGGGACAAAAGACACGCAGAGTGTTACATAAGACACAAAAGAGGACTCTTCATCCATCAGCTGGTAACATCACTGTGCAAATGTTGTGTCAAGAGTTTGGCCTTAAGAAATAATAAAGCTGAAGAGAATAAAAGATATTACAAGACAGATGATGCAATGATTCAAAGCATCCTCGTGGGTAAAATTACACAGTATTATGTGTCTTTGGGAAATATCGCTAACGTCTGAGTCGGCACATCTTAAAATAGCAGACAAGTAGCAAAACAGTTAATGCTCACTAAAAAATATGGATGCAACAAAAATATTGCTTGCTTTCTTCACAAAAAATACATTTCTTGCCTCAGATTGTTATCAAAACAAATGTTTTTCCTCTTTTTTTGGAAAAGCCTTCACATCAAGAGTGCAATAAAATCAGGCCCTAAAATGACATCTAGGTAGGCAGCTCACTAAAATTGGAAACAAAACCATCATCGACATACTTTCTCATCATCTGGTTTGGGCTGTATCCCACAATATCTGTCCTATCTAGTCTACATCAGCATATATTTTGGGATATTTTCTCATTGTGGGATTCATTAAACAGAAGTTATTTGTCTTGTGGCTGTGCGATAGATCACTGCACATAAAGTCTTTGTCGCTCACAGTAACGTTTCACTGGTGACCCAGTTTCTTACATCATTTTAAAGGTTTACAAAGTCTTTTTCCAACATTAAATATTCATTTCCACTTTTAAACTGCAAGATGAGCCAAGAACAGACGGGTCTGAACATGATGAACAGCCTCGTATCTTTATCTATCCCCGTGCACAACCGGTCACAGCCGCACCTTACATAAGTGCAAGCTGAAGATGGCGTTAAATCAGATCAACATACAGAATAACACACATGATTGATTATAAACCGCTGTCAGGCAAACCCAGAAAAAATTCACAGCTGTTTCAGCAAAACTTTAGCCAATGACAAAGAGTTATGTAGTTATGGTTATCTATCATTTGGCAGACACTTTAAACTCGAGCGACTTACAGTGCAATGTGCATGTTCCTGGGATTGAACCCACAACCTATTGAGGTGTTAATGCATGAGCCACAGGAACGCTTTTGAGAAAAATACTTAATAAAGTCCAAACACAACACAAACAGGCATACAAAACCATATCAATATTTAATAAACCAGATCGGTTGTTGTTATTATTATACAGACCACATTTAAAGAAATGAAGGACTTTATATTGGTACCTTGAAATCAGGTTATTTACATATTGAAGAGTGCGCATGACCCTTTTTGATGAACAAAATGACGATCTCACAGATGTTTCTATAGAAATGGCTTTTATAGAAATTGTATAAAGGTATAGTTCACCTAAAAATCAAACCGTTCATGAGCCCATTAACTTCCATTGTATTTTTTCCTACTATGTAAGTGAATGGGGCTCACAAACGGTTTGGGTACAAACATTCCTCAAAATATCTTCATTTGTGTTCATCAGAACAAAGAAATTCATACAGGTTTGTAACAACATGAGATTGAGTAAATAATGACAGAATTTCCATCTCTTTAACATAAGGGAAGTGAAAAACTACATTTAAGCTGCAACTAATATTTTCATAATCGATTAATCGGATGATTCTTTTTTCGAATAATCAACTAATCGGATAAAAACCTAAATATCTAAACATCTTTTTATTTTTTGCTTATTATAAATAAATATAACCCTAAGTTATGGTATTCATGTACAGAATTGTACTTTCAACACAATGAGTCTCATTCACTAAGCATACATTCGCACAAATGTGTGTGTGACGAACAAAATCGTGATTCAACAAAAACTTTCGTATCAAAATTTCTTCTAAATGTACAAAACAATTCAAGAACAACAAATACCACACGTGCGCAATAATCACATACACTATTATTTTATAATTACAATGTAATAATGTTGATATATAAAATTCACATTATTATATTATATTTTCTATATTATATACATGATCTATATTACTATTATTATATATACAGTATATTATACATTATTATAGCCTACACATATAAAGATGATGCGCGTAATGACAAATCTTCACACTTTTGTCCCTCACGTTTTAAATTTAGATACAGATATATTCAATTAATGATGAATTCATAAATGTTAACGCATCTTATAGTTCTTTAATGTTACTTAAAACAGATTATAAACGATAAAAACATATGATCATGGATTTCTTTTCAAGGTCTTTTGATTCAGTGACAAACTGCATTAAAATTTTCTGTGTACCAGCGCTGCGGAAAGCCCATACATGGAGCTGTTTTGGGCATGTTTTATGCAAATTGACAACCTTGTGCACGTGGCCGCTCATTTCGATTACTCCAAATTCACTAACGTAAGAATAGCTCAGTCTCACAAAATTACGTACCATTAGGCACGTAATTTTTTTATTCTTTTTCGTGATACTGTCACAAATTTAAATTTTTTTCATGATCGTATCATGAATTTCTGTTTACGTGTCATTGTCACATATTGGTTACTCAACTGTTTTTCCTATTTTCTAACCATTGTCGCTTCGGGTTTAGGGTTAGATTTACATAAAATGACGCCCTTACCCAAACCCAACTCTAACCCTAATGCCTGGCGACAATGGTTTAAAATTTAGAAAATGTAATAAATCTGAATTTTTTTTTATAAACCAATACTTAAAGTGACATCCTAATGCAAACACCAAATCTAACCCTAAACCGAAGCAAAAATGGTACGGAAATTGGAAAAACAGTAACCAATATGTGACAATGACACGTAAACAGAAATTCATAATACGATCACAAAAAAACTTGGAAATTTGTGACAGTATCACAAAAAAAATAACATGCCTATAGGTATGTAATTTTGTGAGACTGGGTAGCGTAAGTACAGGTATAAGAACAAATTTATTAGTATTTTAGTAGTGAAGGAAGGTTTAGTAGGAGGAAAGGTTTCGTGAGAATTTCAAGTGTGTGTAAATACGAAAAACACAATTATTAGTGAATCAGACCAATTGAGTTTTACTAATATAATCTTTGTGATTTTAATATTTTAATTCTTAAAGGTGCAGTGTGTACATTTTTGCCGCATCTAGTGGCGAGGTTGTGAATTGCAACCAACGGCTCAGTCCACTGTTCACCTCTTGCTTTTGAAACACATAGAGAAGCTACGGTAGCCGCCACCGGACAAATATGTTATCGTCTGAGACAACTTAGTAGAAAAGTTTGTTCATTTAGAGCTTCTGTAAAAACATGGCAGCACAAAATGGCGACCTCCATGTAAGGGGACTCTCTGTATATGTAGATAAAACATCTCATTCTAAAGTAATAAACACATAACAGTTCAATATGAAAAGTCTTTATACACCCCTGATAATATAGTTTTGTATATTATTTTGCATTTCTGTCAAGAGATCCTTCTAAAAATTACACACTGCACCTTTAAATAAAAAAAGGTTGTGTAGCTTTTAAATATTAAAACATCTTTAAATGTCAAAATATAAAAAAAAAAACATATTGAGTTTTCTTTAGGGATGTGCTGGTGAGGAAATGTTGCCACAAATTAATAAACTCATTTTAATCTTCAACAGCTTATTTGGTATTAAATGGCTACTAAACAAACATAGATACAGAAAAATAAAAGATAGCATATTTGCCTCTTGTGTGTTTTGTTGCTGATGTGAATGAAGTGTGTACTCGCCTGTAGTGGGCAATGTCCCGGTAACCTTTACATCACACATCATCTTTGCAGTTTCCCAGGGAAAAACACTCACAGTGTCTGAATTGATGGACACATCGAATGTGGGACCTAGTGAGAGTTCACCAAAATAGCTTTGTATTAGATTTATAAAAATAATCACCATTCTTCCATCAGGCACTGTGAAATGGCATCATTTTGAAAATGTATAACGTCAAATAGAGCGGAAATAAAAACAATTCATACTAAAAATGTGATCCATCTCCTTTACCCAGATTCAAAACTGTAAGCTTAAAAAAAGTAACTTGCAATTTTACATTTCAACCAGAGATGGTGATATAGAGGCAAAAATTACATAATGCAGCTTTAATTTCAAATTCAACCAAAAACAGATTTTGATCAATTAGTGTCATTTCTTACTGTAGATAAACTGAAATTGGTTTACCATCTATACAAAACTGAATGTGAATTTAGATGTGTTTTTATGAGAGTCACCCAAATAAATCCCAACATTTTCACCTCTGTGCTCAAAAGCAATCTGGACTTTATTGGATACCCCTTTGGCCATCTCCATCCAGTCTTCTCCAGGCTGCTTTGACCAAGCTTTCATTTCACACGAGTAAAACCCTCGATCGGTCACCTGCACCCCTTGGATCCGGAACTGGAATTCTTTCTTCCCGGTCTTTACCAGCATCAGGTTGTCTTTCCGGCCAGGTTCAGCCCAGTCCTCCAGTTTCAGGACCATCTCAGGACCCAACGATGCCAGTTTGCGGCTCGGCGACCCTACAGACTCCTCCGATAGGATGAGAATGGAAAAAGCGGTTCCCTGCGGCAGGTTTTGTGCATTGGCCTGGCAGCTCATCTCAAACGTAGACCCGGTCGCCGTAGCTTCTCGTAGCCGTCGGGCCACCACTCCGAGGACGGGACCTGTTCGAACAGATGGAGTCCATTAAGTCTCCCAACCAACAACTGAGTGATATGCAAGGCCATTTCTGCAAAAACCCACTGCATTGTTTTTTATGCAGCTATACAGAGGCCATGTTTTCTCATGCAAAGATGTTATTGGTCTTGTATTATATCACAATATTGGATAATGGCAAAATTATGCCAAATGCTTCAGGAAGCCATTATAGCTGCAATACGGTTTCAAACTGTCAGAATAAATCACAGCATGTGGAGAAATGCATCAATCGCACAAACACACAGCAGCATGAGGTATAAACTGCCATCAGTTATATCACCACATGAAACGGAGAATTCCTCATTACACAACATACGATCGGCACAAGTGTTCCTGCCGATACCGGTCTTCCTGTTATGTAACAATGGAAATGCAAAAGAGCAGATGCAGGAAACCAGCGAGATGAGATTTTACATCACAAGGTTTCATCCAGAGTAAAAGTGTGAACCAAATTAACACATCTCCAGACATCGATTGTGTTTTTGATATTTAACATTGTATTACTCAAGATTATGTGGCTCTTTTCTGGCCTCTAAACCGTTAACACAAATGAAGCACAATGTTGTGTATTATGATTTACCGCTTCACAAGCGTAGAGAGATGAACTAGACATGGTGGTGAAAATAATATGGATTTCGTCGCTTGACAAGGCATCTAAAACATAACTACTCAAGTTAACATTTCAAAGCTATACAAGAATTACAGGGCAGAAGTTTTTCAAGTCATTCGGTGAAACCAGATACCCCCCCATATCATACAGGCCTAATGTGAAGCATTCAGGTTGTTTAAAATCTCCTTACCAGGTTGGATTTCACATAAAATAGCTGCGTTTCCATTTGCGCAAAACTGTAGCGTTCTTTTCTAAATGTCGACAAAAGACTATTGCATAATGACGGCATTTACACATCAACTGATGTTGGCAGGTTTACTAATATCACATCCACTGCACTAAGCATTATTTTTAACTGAAGAGACGTAAGAGTATTATCCAAACATTAATGCCAAAGAAAGCAGGAATGGCAACGTATAGGTGTTTCTTGGAGGTAAAAGTAGATTGTTTTAAATCAAATAAGATGTAGAAGTGTTATCCAAACATTGTTGGCAAGGAAACTCATATTGAGGTGTATCTGGTAGGTTTGAGTATTTTGTGACTGACTTACATCAGGTAATAATAAACTTTCCATTGCCGTTTTGTGAAATACACCTTTTCCGAATTGCCTGAAAAACCACCTCAGGCAAGCCTAAAACAATTTTTTGCAATATATGGAAGTTTTTGCAAAATGAACGTGTTTCTATTGGCCGTATTTAATTTGCGCAATTTTAAGGGTAATGGAAACGCAGCTATTGTCAGTTGTTTTCCAACAAACATAACCTGCAATTTTATGTTTCAAATGGAGATGACGATAGAGAGCCAAAAGTTACAGATTGCAGCCTTAAAGGGACATTCCACTTTTTTGAAAATATGCAAATTTTTCAGCTCCCCAACATCTGATTCTTACCGTTTTGAATCCATTCAGTCGATCTAAGTAAGTTAAAGGGGTACTCCACTTTAAAAAAAAAAATATGCTAATTTTCCAGCTCCGCCAAATGTTAAACATTTGATTCTTACCTTTTTGGAAACCATTCAGCCGATCTCCAGGTCTGGCGCTAGCACTTTTAGCATAGCTTAGCACAATCCATTGAATCTGATTAGACCATTAGCATCACGTTAAAACATAACCAAAGAGTTTTAATATTTTTCCTATTTAAAATTTGACTCTACTGTAGTTACATCATGTAATAAGACCGACAGAAAATTAAAAGTTGAGATTGAAAGTAACCAAGGGGACTATTTTCAGGCAATGTGTAATATCACTACGCCTGCTGCAGCCATGTTAGATCAGCAAAGTCCTTGATTATTATGCCAGAATGCGAGTATAGTCCTAACCATATTTGCCTAGAAAATCACAACTTTTAATTTTCTGTTGGTCTTATTACATGATGTAACTACAGAAGTCAAGTTTTAAATAGGAAAAATATTGCATTTCTTTGTCGCCAAACCCAGAGATCAGCTGAATGGATTCCAAAATGGTAAGAATCAAATGTTTAACTCTAGGGGAACTGGAAAATGAGCATATTTTTTAAAAAAGTGGAATGTCCCTTTAACTTACTCTCTGTGTTCTACAAAAGGATGAGTTTACACATGCATATACAAGTTTGGTACGAGACAAGGTTGGGAAAGTAAATACAGAGTTTTAATTATTTCTTTAAAATTGTACACTTACTTTTGTTAGCGAAGCTAACTTTGAGCGTTGGGCTCAGGAACTCAGCTGCCTTTTTCCAGTTCCCATGTTGAGAATGAATCCACGCTGTGACGGCACAGGTGTAATCGCCCAGGTCCGCATCCGTTGTGTGCAGGAGGCGGAGCTTAAACACATAGGGGTCCACTCGGGTGACCGTGATAAGCCCCTCCTTCATGCGACTTTCATACGACTCGCCTGGTACAAGAGTTCCGTTCTCATCCAGTGACGCCACAGTGCGGGTGGTTACCGGGTCAACACCGGGCACAGCATTTTTAAGGAACCATGACACTGCCAGACGACCATTGTGAAGGTTGGAAACGTTTGAAACTTTGCATTGCAGTTCTGTTGGATCTCCTGAGAACTTGGCACTCAAAGTTGAGCCGAGAACGACAACGTAATCCAAATCTGTAAGAGGAAGAATAAAACTTTCAACACAACCCCAAAGTGATTATTAAAACATTAAAAATAAGGAGATGTTTAAATTAGATTTTTTTTTTAGGAGTTCATTGTCCATCGCTACACATTAACAGTCACAGTCACTAGGATGTTTCGGGTGGTTGCGTACTGTCCCAAAGATTAAGAATGACTCGATCCATGTGTGCTGTGCAAATGTAGTAAAACTGGATTAAGTGTTGCAATGGTTTTCTGTGCATTCATGCATGAGTGAGAAATCTGAGACTATAAAAATCTTCCTCCTCATTTAAATCTCATACAGTCAGACACACAAGCACGCTGTCATTAAAGGTGTACGGTGACCCTGTTTCTAAGCTGTTAACACAACAGTGTCAAGTGTTTCTGGGCAGTGAGCCCAACAGGCTTTGCTGTAGTGAACGACTCCCTGTCTCTCTACTATACAGCTGAGACCTTCATGCCTGAGTGAGCAGTGCCAGACAAACACACACACACACACACACACACGCACACACGCACACTCACATACACACATCACCACACATTCCAACACTCACTTGCACTACCACTTCCGCTCTCTATCTCTCTTAAACACACACACACACACACACACAGACACACACACACACACCAAAAAGAAACCAAACAAACATCGGAGAGGAACACAGACAATTGAAAAACATTTAGACACTCTCTCTCTCTCTTTCTCTCTCTCTCTCTCTCTCTCTCTCTCTCTCACACACACACACACACACTGAGTGAGTCCCATATGTGCTGGTGGGTTTTGTGTTAAGCTTTTGGACGTCACGGCGATTGAATCACAGGTGCCATCTGCCCAGTGTGGCTCTCATTCGCATCACTTCCTGTTCTTCAATAAGCTCCACCCACCTCTAATTTGAGAACCACGCCCACCGCCGGAAACAATCCAACCGTCTCCACTGAGGCTGCCTCCTTGTCATGACCGGCTGATTTCACCAATTAGGATGTGATCCTGGTCAACACCATTGTTGGTCTTGGATCAACATTTTCATTATCCAATCAGATTGCAGGATTAGGATTAGTGTGTATGTTAGATTTAGGTTTAGGATTGGGTTAGGGTTTTTTTAAAAATACCCCTCAAACTATTATTTCACACTAATTTGAGGGTTTAAAAATGATTAGGGTTTAAGTTAAGGGTAAGTTGGGGGATCTTCGATTAAAATGCTGATCCAGGATCACATCTTACTTTGTGAAATCACGGCGATCTTTCTGGCTTATAACAAAAACAGAATAACGTCCAAAAACTGCTGTGCGACAAGATGCACAGCCAACAAGCCAGAAAAAAAAACAGAAATACATTTTTACAAGCTGTCGACCCCAAAAACAAGCATTCAAAGACACAAAAGTGGATCGCCGACTACAGTTTCCTACAGTGGGCGTAGATCTAATAATAATAGTACTACTGTATGAAAAGTTGCCTGTATCCACTTTTGTGTCTTTAAACGGTCGTTTTTTGGGGTCGACAGCTTATAAAAATGTATTTCAGGGTTTTTTGGCTTGTTAGCTGTACATCCTGTCACACAGCAGCTTTTGGGCATTATTTTGCTTTTTGTTATAAGCCAGAAATGACAAGGAGGCGGTCTCTCGCAATACAAAGTCAATAGAGACGGTTTGATTGTTTTCGCCTCGGTGGGCGTAGCTTTCAGGTTATACACGTTGCGCTCTGTCTCTTATCATTCAAATGAATAATTACTTAATTTCCACTTCATCTCAGTGTTGTCTAGGAGAAATAACCATTATTATAATAAAAGCTCAATAACAAACTTAACCAACTTAGGTGTCCCAGTAGCTCAATGAAGTGCAAAGGCCATGGGCTCGATTCCCACAGAACAAACATAGTGTAGTCATTTTAAGACGGACATAAGATGTTTGTATCATCAGCAAATAGACACTTAATTACTTCAGAAAGTTAGTTACTCCTTTAGTGGACTGTCATTATTTTTAGCAGTTTGGTGAACTTTTTGGGTTTGAACGATCAAGTACGTAAAGAGCATGAGAGAGAGAGAGAGAGAGAGAGAGAGCTCTAGATAAATAAAGACAAAATGAGACGAGAGTGATTCTTTACCCAGACAAAGACAGCACACAAGACAAATGTCTCTTCAGCCGGTCGCTATGGACGAGAGCCGAGCATCCTGGGAACGGAAGAAAGGGGCAAGGGAGGATCTCAAAGTGACTGTCAATCAACCTTAACAAGAGACTCTTCACTCAAGACATTCAATCTACATTATCAGACTGGAAAAGCTTTATCTCACACATTTAATCACAGCGTTTCTCTCTCCACTGTCTTTATCCTTTCAGTCTGCTCTTCTGTCCTCCACACTTTATTTTTGTCCTCATTCTTTTAGTTTCGTTGGGTGCCCTGCACACCTGTCCAAACAATAGCTCTTTAACCTTACCAGGTCGGAAACCAGGTGTTATTTTCCCATTGTTATAATTGTTTAATTTAAAAGAGAGAATGATAAATTCAGGCTTGCCAGGTGAGTCACGGGTCGTCTTTTGCTAAACTGGAGATTGACAAGAAATGAAAACCAAAACTAATCTTTTGGACGACACCCCATAATTATGGTTTTACACCTCAGGGGAGAAAAATAAAAACAAAAGCAAATCACAACCCACATGGTAACCCAAAACAAACCTGAAACTAAATGAGACACATCAAAGCAACCCCAACACCAAACCAAAACTAAAACAACTCAACTAACCGAATAAACAAAAATAGCTCAGGTAAGAACACAATATGAAACTACAGAATAGGACTTTATTATAACTAGGACTATCAAAAGATGAATCGCGATTAAATAGCATACAAAATAAAAGTCTGGGTTTGCATTATATATTTGTGCGTGATTATTTTGTATATAAAATGCACACCTACATGTATAAATAAGAAAAAAGTATGTTTTTTTTAATGTTATATTTCATATAAAATATAAATAAATGAAGAGTTTCGTTGCAAAACGAGATAAATCCATTTTTTTAACATTTTTGTCAAAACATGTTTATTATTATGTTATCATGTTATTATTTTGTTTTATGGTGCTACTTAGCTGTATTTTTTAAGTTATGAAGGTTTCAATCAAAACAAACCAACTGCAGTTGCATTGAAATTAATTGGAATGCACAACCAAAAAAACGAGATTTCTGAACAATTAAAAAAACGGTGGTTATCTCGTTTTGCAACGAAACTCTTCAAATATTGTATTTATTTGTAATTAGTATGTATATATAAATAAATTCACACATACATGTATAAATATTTTTTTTAATATGTATATTTTTAAATACATATAAATAGATAAATATATATACACGCACGCACGCACGCATGCACGCGCGCGCGCACACACACACACACACACACACACACACACACACACACACACACACACACACACACACACTCACTCACAGTGTGTATTTACATATACAAAATAATTATGCACACTAGTGCTGCAAAACGATTAATCATGATTATTCGTTTGCAGAATAAAAGTTTTTGTTTACATCATATATATATATATATATATATATAAAACTGTGCATAATAATTATGTTATAATTATGTTAAATTATAAATAGGGGAGAGCGGGGTAAGTTGTCACACGGGTAAGTTGTCACACTGTTAATAAATCCAACACTAGAGGCTCTATCTCAAAAATCAAATAGCCACTTTATGTGACTTCTTCTTCTATAGTCAACTTCCTGTTCACATGTGGTCAAGATCACTGTAATCTGAGGTTAGCACAATTTTCTTATTTTTCTGCTTAAAAAGTAAAAAAAAATCACTTTACATTTTATGCAATACAACTTTGTTAGGTGTGAATGTTTAAAATGATTATTTTGCACAAAATAGAGGAGACCGTAAAGTGTCTTTTGATACTTTAGCTAAAGCAGTGCTTCTCAAAAAGTGGGGCGGGACCCCCAGGGGGGGCTCGAAGCGACACCAGGGGGGGCGCGTGAGACCCTGGGGAAAAATACTTTTTCAGGAAGTGATTTTTTTGCACTGTCACTTAAAGACATTACACCCCAATCACGCTGAAAAGCCGCTTGAGTTTTTATTAGTATTTATTGATTATATTTAATTTAATTTTTCAGTATCAAGTATTCAAAAAATATTATACTTTAAATAAGGATTGATTTTTTTTTCAGGCAAATTGATGCATTTTAAGTCTTCTGTTACAGACTAAAAAACAATGTTAATAAAGTTATTCTTTGTTGTAAGTTGATCGATATTTCTTTTTTTTGTGTTTTCTTTAATGTTAATAAGGATACAATGTTTTGCAGATGTGTCATTTTATAGATAAATTATACTATTTACAGTTGAGGCGGAGAGTTGGGGGGGCGCAAAATGTTTACTTCTTCCTAGGGGGGGCGTGACAGAAAATAATTGAGAAGCACTGAGCTAAAGTGATATGATGAGCTAAACTTGAGATTTAGACAACATTAGCACACAAGTAAGTATGGGGCAAGTTGTCTCAATGGCTTTGGGGCAAGTCGTCACATCTGACAACTTGCCCCTGTACAAACAAACACATCGAACATGCTCAGAAAACATGATATAGAAAAGAATAAGCCTCAATCTAGCAAAAAGCTGTTTCAAAAGAAAGGGAAGCAGAAATCTGGACCTATGAAAAACAAGGCAGCTAAAAGAAGAAAAATCATGCAAGAGTCATCATCAGATGATGAAGAGTGCTTCTGCCTCGTCTGTGTAGAGCCATTTTCAAAGAGTCGTCCAAAGGAGACCTGGGTAAAATGTGTAAAATGCAACAATTGGGCCCATGATGCTTGCACCTCAGGCCAGGCAATTTATGTGTGTCAGAATTGTGATTCTGGAGATGAGTCCTATTAGTCATACAGGGCATCTGTTTTGTTCAGAGGTTAAACATGTTAAGTTAAGCAAGTTATCTGCAGCGTTCCATTCAGTTATCTGGTTTTATGTGAAAGCCATAGAACATTTGAACCAAAGTTCAAAGTAAAGTGGTCTTGCCACTTAATTGAAATGTGCATTATTTGGATTGAAATAATTGTTTTTCCAGATTCTCCAGGCACGGATGTTTATATTTCCAGTTTGGTTTGAGTTTAAAAATTAAAATCAATATTCACAATTAAGTAGTTGTGTTCTTATTTTTAGATAATCTAGTGTGACAACTTACCCGCCCTAGTGTGACAACTTACCCTCCGATGGGGCAAATTGTCACAAGTGCACAGTCACTATTCAACAGTCTACAACTCTGTAATGAGATAAGATATAAAGATGTTATGAATACAACATATGTGCCCAAGACTTCCTTCTTTCATTTGGTATGAGATTTATACCATTTTGATGTATGGTGCTCAGTAAATGTTAGACAGTGTGAAAAGTGTGACAACATACCCCGCTCTCCCCTACACTCACATCCATGTATAATTAAAATATATATATATATTAAGTACTCATAATTATATTTAATACAAATAAAGCATAAATATAAAAATGTGTATACAAATTTAAATATTTCTTAAGTATATACTTGCATTTGTGTGTATTTATATATACATTATTGTTATACACAGTACACACACATATTTGATTTTTAACAAAAACTTTTATTCTGCAAACGATTAGTCGTGATTAATCGTTTGCAGCCCTAATGCACACATAATGCACATGCAAAAACATACTTTTATTTTGTATGTGATTAATCGCGAGAAATCTTTTGACAGCCCTAATTATAACTCAACCGGATAAATACATGATCTCACACAGGTCGAAGATAATCTGGAGTTTTATTTAACTACACAAGTATCTTGGTTTTTGGGTTTTCAGCACAAAGCATCCAGCGATGCACAAAAACTGAATGAAATGCAGCTCTCTACTATCATTCAGAGTCCTTGAACATCAAGCATCAGTTTAAGGCCGCGTGTTGGTGTTGTATTATCTCACTGAAGAGCTGATTTGGATAATAAATCACTAACCAGCACACGCAGAGGACGAACCTCCATGAATCAGAAATAAAACATGATAACAGCAGGTACCACCCCCAACATGACATCATCCCAGAGAGACCTCAAGATACCACCGGCATACTTTCATCCACCGCGATAAAAATAGGTCACACATAATTGTGCCGCACACACGGCAGTGTGTTTAGATATGAAGGAGTAGCGGCATAACCAACACAAAGACATCTGAATCACTGTGTATTTACAAGCTTATAGATAAGATTAAAGAGCGAGTCATTCATCCAGGAACTTGAAGGAGATGTTGGCAGTCAGCATATAGAGATTTCACCGTTAAAACACCTTGAGTTTCTGAAACAGACATGAACGACACCTCAAATTGCACAGCGTGTTGAGCAGATGTGTGCTATTATCATAATCTTGTTGGATGAAGTTTTTCTTTAAATAAACTGGGATGCATAAAAGTGTCTGAGAGGTGATATATTCTGTAAACAACCTTGAAACTTGCATGATGAACAGGGGATTTTCACAGAAAAGTAATGTGTTATTTACTGTGTCGACATACAGTAACTGAAACAAATGTCGAGGTCATCACCACCTTCTGAAATGGGTCCACTGGACAGAAAGACCCCTGACACGTAAGACTGATTTTAGTAATGCTATCAACATGATCTTATCGCTGTAAGGTTTTATATCAATCAAAACTCTAATGAGTTTAAGGTCAAAATAACATCTTTGATACGTTTTCTGGGATATAAATAAGCAATAAAAGTTTGTATCCTGATCACGGTTTTATCCTCTAAACTCTTGAGAAGATTCACATCAGCATCTAACAGCTGAATGTTTTATGTGAAACTGTACCTTCCAGTGTTACCAAATGTTCAACACCTGATCTGTGCAAATGTGTGTGTGGGTCCAGTTATATTTGGAGATGTCCTCACTCTTGCAGTCTTTTCACATAACCTTCGTATGCCCTAAATTGCATTTTGATCTGGTTACGCTGGTGTGAAATCTGTGGGATGTGTTCACTTTTATCTATGACTCAAAATGTCTTGGGGCATATTACAGTAAGACACGTCTGTGACACGAAACTGTGACTGACGTCAAGCAGGTACATTTTCTTCTTTCCCAAAGAATATTCAATATTCAATGCAATAATAAACACTTTCATGTAATGAATGCAGGTGAAATGAATGCATTACAGTAGATAAATGCATTACAATTGTCATATGCATCTAGTTTTTTTCAGAAGTACAGTGGGACTAAAAGTATTAAGACACTTAAGTCTTAAATATAATATATTAAATAAATTAAATAAAGTAGATACAGTGATGAAAAAGAAGCGGTAAACTGTAATGAAGTTTTAATGCTGTGAACGGTTAATGCTGTGAACGGATAATGCGGTGAGCTGTTAATGCGGTGAACATTCAATGCGGTAAAAGGTTAATGTGGTAAGCGGGTAATGCGATGAATGGTCAATGCGATTAATGGTCAATGCGATTAACGGTCAAAGCGCTGAATGATTAATGCAGTGAATGGTTAATGCTGTGAACGGTTAATGCTGTGAACGGTTAATGCTGTGAACGGTTAATGCGGTGAACTGTTAATGCAATGAACGTTTAATGCGGTAGATGGTTAATGCGGTGAAGGGTTAATGCGGTGAACGCTCAATGCGATTAACGGTTAATGCGATTAGTGGTCAATGCGATTAACAGTCAATGCAATTACCGGTTAATGCGGTGAGCGATTAATGCTGTGAATGGTTAATGCGGTGAAGGGATACTCCAATGAACACTTAATGCAGTGAGTGGTTAATGCGGTGAGTGGTTAATGCAATGAGCTGTTAATGCGGTGAACGGTCAATGTGGTGAACGGTTAATGTGGTAAACGGTTAATGCAGCGAACTGTTAATGCAATGAGCTGTTAATGCGGTGAACGGTTAATGCGGTGAACGGTTAATGCGGTGAACGGTTAATGCGGTGAACTGTTAATGCCATGAGTGGTTAATGCGGTGAACGGTTAATGCGGTGAACGGTTAATGCGGTGAACGGTTAATGCGGTGAACGGTTAATGCGGTGAACTGTTAATGCCATGAGTGGTTAATGCAGTGAACAGTTAATGCGGTGAGTGGTTAATGCGGTGAACGGTTAATGCGGTGAACGGTTAATGCGGTGAACTGTTAATGCCATGAGTGGTTAATGCGGGGAACGGTTAATGTGGTTAACGTTTAATGCGGTTAACGTTAAATGGGATGAACAGTTAATGCAGTAAGTGGTTAATGCTGTGAGTGGTTAATGCGGTGAACGGTTAATGCAGTGAACGGTTAATGCTGTGAGTGGTTAATGCAGTGAATGCTTAATGCAGTGAACGGTTAATGAAGTGAACGGTCAATGCTGTGAGTGGTTAATGCGGTGAACAGTTAATGCTGTGAGTGGTTAATGCGGAGAATAGTTAATGCTGTGAGTGGTTAATGCGGTGAACGGTTAATGCAGTGAACGGTTAATGCTGTGAGTGGTTAATGCAGTGAATGCTTAATGCAGTGAACGGTTAATGAAGTGAACGGTTAATGCTGTGAGTGGTTAATGCTGTGAGTGGTTAATGCGGAGAATAGTTAATGTTGTGAGTGGTTAATGCAGTGAACGGTTAATGCTGTGAGTGGTTAATGCGGTAAATGGTTAATTTTGTGACTGGTTAATGTGGTGAACGGTTAATGCAGTGAACGGTAAATTCAGTTAACTGTACTTGTGGTTAATCTTAGTTGTGCGAAAATCTCTAGTATAATTTTTTCGAGAAGATCAACTGATTACAAGGACATTATCCATTTTTATATATGTCTTTAAGTCTCTAATTACATTTAAAAGAATGCTGGACTGAAAACTTTCATCACACCCGACTTTAATAATATTGTAACTCCCACAAGACTGAGGCATGGCACAAACCCTTCAGGATGTGAGAGACGATGTCTTTTATTGCTCAAATTTGTTGCCATCAATGTAGGTGGAAATGTTCAGCATTTCACACTGGAATGCACCCCACATGCCATGAACTTCATAAGGGATTCGTATAGACATTTCATTTTAATAATTTCTCTGCAGTTTCCTGTGAATAAACAGAGTTAAACTCTCTTGTTAATCACAGCGACACTAAGATCCCAACAGATTAGCAGACTTCTAACATGAACAATGGCTTTTAGCCTGTAAAGCTCGACATGAGCATCCATCAGTACGACCACCCACAGCTCGAAACCTTCAGATCTACTGTCTCATTACACTTCATGTACGGCCCACAGGCACGAGAGCTGCTGTCTGAACACTGAAACACATGCAGATAATCTCTCCAGCTCTTCAGCACTTACTAACAGTGCTATAGCTCAACAAACCCACCATAAACACCAACCTCAACCCATCCATCTTCACTTTAGATTTGGACTTCTTTGGAATACTTCACCCAAAAACTTTGTCATTATTTACTCACCCTCATGTCATTTGATCCCACAGTGTCTTTCTTTGTTCTTTAAAACCCAAATGCAGGTTATTTAGAAAGTGTTGTTTGGGGTTTTCTGGTTACTATGAGAGTGGATGGTGACCGAGGCATAAACCAGAAAAACCTTTTAGCTTCAAAAACTCCCAAGTGTTAAATAAATAACCTCACTGGACTGGTGTCATATATTTTAAGTGTCCTGAGGAGATTTACTCCCATACTTTCTTGTTGTGGATATTGCTGCTGTTTCAGTTTTTACACATTATTAAGAAAAAACATCCTACAAAAGTTCATCAAACTTTGGATTATATTGTAGTTTGTCTTTCAACAAACCCTTCTGTATGCCTTCAGGACACATTTGGGCCCTTTTGAAGCTTGAAGTGGGACCATTTACTCCCAAAAATCTGCAGTCTGAAGAACAAAAGAATACGTTGGGATCAAGTGACAAGAGGGTGAGTAAATAATGACAAAGTTTTCGGGTGAACTATCCTGTTTTCTAAACATTTTATTAAGTTTCCAATTGCAATCGTGTTGCAACATGCGAGAATGAGAATGTAAGAGGAAACTACTGAAATTTCACTAGGCCAACAGATAAACAAGATTTAACAAGAATCCTCTTCTGAAAGACGACCCACGGCCATCCATTAGAAAACTGAGTGCAATTTACTAAATTAAATTGCATATTATGCTCCTTAATGTTATATAAATACTAAATCAACAACATCAAATTAATATTTCAAGAATGGCAGTAGAAGCTCTGGGTAAAAACTAATCTGTTAAGAACTTTAGATGGCATTTTCACAAAATGTCACAAAATATAAGACCCTACGGGTTGTTTGCATGAAAAATAAAAACAACAAAGTTGTGATTAATACTCAAGAAACTAAAAATACATTCATATTAAAAGTGTCGTAGAGTCTAATACTGTGTTTATGTAGGCATAGATGAATAATAAGAAATCTGTACATGGTAATGACATATCGTGAGCCTCAAACACGATTGTTTTTTCCTTCTTATGTAAACCTCATGCATCCAAAAGACCTCAGATCTCAACATAACACCAATTGTGACATTACAGTCAAGATGTACACACCCAACATTAAATTACACATTAAATTAATTACTATGCTAAAAACAAAGTTGTGACTGCTAAGTTAGCGCTATATGCTAGTTGACTATTGAAGTTACAGTTAAGTTTTGCAGGTCCATACTATAAAAAAGACAAACTTACAACTCAGAAACGTCCATTTACAATCTCCAAAAATTGATTATTCCTCAAAATCTGATACAGACTCAAACATAAGATCTGTTTACACACACACAGAGCTACTGAAGGAGATGCTCTGAGAAACAGCCAATCAGAGCAGAGCTCAACATTATTATTCATGACCCTTTCAAATAAGGTAATAATAGACCATTTCATTCTAAAGGCAAATCCTAGGGTTGTAAAAGTTTTTGTAAATCTGTCTCTGGATCATTTTTTGCACTTAATAAAGCCACAAACCTTCTGTGTAGATATCAGAGAACAATTTAACAGATTATTACAATGCATTCTTTGGCACCTTTAACACTTTGTGCTGACACATGTAAGTTTGATATTAAAACTTCAGATCTGCTTACTTTGCTTGATGACGTTAACTCGCACCGGAGCAGAAATCTTCTCGGCGGCTTCGTACCAGCTTCCACTGTTATGATTGATCCACATGCTCACTTTACACGAATAGAGTCCTGCGTCAGTCGTATCCACTCGGTGAACCTTCAGTTGAAAATCCCATTTGCCCAAACGTCTCACATCCACACCATCAGAGGAGGTGCGCAGGACGCCGTCTCGACCCAAACCGGCCAGCACACGGGTGCCATTCAGCAGCCACGTCACCTCCAGGTCAACCGAGTTCAAGTCATTGACAGAAACCGTACAGTTGAGTATCAGCGTCTCTCCGGACGATAATGATCTGCTTTCCCGGACCTCCACACTGAGAGAGCTCGCTAAACGAAAAAGAGAGAAATAACAAGAATTTATAATACACAAGTGTGCTTGATAGCAGAGGTCCTCAACTCCAGTCCTATACAGACAAACTCACTTCAGCTCATCTCTCTGTTAGCATCTCATACTGTCCTCATTTGCTCTTGCAAATCTGTTCATGGAAAACTAAGTTGCTCATAGTCTTTCAAATCTTTCAAGAGATTTATAGAGTTCTCAGTTATGCTTTTTAGGATATCAACTGATGTTTCTTCTTAAAAGAAAAAAAAAATAAAACCAAATAAGACAATTGTTAAAATAGAGTAGATACAACTTAGTAGCTGTAAAGTTAAGAAAAAGTTTAGCTAAAATTATGTGGATTAGAGTCAATCTGATATGAAATGTTTCAGGTCATATCAAAATTTGACCTTCTTGTGAAAATCCCAGCTAAAGCATTTTTCTGTCATTTGCATCTTTAATAGACAGAGTAAGATGATTTCAGTCTCAGAAAATCATGTTTTTTAGAATTTTCAATTTAAATATAAACTTATATCTAACGCTATGTGTCACATACCATGTGAAAGCTGAGATTCTTAAAATCCTGTTAAACAGGTTATTTGTATGATGTGCATGTCCAAAAAAGCCAAAAACACTTAAATCATTGTACCGGGTTGTGTGCCGAATACAAGTTTCAGGTGCTGTGTGTCTCAAACTCGGGATTTCTCATGAACCAGCATCCAAAAACGACACATATAGCAGCTTTAAAATGTGTTTAAAGTAGGGCGGTTATCCTGTCAGAAGTTGAGCTACAGAGCAAATAAGCTGTTTCTTGAAACTTTGGAGTTGAAAAATATGTGTACCAAAATATAAATCGGGCTAAAGTGAAAATATGCCTTGCCCTGCACGGATTCAGTTGTCACTTGTGCAATTTAAAATTATGGTATGTTTTCACTTTCTAATGATAGAATAGAGTTTCCTAAAATGAATGACATAAGAATCATCATGCATTTCTATGCCTAAAATCTAGTGATCGACCGATATATCGGCCGACCGATACATCGGGCCGATTTTAGCAGGTTTTAGGTGTATCGGCATCGGCCGATTCGCGGCTTGCGTTCGCCGATAGCTTTTCCCCAGCATTAATTACAGACAGGCGCCCACAGGCAGCGATGTGTTCCTGGAGGCTGCCTGCAGCCCGTGCATTGCCCCTCCCCCCCCTAGCAGAGCGGAGCGCTCCAAGCCTGCTCTGGTAAGTTTTAAACTTCAAAGCATCTTTTAACCGTTTGACTGAAATAATTGCCATATACTTTGAAAGTGTTAACACGTTGCTCTATATGTGCGTGCAATCATAGCTAAGAAAGTTTGGTGGTCATAATGGAAAACGCGAATGCCTATAAAACTGCTTGCCATTGTATTTAGGGAGCTTCAAATAGCCTTTAGGCTAACCGTATGCATACGGCTGGTCATAGGATTTAATAATGCTGACGTTGTTCCGTGATTTCGTGGTATTTATAGGAGTTTTATTCAGCGACCACCAGTCTGACGTTTGGACGCGACGCGTGCTCATAATGCCGCAAGCGAACGCAGATCAGATCATCAGCCGAACAGCTGATCATAGCTGGACATGCTGGGTTTTTAATTTTCATCTCCATAAATATATGTAGGAGTAAAAGGCTAAAAATTAATATCCATTGCTGATAGTTTCTCGTCATTGTGGAGAGCGCAGTTCATGGTTGCATACGTTTATGGTTGTTAACACAGAGTTTCACGGAATTTTCGTCAGCGAAAAAAAATAAGAAATTCGACTCAAAGCACTTAGTTCCAAACAGTTCCCACATGACTTTTATGTGACCGGAGAAGTGTTTTTTTGTACGTTTTGTCAACATTTCTGTTCACTGGGAGCGCAAAGATACATGCACTCTCTCATCCATGTCTCAGTGCACCTCTCCCACGTGCACGCGCTCTACTATCTGACCGAAGTCCGTACACAAATCCTCATGTATTTGTTCAGTTTTATGCGTTTTAAGTGAGCTGAGGCAAACTATCTATCCCTCGCATTTATTATAGGGCAAGAGGGTGTGTGAGGTACAGAAGTGGGGCAATTGGCATGTTAATCAGAATTCTTTTAAAGTTGTTTTTTGATCAGTATTGCTGTTTACATTTTCCTTGTCTTCTTATTAAAGACATTTGCTCTACAAGAGATTAAGTTAAGTGCACTAAAACTTAGACCTAAGCATTAAATAGGTTGTAAATAGTTGGTTACTTTCATGGATAAAGTAAAGTGTTCGCCTTGTTATGCTGCTTGGTTGCTGCTACTGTGTGCAATGGTGTAATTATTATTTTATTTATGTATTTTAAGCAGCACTGAATTTTCTTACTTGTTCTACCTCACCTGTTTTTACTATTTGTTAAATATAGTTCAATAAATGTTCCTTTTTTAAATGAAGAGCTGTAACATTTGGTTTTATCATTGTGTCATTTTTATGATATAAACTGAATGAGAAAAAGCAGTATCGGCTCCAAATATCGGCTAAAGAAAATCGGCAGCCTGTATCGGTCATCGGCTAAAGCTGATGGAAAAAAATCGGCATCGGCACAAAAAAATCCATATCGGTCGATCCCTACTAAAAACTAGGGACGGGTCGATCCAATACTTTGGATCAGATATCGGGTCGATCCAGACCTTTTTTGCTTGATCAGATATCGGAATAACGGGGCCGATCCAAATCCGATACTGTGCCTTACCCGTGGTTGTTACTGTCATGCTATAGAAAAGTCCAGCCCGGTCTCACGAAATTTCGCTATATAGTCACGCATTTTTTTTATTCTTTTTTTGTGCTATTATCACGAAATTTCGTGTTTTTTTGTGATCGTATAACGAATTCCTGTTTTCGTGTGATTATCACGTATTGGTTACTCAACTGTTTTGTCCTATTTTCTTACCATTGTCACTTCAGTTTAGGGTTAGATTTACATAAAATGACATACCAACTCTAACCCTAACGCCAGGCAACATATAAAAAAAATAAATCAGAAAAAAATAGTATAAACCAATATATAAAGTGACATTCTTATGCAAGCACCAAATCTAACCCTAAACCGAAGCGACAATGGTTTAAAAATAGGAAAAAGCAGTTATGTAACAATACGTGATAATCACACGAAAACAGGAATTCGTTATACGATCACGAAAAAACACAAAATTTCGTGATAATAGCACGAAAAAAGAATAAAAAAAATATAAGACTATATCAAGAAACTTTGTGAGACTAGGGTAGGAAAGTCAGACTATTATAAAAGCATCATAAACATTTTTATATACTATATTCAAAGTCTTCCTAATATATTCAACAGCTTTATGCGAAAAACAAATGCATATATGAAGATATTTAAGGTCACAAACTCAATGGTCTGGTGCTCGCAAAGTTAATACACTGAAGTAGCGGTGAATTAAACGTGTCACACACACACACACACACAATTTTAAATGGATCAAGAAAAATACTAGAATTGGATCGGTCGATACTCAGAATTCAGGTATCGAAATCAGATCGACAATGAATAATAAAGCATGGTGTCAAAAAAAATCATTAATTTCAGTATTTTTTCATGTTATTTTTATGGTTCTCATAACCAAAAATGACTTGGATTTTTGACTTGGATTATAGTATAACTTTGGAAGTAATAATACCGGTTTATATATATATATATATATATATATATATATATATATATATATATATATATATATATATATATATATAGACATTTTTATGGTCATGAAAACTTAAAACTTTGACGCCCTAAATCCTTAAACTAGATTACACAAGATTTTTGCTGGGGTTTCATAGGCAGGGTCACAAATCTTTATTAATATTAACGTTTCATTGCAAACCTGACCTCAGTTTATGACATTGTTGTTGAACTTTTGTTCAAATCTATTGTGTCTCAGATATTTCTCCTGAGAAAAAGACCAAGAAATCTTACAAATCTCTCCATTATATTTATTGCTATCTAAGAAATTACTGAGATATTAAAAAGATCTCATCAGTGAATTTTCTTTCCTATGGGAGCTGATGATTTGAATCATGCGTGTGAAAACTTGCAGTGGCGAGAGTTGGGTTGAGAACCTCTGCTTATGAATATTCAAATAACAAGTTTATTTAGCAATACAGTAAGTATATATTAATATATATTATAAGTCATTTAAAAGAATTGTTTCTATACAAATATCAGAAATGTATTGCTAAAAACACGTTACAAAGCCTGTGAGCCATGTAGTGCTAAATTATGGAGCTATACAGTTAAACCGTGTTTCCACATTTCTGTGTTCAGGATTATTTGGGCGGGGCTAAAACGGTGGCTCAATGATGCACAGGAGCCACCGAGCATGGCTCCGCCCCAGACACAATCACAAGCATCTATTCAGGTTGTAGCGGTATTTGAAAGGTGAAAGAAATGGTAGCTTTCCTGCAAGTGGGCGTGTTTTCAGTAGACAGACAGCAGACACGCCCCCAGCGTTTGAGAGCAGAGAATCCTGCCAATTTTTTCCCTAAGATTTTGATAACTTCTTTTATTTATTTGGTGTTTTTTAATCATTTAGATTTGGCTTGGTGGTTAATCACACATTTAATGTCGGACTTACATGAGTTAAAGGTTCTTATGACTAATAATGACATAGGGGTGAGTAACTATTCTTACTAGGTAAACTATTTGATTTATCCTTTTCTTTAGAAGGATTGAGTAGATGTAATAAAGTAGATGACATAAATGAGCATAGTGTCAGTATTCATACACAGTTTCTCTGGTGATTTGTACAGAAGAGTTTGTGTAACATCTGTCAGAGATAGCACACACCGCCGTCCACCACTTTTAATTAAAACTTCGCTATAACATTGACTGTATATATGGCAACCAGACAGGAATGCTGCCAGCCGGGAATATTCAAACAATGCTCCAAAGAAATTAAACAATATAAAACTAGACAAAAGAACAGATGATATTCTCAAGAGAGACACACATGACTTATGGCACCATGATCAAAACTCAAACATTCTCATACATCTCTCACAAACATTTACAAACTACACAGGACTACATATAACACAAGATCCAATAAATCCTCATATATATGCCTACATTTTTTAAAAGTAACTCGTTTTAGAAACGTTTAGTTTAATAAACCTACAATAACACTGAAACTTAGAATTAATACCCCCACGCACTTAGTTTGTTAAGCAACCTTTGTAAAACTTTATCTGTGCTTTGTGTCATCTGTGTCGTGAGTCAATCCTTTTTTCTGTTTTGTTACTCGAATGCATTGTGTTTGTTGTAAACCTTTGTTACAACCGTTTCTGTTCATTTTGTTGTGCTGACAAACTAAAGCATCTCCAGAAAGCACACTGACCTGCAGGGGTGACAGACACTTCCCCCATCTCCACAGTCTTTTCCTGAATTCTCTTCCAGATTCCCTGCTCCCGCGTCCACAGTCTGGCCGCACACGCGTACGTCCCCCGATCGTCCGGGATCGCTCCGGAGAGCACCAGACTGCGGGACACCTCGCTTCCCATTTCTAACCGCATTGCACCATCTGCGTAGCGTCGCGTGAAGCCGTTTCCAACTGTTACGTCCAAACCAGGACCGAAAGTGAGCAGATCCTGCGACACAGATGATCCATTTCTCACTGACCATGTAATGGAAAGGTAAATTCCCTCGATGAAGTTATGGGAAACATTGCATAGGAGTCTGAAAGATCCACCTTCAGGAACGACAGGGTCTGGGGCCTCAGGAGCCACAATTAGACTATTAGGAACAACTGCAATGGAGAGAAGAAAGAAAGTTATAAAAATGTTATAAAAGTAGAGAAAAAATCATACGTGCACTGTACTGTAACACATTTTATTTACACTTAAAGGGGTCATATGACGTTCCAAAAAAAACCCCCAATATATACTGTATTTGGTGTAACGCAATGTGTTTAAGTTTAAAGATCAAAAAATATTATTTTCCACATACCATACATTATTGTAGCTCCTTTATGTCCCACCTTTCTGAAACGTGCCCATTTTACAAACCTCATCGTTCTGAACAATGCAGCGTGTTCTGATTGGCCAGCTATCCAAAGGTTGTGATTGGCCGACTACCTCAAGCGTATGACGGAAATGTTACGCCCCTTACCAAAACACAGCATGTCCACGACATGGCGGCAATAAAACTCAGTCCCTCCAGAAAAACCCGATTATGTGATCGCATGATTCAATGCGTAATCAGCAAATATGCCGCACTTTCGTCGCATAAATTACAGATTTCCATGCGCAAAATATGCGGGGCTTGCATGATTTCATAATCCCCGCATTTTCGTAGCAAAAAGGCAAATATATCTTGAAGTAAAATGTTGCATTTACTTCACACAAGCGCAACCATGTCCCCTGTTGCCATGGGAACGTAATGAAGTGACGTGATTATGTGACGTGAATAGGGTTGTCACGATTCTCCAAATGCTCGATTCAAATGAATTTTCGATTCTAAGCTCACAATCCGATTCGATTTTTGAATTTTCCTTTTTTGAAGAAAAATTTTTTTTCTTCAATTTTTGCAAGTTCCCGCAATTTCATCGCATAAAATTGCATAAATATCCCGCATATTCCATCGCATTTTTTAAGAAAACGTGTCGCAAAACGTGACGTTTTTGCCCGCAACAATCACAAAAAAACTTGCAGTTTTTCTGGAAGGACTGAATAGTACAGCGAGAATAAAGATTATGCCTTTTTTCTTTATGTATACATTCGGTGGTGTTATGCAAATCTTCCCACACAGTGATGTAGATATGTGGGGGCGTGTTTAAAGGAGGAAGGTGTGAATGAGTAGGCTTGTTCGACTTCATGCGGCGCCGCAAGAATCGACAGCCGGATGACGTCAAAGTACCGCGAGAGCTATTCGCAAAATCATACAGAGGAGTCTGCTTTAAATCGCTCTCGCGGAATTTTGACGTCATCCGGCTGTCTTTTCTTGAGGCGCCATATGAAATCGAACAAGCCTATTATCTTTGTGGGTTTGAGACTTTGCAATTTTTGCGACTTTACAGATCTTCTATATGCATGAATAGCTATTAACACTCCAAAAAAAAAAAAAAAAAAAAAATCGCATCATATGACCCCTTTAAATGTAACAT
Source organism: Misgurnus anguillicaudatus (assembly GCF_027580225.2). NCBI lineage: Eukaryota > Metazoa > Chordata > Actinopteri > Cypriniformes > Cobitidae > Misgurnus > Misgurnus anguillicaudatus. The sequence goes on from NC_073339.2 coordinate 47,374,930, forward strand.
GGTTTAACTAAGAAATGATAAAACACATGTTGTTGAAATAAAGGCAAAAAAGTGACAGTCGGATGTGTTTGTTAAATGTTAGTGAAACTTTTTCACAGTAAATGTGGTGAGCGCAGACAAGATAACATTGACATAAAGAATAATAAAACAGGGCATGTACTGTAGGAAGTGTGTTTGCTTTAACACACCTTGTTGTAAATAACTAACTGTGGGAAATGCCCTAGTCACTGTCTGTCTAATGTACTACACGTAAAAGTAAAATAAAGAAGTACTTAATGTGAAAGATATTGTTTGGAAAGATGCATTGTGAGTTGTCCTCTCTTAGTTTGACTACATGAACTCCATTCACATGTGGCAGAACCAGATCGGCCTGTTTTATACATCCGAAATACAATCCTGTACAAACAGAGCTACAGATCAGAATCCAAACAAATCAACATGCTGCTCGATCAGCTTTGAAATCTGAGAAACAAGTAATATATCGACAGCCTGTCAACAGTAATGCACTTATAATCAGGGTTTACTTTGAAATGTATTCTTTAACCTGCAAATTAAACCTGAAGAGGACTTTAATGAGACCTCCTTTGACAATAAAAATAACAAAAACTCATTTGAACATATATAATGGAGCTTTCAGTGCCCCACATACAGTACTTCCAGTGCACGTGCATTACTGTAAACAGGTTTATTGTTTTAACAAATTGATGGAGGGGTTTTGCAGTAGTTACTGTCTTTCTATCACTTCACTAACTCAAAGGTTTGTGTGCCATAATAATCAACCTGCTTCAGTTAACATGTTAATCCACTGACAGGTGAACAGGTGGGAACGCAGCACCTGACAGTGACCTGTTCGTGTATCTGTATAGACATCAAGGCTCCATCTTATTGCCATAAAGTGACAAACAACAGATCTTACAAGGGTTCTCATAGGAAATAAAAGCATAACTAGAATTCATCTCAATTGTTTTTCCTACTGTTGACCTTAATATCCTTTTTCACAAAGAAATTGCATCCAGGATTTGTCCGGGATCCTTTGATTTTTGGTGCATTCAGACTACCAATGATTTTACGGAATCCGTGCGTGCATTTACACACATGTCATAAAGATCCCATAAAGACACATGACTTAAAAGTCCTGCACTTGGTAGGTTTTTCCACAGCGTCTTAAGTCTGTGATTTCATTAAGTCATGAAACCACGTGCGTGCATATTTGTTTATGATCATAAGGAGTGTGTGATGCGCTGTTCTATTATGCAGGTGAATGATCTTGGCTTTAGCTCCTGGATCTCTGTTTCAGTCCAGTTTGGAGACATTTCTTGTCATGAATGTTAATCTTCATTTAATTTCCCCCCGTGTCAAAGAACCAAAACTTATTGTTGCGATGATATGCTCGTCCTCACTACGGCATACCCCTCACGCCTTGATTTTGCCATTTGGTCACACAGAATGCTTTCCGTAAATGTTACGGCAATGTTACTACGTCCTCTTTACGGGAGCGTTCCCAAAACATTTACGAAACATGTTTTGTTCACACAGAAGCCTCTCGGACAAATTTACGCAAATTTCATGGAACCAAAGTGCTGTGTGAATGAGATTGCAACACATAGACACCTCATTTCCAGGAATGTCTTAAGTTTCAAAAGCTACAAAACTGTTTCAAAGACCTCTAAAATATAAAATCTCTGATCTATGCTCTCCACATTTATGTTATTATACAACACTTTGCTCTTACTGTATGGTCTCATTCATGCCTATTATAGTTATCCTAAGGAATGTTAGGAGAAACATCTGAGACAAAGTTGGCACAAAGGTTTGTCAGCAGAGTCTTTGATGTGAAATTTTGGACTTCATACTTAGACCTCTGACTTTTGATTGGATTATTTCTCAGCAAATCTAAGACAGACAGGAGCCTTTATCTACAAGGAAACATTAGACATTTAAAATGTACCTGTACACAAATCTATAATGCTTGAACTTTTAACAAGTTACCTCAGTAACTGATTATATCCATTTATAGTTCTGTTTCCTACACAATGAACACTGCAGGCTTCAGAAATGAGCCAATGGTTTATTGGGCAATGCTTCGACATTTGTGGTACAGGTGCATTTTCGGCGACCCAAATTCGATTCCTGGCTCAAGGTCCTTTGCCGTTCCTTTACCCCTCTCTCTACCCTGTACTTTCCTGTCCTCCCAAAACTACAATCTGTCAAATAATGGCAAAAATGCTCCAAATAACTTTATTTATGGACTAAAAGAATGAACATTTTTCACTGCTACACAGTAACCCGATCTTACCTGTAAATGTACAGATTTTAAGCAGTTGTTTTGCATCAAATCATTGCAAAAGCAAGAAAAAAGCCCACCCCTAACCCACATGGGCGAAAGCAGAATGTACTACTACTACACCTATGAATGAAATCGTACAAATTCATACATATAACCCACCTCATAAAATAGTTACATATTGTCATGAGATTGTGTTGAAGCTCGAAGCCTCTTAAATTAAGAGTAGGAAATAACTAACAAGCATTTTGATCCTGCCATAGTGCTAGATGTTAAGTGACTGCTAGCAAGTATTGACAAGGGCCTCACGATACGGTGTGTATCACAATACGATACAACACCTTGCATGTTGCGATACATTGCAATTCTTTTCCTTTTTTTAGCAAAAATGGGAAAAAATGAAGCTGATTTTTTTTTACTTTTTTTAAGCCAAAGTGCTTGCACGCGTCGGCTTTGAAAGCTGCAGGTGTTTTTAAATGTTCTGCCATTTTCTTACTCCCGCTAACTTCTGAGACATTGTCCGAATGGCCTTATATGACAGACAACTAAACAGCGAACAACTACAGCAGTGGCGGAAGGGGTCGTTTGACACACACAGCGGGATTTGATAATTTTGAGATTGAAATATCGATACAATATCGCGGGGGAAATTATCACGATAGTTAGCTGTATCGATATTTTTGCACAGCCCTAGATGCTAGGGTGTCTGCTGGATGCCAGGCCATTACCATGTTGATACTTGGTTACTTTCTGGTCCAAGTTAAAAAAAACATCCTTAAGTATATGATATTCTGGCCTATAGATAAGTCTATTGTCAACTTTTAAACTTTGGATTTTAAATCACTTGGAAACTTTCATCAGGCAAAGAAGGTAACAGTACACCACTCCTCACTAAGACACAAAGATCCAAGGAGCATTTATGGTTTGGGTATAAGCAATGAAAATAACAGTGATGCTTGTCTGGACAAACACTACTGGTAACAAACACTTCATAAACAACACAGAACCAAAGCCAAAAACATTGATTCATAAACACAAATACCCACCTCGCAGCTGAACATCTGCATCGTAGTTTCCACTGATAACTGAATCTGTACTTGGAGTACTGCAGGTGTAGGTGGCGCTATCACTGATTCTGGCCTCTCTGATTCTGAGCTCCACTGCATTGTCTTTTAAACGTGACACAGAAATGTCTCCACTCTCTATACGGTCCCCAATAGAGCGGTCCGAGTATCTGGGATCAAACGTTGAAATCACATTGATGGATTCTGTCCCTCGCATCACTTTCCAATCAAAGTCCTGCTCGCTCGGGCCCTCATAGTCCGATACATCACAGCGAAGAGACAATGGCTGACCCTCAACCCGGAGCAAGGGGCCCTTAGGAACGGTCACCAGCCTGGAGTGACATAAACCTTCAAAAACAAGTCAACATAAAATTATGTTTACAATACTGTTTTTACTTTTGTATTGTGATTGATGTGATGCTTTTCAGCAAAAAAGAATATTCAGAAGGACTTCGCCTACTGGGTTGCAAAGGGGTGGAAAGTTTTCAGTAAATTTCTGGTAAATTTCCAGAAACTTCCCATGGGAATATAATCTGGGAATTTTGGAAAGATTCCAAATTGGAAATTTAACAGGAATTTATGAGAATAATTTTGGGACATTTATTTATATAAACTATATAATATACAAACATAAATAAACATTTTGTTTTGGTCATAAGCAGACATGCATGCAAGGTAATACAAATTTTATTCAAAAGTAATTCTGCATGATAACAGAAAACTGGCTAGCAGAATGCATCAGCAAAATTATAGCTAGCCTCATACATTTTTAATGAAATAGCGCTAGCTTACATTTAGATATCTGATTTACTGGCATCAAGAAATAATCTGTGCATGTTATGCAAGGATGCAAGTACATGCAGGGGGCGTGGCCTCATTGGCCCTTCTGTAAGCTGTGTGCATGTGACTAAAGAATGTGCAGAAATTAAACTGAACTTGCACTATATTTTCTTGCTTTTACTGCATTTAAATTCTCAGTTGTAGACAACTGCAATTTTTCAAATTCCCAGTTTGATTAATTCCTCTTAATTCCCATATATTCCAGTTACTTCCCATTAAAAGTTTCCAGCCTTGAAAATCCCTGAAATTGTGCAATCCTAACTGTTATTAAAGATTTTTTTTATATAAGGTGCAAGTTTTGTACTGAGCTACAAATGTAATATTTTAAGTTTCTTCAACTGATAACATGCAGAAATGAGATGAAAATGATGCATTGATGCTCGACTTAGAAAGCATATCTAATTAACACAGAATTCAACATCATCACTGCATGTGAATATCTGACCTGATTTCTGAGTTTCAGAAGCACACAAGTGAGTACTGTAGGCTGGTCTTATTCAGTTTGGGCATACACCACTTTACAATGAGATTATGAGGATTAGTTTCATAACACATGGCACTTTCAGAAAAGGAAAGCGATCCGTTGTACTAAAACTGTCTTTTACTCTCAGCAGCCTTGCAAATAAAATAAAACGCTGAGATTAAAATGATAGGCTTTATATTCCTTATCTATTCTTTATAGATCATTCAAAGTCTATACTAGGCTTTGCATACAGTATAGAGTAGATTTGTTTATTATTTGGTGTGTGGAGAGCACAGGTGAATATAAAACATGTGCATATACAGTATGTGAAAATCTCACACTGTGCTAAATCGAGCATTAGAAATCCTGTCAGTCATGCTGTGACGTACTGTACACGCTGTATATTAACTCATAGTAATTCATTCATCGAACGACAGATTGCACTGAGTGATTTTAATGAATGACTGCATGCACAAGACACACACACACACGTAACAAGACACACACACACACACATAATGACTTTTACACTGAACAAACTGTATATTTTCTTCCCTCCCTTACCCAAACCCTAAATCTAGGTCCCTTTTGCATTTTTACCTGATCAAATAAACTGTTAAATTAACAAAAGCTGTTAATGGGACAACTGTACCCTATAAAAAATGACATCTACCTAAAGGTGTATATGAGTACCTCAAAGGTACATATTGGTATCAAATGTATACATCTATAACTTAATGGTACACAGGACCTTTTGTACCTGTTTAACAATGACAGACATATAGTGTAAAGCTATAAAACATTATAAATACATGCCTGAAATCAACACAGATCAATTATGAAGATTTACAGGTTTGGTGAGATTTCACTTCATTTACAGAAGTTGCTGTACGTGTTAAGGGAACAAGATGTGAAAGTTAATCATTTAAATTCATTCTACCTGGTTTACCTAATAAAAATACCTAAAAATACTTGAACTGCAAACCTGTCAGTAGTAAATTAATTCATACTTAAAGACATATCTGACATGAATTGAATCAGTTAGTAAATGTCCACACATCATACAATTTGTAAGTTACCTGAGGAAAAATCTATACCTAAATCGAATCTATGGTTATCTAACGTTACTTTGATTTGACGTCATTCACGTTGCATGTTACATTTTTTGTTACATTGATACATTTTTGTGAAGATGTAATAATATGAAACTTACCGAGAGCGGCACACAGGAGAATCAGAGCCCGGGTTTTGCCCATGTCCGCGTGGATCCCGTGCCGTATTTCAGGTCCGAGCTCAGGTGACTGCAGACTGTACGGACGGGTTCGGGAATGCACCTGTGATCTCCGGTGATCCTCGCGGCGGTGACGTCAGGTTTTCGGTTCCAGCGCGATCGAGATGACGGACGTGTGTGAACCGCGCAGAGCGCGCACTCGTGACTCACGCTCGCCGGGGTTTAACGACTGAATGACGGAAGTGAAGCGGGATTCCCTCGGTGTCTGGAGGAGTGGCATTATTACCATATCTGTCTCTCTATAGGACAGATCGAGGCTATTAAAAGTGTTTTATTGGGGCACGTGTTTTAAATAAATGCAATGATGTTTGCCAATGCCAAATAGTTTGATCACCAGATTAATATTTTGCTGTTTAATGAACTCTTTTTCATTTACTTGCTGAAAATTCTATAGAGAATGTATGTTTAAAAATGAATTTACCGTGAGAAATACTGGAATAAAGAATCCCTTATACACGAGGAAAAGAGTCCTGCATGATCATATATTCTTTAATTACACATTTACACATATTTAATATAGTCATGAATTCGTATTATTTAAAAAACCTAATTGGCTGTGAGATGTAAAAGATATATAATAGCATTAACGTTTTTATATTGCAGTAATCTGAAGGTGCATTATATTTTGTACAGTAGGCAGATGTCTAGCACTCAATAAATATTCAGGACAGATGAGTCTGGAAGCTTCTTATGCCATCTAGTGCTGAGGAAAATCCTGCATGTGTTACATCAAAACAATCATTGACAGAGTCCACTTCTGTTAAAAACTACAAAAGTGTCATGTACTTTCACTATAGCCTATATTAGGTTTTGTGATTAAACCTGACATCTCTTAGATTAAGACATCATATCAACACCCTATAAGATTAATGAAACTTTCACTGTACAGTGCACTGTTAGACTTAACTGTAATTTCTACAGTTACTTACCACAAAATGCCCAGTATAATACCATCATTTTCTTTTCCAGTTCATTACTGTAATATGCATTGCATTATGGGTATTAACATTTAATTTACAGTGATTTACTGTATGTTTTGAATTTGCGGTAGACTGCTGTAAACAACAGCAGTTGTGCTACTGTAGTTGAATAAAACAGTGTTATAAAAGCATATAAAATGGAAAAATAAAATATATTTATGAAATGAAATACATTTTATTTGTTATTCTTTTAGCAGTGAAGCAAATTTCAAAATGTGAATTGTTTTCAGCAGTGTAAATAATTTATTGAGAATTGTAGATAGAAACAAGAAAGGGATTATGGATAAATGCTTTGCTCTCAGAATTGAATTTGACCTCAAGACTTCAAAACACTAGTGACGCCAAGATTTCGCTCCTCTAAGTGTTCAGGAGAGTGACAGAAGAGGCAACTTGTGTGTAGCGAGAAACTTTTATCAAGTGACGTTGTGGTAGTTTTACAGACCTATGACACAGGTGACCCGGGTTCAATTCCCCTTCAAGGCAATATATTTTTTTAAACTAGGTTACAGTATTATACTGTAAAATTGAACTGCGGATAAAGGCATCATACTCTAAAAAACATGTACTGTATGGTACTGTAATGGGGCAACACTGGCAATAAAAAGTCTAACAGTGTGGTTATGCACAGCATTTGTATGATGCATGACATTTTATCTTAAAGCTGCAATTTGTAACTTTTAATGATTAAAAATAAAAAATAAATCAGTTGAGCAAGTACATATCCAATGAATGTTTGAAATCATCTCATTGTCTTACCATGATTTACAACGGTAAGCTTATAGTAATGACTTATACTGTATAAGTTTATCTGTCAGGTCGGATTTAGCAGGAAATGCTGTTTTTCATCAAATGTGATCGTACAGCATGTAAAAACTGTAATGATATGTTTTAAACAGAGATGGCGATAGAGAGGCAAAAGTTACAGCAATCTTTGCACTGACTAAAATGATGATGACAGTTTAATCCATCAAATGACAAACAATGACATTCATTCTGATATGATACACGGTACATATATTTTGATATCGCTAAACTTTTAGGTAAACTTACATCTCATTAATAAAATTGCTACCCAGTCTAATGGGGTTTCGTGGTATAGTCACGTAATTTTTTTATTCTTTTTTAATAATATTACAAATTTCCGCGTTTTTTCATGATCGTATAACGAATTTGTGTGATTATCACGTATTGGTTACTATTTTTAAACCATTGTCGCTTCGGTTTAGGGTTAGATTTGGTGTTTACATTATATATTGGTTTATACTATTTTTTCTGATTTATTTTTTATATGTCGCCTGGCATTAGGATTAGAGTTGGGTTTGGGTAGGGATGTCATTTTATGTAAATCTAACCCTAAACCGAAGCGACAATGGTAAGAAACTCACGAAAAAAGAATTAAAAAATAACATGCCTAAATACAAAAATTTCGTGGGACTGGGCTGTAAAATTACTATAATTATAGTAAACGAGAAAAAAATAGTGTTTCCTCATTTTCCATAAAAAATATAGGCTATATTGGTGTGTCCCAGGATAGATTATATCTATTTAAGTGGGTCGCAACCCTGAGTCACAAAATTATGTACCTATAGTCACGTAGATTTGTGAGTCTTTTTTCGTGACACTGACACGTTTTCTGCCTTTTTGCGTGAACATGTCACGGATTTCTGTTTACGTGTCACTGTCACGTATTTGTTACTCAACTGTTTTGTCCTATTTTCAAACCATTGATGCTTCGGTTTAAGGTTAGATTTGGTGTTTGGTTAAGGATGTCACTTTAAGTATTGGTTTATACCTTTTTTTCGTGATTTATTTTTTTAATATTTTTTTATTTTTAAACCATTGTCACCTGGCGTTAGGGTTAGAGTTGGGTTTGGATAAGGATGCCATTTTATGTAAATCTAACCCTAAACCGAAACGACAATGGTAAGAGAATAGGACAAAATGTACGTAATTTCACGATACTGGGTTGGGGTCGCGAAATGAAAAGTTTGGGATCACTCTGATAGCAATAAGCTCTGGAACAATCCGCAATGGATCGGCTCTGAAGCCGGCAGATCCAGTCTGGATCCATTGTGGATCTGCCCCGGAGCCCTGGTCTATATATTAGCCTACTTATGCAGTTACACAGACAGCCACCTAAAACCATTATTTTTTTATTATAATTGGCGATGAAAAACAGTAGTATAATGTTATGTAAAAAATACTTAAATGTTGCAGCAACTAATAACGAGCAGACTTTAAACTAAACAGACTCAAACATTATATCTTTGATAAACAAATGTTAGTGGTTTCATTTAGTTTTTGCAGAACTCATCAGAAATGGTGGGATTGATAGCGGTGTGGTAAAGTGCTGATGGTGGTTGAATGCAGTCAAGTGAAAAATACGCCTTAGTTTGATAAAGAGATTTTAAAATCCCCTTGCCACAGATTTTCATACTAACACATTTCTGTGGTTAGCATAAATGACTTTGTTGTTTAATGATCATTTAATAATTTTCTTGTTAAATTCATTAGTAATTAGAACAATGGGTGTTGCACAATATTTCACTTGACTTTAATGCATGTACAAAGTTGAGTCTTTGTGGTCTATTTACCAGATTTTTACCGGAACAGCTTTGTTCTCACAGGTTTGGTGCTGATGATGATGCTTTGTGTCTAGGCAAAGTGCACAACCGCTGTTTCAGCCACATCCTTTGTGAATATCAAAAACAGAAAGCATCTTCATCATAAATCTAATGATAAAGGTGAAGCATGTGCTTTTTCACACACACAGTCTTCTTTTTTTACTTTTTGCAGACTTTGTGTTTATGAAAACCTTTTTGTTAATTTGATGTCATTTTTAATACTGTTCCAGACACGCGTGTCATCTTGTTTATACCGTATACTAAAAGTAGATCCTTTACTGGCAGTGGATTTATATATTTAAAGACAAACAAAATCACTAAAGCATCATTAAATCAGATGTTTATTCACATCAGTACACTTAAAACAACCGTGTGCAAGTCACATGAAGTTATTTCTTCTAACACTTTTGTGTCCTTTATCATGATGATTCTGTCTGTGGTTCCTTTGATTTGTCCTGTGCTCTTATTTTGAAGTTTAGTTCTGTGTTCTGCTGCTGCCATGTTTTCTATCATTTCCCTGCTGTTCTGTTCACTGTTGTGATGGTAATTCATTGTAACCACACCCATCTCTTCATTTGTTTCCATAGTGATTTTTTTGTTCTGCTTTTTCATTGGTTCTCATTGTGTGCTCATCTTAGTTTGTCAGTGTTTGATTGTGTTTGTTTGTTTATTATGTTTAATTTGGAAATATAACTGCATGTGGATCTGCGCTCAGCCTGCCCACGTTTTTTACAGATCATTAGATCACTTGTTCATGATTGTTTGTTTTTCCTGATGCCGATTGTTGGGTCTGTTTTAGAGTAGCAGTTAATCAGGATATGAATCATTGTCACTCACAATTAACTATTTATATAACTGTATTTAAAAGATCTGATGTTTTAATAAGCAGTGATGAGTAGGGCTCCTCCACCTGCCAAAATGCCCACCATTAACCAAAGGTCAACGCCAAAGATTGTCCTGGCTGAATTAAAATGACCTCCACCTGTAAAACAACAACAGACTCAGTAAAACATGTGTACAATCTATGTTGTTTAATGTTATTACACGAGATGGATACAAACAGTTAAACACCTGGACACATCTGACAGAATGTTTATTTGTTATGTTTTTTTATCTCTTTTAAAAGGCTATTTATCATATTAATGTAAATATGCACAATGATGCATAAACAATGAGTTAAAATTATCATTTTGTTACAGTTTTTGTTTGACAATGTCAAACACATCATCAAATTAAAATTTTGCAACTTCCCCTCCATCCCTATTAACCCTAAACAAGTGCAATAACACTATACTGCATTATTATTTCAACTTTTTGCAGATCTGCAGACAATGTAAAAATATATTTTTAAATACTTGGTCATAAAATATATTCAGTAAATATTATAACACAGTTATGTAAAACATTGATGAATTAGATGTAATATGAAATCTACTTACATGATATTGTTTTAACATCACTTTGTTCATTGCTAACAGGATTGTGTACACGACATGAATAATCTGCGTTTTCTTCTATTTGTTTTGAAGTCCGGATTAGATTTGGTTTATTTTCACCCTTCATGTCTTGTTTTCCTTGAATCCAGGTTATAGTTAAATCTCTTTTGTCTTTTATCTTAAAGTCACAGGTGAGTGTAGCCGTGTCACCGTCACATGTAAGCTTCACGTTGGGTTTAGTGACCTTTGCTGTAATATAAGATGATATAATGAAGTTATTCACAACAACTTTTCATAACTAGATGTAAAATAATTCTGTCGAACAAAACTCTTACCGTAAACTGTAATCTCCTTTTCAATACCTGCAGCTTTTGTACCTTTGTCATCATATATTTCATATTTATATTTGCCAGTGTTGTTCAATTTAACATTCTGAAGTTTTAATGATCCGTCAGATTGAATAGTTGCATCAGGAATGTTGTTTATAGTCTTCCCAGCTTTCTGCTGAGCTTTATGTATTTTATTATCAATGGAGCTGGTAAAGATCCATTCTGTATTACTAATCGTTTCACCACTTTTCTTCTCCAGTTTAATGATGCAGGAATTCCCTTCCAGCAGATTCTTTTCACATATCTGCCCAGAAACTATAAATAAAAATAAAATAAAATGGGCATTTCATGAAACTGAACAGGGTAACCTGTAAACCCGAACAGTACAATGTACTCACTTAAAATAAGTGAACTGTACTCAAACCTGTGAAAAAGTTTATTCAACTTAAAAGTTGTATGTGTGTTCAATGATTTAATGCTTTAAAGGTGCGGTGTGTAAATTTGAGCGGCATCTAGTGATGAGGTTGTGAATTGCAACCAATGGCTCAGTCTACTGCTCACCCTCGCTTTTGGAACACATAGAGAAGCTACGGTAGCCGCCACGGGACAAACATGCCACCGTCGGAGACAACTTAGTATAAACACTTAGTCCAGTGTTCTTCACTCCCAATCCTGGAGAGCCGGAGTCCTGCAGAGTTTAGCTCCAACCTTAATCAAACACACCTACCTGTGATCTTCTAGTGATTATGAAGACATTGATTAGCTTGCTCAGGTGTGTTTGATTAAGGTTGGAGCTAAACTCTGCAGGATACCGGCTCTCCAGGGCTGGGAGTGAAGAACACTGACTTAGTCCATTAAGGGCTTCTGTAGAAACATGGCAGCACAAAATGGCGACTTCCATGTAAGGGGACCTCCGATGCATGTAGATAAAAAAGTCTCATTCTAAGGTAATAAAAACATAACGGTTCATTATAAAAAGGTCTTTATACACCCCTGATAATACAGTTTTGTATATGATTTTGCATTTCTGTCAAGAGATCCTAAAAATTACACACTGCACCTTTAAGTTTCAAAAACTCAAATAAAATAAGTCAAAGAACTTAGCTTACTTAAAAATTTTATTTAATATTTCAACACAACAGCCTCATTTTAACAAACACTGCAAATAATGACAAACTTTTGGTGGTTGATGGCATTCAATCTGCCAGTTAAGCTAAGGAGTTTGGCACTGCACATTTACTTCAGTTTAATGTTAAATCAACACGATTGGTTGAGGAGGATTTCCAGTTTCCAGCATACTTTGGGGAAATCTGCAGCTACAAAAATGTACGTTATGTGGAAACGAATGTGTTTTTAACTATAGACCGTTTCGTCGGGCGCACGTGAGGCGATAAAAGTCTGGTCTGAACTTTACTTCCGGTTTCTGTTTGTTTAATGGTCTGACTAGTTGCTGAAACTGAACTCTTAAACAAATACCTCGTTGAAAATAACAATGTTTTGGGTTCCTATGTAATCTACGTTTTGTTTATTTTGCTTGTTATCAGTGATGGGCAGTAAGGCGATAGAAGTAACGCGTTACTGTAATCTGATTACTTTTTTCAAGTAAGGGATTACAATTGCAAAACCAGTAATTAGATGACTGTTACTTCCCCGTAAGCAGGCTGCGTTACTGCGTTATTTTTTTATCTTGATTTTGTTTCGTGAGACTCTCTCGTGTCGTGACGCGAGTCGAGTGACAATGACGTATGAGTGCCGCGTCGTCAGTCAGTGTAGTGTTGAACGTGAAAAGACAACATGGAGCGCGGAAGAGAACAAGACTATGCAGCGTTTAATGCTTGGAAGTACCAACATTACTTTGAGTTTAAAGGCGGAGTCTATGATGTTTGAAAGCCAATGTTGATATTTGAAATCACCTAAACAAACACGCCCCTACCCCAATAGAATCTGGACCTTCTGTTGATAGACCCGCCCCATACATACGCAACCCGGCGTTTGATTTGATTTTATTGGCCATAAGTGTGTTTTGGTAGTCGGCCCGTCTCCTTTTCCAATGCGTTTTTCAAACATCGTGGACTCCGCCTTTAACCCAGTTAAAGGTGACAAAAACATCAGCGTTCGCTGTACACTCTGCGTGGGAATAAAACTTTTACCCACAGTGAAAAATTCCACCTAAAATCTAACAAGCCGGCACAGGAATGTGAAACTTACAGAAAAATCCCTGAACCCCCAGCTATAGTAATGTTAATTTAATATTATTAAAATAATGTTTGTAGACAGTAGGATATATAGATATTGTTAGCAGCGTTAAAAAAAACGACGCCATCACGCCCATGATTAAGTGCGTGTCGAGAGGTAAAAACAGATAATGTTTCATTTGATTCAATTTTAGGTGATGGAATATGCAGAAAGAATAGAATTAGTCTAAAAGTTCTTGGCCCGGTTGCATAAAGCACTTTAAGTTTTTCCCTTAAGTATGACACTTAAGCGGTAAATTCCCCTTACCTATTGTAAAATAATAATTTAAGGGTGTTGCATATAATCCCTTAAATGGTTCTCTTAGGTAAAGGTAATCGTTAAATGTTTCACGACAGCGACCCAGGTTTGTTGTTATAAAATACTATTGTTGCCATGGAGATGCAACAGAAAAAAATTAAGTTTAAGGGAAACACAAGGGTGAACTTGAGGAAAAATTACCCTTAAGGTGCTTTATGCAACCGGCCCTGTTGCTTTATACTGTAGCATATTCAGGTCGTGCATCATGTTTTTGAAAAGTAATTAGTAAAGTAACTAATTACTTTTGAAAATAAGTAATCAGTAAAGTAACGGGATTACTTTCTTAGGGAAGTAATCAGTAATCAGTAACTAATTACTATTTCCAAGTAACTTGACCAACACTGCTTGTTATATAAATAAACTACTTTAAAAGGACTTTGTTGTTATTTATTCTTCGCAGAGTTTACCGGAACTTACGTGATGACCACGAAAGCCGTGTGTTTATGTTGGTACTGCTGAAACTGTCTTTATAAAACGGTTAGTTCCAATCCTTGATTCTGATTGGTCAATAGGTGTGCTTTATTCACGATAAAACACTGCTATGACCGCTTCACCCAACGGTTCTATTTAATATCACTGCGCCCTTAGCAACACCCTTAGCAACACATAAACATATAATGAGACAAAGTCGGAGAACAGTTTGTTGTTTTTGTTTGGGCTTTCGTGTTGATGTTCGCAGTCAGGGACTATTTTTTCTAGCGGAAGAAATGCTTTTGTTGGTTTGGCTTCATGAAAGTTGCACTAGTGTTTTTTTTGCTTTAATGTTGTGTGGTAACCGTTTTATAAAAGAAATAAGGTACTCGAGGCAAGTGCTGTATCGTGAATAAGTAACGGCTGAAGGGGTTGCAGGCACTCCACTTCGCGTCGTGCCTAACAACGCCCTTCAGCCGTTACTTATTCACGATACAGCACTTGCCTCGAGTACCTTATTGCTTACATAAACCCCACAAACACATTGTATTATACCAAATACACAAAATAATGTTGTTTTTTTAGCAATGAAGGTGCTCTTTAAGAATAAACAGCTAATATCTTAGCAATATTAATGCTAAAAACCAACTAGTTAGTGAGAATTGTAAAGTGTTACCATTATTCTTATTAACTCAAAGTATTTAAAGTGAGGATACATAAAAAAATGAAGAAAAAAGTCCATAATTTAGTTCAATTACATCAGAAGTAGCTGGGATTAAATTACTGGAAAAATAAGTTGAGTCCCCTGCTTTACTTTCTCAAGGAGAAGTAATTAAATTACAGTAACTAATTACTTAGTAACTAGTTACACCCAACCAGTGTTGGGTAAGTTACTCAAAAAAAAGTTATTAATTAGTTACTAATTACATCTTCAATCATGTAATTAGATTACTTTACAAATTACTCTCTCCAAAAAGTATTTTATTACTTATAATTACTTTCTAAATCCTATTTAGTACATGATACAAGGATAGGGGACTCAACTTATTTTTCCAGTAATTTAATTCCAGTTACTTCTGATGTAATTGAACTAAAGTATAGACTTTTTCTTCATTTTTTCTTAATAAATCATCTATCATGTATCTGCCGTCTGCATCTGGGTTCATCCTTTTACAAATCCTCACAGAACGCACGTGTCACTACAGAACCCAGCAGACCAGGATGAATGTTTCACCGGTCGCCCAAAGGAGCCGGCAAGCTCATCATCTTTTCAGCCTTAGACAGGGGGAGGCAGATGTACGATGTAACATGAGATCATATAATGAAGTTATTTACAACAGCTTTTCATAACTGTTAGAGATTCGATGTAAAATAATTCTGCTGAACAAAACTCTTACCGTAAACTCTAATCTCCTTTTCAACAGTTGCTGTATTTTTACCTTGGTCATCGTAAATTTCATATCTATATTTGCCAGTGTTGTCCAGTTTAACATTTTGAAGTTTTAATGATCCGTCAGATTCAATAGTTGCATCAGGAATGTTGTTTTTTGAGCTTTAAGTGTTATAGTATAAGAGGTAAAGGTCCATTCGATCTTATTAATCTTTTCACCTCTTTTCTTCTCCAGATTAAGGGTGCAGGAATTCCCTTCCAACAGATTCTTTTCACATATCTGTGCAGAAACTATAAATAAAACAAATAAGCACTTCATGAAACTGAACAGGGTAACCTGTAACCCAAACAGTACAATGACGTCATTTAAAATGAGTGAACTGTATGTTCTCAAACATGTGAAAAAAGTTTATTCAACTTAAAAGTTTTATGTGTGTTGAAAGATTTTACTGCTTTAAGTTTCACAAACTCAAATAAAATAAGTCAAAGAACTTAGCTAAATGTTATTTAATACTTCAATACAACCGCCTCATTTTAACATTTACTTCAGTTTAATGTTAAATCAACACGATTGGTTGAGGAGGATTTCCAGTTTCCAGCATGCTTTGCATGAGCCTGCATTACGAGAAAAGGTTTTGGAAATGAAGTGATATTTGATGTGGTTTTAAGTAAAAAGAAAGACTCAACAGTGTTATACATTCATTTATGATGGAGATTTAGAAAAGATTGTTATTTTTTTGTTTTGTAGTTACGATTATTCAGAAGTGCTTGTATAGGTCAGATATGTGTTGCTTCATCAAATGAACAGATATGACTGTCTGAGCTCACTTTCTTCACACTTACATACACATGACTCACATTGTCTGTTTCTGTTATCAGTGTTGGGTAAGTTACTCAAAAAAGTAATTAAATACTAGTTACTAATGATATCTTTAATCATGTAATTAGATTATAAATTACTCTCCAAAAATTACTAGCTACTAATTACTCTCTAAAGCCTGTTTAGTAAATGATACAAAGATAATGATACAATGATACTCCAATAAATCATATAAAAGTACATCAATTTCCAATTCTCACTATTAACTAACTATCAACTACTTTTGCATCAATATACTCCTAACTGCTTATATATACTTAGTAAAGTAGTTGTTAAATTTAAGTATTGGGTAGGATTAAGAAAGTAAGGTTTTGCAGAATTACATTATATGTGCTTTATAAGTATTAAAAAGCACCTATTGTCAGATTCACGATTTTACATTTCCTTTGGTGTGCAAGTGGGTTTTAGTTCATAATGATATGCAAAAGGTACAAACCCCAAAGTAAATGATGACACAAGTTATCATCTCCAACGTAAATTTGAAGAGTTTCGTTGCAAAACGAGTTAACCATCCTTTTTTTTAATTGTTCAGAAATCTCGTTTTTTGGTTGTGCATTCCAATTAATATCAATTCAACTGCGGTTGGTTTGTTTTGATTTAAACCTTCATAACTTAAAAAATACAGCTAAGTAGCACCATAAAACAAAATAATAACATGATAACATAATAATAAACATGTTTTGACAAAATTGTAAAAAAATGGATTTATCTCGTTTTGCAACGAAACTCTTCATTTCTTTTCTTGGACTACAACAAACACACGGATTGTAGGCAACAGTTTACTTCCTGGGATTGGTGATGTAGACAAGACCGACATTATCATCATAATTCCTCCCGCTTCAGACTCACAGCCTGTAAGTTAAGTCCTGTTAGCAACCAAATCTTTTAAACATGGTAAGGAGCTTCACATTTTCGGCTGACATCAGTGGTATTCAGGCCAATCACAATGTACAGATTAGCTGGCCAATCAGAGACACAGCGCTTTTCAAATCCGTGTGTCACAGGAAGAGAGGAAAGTCTGCAGCTACAAAAAATTTACGTTAACTGAACTCTTAAACAAATACCTCGTCAAAAATAACAAATGTTCTGGGTTCCTATATAATCTACGTGTTGTTTATTTTGCTTGTTATATAAATAAACTACTTTAAAAGGACTTTGTTGTTATTTATTCTTCGCAGAGTTTACCGTAAGTTACGTGATGACCACGAAAGCCGCGTGTTTATGTTGTTACTGTTGAAACGTCTATAAACCACGCAAACACATTGTATTATACCAAATACACAAAATAACGTTGCTTTTTTAGCAATGAAGGTGCTCTTTAAAAACAAACAGCTAATATCTAAGTAATATTAATGCTAAAAACCAACTAGTTAATGAGAATTGTAAAGTGTTACCATTATTCTTATTATTAACTCAAAGTATTTAAAGTAAGGATACATAAAAAATGAAGAAAAAAGTCCATAATTTAGTTTAATTACATCAGAAGTAACTGGAATTAAATTACTGGAAAAATAAGTTGAGTCCCTTGCTTTACTTTCTCAAGGAGAAGTAATTAAATTACAGTAACTAATTACTTAGTAACTAGTTACACCCACCTAACAATGTCTGTGACTAATACCTGTAGCATACATTTGATGTTCAAGTTAACCAACCAAAAGCCATTTGGAATGGATATATCCTTAGATCACCTGTTCTTGATTGTTTGTTGTTCTTGATGCTGATTGTTCTTATACATGTTTAAGAATCAGGATATAAATAATTTTTACATTGGTCTATTTATATAACTGTATTTAAATAAACTGGTGTTTTAATACACAGTATACACCTGCCAGAATGCCCAACATTAACCATGGAACAAAAAAAGTAAACACTACATATTGTAACGTTGGATGAAGGCAGTCAGAGGATCCAAGTGCAACATTTATTAAGTGAACATAAAACAAGATAAACAAAACAGGGAAATAATCCACGACAGGTAATCAATATCACCAAGACATGAACCAACCAACCAACCGTACATCAACAACGGCTCACACTCTGGGAAATATATAATGAGGGAAAAAACGAGAAGACACACCTAGAAAACAATCAAGAACAAGGACCAATGGAACAAAAGAACTACAGAACTACAAACATGGTGACAAAACAGATCTTCAAAATAAGAGACATGGACAGGACTGATCACTACACTTATGGTAAAACAGTAATTTTAAGTATAGTATACTTAAATATGAAATACAATGAAATATAAACTTTTTAGTTTACAAAAATGTTGAGTTGGTTTACTTAAATCTTTTTAGGTGATCGGTTTTCACAAAAGTTTTGAGTACACAAAACTTGTCTGCTTTTACGGTGAACCTGTGGATTGCTGAAACCTGCAGACTGAAAATCAGCTTCTCCATTCCTATTAACCCTAAACAAGTGCAATAACCCTTCACCCACTATACTGCATTATTATTTTACCTTTTGGCAGATCCGCACACAATGTAAGTAAAAATATATTTTATAAAATATACTTGGTCATAAGATATATTCAGTAAATACTATAACACAGTTATGTAAAACATTGATGAATTAGATATGATATAAAATCTACTTACGTGATACTGTTTTAACATCACTTTGTTCAATGCTAACAGGATTTTGTACACGACATGAATACTCTGCGTTTTCTTCTGTTTGTTTTGATGTGAGGGTTAGATTTATTTTATGTTCACCCTTCATGTCTTGAACCCAGGTTATATCTTTTTTGTCTTTCATCTGAATGTCACAGGTGAGTGTAGCAGTTTCACCGTCGCATGTAAACTTCACATTGGGTTTAGTGTCCTTTGCTGAACCATGAGATCATATAATGAAGTTATTTACAACAACTTTTCATAACTGTTATAGACTAGATGTAAAATAATTGTGTTCTGCTGAACAAACTCTTACCGTAAACTATAATGTTCGTTTTAATACCTGCAGTTTTTTTACCTAGGCCATCATAAGTTTCATATTTATATTCGCCAGTGTTGTCCAATTTAACATTTTGAAGTCTTAATGATCCGTCAGATTGAATAGTTGCATCAGGAATGTTGTTTATAGTCTTCCCATTTCTCCACAGAGATTTATAAGTTTTAGTATCAATGAAGCTGGTAAAGATCCATTCTAACTTATAAATCATTTCAGCACTTTTCTTTTCCAGTTTAATGATGCAGGATTGCCCTTCCAGCAGATCCGTCTCACATATCTGTGCAGAAACTATAAATAAAACAAAATAAATTGAGCACTTCATAAAACTGAACAGGGTTAACCCGAACAGTACAATGTATGTGTTTCATGTGAAAAAAAATGTAATGTCCGCAACACTGCTCTTAACTCCCATATTTAATAAAAGGCAATTTTGACCCTACTGGGTCTTCTTCAGGCCACATTTTACACATTGTTTTCACTTTAGTAGTTTATTTTTTCCTGCACCTGCCAGAAGGTGGGATGTGCACGCAATTACTTGTTTAACATCTTTTCTCATGTGAACATATTTTTGTTACAAATAAGCTAATACAGTATTTCAAATAAATTTTCTGTCCAAATTATTTACTCAATTGTCAAGGAGTCGTAAAGTATGTACCGGGTCCTGATCATCCTGTAATGGTTTATTTTGTGATAATGAGTGCTGGATGTTTATTATTCACTGTAGAACCAGGTCACATATGTTTTTAAAATAAACAAATAATGAAATGTCAAATTTTAGCTAAACACTGCACTGTTAAAACTCTAGATAAGTCTATAAAAAATGACAACCTACCAGTTTGTAGAGCAAAGCCACAAAAGAATAAAAGTGTAAGATGATGTTTGGTGTTCATTTTTTCTCTGTATTGTAGTTAAATCTCTTCCAGATCTTTAGTAAAACAGCAGTGAAGAGAAACATGAGCTTCCTGATTGTTATCAGAGAGCTGCAGTTGTGCAAAGCAGTGGCGAGGTCTGGATTTTTAAACTGAGTGGACCTTGCTGAAATAGGGTGGACCTTTTAAATTATATAATTGTACGATTGCATCACATTTCATGGATTGAATTTTCAGATCAGCAAAAATTTAAATAAAGAAAACAAAAAGAGAACAACTGGAAATAGAAAGGAAAGTTGCAAATAAAGTTTAACACTAGTATACTTAGGAATAGAAATAATTAAATGAACAATAACACTGTCTTCTTCATTCTATAAATTAAATAAATTTAATCTTTTTAAAGCTACAGAAGTGATATTCCTTTTGTCTTCTGTTGTTTTATTAACGTAATGACACAAACATATAAGCAGATTTTTTAAGGATACAGAACAGATAAGCATGGATCCATATGCTGACATTTGATTTCTTTCTGAACTGCATGTGTTCACTTTAAGACATAACTGACTGTTTAATGAGAATATTTGGTATTTCAAGATAATTTTGTGTGTATGTGTCCTGTCAAGCACAAAGAGATTTTGTGTTTGCATGCTTTTTTTAAAGCTGAAAGACTGGCTGATCTCGACAGAGGAGGAGACAGTGCACTGGAACAAAATGTGGAGTATTTACTTGAAAAAAGCTAGGAAACTATTTTCACTCAGATAAAGCTATTCAATTTAAAATAATTGTCAAATAAAGGCTAAACACAATTATCAACTAGAATTTCTAAGTAATGTTTACATTAGATTTTTAAGTAATTGGGATGCACAAACAAGAGGAATAAGAGTATGAATCTCAACAATGGTGACAAAGAAAATAAGTTATCATTGCATTGCAACAAGTTCTTCATTTAATTGTCACCATTGTTGAGATTCATACTCTTATTCTTGACGTTTGTGCGTCCCAAATGCACAGCGGTTCATTTTTGTCCACAGTTCCTAAAAATCCTTAATGACAAACTGCTATGAGAGTGCTGGATCTCATTTTGACAAAAAAGAAACTTTTGATGAATGAGTTAATCAATTAAATAGATGATGATCTTTATTTATATTATGTACTAACCACCACAGAATTGCACTATTAACTTTACATTAACGCAACACATTTGCTTTATAAACACAAAGTTAATGCAACCAGGGCAAAACTAGCAAACAGGATCTCAAGGGTCAAGAGTCCAACTAAAACAAACACTCATCACCATAATAGTGACTTTAAACGCAACAAAACATCAACAGCTGAACTTAATAAGTGAATTCCCTGCTGAAAAACACAATAAAACCATTACAGAAAATTCTAATGGTTTCCATTAAAATACCAATAGGAACCATTTGCTTTTACCATTAAAACCACTACACTGCCTATAAAATTCCCAATAAAACCAATTGAAATTCTGTGATGGTGTCTATTGTTTTTTTTTTTTTTTTGGCAGGGTTGTGTTTTCTACAACAATATTTTTACAGAACATTCAAAAATTATGTTTTATAATTATGTTTATTTATAATTAAATGCAATGTTTCTCTATTATTTACATAACAAGCAAAAAAGTAAGTTGTTTAAACATTGTGTGAACATTAAAACATGACATTGTCATAACGTTTGATCTCTGTTAGCTGAGCATGTGCATCTTTTATCTGGGTTAAGTATCTTTTACTTGTGTTTGTCTTTTTTCCACCAATTGATTTCGATGACGAAACACAAAGTTAATACTACTGGAGCAATTCCATTTCAATTTATGAATGTATTTAAATACAAATAATAAAAAAGAAACTGCAAGTAAGTCATTGAAATAATGTGACATTTTGAAGTTTTGTTAGTATTTGTTCGTAAAACATACATATATAATGCTAACTTTATTTACAAATTCAAAAAATATTTTTTACAGTGTGGTAGGCTGGACGAGGCCCTTGTGCAGATATTCTGGTTGAGGAAGGAGAGCTAGGGGTTACCATGTCACGCTATGTATGGAGTTGAAGTTTACAATCAACTTTTAATATCCAGCTTTTATTTTTTCAGACCATCATACTTTCTCTTTAACACATCAGTATACACAGTGACACCTAGTGGTTACTACATTAAATTCATTTTAAGTTTATTAATCTCACTTTATATCATGGTCCTGGTCTGTGTTTCCCTGTCCTGTACTCTTATTTTGAAGTTATGTTTTTGTTTGCCATGTTTGTAGTTCTTTTGTTCATTGGTCCATGTGCTGATTGTTTCCCAGGTGTATCTTTGATATATAACCCCAGTGTTTCCATTGTCTGTTGTCAATCATTGTTTAAATGTAATGTGATGTGTTAGTTCCTGTTCAGTTCGTTTATGGTTTACGTTGTTCCGTCTGTCTGCCTTGTTTCGTATTATTTTATAAAATGTTTGCATATGGATCCGCTGCCTCTGTCTGCATCTCTCCAACACATTACACATAAAAAGCTATACTGAATAATAAGCGAATAAACAAAAATACATTGAGTTGCTAATTTAAACAGATTTACATTTTAAGATCAGTCAAAATAATGCCAGCAAATTATATATTTAATGCTTTTATTAAGTATAATGCTAAAAATGAAAGTGCTTTCTTTTGTTACACAAACTTTAAAATTAGTAAGATGAGTTTGTGATGCACCGCTATATTTTTGTTCCTTTTCAGACGCCATAAAATGACAGTATGGCCTAGTTTGAGACATCTGTTGGATTGTAAACATCTGGATTTCACTTCTATTAATGCAAGTGTAAAATACAACCTGAGTTTGATAGAAAGCCATTTGCTGCAAATTTTCACATTGGCACATTTTAGTGGTGGTGCCCACACGGTGAAATGTTTTATTGTTATATAACTATAAGTTGGTGCTAGTTAAGTTAAATGTTATACCTCGACTTTAATGCATGTATAAAGTTTAGTCTTTGTTGCCAGTTCATCAGTTTTTTTCTAACACCTTTGCTCTCACGGAGTTGATGCTTTTGATGTTTCTAGAAAAGTGCAGAACCGCTGTTTCAGCCACTTCCTCTGTGGACACCTATAAACAGAAAGCAACTACATATATCTAATGATAGATGTGTTTAAAAAAACATTTTTCATTTATTTCTTTAGATTTTGCAAAACTTTGTGTGTTACAGAGCAGAATCCTGTGGCTTCGATGAATGGAATTTATTTATTAGCATTTACCACCACCACCAAAAAAACAGGTCACAGATTTTGTGCAAAGCCACTGTGTCAATGCTCTCTATGCAAATGAGATCAAAGCGTATTTCTATTTTCCATGATGTCACACTTATGACCAAAAAAAGCTTCATTTCAATTCCTCATTGCTGTGGAAAAAGATCTTGTGATGATGATTCGTTGGAAACAAAATGTATGACTGTGTGAGAGATACATCTATATTTATTTTAACACATTTTTATCACATTTGCACCATGCTGGAGGCCTTTTCTTGCTCATACTATACTACAAGTATGTACTTTCCTCTCATTGGGTTCATACTGAAGTTCAGTAATAAAATTAAAAAACAATTTGTCCACTAAATGAATAAAAGGCTTTGGTAAGAAGCTAGAAGCTAGAATTTTTCTAAAAATCACATTGATTGCCCTCAGAAGATCTTTATTGATCCGCTGGAGCCGTGTGGATTACTTCTGTGAGGGATGAATGGACTTTTTTGGACTTTAAATCATAAATGTAAAAATGGCTGGGTTATTTATGACCCATAATGGGTGGTTTTAACCCAAATGTTGGGTTATTATTACCTCATGGTTGCATAACAACAACCCAACATTAGATCATTTTTTACCCAGCATGTGTTCTGTCCAATATTTACCCATTAGGGGTCAAAAATAACCCAGACATTTTTACAGTGTATAAAGCTTGGAGCCAGGACACTTTCTAATATAATTCAGATCGTGTTTGTCTGAAAAAAGTTAATCAAGTACATTGAGAATAGAGTAAATCATCAGGTAATTAAAATTTTTTAGGTGAAATTTCCATTTAAACTTTCGTAACGTGTATATACAGTAAAGCCTGTATAGTAAACCCTTATGACATCTACATTTAAAGTTTACAATGTATGATGGTTTGTGAAAACACAATACTAATCATGAAATGCTGAGAGGTGTTTTTTTCTAGGTGATGTTGGCAATGGCCTGTCTGGTCTTCACATTAAGCTTCAGTGTTTAATTTTTCGGCCTAACCCTATAGTGACTATAAGGGAACCACCTGTTGGCCCAATGGCAGAAACCAATTGGCATGGTGAAGGGTCCTTGCCCGCTTGGACTTTTCCGGCCTTACTGAAGACGTTTTAAAGGGGCCATGGCACAAGACTTTTTTAAGATGTCAAATAAATCTTTGGTGTCCCCAGAGCACATATGTGAAGTTTTAGCTCAAAACACAATATAAATAATCTATTATAGCATATTAAAATCACCACTTTGTAGGTGTGTGCAAAAATGTGCTGTTTTGGGTGTGTCCTTTAAAATGCAAATGAGCTGATAAAATTCAAACACTGATCACAATGATGGTGGTTTGTTGCAATTAAAACTCAATTTTGCTTTTCTCTGCACTAAATGGCAGTGCTGTGGTTGGATAGTGCAGATTAAGGGCGGTATTATTATAATAAGAGCTCCTCATGACATCATAAGGGGAGCCAAATTTCAATTACCTATTTTTCACGTGCTTGTAGAGAATGGTTTACCGAAACTAAGTTACTGGGTTGATTTTTTTTCACATTTTCTAGGTTGCTAGAATCACTGGGGACACAATCATAGCACTTAAACATGGAAAAAGTCAGATTTTAACTTTAAAGTCCCCCCTAAAACAACATTATGCTCCAACACTATATTTCATCACATATATGTAGTTGATTGTTGAAATGTACTAACTCCATATAAAAAATTATGCTTTTAACTGTTAAAGTAATGGTGATTTGACGGGTCATCAAATCACCGGAAGAAAAATGCACGACTACATATTCTAAACATTCTAAATGGGGGCGGGTCTTTAGGTGAGATGATTGACAGTAGATGATAACATTCTTTGATTGACACTTTGCTCGTGTTCATAATAACAACAATATGATAATAACTTTCTACGTAGTATGTTTACTGTAGTTACACAAAACAAGCAACAACTAACCAAATGATGTTTTAGATATTTTTACCATTTTACATTACCTGAGTCCGCAGAAAAACTGGGCTGAAAAACAGTACTTGAAATCTTCCCGACGAAAGTGCTGGCTGAATATTCAAATTTTTCGAGTAATCTGTTCAGCTGAATGACGTCAAAGTACTGCGAACTTTGCGCCACAAGAAGCGGCAACCAGATGACGGCATGAAGTAGAACAACCCTGAAGGCTGCATCGATCATTGGTTAGTGGGATCATTGCGCAGTGCATTCTGGTTAATCGAGTCCATCAAAGACCATAACGAAAATTCGCTTTAACACACTATCAATCTAATTTATCGAAATTGTGCACACTTTTTTTCTCATGAAAAATGCAAAATGGAAGTGACCCCTAATAACAGGCTAAAATGTCTAGGGTTCAATTGTGCTTTAAGGTCATTTTAAATGACTCCAAAAGATAAAATCTTTCTATAATACGAATCAGATCGATACATTTTAATAATCACAGAATTTGGATGGATGTCTGGTTATTCTGGTTTAGCTCTGCTTGCTATTGCACTCATTTACTCAGTTGCACAGGGTCCATGCACCACCCATTTATTTATGAATATGCAGACCCATGATCACAATTGAACAAGGCTTGGTCACTGCCAGAGGTTGGACTATACGCTCAGATGGCCGCCCCATGATTGCTTATTTCTAAACGTACTTTAATTAGTCCCAGTTGTCATGACCTCCACCACAAGAATAAACTGGCAGACTTCTCCAATAGTAGCTTTGTACAATCATGCCATAGTTTCTATTTCGATTGATATCGAAATAATCCGAGGTTGAGACTCACCCTATTTAGAGCGGGCAGACAACACTTATAGGTTACTTTAAATGGAAATACACATTATTAGCCTGCACGCTTCTAATATTTAAGACCAAGTGCTAGTGGGATTTCCAAAATTTCTTCGCTGATGTGCCAATGTGCACCACCTAACGGTATTTAAGTCTGGTGCTTTTCAGTCATTGCGGTAACAAAAGATAAATTGTAATTTACTAGTAGTGTCCAAAACTTTTGTAACAATTAACACAGAATAAATCCAAATGAAACAATTAGTTAGCCAGATAAGGAGATCATAATTGAACAGCCAATAAATATAAATATAAAGCATAAATCAATAAACGGTTGTAATAACATGAAAACATTGCATACCTGGCAGTAATATTGGGGCTTTATCTGCTACAGAGTTCCCAATTGAAATTGCTGTGTCTAAAGACAAAACATCATGGGGTTCGTTTTCAAATAGGCCTAAATTAAATCCCACTGAACCGTTTGCAAACTTTCCTTAAATATCAAGAGAGATCAAAGCATTGTAATAGTGATAGAAATTTGGTAGTGACTGGGTGACAGGGGTTGCACCTAATTTGCATACAGTGGGTGATTGGTTTACATGTCTAAGGTGGAAGCAAGGTATGTACCAACATAAGCTAATTTATTGGTACACTTATTCTGTTGTTATGGGAGTAAGATCATTGTACCAATCGCACTGAGACATTTCTAATTATACCAATTATATAAAAATTTTGGTCGTGTAAAATGTGGTATTTGGTATATGGTTTAGGGGTGAGGTCCTCTGAGCTTAGAGAAGGAAAGAAGGGGGAGAGATGGGCAGACGCGGTCTTGAATCTGCATGAAGGTGTAATTTTTAAAAACCAAATGTGGCTCTGTGGGGCGTCCATTGTAATCTATAGTAAGTTTTGGTTCTCAAGAGGAGTTTTTGTGGTGTAGATATTTCTCTTTAGATGTTCTCGATGCCCTGGGCACCAATGCTGGGTTCTTAGGGGAGGGGCTAAGGATCTGACATCAGCCTTACACTGACCAACAGGGATGGGCAGTATTTCTGATACATGTATTTAAAAAATATATATGCTATTTTGTATTTTAATGCCTTTGGACAAACTGCACTTTGTATTTCAATACAGATCTGTTATCTGGCAATACATAGCCTATCATAGCAATGTGTGAATTAAACTGTGATTTTTTTAAATCATATACGTAGGCCTATCAGGGTAAGCAACATCCGTACAACTTTTAGTGGGCAGGAATTATTGGAAAGTTGCAGTGGAAAAAGAAGAACAGACTAATGAGTAACAGGGCGTGATGACATGTTTTCTATTATTAAAAGCGCAGTATGTTGTGAAAGGAAATTCAAATTCACACTTGCACCCTGCTAGGCAGTTTTTTGTGCACGCAGAGAGAGAGAGAGAGAGAGAGAGAGAGAAAGAGAGAGAGAGAGAGAGAGAGAGAGAGAGAGAGAGAGAGAGAGAGAGAGAGAGAGAGAGAGTGGACATTCTTTCATACAGGACATCGTGCACAGCTGCCAATTTCTCTTAGAACGGAAGCATTTTGTGCAGATAACGCCTTGTTTATACACTCTCAGGAAGACAGGTTCAAAAGTTGTCACTGGGACATAGTGTTGTAGTCAAGACCCCCTAAACCGAGACCAAGTCATGACCAAGACCAAGACCAAGACAGGCCGAGACTGAGACAAAACCAAGACTTTAAAGGGTCAAGACCCAGACAGGCCGAGACCAAGTCAAGACCAAGACCATTGCAAGTCACTGCATTAAAACACTTATGATAAAATGTGGAATATGCATATGTGTGTATGCCATCAGAGAAGTTGATAAAATAACCAAAGGCATTGCAGATATGTGGGATTGTTTATCTTTGTCTATAACCAAATAAAAGTGAACAAACACTTAAGAGCTGAAATCAACTTAACCATGTAATCTGATCTGTCTTTCCATGGCTCCATCCACTTAACACAATGCAGGTGTTTTTAGTAATAAAATTAGAAAAATTGTCATTGGGAGAAACTTAAACAATGTTTAAACAATGCCAACATCATGCCAAACCTGAATAAACTGCATAAAATTAATGATAAAAAATACATTTGTGATGTGCCATCAGTTGTGGTCTTGACCGATCTTGAAATAAAATTCTGAGTCCTCTTTGTCTGAGACGAGACGAGACCAAGACCTTTAAAAAGTGGTCTTGAGACCGAGAACTACAACACTACTGGGACGGTACCATTTTGGTTCAGATATGTAGCCTATTTTGAGGTACCAGTATGCACCTTTAAAGGTGCCAAAGAATGTATTGATACAATCTGTTACATTGTACTCTGATACCTAGAAGGGTTTGTGGCTTTATCGTGCAAAGACGATCCAGAGATGGTTTTACGTGTCCATTTACAACCCTAGGTCATGAATAATAATGTTGAGCTCTGCTCCGATTGGCTGTTTCTCCTTCAGTAGCTCTGAGTGTGTGTAAACAGATCTTATGTTTGAGTCTGTATTAGATGAAGATACAGATTTTGAGGAATAATCAATTGTTTGGAGATTGTTAATGGATGTTTTTGAGTGGTAAGTCTGAGTTTTTTCAGTATGGTCCTACAAAACGTAACTGTAATGTCAATAGTAGAACTTTAGCCTAAATGCTAGCATATAACATTAACTAGCATATAGCATTCAACTAGCATATAGCATTAACTAGCATATAGCATTCAACTAGCACATAGCATTAACTAGCATATAGCACTAACTCAGCAGTCACATCTTTTTGTTTTTAGCATTGTAACAACATTGTACTTAATTTTATGTGTAATTTTTACACAGAGAGTTTGTATATTTAATTCAAAAACATTTCCATGTATTTCTGTCTATCTGGTGAACAGAGAAATAGTTTTATAGCTACAGTAGATTCACATGAGGCGTCAGTTTTAACTTTTGAAAGTGGGCGTGTCTGAAGCATGGCCCTGACGCGATCATCAAAGTAACAACAGCCAATCACAGTAGACTGCAACACACAAAAGGTTGGTTTGGTTGTGCTAGCTGGTGTAGGTCTAACGGTACATTCATACGGGGTGTCAACTTTAACACTTCTCATTTATTTTGAATTGGTGACGTCATGCATTGCCGAACTGAATGGTGGATCTTTCGGTGTCACGCCACTGTCCAATCAGATTGCCTTATGCAAAAAGAGGAGCATGTGTGATTGGGCCCATTGTGATTGGCTGTTGGCCACACTGCAAACTCGCCCTACGTCAAGTTTTAACGCTGATGCCCCGTGTAAATGTACTGTAATGTTACCCACTGCCATGATTTATCTTTTCTTCATTTTTATGTTCCTTTAGTCTCCTTTCTTGGATAAATGTAATTGGCAGTGTCTGAACTAGGTTATGTGTAGAAGGCGATCTAATTGTCTGACGCCTGCTTTGACGATTTGAGAAGTTGAGAAATTTGTCATCCATTCAAAGTAAATGAGAAGGGTTAACGTTGACGCCCAGTGTGAATTTCAGTAGGAGTCATTCAAAACACCATGAATTTCATTATCGCTCAGTGATTTCATGTTGTCAAAGAAATGACTTGCATTTAAAGTTTGTGTTCTCAATTTGCCACACCACAGAAAAAAATATGAACAACCCAGCCAAATTTGAATGACGAACAAAACGGCAAGTATGCTTACGGGTCCGCTGTTGGCACTGAAACCACGCCCACTCACGGTAAAACTGTCGTCTTGCTCAACTTTCAAATACAGATACAACCTGAATGGATGCTTGCAATTGCATTTAGGGTGTGGCCATGCTCGGTTTTATTTCTTTGGCGAATTAAATTTTTATCGTCTAGCCTCCGGCTTGAACATCACTGTAGCGCATAATGAGTACGTAAAACTATAATGAAAAAAGTGTGTTTGACATGAATAATCTTTCAAACCAATTCTCCTTCTCCGCTGATCTGAACGCATATCTGTGTTTGGAGGTTTTTTGTAGCTTCCATCTCCCACGCACACAGGAAAACAGCAGACAATGCAGAAAAAGCTAATGTGTCACAGTGAGTTTAGTGAGATGCCGTGTTCACCACTTCCCTCAAAACTTCACACATAAGATCTTAACTATGAAAACGTCACCACGAACAGCACAAGAAATGAAACGCAAACCTGCTTTGCATTGTTCCCCTTTTGTTTGCCGTGGATATGCTATACTTAACAATACTCATAATACTTCTGTACATTAAACATACAGTGTGCTCCAAAATCTCAGTTCAACAGGACTTGCTTCTATTTTGAATATAAACAGAAATATTGTAGGCATTTGTACATCACATCCTTTATTTCCGGCTTTCAGTTAAAGGTAGACGTATAAACCAGAAAATAGCTTTTACATTTTTGTTTTATAAATATAATAAACCTATTTCTATACAACATTGACGTACTGAGCTGCTTATAGACCAACAACACACTCATATTTTCTTACGTAAGTCCCACAACGTGATAAAAAAATACTTGGTGGAGTTAAGATTAAGTCAAGACTAGACCTTAGTTAATTATATTAGGACATTTAAGTAGTTTTTATACAAAAAACAATATTGGTGTACATCAAGACAAACAATGGCACTGATATATGTTATGATGTGTCAGGGGTAAAACCATACGTGCCAATTTCCCCGGACCTCCTCTGGAGGACACATTGGTCGACTGCATACGTCATCATTTCAAGATAATAATAAAACTACAATGATTGTATGTCTTAAGGGCAGGGGCGTCAGTTTGTGTTGAAAAATTTTGAAAAGATCAGATGAAAAAACATTACAGCATGACGGGGAAAGTTGGAAAGCTGGTGGGTCAGCTGGTCTTCCAGCATGAACAGCTATGTCCAGCTAAACCAGCTTAAGAAATGATCAAAACACAGCTAAACCAGCTTAAAAAGCGACCAAAAACACAGCTTGACCAGCTTGCTACACCAGCAATACCAGTTAAAACCAAGCTGGGAGACCAGCTAAAACCAGCTCACCAGCTTATGCTGAGCTTAGCTGGATTTTTCAGAAGGGCATAAGCATACAACGCAACATATGTGACCCTGGACCACAAAACCAGTCGTAAATCACATGTGTATATTTTTAGCAATAGCCAACAATTCCCGAGGTCTGTGGTAAATTTGAGGCACTTCTGCATTTGTTGCCCGCTGTTTCTGCCTCATCTGCTGAAGCAGAGAGAAGCATGTTTACAGAGAGAGAATTTATAACTTGGACAAGAAGAAACTGTGTCAAGTTACTGATCGGCACATGCATGTTTTTGGGTCATTTTAGAATTATTAATAGTTTATTTTATTTAAGTTACTTTTTTTGGACAATATACATTGTTTCTTTCTGTATCTAAACTGCATTGCATGTTTTATTTTGTGCAAAATAAACCTTTAATATTTCTTGGGTCGCTTGATTTTTCAGAACATTTTAACCAAATGCTTTCAAAAAGTGGTGGGGACAAAATTAGCCATTTCAAAAAGTGGTGGGGACAGTGACGTTCCCAGTGTAAATGACACATATGCTTAAGAGAATTCAATCTTAATTTTATAATATTTTTAACTGAAATGTGAGTACGTCGATGATGTATGCGTTTGACAAATGCCACTTCCGGAGGACACACCGGAAATCCTGGCCAGGATGTGTCCGGGGAAAATGGCATGTATGGTCACCCTAGAGACACCGCCCCTACACATAACATCAACTAGGGATGGGCGGTATAAAGCTGTTTACATTTATGATGAAATAAAATGTCAACTACAAAAGATTTTACTACGGTATGTAAATAAGTGGGCGTGGCTAACGGTGCGTGACAAAGAAACACAGAAAAACATAAACACATAGATTACAAAGTCCCATAAACAAACCCCAAGCAGGAGGAGGATCTTATTTTAAAAAGAAGTGTGACATCTGTGGTCTTGAACATGGTTTGGGTTTCTATTCTCATCCAATTAAATCATGATATACTGTATATCATTATAGTGAAATTAAAGCACTCATACCATGAAACAGATTTTGGTCATTCCTCCCAGCCCTACCATCAGCAAATCAATAAAAGTCACTCCATCAGGTTTCAGTGTCATTTTACTCCATTGGTCGGTAGGGTTCTTGATGCCTCTTCTCACGTTTCTTCCTCGGTTGAGGTAGGGGAGGAGGATCCTCCTCATCCTCGTCTTGCGGAGGAGGCGGAGGTCGAGCCCGGACCTGGGCTTTGGGTTGAGCTCGGGTCTGAGGTGGGGTTTGTGTGGTTGGGCCGTTTTGAGAGGAATCCTCTTGAGGAATGGGGGGTGCTGGTTGTCCTCGTGCGGTATTTTTGGATCTGTGTTGGTTTGAAGGACTAGGACTGGGAAAATTACGCAGTCTGAGCTCCTCTTCTTCGGCTGCATTTTAAGAAAGACATAAAACAGATGTTTCAAATTTGTAAAGGACTTTGTCAAGCTACAGTATTATTTTATTTTCAGGGTTATTACAGTACTTATTTTCTGGCATCTTTACTTTCCTATAGTATATAGAATGGGTTGGGCCAAAATGATCATCATTGTATAAATACCGCTGTAAAAAAGAGATCACTTCAACAATATTTTCAGTTTTTCCAAATTAGCAATTTATAGGTATATAATTAAATAAAAATTGTATTATATTAACTACCAACAACATTTCTACCAATTTGCTTATATAAATAAATTTTTATTTGTATTTTTTGCCAAAAAACTAACCAAACACAGTGGCGGCCAGTGACGATGGGAAGCCCGTCGTGTATGTTACTCATCATTTTAAAAATGTGTTCGGCACGTCATGTAAACTTTTGTGCATCATGCAAAATAAGTGCCTGCTGCAGACGCTTCGAAGGGGCTTATGATAAAAGAGACACACACATTTGCCAGATCGCTTAATCTCATGTGTAATCAGAGTTGAGTGTTAAGTGACCGTCTCGCGAGTTGTATTGTGAGCATCTCTTTTATCACCCAATTACCCATTCAATGTGTGTCACATATTTTGGCACATATTTTGACAAGATGCATGATGAACATGGTTCACATGAAACAACAAACACATATTTTGAATTTGCACCCCATGGAAGCGAAGTCACTGGCCGCCACTGTTTCTCATCATGCTCCCAGTCTTTAACATCGCTGTTGGGTGACTTTATGTCAATCCTGAGGTTTGTTTTTGTTAACTTCAACAGACACTGGACTGAAATGGTCACAATATGTGGGTGGTTTTTACATTATTTGTTGTTTTAATATATACAGAGGGATTTTACTCAGACTTTTTAAAATCATTGACACATATTTGATTAGCTTTCATAATCCCCTTTTGTTAAAAATGCAAGTAATGTGCTAATGTATTGACAATCCTTACCTTGCATTTTCTCTCGTTTATTGCAGCTACGGCACGCACACACCACAAGAACAACAATGAGCAGGAGAAGTAAAGTTCCACCACCTGCCAGAATGCCAATCATTATCCAGAAGTCAATGCCAAAGAGCTTTCCACCTGGACCTAAAAATGAACCACCACCTGTCGGAGAAGATCAGACTCTGTATAATAACCTTTGATTGTACGTTCGATGTTGTTTAATGTGATTTAAATAAAACCAGGTAAACCCTTATGGACACCCCTGACAGTAAGTGTTTGTTGTTGTTTTATCTATGTATTGTTTTTTATTTATTCTATGTTAATGTTTACAATGTTAACGAATGAAAAGAGAGAAGTCCCCCACACTATCCACAGTTTATATCAATAAAAACATATATCAATCTTTACAATGTTAAAAAATAGGTAGCATAGCCCAGTGCTTCCCAAAGTAGAGGTCACAGTAAATGATATGTAAACATTTGGTCCCAAAATGTGCCTTTGAGATCAGTGGCAGCCGGTGACTTCTCTTCCAAGGGGTGCGAATTCAAAATTTGTGTCATGTGAACCTATCATGCTTTATGGCAAAATACGTGCCCGCGTCACATGTGTTGAAAGGGTTTATGATAAAAGAGACGCTCATGTTCACAAAATATACGCAAGACACTCACTTAACACTAAACTCTAATTACACATGAGATTAAGTGAGTATCCGGCAAACGTGAGTGTCACTTTTAGCATAAACCTTATTCGAAGCGTCTTCAACAGGAATGTATTTTGACATGACGCGTAATGCACATACATAGGTTCACATGACGCGCTATACACATATTTTGACATGACGAGCCACACACATGACGGGCTAAACTACACCTTGGGCCTCATTTATAAAGCGTGTGTATGCACATATTTGATCGTAAAGTGTGCGTACGCAAAAATCCACGGCAAAGTCCATATTTATAAAAACTGTCTTTGACGTGGAAAAGTGCTTAGCACCACGTCAGGGTCTGAGCAGACGTATACACTTTTGCTTGTCCGATTGCTGCAGGTTTTTGGAAATATAAGCCATTCTTGTTGTCTGATATATGTCTATGACATTAATAAGGCATCGTTTAAAGGCAGAGATCTGAAACTGCTCGGCTGCACGCACCAGTTCAAGTTCATTTGCAATTATAGATTTGAAAGGGGTACGCGTGTTTTCTGCGCGTACGTTCAGTTTATGAATCACACGTACGCATTTTTGTTAAATGATGATTTAATGATCGTAAGATCAAATGTAGGATGGTTTTTACGCAGCATTTTATAAATGAGGCCCCTTGTGATGAGCTTCGCATTGTGCATCCTCAAAAAAAAGTCAACGCCCGCCACTGTTTGAGATACTTATATGTATCCTTGAGGTGTGTCATTAAGTTCCTCTCTTTAGGTGCAAAGGTATACTTTT
Organism: Misgurnus anguillicaudatus; assembly: GCF_027580225.2. Taxonomy (NCBI): domain Eukaryota; kingdom Metazoa; phylum Chordata; class Actinopteri; order Cypriniformes; family Cobitidae; genus Misgurnus; species Misgurnus anguillicaudatus. The sequence continues at coordinate 47,410,145 of NC_073339.2, forward strand.
TGAAAAGGTACAGCCCCAGGGACAGCTAGGGTAGATATTTTGACCATTTTTTTCTGACAGTGGACAGTGTAATATATTAAAGAATCTCTGGATGAATCTCATGAAGGTGTTGAGTTCAGAATCACATCTCTTACATAGTATCATCTAAGGCTGTCAAAAGATTAATCACGATTAATCGCATACAAAATAAAAGTTTGTGTTTGCATAATATATGTGTGTGTACTGTGTTTTATTTTTATGTGTATATATAAATACACAAACATTAATGTATATAATTAAGAAACACACACGTGTGTGTGAGTGTGTGTGTGTGTGTGTGTGTGTGTGTGTGTGTGTGTGTGTGTGTGTGTGTGTGTGTGTGTGTGTGTGCGTGCGTGCGTGCGTGCGTGCATGTGTATTATATTATATATAAATTAAACAAATTTATGTATACATTTTTTTTCTTAAATGTAAACATGTATGTGTTTATTTGTATATATACATAAAAATTACACAAATACATTATGCAAACACAAACTCTTATTTTGTATGCGATTAATCAGGATTAATCTTTTGACAGCCCTAGATCTAATATACAGGTATAGGATAAAAGTATATTTTCTAGTGCTGGGAAAAGATTAATTGCGATTAATCGCATACAAAATAAAAATGATTTTTTTGAATAATATATGAGTACTGTGTGTAATTATTATGTATATATAAATACACACACATTCATGAATGTATTTTAGAAACATTTACATGTGTATATGTATCTGAATTTACTAAATGTATGTGTGTGTGGTTAAATACACATAATAAATACACTCTGTACACACACACACACACATTACGCAAAAAAAATCACTTTCATTTTGAATGTGATTAATCGCGATCAATCTTTTTCCAGCACTAATATTTTCACCATACTCTAAAATGTGGAAAAGCAAAATAATAAAGTGAGTGTGTCAAAACTTACTGGTCATGTTGTGCAATGTGAAAAAAGGTAAAGTACAGTATCATTTACACCGGCATTTTCTTTTCCAGCAATAAAGGCTAACTAGTATTATCTCTATTAAACAAAAGGTTTGATTTAAATGTAAATGTTCCTAACTAAATCTTTTTCCTATAGAGATAGTTCACCAAAAAAAAAAAAAAAATCTGTCATCATTTTTCATCCTCATGTTATTTTAAACCTATATGAATTATTTTTTCTGATAAACACAAAAGATGATATTTTGATAAATATGCTGATTGTTAGCATTGACTTCCATAGTAGGAAAAACAAATATAGTGGAATTCAATGAGTAGTGTCAACTGTATGCTTACCATCATTTATCATCAGAAAACATCTTCTTCATCATTAATCACAATATTTCCATAACATTTGTATATTATATACTATAGAGGTCAATTGTAACAATCAGCTGTGTGCTTACCATCATTTATCAAAATATCTTCTTTTGTGTTCATCAAAATAAAAAATTAAAACTGGTTTAGAAAATGATGACAACATTTCCATTTTTGGGTGAACTATCGCTTTAAGATCTCTAGACAATATTAATAAAAATACATTTTTAGATGATTTTATAAATTATAGATCATAAACTATATTCAGAAAATATTATAACACACAGTTATGTGGTAAAACATTGAATTAGATGTTAAATAAAATCTACTTACATGATATTGTTTTAACATCACTTTGTTCATTGCTAACAGGATTGTGTACACGACATGAATAATCTGCGTTTTGTTCTATTTGTTTTGAAGTCCGGATTAGATTTGGTTTATCTTCACCCTTCATTTCTTTTTTTTCTGTTTTTCCTTGAATCCATGTTATAGTTATATCTTTCATCTGAACGTCACAGGTGAGTTTAGCAGTACCATTGACGCATGTAAACTTCACGTTGGGTTTAGTGGCCTTTGCTGAAACATGAGATGATATAATGAAGTTATTTAGAACAGCTTTTCATAACTGTTATAGATTAGATGTAAAAGAATTCTGCTGAACCAAACTCTTACCGTAAACTATAATCTCCTGTCCATCATTTGCAGATTGTTTACCTTGGTCATCATACATTTTATATTCATATTTGCCAGTGTTGCCCAGTTTAACATTCTGAAGTTTTAATGATCCGTCAGATTGAATAGTTGCATCAGGAATGTTGTTTATAGTCTTCCCTTCTTTATTACGCTGGGCTTTAAGTGTTGTAGTACCAGAGGTAAAGATCCATTCTATCTTACTAAATGTTCCACTTTTCGTCTCCAGATTAAGGGTGCAGGTTTGCCCTTCCAGCAGATCCTTCTTACATATCTGTGCAGAAACTATAAATTAAACAAAATAAAATGAGCACTTCATGAAACTGAACAGGGTAACGTGTGGTTTGCTTATAATAAACATATGACTTTTAGGACTTGGTTATGTGTATAAACACATGAACAAACATTGCAGCTGTTTGCTTAAAACATCATTAGATTTTAATAATCACAAATGTAAATTTCCAGTCTTTTTGTGAGTTTCTGCTATAAATTAAGTATATACTACTATTTACAACCAGACCACATACTGTAGATTAAATATTCTTTAATAATATAGATATTAAACCTAAAAGCAGAAATAATAGGGTTTTTTAACTAAAATGTGATTTTTATTTGCATTTATCTGTAAGATTTTTATTGCGTGTTTAGGTCAAATGTTATATTGTCATTAAAAAGTGTTAAAAAGTGTTCATAAATATGAACTCATGTTAAACTTCATAAAAACTTAATAAAAGTCTATTAAAATCTCAACCTACCAGCGAGCAGATTAAAGCCACAGAAGAATAAAACTGTAAGATGATGTTTGGTGCTCATTGTTCCTCTGTATTGTAGTTTACTCTCTTCCAAATCTTTTGTAAGACAGCGGTGAAGGAAATAAAATCAGCTTCCTGTTTGTGATCATAGAGCTGCAGTCGTGCAGAGAGAAAATGTCATCACAGGTGTAAAAGAGATTGTGTAATGTGTTACACTGAGGAAACCATTTTCTGAAAAAGAAAACACAATATGAGTTTAATATTTAAATCAAAATATGTCACAAAATGTATGTTGTAAACTATCAGTTCATTTCTAAATTAAACTCTTTTTTGAATAAGACCATTCATGTTAAACATCACACTGAATTACATCTGGTTCATGATGGTTTCAATGCCAAAAATAAGATAAGGGGTACTAACAGAAGCAATGTCATTAAATATCTAAAATGACAATGTATAATGATAAAACATTAAATTTTTTAATGACCAAGTAATTTAAGAGAGATCATTTACTTCTGCTGTTGTTTATTGATTCATAAAATATTTTTCTTGTATGTTCGTCATGTTAATCATTGTACATATTTGATCTTTGATCTTTAAAAGATCTATGTTTCAGTATGTTGGGTTACAAGATGTTCAATGTAAAATCTGAATCTTAAATTTATTTGAGAGACACTTTAAAAATAAAACAAACAGGAGTGAATAAAATAACAAAAAAGTGACACAACATAATAATAATGAATAATGAAACATGCATGCACTCATAAATCATAATGATAATGTAAATGTCATACAATACTGACATCTTGTGGGCGACATGGCTTTTTAAATGCATGCATCACAAGTGCAGATTACAAATGCAGACAATAAAGTTTTCTGTTTCATTAGACATCCACAGATGAAATGTTGTTTTTGTGGTATCTATTTTAGCAGAATTTTTCTGTCATGAAGATCAGATTATCATTTAAGTTTTAACAGGGCCAGAAACAGTTCTAACCCTGAGAGATAAGATGAGGAAGTCATAGCTTTATTTTCATTTCAGACATATAGGGGTGGTTTCCCGGACAGGGATTAGCTTAAGCCAGGACTAGACCTGAGTTTAATTGGGAAATATAACTAGTTTTAAGAAACATACAGTTCTAAAAACATTATTATGTGCATTTTGAGGCAAAACAAAAGGCACTGATGTATTTTAAGATATGTCAGTGCAAGTTGTTTTCAGTTTGGACAGATCTTCAATTTTTTTAGTCTAAGACTAGTCTAATCCCTTTCTGGGAAACCGCCCCATAGTGTATATACAGTGAACATAAATAACATACAGTCAAAAACACATTTTTTTTTATTACGCATTTTTTAAAATACATGAATTTATCATGCCAAAACTCCAGCATACACTGTAAAAAATTTCCCTGTAAAAAAACGGTATTATGCTGGAAGCTGTGGTTGCCAGCATTGCACTGTTAATTTACAGCGGGATACTGTTATTAGGAAAAACAGCATGATACTGTTTTGTTACCTACAGCAGTCAACTGTTATTTTAACAGCATGGTACTGTTTGTGTTATCTACAGCGGTTCTGCCTCTGTTAAATACAGTTCTACTTCCATTAATTTACAGCTCCCCTATTTTAACAGTATGTTAATGTAATGCCCTGAAAGCAACTCATTTCATTTAGGAAACCAATAGCAGGATCCATTCAAGTTTATAAATAGATATATTTACATGGTGGTGTTAGTATTGGGAACTTAATTCATTTGAGTCCACTGAAAACAAAAATTACTTCTAAAATTGAACTCCAAACATTTAAACTTTCACACAAATCTCATGTAGTTCATCACAAGTAAACTACACAGTTACTGCTTTAAAATAAAACATCAGGCAGCATAACATCAATGATTTACTGCCCATCCTTGACCTAAACAACCACACTACTCTTCAGCACAATGGTAACCCAAAAACTGAGACAAATCCTAACAAAACAGAACATTAAACACTAAGACGTATCTCACATTATCATCTTGTGTAAATCCCCTGATCAGTTTTTAAGTTCACATGATTTAAAGGGGACATATTATGAGATTTTTTTTAAGATGAAAACTAAGTCTAACATAGGTCTGAGCCAAAGTGTGCCGTTTTGGGTGTGTCATTTAAAATGCAAATGAGCGGATGAAGTGCAACCACTGATCACAATGATGGTGGTTTGTTGCAATTGAAACTCAATTGTGCTGTGAAATATTTTATCTCTCTCTTTCTCTCCATACTAAATGGTTGTGCTGTGGTTGGATAGTGCAGATAAAGGGGGCGGTATTACCTTATTCTGACATCACAATAAGGGCCAAATTACAATGACCTATTTTTCACATGCTTGCAGAAAATGGTTTACCAAAACTAAGTTATTGGGTTGATCTTTTTAACATTTTCTAGGTTGATAGAAGCACTGGGGACACAATTATAGCACTTAAACATGGAAAAAGTCTGATTTTCATAATATGTCCCCTTTAAAAAACAAAATACAAGGACTTTTCTCTAATGTCTGTGTGAAATTAACATATTTCTGTATGCAAATTTGACTGTTAGGTTTTCTGTTTCTAACAGCACATTCTGTTAAATAACAGTAATCAACTGGAAGCTTGGTTGCCAGCAAGATACTGTTTTTTTACGGTCTCCTTCGGACTGTTAAAAAACATTAGCATTCTGTGTTTTTATATCTTACACATTTAACCCTTTAACCCCCATCGCAAAATCCTTGGTGTCAAAGAACACTGCTTAATGTGTCCACACTACAAAGAGTAAAAGAAACAGACCCAATGTTGAAGTTAATGAGATAATGAAGTGATGATTAAGTGATTAATGATGAACAGCTGCTTTTAACAAACACAATCACTGAATGAAAGATGAACAAGAACCGAATTAAAGAGAAAACAAGCAGAAACTCAATTTACAGACTTAGATGAGACTCAGACTTACTCAGATTTCCTAAGATCTCACAAGAAGATCATCAAACAACTCCACAAACAGCATTACCATCTTCACTTATTACAAACCAGTATGATTTTATTTTAAATGTACATTAGCTCTTACTGAGAAGTAAATCATAAGGTGTGGTTTCCTGGACAGGGATTATCTTAAACCAGGAATAGTTTAATTAGAAAATATAACTAGTTTTAACAAACATGCCTAACATTACTTCTGTGCATTTTCAGGCAAAACAAAGGGCATTGATGTATTTTAAGATATGTCAGTGCAAGTTGTTTTGAGTTTGGACAGCTGTAGTCTAATAGTCTGATCCCTAAATAATAGTTACCATTCTCGTGATCAGCGGTTGCTTTAGTAGGTCTCTTGATCCTTGGGTTTGCCCTTTGGTGTTATATTTATTCAGGCCTTTTCAATGTGATTTGAAAGACATTGAATATGGCAAAAAAGTATAAGTAAAGTATTATCACTGACTAATGACCATTATGGTGTTAGTGTCATGAGTTAAAAGTAATTTACTGACTTTATACAGAAGCTCATAAGTGGTTAGATGGGTGGCAACCCTTTATAGTAGTCTTATAATGTGACAGAAACTGAGTATTGAGGTAGCCAGAGGAATCTTAAAAACATTGGGAATAAATGAAATAAAAAACACAAGCAAACTACACACACAGACATCAAGAATCAGGCTATGAATCTCAACAATGGTGACTATCAAATAGAAAGCTTCATGCTGCAATGCATGCTGGGCATCAGCATAGTACAAAACTCATTCATGACTCCCAGCATGCATTGCAGCATGAATAAATTATGCAGATGAACTGTTTTCCCATTTTCTTTTGTCACCATAGTTGAGAATCATAGGCTGATTCTTGATGTCTGTGTGTGTCAGCTGAGGGCTAGGGTTTCACGTTCACCAAAGTCCATATGTATGCAATTCTGTCAAGATATCAAATTACTGTAATAATAATAGTTGTAATGATTCTGATTCAAATATGTAAATACTCGATCATAAACATCCCTAAGTACTATTAATTGTTATGTTTAAGCTTCTTAAGGCTGGCGAGAGAAACTACTGATCAATAATCAGACACCCAACCTCACAAGAGTCTATCATCTCTTGGTTTTCTTTGGCATAACAAACATGCATCATAAAGACACAGTTCAGGACCCAGACTGAACACAAGTCAAGAGCCCAACTAATGGAAACAGTGATCACCATAATGGTGACTTTAAAGAAAATGCTTGTAAAGTCTAGTAAACACCTGTTTGTTCTCAGTAAGAACTTTTGTAAATGTATAACAGAAATAAAGTCAAGGTGGTTTGTAAGTGAGGATGGTGGTAATGGTGTTTGTGTAAATGTTTGATTCTCCTCTGGTGATATATGGAGATGTTTAATGTTTTGTGTTATTTTTAGTTGATGTTCATCTAAGTCTTTGTGTCTGTAAATGTTTCTGCTCATGTCTTCTCTTTTTTGTTGATGTTTTCTTTAGTGATTTTTTAGCAGCAGGTGTCCATCATTAATGCTTCAGCATCTGAACTCATTGACTTGATTTCAGGTGGATCATTAGGACACTAATGTAGGGAATAGTGAATGAGGGTGTAGGGTGTGATTTGGGACGCAGTCTTAAACGGTGGACTCTCAGGGCTGTAAATTCACATTATTCTGAGAACTGATTTTTTACAGAATGCAGAATTTAACAGTATACTTCTGTTTTTGTTAAAAAACAGAATTATACTGTTAAATTTGGCTGTTTTTTAACAGCAATTTTTTACAGTGTAGTCAATGACATACTGAATGGTTATTATAAACTTACCAGGATGGGGTAAAGTGTCATGACTGTGTTTGGTCCAGACAATTCAGCAAACAAAAAATAAAAAGAAACAACATATTGGCTTTCTTTAAGACAACATAATAAATCATCTTACTGAATTATACACTTGCCTAAAGGATTATTGGAAACACCTGTTCAATTTCTCATGAATGCAATTATCTAATCAACCAATCACATGCCAGTTGCTTCAATGCATTTAGTGGTGTGGTCCCGGTCAAGACAATCTCCTGAACTCCAATCTGAATGTCAGAATGGGAAAGAAAGGTGATTTAAGAAATGTTGAGCGTGGCATGGTTGTTGGTGCCAGACGGGCCAGTCTGAGTATTTCACAATTTGCTCAGTTACTGGGATTTTCAAGCACAACCATTTCTAGGGTTTACGGAGAAAGGTGTGGAAAAACCTCCAGTATGTGGCAGTCCTGTGGGTGAAAATGCCTTGTTGATGCTAGAGGTCAGAGGAGAATGGGCCGACTGATTCAAGCTGATAGAAGAGAAACTTTGACTGAAATAACCACTCTTTACAACCGAGGTATGCAGCAAAGCATTTGTGAAGCCACAACACGCACAACCTTGAAGAGAATGGGCTACAACAGCAGAAGACCCCACCAGGTACCACTCATCTCCACTACAAATAGGAAAAAGAGGCTACAATTTGCACAAGCTCATCAAAATTGGACAGTTGAAGACTGGAAAAATGTTGCCTGGTCTGATGAGTCTCGATTTCTGTTGAAACATTCAGATGGTAGAGTCAGAATTTGGTGAAAACAGAATGAGAACATGGATCCATCATGCTTTGTTACCACTGTGCAGGCTGGTGGTGGTGGTGTAATGGTGTGGGGGATGTTTTCATGGAACACTTTAGGCCCCTTAGTGCCAATTGGGCATTGTTAAAATGACACAGCCTACCTGAGCATTGTTTCTGACCATGTCCATCCCTTTATGACCACCATGTACTCATCCTCTGATGGCTACTTTCAGCAGGATAATGCACCATGTCACAAAGCTTGAATCATTTCAAATACTAAAATGGTCCCCACAGTCACCAGATCTCAACCCAATAGAGCATCTTTGGGATGTGGTGGAACGGGAGCTTCATGCCCTGAATGTGCATCCCACAAATCTCCATCAACTGCAAGATGCTATCCTATCAATATGGGCCAACATTTCTAAAGAATGCTTTCAGCACCTGGTTGAATCAACGCCACGTACAAATAAGGCAGTTCTGAAGGCGAAGTATTCCTAATAATCCTTTAGGTGAGTGTATATTGTGAATGTGAATTCTCCTGTATATTAATTTAAACATTCTACTGTGTATGAAATGAAACTGTGGTGAAGTACAAAAGTTGCATGATGTTTTCCAGATATGGATAAAGTGAAGGCATTGCCATGGCATGGTACACATTGTTGGTAATATAATAAATATAATCATGTGCAGTAATGTAGCTATATTGTGATACTTCAAGGTACTTATCCAAAGTGACTTACAGTGCATTAACGGTATACATTTAATCACCATGCGTGTATCATCCTATAGGCTGCCAGTGCCACCTAGTGACAAGTTAATGTGTGTGGATTTATTTCTCCAAACCAAGATGTCCGACAGGTAGCAAAAAAAAATTATTCGGCTCTAGGAGACTCATGCCAGTAAAAACAAATAGACGTAACATCAGGTGACATCTAAGCTGTTATTGTGACATTACATGATGTTACATTTTCCAAGTATGAATTTTTATCATGGATGAATAAATCAATGTTTCAGATACAATGCATACCAAAAATAAAAAAAGTATTTGCAGTAAATTGTGTAATTTTCTTTTTATGTACTAAGAGCAATAAAAATGCTGACAGAGCTTGTTTATATAATAATAAATAAATCCTTTTTTGGATAAAATCCACCTCCATTTCTCTTCACTCTTCAGACTTCAGTCCTTCAGTGCAGCTTGAAGATGACTCTTGATGTTGTGGTCTGTATTGAGTTTAGGCAGAAGATTAAAGTTAGTAAATAAACCACTTACCGCTTGGTGGAGTGCTGTAAACCTCTGTTCACTACAACTCAACATCACAAAAACAATAAAACTTCCAATTGACTTTAAAAAACAAGGCCCAATTCACCTCTGTCTGTGTCTTTGGCTGTGATGTGTAAGATGGTGGACGTTTGGCTACAAGGCTACCCAGGAATCTACATTGACAATAATCTCAACTGATTCAAGTCATTTACAGCTCAACTTTATACTTTCTATGGAAACTTGTGTGCAACAACATTGTTCCTGTAGCTCAGTGATAAAGGTCACAGGTTTAAGTTCAAGGAACACACATTCTGTATTGACCTTATGCACTGTAAGTCACTTTGGATAAAAGTGAATCCCAAATGTGTAAATGTAATATGCTCGACCTCCCTACTGAAAAAACCCAGCTAGACTAGCATAAGCTGGTGAGCTGGTTTTAGCTGGTGTTCCTGGTGTACCAAGCTAGTCTAGCTGTGTTTTGGTCACTTTTTAAGCTGGTCTAGCTGGTCAGGCTGGAAGACCAGCTGACCCACCAGCTTGACCAGCTTTGTCAGTCTGGGAGGACCAGCTTAAACCAACTACTGCCACATAAAACTAAAGCTTATGCTGGTTTTAGTTGGATTTTTCAGTAGGGCTGTTTCATTGGTCTGTGGTTGATTTTTTTTCTTTTTTGTCGGCACGTCAGCGCCCATGAATATGGCAGAAATGACTGATCACTGACCGCAGAAATTAACAGGAGTAAACCAGATACTTTAACTACATTTATGCATTTGGCAGATGCTTTTATTTAATCTTATTCATCATGTGACATTGTTAGATTTTTCACAATTTTTTTTTATTAATTTAAGTCCACTAAATAGTGGATATCATGGATGAATAAATGTATTTTAGATGTATTTCAAGTACAATTTACTGCAAATCAAAGGGAAAACCCACTGTTTAGAAGTATTTGCAGTAAACTGTGTAATGTAAAGATCATTCAAATCTTCTTTTCATGCCCAAACAAAAATAAAACAACACATAGAAATCCAAACAGAGATTGTTATAATTCATGCATGAAAGAGTTAAAAACTATTTTTAAAACGTGTAGATTTGTGGAGTGCTGTAAAACTGTTCAGCTACAACTTAACATAGAAAAAAAAGAAAAGCCAACAGACCTTAGAAAAAGGCCCAAGTTTTCACCACACTTTCTATTTTGTCATGTGGAGACTTTAGACTTTGGATTAGGATTTACATAAACTCAATCGATTCAAGGCCATTCACAGCTCTACTTTATACTTTATGTGGAAAAAATGCTCATCATGTTTTACTGGTCTGTGGTCTGCGTTATGGTTTGCCACAGCACTGATGCCAAAAAAGTCATAAATAAATTCAGTTCTATACTGTGGTTTATTCTTCCTGCAAATGGACATACATGTTTGCTCATGTCCTTATAGATGTTTGTAATAGCAATTATACAATATATTGACATAATCTTTATGTCTTGTATGTTTTCAGATGTTTCATCTGTTTGTTTTTGTCTTTCACTTTTCTGTGGCAGTCTATTAATATTATGAATAATAGACATTTTCTTTTATTTCCACTTACTGCTGTTTGTCTACTGTATGTTATTGTGTACACTGGTAGATACAATAGACAGACAGACAGATTACATTAGATTACAGAGAGACAAAATGAAATAAATAAGAAAGAACGACTGCATCCCATGAATGTGGCAGAAATAGCATCACTGACCGCAGTTTTTTGGTTTCCACCTTGAATGTACTTGCATTTCTTACTTCCTCATCATATTCTGTACGTGCCTGTTGTGAGTTGATGGTGATATATTTGTATATATATATGCAAGTAAATTAAATAAGTCAGTATGAAGATGTCCAGTGGATGTTGCTGTGTGCTGCTGCTTCTCGCGCTCGTTGCTGCAGTTTCAGGTTTGCGCTTTTTAATCTGTTTAATTTTAAACTTAAGCGTGTGTTACTGAATAATTACTATGGTATTACCATGTTAAGATATCATGTTTTATGTTAATGAACTTTCATTGATCATTGACTCTATATAAACATAATTTGTATGTGTTCACAGGTGTGGATAAAAAGAAGAAAGTGGGAGGTGAAGTTCATTTTAAACCCAACATCACTGCAGGATCATCTCTTAAAGACAGCAGCATCACATGGAAATATACAGCTGGTGGTGATGTGATAAAGGTGATTGAATGGGACAATGACTTTAAGACTGAAGAAACTCTGAATCCTAAATTCAAGACTCGTGTAGCTCTCAATAGGACCACTGGAGAACTCACTATAAGAAATTTACAGCTGAATGATACTGGAAGCTATTCCATTGAGATCAACAATATAGAGAAGAAAAGAATCAGCTTGACTGTTGTGGGTGAGTTAATATAAATATCATAGATTTATTTTTGTTGTTGTTATTATGTTAATGTTTGTATTTCTTTTTGAGGTCATTCACACGCACACAAAAAAAGAACAGAACCTAAAAATGTTTGTTAGGGCATTGTTTCCCAACCCAGTCCTACATGGTAATCCTCCTATGATGTTTAAAAACACCAGATTTAACTCAAAAGCTTTTTGAGTATGTTAATTAGGAAGACACCTCCAAGGCTGCACCTGAAACCACATAATTCCATACTATATAGTAGGTGAAAAGCAGTAGGCGAGGTGAGTAGTAAGGGGTGCGCGGGACAAAAACTAATGCGGGGTTAGTTGTAACACGGACTGTGTACATTGTTGCACAAGGTTGAGCGTTTTGGTTTTCCGGTATTTTTTTCATGCTGCCAAATGATATCCCGCAAATTATTGTAAATGTATAATGTTTTTCCAGAGAGTTATTGGTGAACAAGTGTTTTGGTGGCATGTAAGTAATTTTTTCATCATATGTTTTTTTCGGTTTCTGAGTTGGGTGTGTAAGATACCAAATCCAATGCTATGTCATATAAATCAGTGTCTTGTTGACATATTTTAGTATTTTAGTTAACCAAGTAATGCTTAAAAAAACCTCATGGTGCTGTCTGAGTGCACGCTTGTAAATTCTTTATCTCCTGTTTGTTACAAATAAAGTATTTTTATAGTACAAACCTTTTCTTACATACTTGTAAATTGTTTTTGATGATGTTGGATGTCCATACATTTACAGCAATCTAAAGCCTGCTATTTTTACTTCCATGACTAAAAGAAAATGGCTTTTAAAAGTTTTAATCCAAAAAATAACAATTTCAATACAAATGAAAACAACACAATTATTCAGCATTAATCTTAAACTGGTGGTCTCCGCTTAGTTTATCAGTTAGTTAAAGTCCGTCATCTAAATAGGGATTAGACATAGCGCCAGCGCAACTGGCTTTTAAAGGAAATGAGAGATAAGTCTCTCATTGGTTTATTGCATGTTACGTCCAAAACACAGACATTACTCATTATAGAAATATGAACAACCCTTTTTGACTGTGCGCTTGGCGCACATACCATCTTTCCGGCGTTAAATTAGCAAAAGTGGAATTGGACACACCCATTTAGACCGTGCACTTAGACCATGCGCTTAGATTGTTAAAATAGGGCCCATTGTGTTATTGGTATTGAGATATATGTTTGGTATTAAAATTAAACTGGCAAAAACAGACGTTTTCTCGGGTATCATAAAGGAATTATGCTTAGGACACCGAAATGGCTAGCAGCGGCGCTGGCTGCGAACAAAATAAATGTGCCTGTCTTATCAAAAATCGTGTGTCAAATGTATTTTTGTTTATATCTTTTATATTGATTGAATACGGTCACGTCAAAGATTGAAATCATAATGAAATGAATGGCTAAAATCAGCTGCTCATTATCTCAAAACTTGATTTTGAAACTGTACACTGAAAAAAATGATTCACTGAATCTAATAAAAATTTCTCAAGGCAAGTGGTTGCAATCAACCCACTTAAGCTACATTTAAACAAAAAAGATTAGTAACGTAAAATGAAATATAAAACTTTTGTCTAAATGTAGCTTAAATGGATTGATTGCAACCACTTACCTTAAAAAAATGGATTAAATTCAATGATTAATTTTTTTCAGTGTAGTATGATTATTACAGACTGGGTCACATATAAAAAAAATATTTTGTCAAAATTTTGTGCTGCTTTTTCTCACATATTTAGACATTTGTATCCATTTATAATTGAACTAAAGGGCTGGATGAATGAAAAAAGTGTGGATACATGTTCATTATAGACAGACATATATAAACAATATCCACTTCAAGTATGTAGACAAAATAGTATTGAAATATTTGCCTTATATTTGCATTTTTGCAAACTTAATTTTTAGCAAGTGTTACAACTAATCCCCTGCCTGTTACAATTAACCCCACCTATTGGGGTAAGTTGTAACGTTTGCACTTCAGTCACGTTTGGTGCAATTGTCCAAGAATTGTAAGTACTAGAAACAAACTTCAAATGTTCATTAGTAGCAAAGATGTGTGTGTTACGTGTGTAAAAATACAATTCATCAAACTCAAACATTTTTTTAATGATTGAGCCAAAACCAAAAAGCGTTAGGTTGTGCCCCGCTCTCCCCTACGTCCAAATTCATAGTATTCCAAAAAAACTCTTCCATAGTATTCCTCACTTCCGGCAAGATCCCGAAGTGTTCATTCGATGGACACTTTGCTATCCCTTGATCACCCAGGAGAGGAGTTATCCAATGAAGAAGACGGAGGGGCGTTGTTTTATTCAAAAATGTCCAAAAGAGTAATGCGGCTCTATTAAAACGCAAATACATGAATTACACAGCTGTCCCTTGTGGTTAAATTGTGCTAGTGTAACGTCATTCAAGTTAACGACTAACGTGTTATGAAAATGTATGTCACTTGATGTATCAACATGGCAAATGTAGTACGTCTAAATTCATTCACACTATCCATATTCATACTATAGTACCTACTGTTTTAAATGAAGATGAGTATGCGATTTCAGACGATGCCCAACATTCTGGGATGTAGCTGATAAGATGAATCAGGTGTTTCATATAAGGAGAGATCTTGGGAGGGGTGCCCCCAGGGGCCCAAGGCGAAGGTACGTATGGCCCCCCATCCGATCTATAAAAGTATTCAAAGCCAATGTTGTTACTAATCTTTCACATGCCTAAGACTGTGAAAAAAGGTTTAAAAAATCCAGTCTACAATCACTTTTTATATTAAAACTATGTTTTCTTTGATGTTTTCTTCACAAACATAACAAAAGGGTTGTGAATTTTACCACAGTGTATTGTTGAGTTTTTGAAAAATCTTCAAAGCATTTTCCCAAAATGTGTGTCAACATAAGATTTTTCACCAAAAACCATTCTATTTGCTGAAAGTTGTGGCCAAATTAAGACTCAACAGCACCCCATAGTGGACAAAAACATCCCCAACATAACATCAGCAGGGCTCCAGACTAGCATTTGAGAGAGGTTGCACTCAATTTGGTGGCACCAGTCACTGGGTGGTGTAAAAACAAAAAATAAACACTAAAACTAAGTCCAAACATGTTTAATGAATTAATAAATTCATTAAAACTAAGTCCAAACATGTTTAATGCATTAATAAATTAATTTCAAATACAAATAATTGTATTCTTTATATACATACATTTTTTTAACTTTACCATACTTTTATTTTTAACATATATTTGCCTTACTGTAAACCATTAAACTTACAATCAACTTTGTATTACTTTGTTGTAAAAGTTTTAGGCTACTTTAACACAGACTTGAGTAAAGAAATCACATTCTTGTGCTGTAATCACTACAAAATGTCTACACGCACTCTGAAGATATCATTTTGGCCAGGACTTGTAATCTGAGGTACTTGAGCACAATGTATTACGGTTTTCCGACTTCTAGCGTGAAAACGCAGTGTACAGGGCTATTTTTAGGGGTTCATTGATAAAACTAAATCTCCGCCTCTTTTATTAGTGTCATTTTGCGAACGTGTGGAGGTTGTGGGGAGATTATTTCATCAACTGGGCTGAAATATCAGAGAAAGCTCTTACATAGCCTACACATAAAAAACACTGGGCAGCATTGTTAATTACAACACTCCCGAAAACGAAAGCAGAGGCTCTCGCCCGCAGTCTCCATAGACCACCCCAGTGGCGGATGCAGAACGTGACATATGGGTGGGCATGGATTAAGTCCGGGTGGGCCTGAATCTATGGGTGTCACTTTTGAATAAGAAACTATAACAAGTCTATAAAATTCGTCAAAACTTCAGAACGCTAATTTAAACAGCATACACACACACCCGAACTGCACGTCACATTTTTGACATTATTGATACTTTAAATTGTAATGCAACGTGACATTTATTAAGCCTTTTTGGTAAAAAAAAATATTGGGCTCTCATAGCCTACAAAAAAGAACCTGCACACAGTGACAGGAAATATAAATGATCCCAAAAAAACCTTATACTTTTTTAAATAACCTATTAAAGTGTTTAAATAAATACGGCTACTAAATGCTTAAAATGAAGCTTCTAACATCATATTCTCTTCATGCAAATCACTAAAAATATATTTTCGTTCTCACATATTTAAGTTAACTTACTAAATAAAGAAAGAAAAAGGGAATTGCTAGAATAATGTTAGACTCTGGGGTTAAACGAAATGACAAATAAATAAACATTTAATATACTTTTTGATGAGCACAAGAGCAAGCCTACTCGTGAAGAGCGGAGCCGAGGAGCGCGCATATCACACGTGAACGAAAGGAATAATGGATTTAATGCTTTCACTTCATTTCCTGACAGTTTCACTTGTTAGTGAGGATAGTAATGGCTAACAAGATGACGCCGAATTACATACAACATAATTACCTAACTAAATCTGAGAGAATGCAAACACATTACAATATTTTTTTCCTCCGCCCGACGGCCAAGGTGCATCATTTTTTTTTAGCCCGACAGGAATTCGCCATAGCCTGTAATGGACGTCGGGCAAGCGATTTTGCGAGGTTTGTTTTGTAGAAAGACTTTCTTTAAAGTGAATTTCGTTTTGTATAAATTGTATCTTAATATTAATCAATGTTTGATCAAACAATTGCCTCGATTTAATTAATAAGAAGCAAACCAAGAACGTCTGTGGTGTGGATTGAAGTGAACCCACTATATTTCCGCAGCCTACGTCTTTCTGCTTTAATGCATTTCTTAAATTAATGTCTCAATTACACAGTAGGCTTATAGGTTGTTATGATAGGCTATTTGTTGCTTAAAAGCAATAGGCTATATTGTATAAAGTGTAGCAATAAACGTGGCGTGACTTATAGTGCTGCTATATCGCTATATCAAACAACATCCCTATGATCAGATGTTTTCTTTCTATTTTTTACCCCGCTGTCATATTTGTTGTGTGTTTATGTTATTGAGAGGAAAGCGCGCAGCACATATTTATAACGTGTTGTTATTCAAAATACGTTTTCTACTTGCTTGCAAATAAAGTTCTCAAAGTGATCATGGCTGAAAGCTGCTCGGGAATATTTCATTATAACGCAACATTCATCTGCTTTAATAGTTTTTAAATAGTTATCAGGCTTACTTATAATTTTACTGTTTTTAACATAACATGCAATAGATAAATTACACCACATAAAGTAGTATACATGTCTAACTATACAGAGTAGTATTTTTTACATTTCTGATTGGGCGGGCCAGCTTCAAAGTTTCAACGTATTTATTAAGAATATTAATACAATTTACAATGCTTTTGAAGTGTTCATGACGATAAGGGTTATATTTATTTATGTAGGCTATTTATTAGGTTATTTGGGGGCCCCCCTAATTTGACCGCTGGTGGGGGGCCCCAGGCGGCCGCCTACCTATGCCTCTATGGTAAGACCGCCTCTGGGTGCCACATAGGACTGGGTTGGCAACACTGTGTTATGGTATGAAATGGGAAAACCATGTGGCACATAATATGGTACTTTGATAAATATCATGGTACTGAAATAAATATGTGGTATTGACATAGTACTTTCAATAATACAGTGATATAAAATATCATGAAAGTAGTGGGGTACTTTTTAGAAAACCTCTGACATCACCATTCTTTCCATTACAACAGTGTTCTGTGGTTCATCAAAGTACCATTATATATCCATCTAATTTACCATCACATACTGAAGTATCTACTTTTAGAGTATTTTAGTTGTTTTTGAACCCATTATGATGATATTTTCTTTGTGGACTTTTAAAACTTTTGTTCACAGAGTTCGTCCCTATACCAAAATTGAATCCAGGGAATACAAATCGTTCTGATGTTATGAATTTGACATGCAAGTATAATGCAACGATCCGCTGGAATTGTTCTGATGGTAAAAAACCAAAAATCACACAACTAGAAAAGCCAAGACAAGGAGAGTTTATAACATTTACAAGAGCCGAGATGCCAAACATCTGCTGCACCTGTACACTCTTCAATGATGTGAGTGAGGAAACCAGCAATCAGATCTGTAAGAAAGATCTGTTTAATGGTAAGACGGAAATTTACTTTTAACAAACATTATTTTCTTAAATTTTAAAGTTCTGCAGACAGTATTGTCTATATGACTTAATCATGCTGTATTAATGAACTTCTACCTGCTCCCCAAGTATATGAAACACATAAGCCTTAAGCCTTGAAATAAATGCTGCACATATTCTTGAATTATTATTTTTTAAATTTACAAACACACAGAGATCCTGGCCTCAGGCCATTCGGAAATACTGCTTTGTTGGCAGAATCCATTAAAAGTCAAGACAACTTTTCAGCAAAGTCCTCAATGTGCACGAAAGATGAATGTTAATCGTTGTGTCACTTGTTACTGGCATAAAAAAGCCTTGACTCTGTGCCCTGATCCTGGTTCAGTTTCAGCCCTAAAATCTTGCTTGCATTATGATGTTGATTTCTCTGTGGCCTTTTAAAACAGTTTGAATTGTTTCCTTCACAGATGGCGAAGGCACCTCAGGTAATCCTACAGTAGTAATGTGACATCAATCTGGGTGAATGGTAGGACAGAAATTTCCTTTTTTATATAAGAAGGAAATTATTGAGGGTCAGATTAAGTTTATTTTGAGTGGTTATTTATGGCACAAAACATCTTTGATAAAACATCTCAGTATAGTGACCAGACCACCCATAGCACAAATATACTTCTGTGTCATGTGACCTGATTCAGTTTGTGTGGTATTATTTGAAGTGACATTACAAATCTGTGAAGCTGTGTTATAAAAACTGTAATTTGAGGATTACTGACACATGATGTTTAGATTTTTTCAATACAATCAAACATTGACCTGGGGGTTTCTGTCATCATCATATAGAAAATATACTTCTCTTTGTTTCTTTAATAGGTTCAAGCACCAAAACTACCAGTGGAATTGTAATTCCTTTGATCACTGTTACTGTTATCCTCCGTTACCTGTTTATCTGACATATACAGCTTTTTATGGTAAGACTATAATAGCAGTTTTGTTGTTTTGACTCATTTTTCAAGCTTTTTACCACCAAACTCTATAAGAGTCTCACTTAATGCGCTAGTAATGTGTATGAATAAATGCATTTTATTTTGCTGTTGACTTTAAATAACTGAGGTTAACGTGTTCTTGTCTTTTATAAGACCGCTGCTTGCTGGGAGAGATGCTACATTTAAAGTTAGTTAATTTAGTAAATTTCTTATGGAAAAATGTACATGATGTGTGTAATATCAAACACATACTATACAGACAGTGAATGTGTTTGAAAATAATAAAGGGATAATATTGTGTTCTTTTACAAAGCCTTGTTTTTGATGTGTACTAGAATAAGTTTTCATGCTTTATTATTCAAAAACACTTTACTTTTTTCCTACATTATTGCAGCACATTTCTTCCTTTAATCACTCAAAGCCTCAATTCTTAATAAAATTCTGAAGTCGTTCTGATCGGTTAAATTGTACAGGATTCCCTTTAGAAATATTACTGTACTGTATATCTATTTTATTTTATGAACATACTGTAAATTAAATATCTCCTTTTGAGTGGACTTTCAGCTTTGTAACTTTACAGACTTTACAGAATGAAATGTGAAAAAGCAGAATAGCACTCATTTATTTCTGTTTTCTTCTTCTTCAAAAAAAAATGTTATCATTTAATTTTATACTTTAAAAAAATGTATGATAAGCATTTAACAGTTATCACTATATTGTATATTTTTAGCATGGCCGGAAGAATCAGTATTGAGCAACCAGTATCTATGATCATAACTATCAGTTTTAATGTGTTTAAATGTGCATTTTATTCTGTTTTCTTCTTTCTTTAGAAATAACAGTCTTATGTAAATGACTGATGCTACCACCATCAAATGCACTGCTAATGGATCTTGCGTGGGACTTTAAATCTCAGCTTTGCAACTGGACCTCATAAACCTTAACATCTGTGTCTTGATAACATTGACCTTTTTTTCTAAGAGAAGATGATCTTGGGTAACCAAGCTGATGGCTCTTCAGGTAATTGCGTTGCTATGAGCTCATAAATTAAAATTTGTAACCAGCTACTATTCATTAAAGCATTTTTCATAGAAATAAAGCATACAAACCATCTTTTAGTCCATCCAGGAAAAATTAGATCTGTTTGAAAAGTAGACCTAGAAAATATTCCTGAAGACTTGACAGAAGCAAACAATAAATGTGACAATAAAAACAGACACACTGGCATCTGATTTTACATCTTAAATAATAATAATATAAATGATGTAACTCATATACGGTGTCTCTTCATTTCTAGAGGGAATTCTGCAAACAAAACATGACTATGAAAGATATGAAGTGTATTTGCTGTGGATTGCTACATGCAATCCATAACAAACAAAAACCTAACATGTTTCTGTTTGACACTGGACAATGAAACAAAAGGAAATAAATGAAGAAACAGCGGAAATATTTTAAATTTTAGAGGTTTGTCCATAACAGCACCCAGAAAACAAAAATTAAAATAAATGAACGTCATAAAATAAATAACTGTATTCATAGTACAATTCAATAATTATAGCATACAAGTATTTAAATATAAACAATAATCATTTTACATATTGAAACTTTTTTATGAAAAAGTTTTTCAATAGTATGTTGTGTTACCATAATTGTAAATCTATTTGAAAGACACTTATAAGGAGTAATTTCTATTTCTGAAAAAATATGAGTAAATAAAATTAAACAAATAAGAAACGTAACATAACAATTTTGTAATATAAAATACTCATGCACTTATAAATAAATATGTAAATGTTATATGATACTGACATCTTGTGGCCTTTTTTAAATACATCACATATAATCAGACAATAAAGTTCTCCGTTTCATCAGACATCCACAGCTGAAATGTTTTTAGAAGTGAAATGTCCTGAAGATCAGATTATCATTTAATAAAATTTTAACAGGGCCAGGAACCCTGAGAGATAAGATATATTTTTCCTAAATTATATTTTGTAAATTCTCATGTGTATATTCCTCTGAATATTCTGCTGTGAATGCAATGAAATGAAATGAAACAGTGGTGAAGTTATAAAGGTTGCATGATGTTTTCCAGATGTGGATAAAATGAAGGCATTGCTACGGTATGGTACCCATTGTTGGTAATACCATGATAAAATGAAATTAATATAATCCTGTGCAGTATTTATTATATGGCACTCCAAGGTACTTTAAAGACTAGCGGAGTATCATTGTGCTTTTGGTACTTAAAGTTATAGTAAATAAACTTGTCACCTATCTTAGCTTAACTTCATTTATCAGATCTGTGTTTCCTGGTACAAGAGATGTTTATGTGTGACACATGATCTGTGAAGTGACATCATCTCTGATGAAGAAACATTGAACTGTTGAGAGTATAAAGAAATTATCATAGACTGACAGCAGTTAGTACTTTAACTACATTTACATTCATGAATTTGCCAGATGCTTTTATTTCATCAGCATTTGTGTGCATCACCCTATACCCTGTCATCTACTTACAATCCAAATTCTCAGTAGAAACCAAATAGAGGGAACATCAAATGACATCTAAGGAGCCGTGCCATTGTTATATTTTCCAAGTAATAATTTTAGACCACTAAATTGGATATTAGGGATGAATAGATGTATTTCAGGTACAATTTATTACCCAAATCAAAGGGAAAACCCAATGTTTTGAGTATTTGCAGTAAACTGTGTAAACTCTTTCATGCCTCAACAATAAAAACAGACATAGAAATCCAGACAGAGATTATTATAATTCATGCATGAAAGGGTTAAAACATTTTAAAAATGAGTTTGTGGAGTGCTGTAAAGCTCCTGGGTTTTCCCAGGAAGTCTCCCATCCAAGTATAAAGGCTCAACCCTACTTGGCTTCAGTGGGCAAGCTGTCTTGGGCTACAGGGTGATATGACTGCTGGCACCTACAACTTAACATCACAAAAACAAAAGGAAAGCCAACTGACTTAAATAAAAAGGCCCAGGTTTTCACCACTGTTTGTGTTTTGTGATGGTACTTTAGACTTTTACTTGAGGATTTACATAAACTCAACTGATTCAAGGCCATTTACAGCTCTACTTTATACATTATGTGGAAACTTTAACAAAATGTTCAGCATGTTTTACTGGTCTGTGGTTAACAGTTTTTCTCTGTGCTAGTGTTGCCAGGCCACTGCTGTGAAACTACATCAAAAGCTAAATAAAGCTCTATACTGTGGGTTATTCTTCCTGCAAATAGATGTTCAGTTTTTTGCTGCTTCCCCCTTGTAGGTATGTTGTATTTCTCACTTCCTCATCATATTCTGTCCTTACGTGGCTGTTGTAAGTTGATGGTGATATATTTGGATATTTGAAAGTAAATGAAAGTAAATAAGTCAGTATGAAGATGTCCAGTGGATGTTCCTGTGTGCTGCTGCTTGCGCTCGTTGCGGCAGTTTCAGGTTTGTGCTTTTTAATCTGTTTAACTTTCAACTTGAGGGTGTAATACTGAATAATTACTATGGTATTACCATGTTGAGATACCACGCCAGATGATGGTTTCCTTTAATGAGCGGTCATTGATCATTGACTCTATATAAACATATTGTCTGTTGTTCACAGGTGTGGTGGTGGATGTGAAGAAGAAAGTGGGAGGTGAAGTTCATTTTAAACCCAACATCACAACATCTCTTAAAGACAGCAGCATCACATGGAAATATTATTTTGATAATGGTGAAGTGATAAAGGCGATTGAGTGGGACAATGACTTTAAGACTTTAGAAAGTCTGAATCCTAAATTCAAGACTCGTGTAGCTCTCGATATGACCACTGGAGAACTCAATATAACAGATTTACAGCTGAACCATGCAGGACTTTATACCATTGAGATCAACAACAAAGAGCAAGAGAAAAAATTCACATTGACTGTTATGGGTGAGTGAAAATAAATGTAATTGAAATATTATTATTATCATAGCTGTTGTTGTTGGTGCTACATGTTTTTAAAGTATATTCACAAAAGGAGCTGGAAGCAAACTAAAAATGTTATGCCTTTAAATGGTAAAACCATGTATGGCATATCAGTTGGTAGTTAATGTATACTATGGTCCTGAAAATGTATTAAATCATTAAATTTCTGTTCAACAAACAAAGTTGTCATAATCAATTAGTATCTGTCATTTCATATTTTTATGATACAACATTTAATAGCTGTTGTTTTTATTCATATTTTCATTTTAATCATACATTTACAAGACAAGCATATAAGATAGATTATGACTTATTTGTGAAGAGAAAAGATGAAGCAAATTAATGAATGTTTGTTTTTCTGCAGTGACAGTGAAGGCCAGTATACTTTTTGCATGAACAGACAAATATATCACAAAACAATATTACATGAAGGGCACCTATTATGCAAAATCCACTTTTACAAGGTGTTTGGTTGTGTTGTAGTTCTCAAGGTCTCAAGACCACTTTTTAAAGGTCTTGGTCTCGTTTTGGAATCGACCGCATTTTTACTTGGTAATGACAAAGAGGACTCAGAATTTTATTTCAAGACCGGTAAAGACCACAACTGATGGCACATCACAAATGTATTTTTTATCATTAATTATGCAGTTTATTCAGGTTTGGCATATGATGTTGGCATTGTTTAAGTTTCTCCCAATGACAATTTTTCTAATTTTAATACTAAAACACCTGCATTGTGTTAAGTGGATGGCAAGCAATGGAAAACAGTTCAGAATAAATGTTGATTAGGTCGGTAGTCGGTTAAGTCGATTTCAGCTCTTTAGTGTTTGTTCACTTTTATTTGCTTATCGACAAAGACTAACCCTAACCCTAACGCACGCACACACGCACACACACACACACACACACACACACACACACACACACACACACACACACACACACACACACACACACACACACACACACACTCAGACAAGAAGTGCCTAATCATTGTGCATTTTCCACTATTAAGTGTTTTAATGCAGAGACTTGCACTGGTCTTGGTCTTGGTCTTGGCCTGTCTTGGTCTTGGTCTTGACTTGGTCTCGACCCTTTAAAGTCTTGGTCTTTATAGATATTATTGTCTCAGACTGTATCAATCAGATCTATTTGAACTTAAAGCACCCACTGTCTGTTGGTAAAGGAGAATTTGTAGCTCATTCGCATTTAAAGGTACAGACATTAAAATAGGAACATTTTGGACTAGGGTTTAATATTTTTCCCGAAAATTAGATCAAATCAAATCCCGGGAAATGGGTCGTGTTTTATTGGGTCGTGAAGCACCAGTGAAGCACCAGTGTAGAACCATATAGGGGCCATATAGCACCACATATGGTTCTACATAGCACTATATGGTTCTACACAGGTGCTTCACTGGTGCTTCACTGGTGCTTCACTGGTTCTTCACCGGTGCTATATGGCACTAAAAATGGTTCTTCTATCGTTACGATCCAAAGCAACTGTTTTGGTGCTATATAGCACCGTTTGTTTTTTAGAGTGTAGTGCACGTTTATAAAAAAAAATTATATACATTTCCCGTTTCCCGTCATAACTTTTCCCGGGAATCTCGTTTCTCGGGATTAAACCCTATTTTGGACATGCTTTAATAAATGACACACATTCTGGATACACCTGAGACTTATATTACATCTTGTATAAAGGCCATAATAGGTGCCCTTTAAAGGGGAAATTTCACAAAACATTTTTAAGATATCAAATATATCTTTGGTGTCCCCAGAACATGTATGTGAATTATTAGCTCAAAATACCCCACAGATAATTTATTATGACACGTTATGCCACCTTGTAGGTAAATGTTAAATGGCAGTGCAGGGGTTGGATAGCGCAGATTAAGGGGTGGTATTATTATAATAAGATCCCCTTCTGACATCACAAGGGGAGGCAAATTTCAATGAGCTATTTTTTCACATGCATGCAGAGAATGATTTACCAAAACTAAGTTACTGGGTTGATCTTTATCACATTTTCTAGATTGATAGAAGCACTGGGGACCCACTTAAAGATGAAAAAAGACAGATGTCCCCTTTAATACAGTTATGATTAAAATATAAACAAAACATGTAAAAACTAAACTTAACTTGTACGGTCATCTTCAGACTATTATTATTAGATTTTGTGTCTTTTTCTCGGACAGAAGACTCATTGCAGTTTTCTTTTTTTTTCTTGAGACTGAATCCACACTTCTCCAACACACTGGAGAGCCGTCAACTTCATTAAGCACTTTGCATACAGATTAACACATGACAAGTACTACGACAGCGTTTTATGCTGACTAATCGCTCTTTCAAAGCTTCATGTTGATCTAAAGCAGTTGTTCTCAAACTTTTTGGTGTGCACCCCCCTTGTGTGCATCCCTTTACCCCCCAAAGAAAATTAATGACATAAACAATCTTAGAAAAACTTAGAATTTGAATTAAAGTTTAATTGGATGTATGAATTAAACTGACACTTTATTTGGATAACACAACCTCAGATTGTTTGACTGTAATATAATGTTGTTGTCTCTGTGGGCCTTAAAACAGTAATGTTTTTCTTTACAGAGAGCGTCCCCAAACCCAAACTGAAATCAGAGATCTCAAGCAATCCTGATGATGTTATGTATTTGACATGTGAGTATAATGCAATGATCCGCTGGGCTTGTTCTGAGGGGAAACAACCAGATATCACAAAACTGGAAAAGCCAAGACAAGGAGAATTATTAACATTCAAAAGAGCTGAGATGCCAGGCGTCTGCTGCACCTGTACACTTAGCAATGAAGTGAGTGAGAAAACCAGCGATCCGCTCTGTGAGAAAGATTTGTTTACTGGTAAGACAAAAATGTATTTAAAGTCCAAAAAAAAAGTTTGTGTTTAGGTGACATGTGTTCATATGTTCCTTACAAAATTATACGTATGTTTATTTAAGTCATATCTATTGACCCCACAGTCCCTAATTCACATCGACTCCGTTCTAAATAGTATTTGAAATAAGAATCCCAAATTGCAGTATGTTGAAATGAGTATCCTTAAAGTACCTGAGTGGTCTCCTGCACACTCCAAATGTTGATACTGGGTGCTTCTCAATACTCAAAATGATGCTTTATTATTTCCTCAATTGAGTTTCTCCATCTTGTCTTCCATCTCAATTCTTTAATTGCGCTGTGAGGAAGTGATGAACGAGAATTGATGAGTCTTTCAGATAAGTCATATAAGTGAGGTTACACAAGTCTATCCTTTGCGGAAGTGTGATATGAAGCACACATAAATTCTCTTTTCCCTTCACATCGTAACTTTAATAAATCAAATTCCAACATGAATATATCTTAGCATTAATCATCAAGTTATTGTAAATGTAGACTCATTTCTGACAGCATATTTAATAGTGATGTTTAATCACGTATCATGTTTATTTTAGAGCACTTTAAAGAATTGATTTGATTTTAATGTAAGTGGGGCTATGAACCTTAATTATGCTTTTATGCTATTATGTTTTTCAGATCCTGGACTAGGCCGTAGTTATAGTTAAAGTTATAGTATACAGGTTTCACAGACAAGGTAGTCCTAGACTAAAATACTGTACATGTTGTCTCAACCGAAAATAACTTGCAATGACAGATCTTCAAATAAGCCAGTGCCATTGATTTGTCTAAAGATACACACTATAACATATTTTTCTAAGGCATGGTTATACTACATCTTAATTTAGCAAAGGCCTAGTCTTGGCTTTAACTAAGCCTTGACTTTGAAACCTGCTGAGTGGACAGTTGCATAAACTTCTTAGTCTTAAAAGTTAGTCATCTATTTTTTCTTCAAGATTGATCGGAACTATTTTACATAAAAAGGTAATTTGGTCTTATTTAAATTCAAATATAAGACTGCTTACCCTTAACTAACTGCTAGTTAGTCAGACTTGTTCTTAAGACTTGTTCATAAGACACATGGCTATGTTTATGCCACAGATATATGAAGAGTTTGGTTCCAAAACGCAATAAACTCCATTTTTGAAAAAAATGATTTTCTGCCAATTTCAGTATTATATCAGATCAGTATTTAAAAGTAAATATTTATTTTTACGCAAAATCCAATTCCCGCCGTGATATTCTGTCATCTTTTCTCCCTTTTTTCCCAAAATGCGACAAACGCCACTGCTCCTTTTTTACAGAACGCAATAAATCCATTTCTGATATTACAGCGGACCATTCACGCAATGTAAACAAACATGGCGGCGCGCTGAGTACATGGAGTTCTAGTTTTCCTCATCTACTTTGTACTTCGTGATCAACAAACAAAACAAAATAATACTTTAATAGCATTGCCAAACCTGTGATGGTTTTCTGTGACGGGAAAGAAACGTAAGCCATCAACATCTAATAATTTCCCTGAGAGGCACTCGGGAGACGGGTGCTTGTTCTCCAGACAGCATCAAGTTTCTCATGCTAAAACATTGTGTTCTTAATATAACAAAGTAAGTGTTTTGGTTAATGCCATTAATGTTTATTTTTTAATCATTGTATACCACTAGTCAACTAAATAAATATAAAATGGTAAAGATGAATGCACATTTATACATTGATTTAATAGATTTATAGCATTTTGAAATAAAAAACTGTCATGGATTTATTGCATTTTGTGGAAAAAAGAATTCGTTTTTATAATAAATCTTTGAAAATCAAGTTATGGATTTGAATTTTTTATGTTTTTATAACCTAAAGATGCTATGTGAAAGTTTGTAACAGAAAATACTGGTTTTCATCTTGTCACTTTCTTGGTATAGAAAACACGTTTTTACCAAAATTTGTCAAAAGGAAACTCTTCATATACACTACACTCTAAAAACAAATGGTGCTATATAGCACCAAAAGTGGTTCTTTGCTCGCAATCACAGAAGAACCGCCCCCGGCGCCACACAGCACCGGTAAAGCACCAGCGAAGCACCCGTGTAGATCCATATAGTGCTATGTAGAACCATATGTGGTGCTATATGGCCCCTAAATGGTTCTACACAGATGCTATACAGGTGCTTCACCGGTGCTATATGGCACCAAAAACGGTTCTTCTATGATTACGAGCAAAGAACCACTTTTGGTGCTATATAGCACCGTTTGTTTTTAGGGTGTAGATGTCGCCTTGGGGTTCTAAGCATGCGGACTTTTGTCCTGCGTATTGATGCATTATAGTTAGAAAAAGTAGATTTTCAAAATATCAAAACTTTTATTTTTTTCTGGACTCAATGCTAAATACATGTCTGACTGTTGAAACGAACCAAAAGAAAACCAAGAAAATCGCATTCATGACAATTTATGGTGATTTTATTTCTGTTTGCCTACAATGACGCTGATGAGGGGTTCCCCTGTTTCAAGATGGCGGCTCTGTTTGACGCATTCGGTTCAATAAACTGCCGAGGCCAAGGCGACATCTAGTGTACATGTCTATGTGTTAATGCAACCGGCCAGTCATCTAAGTAGTTTTACAAACCCTTACAAAAAACAATACTGGTGTACATCTTGAGACAAAACATTAACACTATGGGGCGGTTTCCCGGACAGGGATTAGCTTAATCCAGGACTAGGCCTAAGATTAATTCGGAAAAATAACTACTTTTAACAAACATGCCTTTCTAAAAACATTACCTGTGTGCATGTTGAGGCAAAACAAAGAGCACTGATGTATTTTAAGATATGTAAGTGCAAGTTGTTTTTAGTTTGGACAGCTCTTAAAAATGTTTTAGTCTAGGACTAGTCTAATCCCTGTTCGGGAAACCGCCCCTAAATGTTAAATTGTCAGTTCAGACATGCATTTTAGTCTGAGCCTAAATCTGAGACCGGCATCTGAAATGAAATAATGCAGGGCTGGATTTGAATTTGTCTATCGAGATCTGATTGGATCGTTTGAAGTTGGGTCGTGTTGCTAATTGCTAATCGCAGCGATCCTCACCCGGACCCCACCCACCTGCCATACATTTGACCAGAAGTAAAGAGAGATCGTTTTGAGGACTGGAGGAGGTTTGTGTTTTTGATTAAAGATTATGAGGGCACATGATTTTTTTAAAAATAATGAAGCTCACATATAAGTCATTTGTAAATAATACCACAATATTCCAAAACAAATTACAGTTTTTCATTTCAATTTCATTGCGACTTTAAAGCCTCCTTCCACTGCACACGACATACGGAAACGACAGCCGGAGTTCGCCCCCTAGTGGCATTCGTAATGATGTTTCATTTTAATCATATATAGGAGAGAAGCTCATTCCAGTGCAAGAGGCTTCGTTCTGTTTACCAGGGTGGAATAAATAAATGAATGCAAATGAATGAAACAATAAACAGCTATGCATATATGACAAAGATGTTTTGGAGAGAACATATGAAGACAAGATTAAATTAATACACAAATACACAAATTAAATTAATAGTGTAGAGGGCTGCATTGGGTTTGGCGTTTCACCTTTGCTGTGGGAGTGGACCAAAACATGCTGGGACAAACACTTATTTCATGTCATCATGGTCGATCAGACTCCTTTTATTAGCAATAATATCTTATATTTTCGGATGAGCTAGTCTTACAAGCAGTTGCTAGAAACCAGACAGAATCCAGCTCCTGTCCAAAAATCTAAGATCTGTATTCTCAACTTCTTTTCTGGGGTATTTTATAGCACTTTAATCATTTCTTGCCATATCACAAATATAAGGTATTGACATTTATCCCTTTGGCAGATGCTTTTACCCAAAACAATTTACGGTGCATTACAGATGAAACATTTTTCATTAGTATGCGTGTTTCCTGGGTTTAAACCCATGACCTTGTGCAAAACTAAGACAATGCTCTATCTGAGCTATGCAGGTGTAATTCTGTGTCAGGTGACGTGCAGAGGTTGTTTTACATAACTTTATCAGTCAGGACTTTTTTAAAGAGTTTTAGGCAGATTTGAGTTTATTTTCAGTTGAGACAAACATGAGTTTTAGTCTAGGGCTAGCCTTAAGCCTTGTCTGTAATACTTGTAACTGACTCCTGATGTTTTATTTCTTCATTAAAACATTGACAGCTTCTTGTTATCATATAAAATATACTTTTTGTTTTTTAGGTTTAAGCACTGATCTATCATTGGAGTTTTAATTCCTTTGGTCAGTGTTACTGTTATCCTCCTTTACCTGTTTATCGGCCATACACCTTTCTTTGGTAAGACAAACAAATAGTAGTTTTTTTGTTGCTTAGCATTGTGATTGTTTTGTGAAGCTCTTTTGCCACAAAACTCTATAAGAATCTCACTGTAAAGCAGTAATGTGTATTAATAAATACATTTTATTTTGCTGTCTTTTATAAGGCCGTTGTGTTGCTTGCTGTGAGAGACGCAAGATTTAAAGTAAGTTAAGTTAATAAATTCCTAATGTTGTACATGATGTTTGTAATATCACAATACAGAATGTGAATGTGTTTGAAAATAATAAAGGGGTGATATTATGCTAAATTTTGTTTTTGAGGTGTACTGTACTATAATATAGGTTTTCATGCTTAATTATTCCAACATTCTGTACAGTATATGCATTACTTAAATTTTCTTAACATACTGTATAAACATCTCCTTTTGAGTGGCTTTGTTACCTTTTCAAAGCATAATAGCACTCATTTAATTCTTTTTTTCTTCAGAAATTTTGATGAGGAAACATTATTTTAAACATTTAATTTTATACTTAAGCAATAAAATGTATGATAACTCATGCAACAGTGAATTATAAATATAATCACAGCTAAAAGATGATGTTATGATGACAGCCAGGTGTTTAAAGGGATACTTCACCGATTTAGCATTCAGCTTTGTATCTGTAGAAACCCGGCAGTATTACTGAATGAACACGTTTCCCTCCCTCATTTCCCCCTGAGAGGAGAGATATCTGCATTTTGGTTATGCAAAAAAGTCCTCCAATGATGTAATATGACGATTTTTGCATCATCGGAGGACTTTTTTGCAGAACCAAAATGCAGATATCTCTCCTCTCAGGGGGAAATGATGGAGCACTCTAAAAAAAAAAGGTTCCTTGAGGTTCTATATAGAACCGTGGGGTTCTATACTTGGCCAATAGAACCTTTTACCAAAAAAAGGGTTCCATATAGAACCCTTGGAAGGCAAAGAACCATTTTTATTAAAATGGTTCTATAATTCACGTTTTGTGACTGAAGTGTAAACTAAAGATTACACAATAATTGCAGACCTACACAACTCATTTACAAACCTACACAACTCATTCACAAACCTTTTTGTGTCAATAGGCTGTGGTCAAATAAAGAGAGAGTCAACAAATAGGCTATTAATATTTAGTGTATGATTTATTTCCTGTGAGCTTTTTTATGCAAGTTTGTACATTAACATGAAACTTACAGTGCAGTTTGCGTTTTTGGTGAATTACCAGGTGTTTTCTTTATTTTGTACATTCTAAATTGTCAATGTTTATGTAATTTAACCTGAAGGGGCATTAAAAACAAATAATCGCAAAAGTGCCCTCTGGTGGCGTATATATGCGTTGCACCATAAGCGAAGATGAGCCTCGTGACGTGACAGTTTTTTTTCAAACTGAGGTGAGGAGTTCGGACTCCGGACCGGCATTTGTTTGTACCCTGAGGTAAGTAAACTTTACATTTTTGAAACGATATTACTGAAACATTTAGTATAATTAATTAATATTTATTTTGTTAGAGTGTGTGTTGTGCTAAATAGTGATACTAGAAGCTACATTTATAATATTTACCTCAGGTAAAAAATACTGCTGGTAACGTTGAAGCACTTGACGGGCTTCGTCAACCGTCAGTTATAAAAGCTCTGTTAAATACATTTTGTTCCGGGTTTTAATGAATTACGTTACAGTCCTGCTTTATTTCTTTGTCATTTTAAATTAAATTGCCAATCAGAATAAGACAGCTGTGTTGTAAGGAGACGAAATTCGAGACAGTCATTTCAGTGAAGCGCGTGGTCAAAGGAACCGGGTGGAAGACGGTAGAAGGGAAATAATATGTAGTTAAATGTTTGTCGCAGTTTTACACATATTCCGTGAGTATTTTTCGCTTGTTCACGAGTGTTTTATCAGGGTTGGAGCTAAACTCGGAAGGAAAGTGGAAACTGCTGGCCAAAGTGGAGAACATTCCGCCGGTCTGTATTATAAATGCACGATTGCAGTGCAGCGTTTGTATCCGCAACAAGTCTAACGTTAGATATGCATGTTTTCTGTGATGCACACAATTAATTAATGTGATGGTAGCTGTTAAGACACTTACATTTAACATTCAAATGTTTTAAAAACCAAACGTGTTCATGTTTTTATGTGTATTTGGTTTGTGAAGTGTAATTTATGCTTTTTTCCTCTCCCCCACAGATAACCATGGTTAATAAATGATCAGACACGTCACTGGCTTTAAAATATAAACCCCATTGATGCAAAAAGGTAAGGTGCTTAAAAGACCTCGTAAACCTGACTGTCACTAATGTTCATTAAAGAGAAAATAAAAAGAAATCTGTGTTTTGTAGCTTTAATGATAATTCTTACTGTATGTATTTCATTTAGAATTTAGCATTAAAGATTGTAAAGTGTTTGAGGACTTAATTTAAATTCTGTATATTTCACACACATTTTTTTATTGAACATTGTGTTTTGAAAAATACATCAATTGCAACCTCAAGTTAATGTAGACTTTAAGGAACTTGTTTGTCTGAAAGTGGATATATAAAGATTTTGTGTTTTAAGATGCTGCATGGAATGACAATGAGGTTTGGAACAGACTTGGTGAAGAACATGGAAACATCTCTTAATAAAATGGCCCCAAACATCATCAGGAGTGCAAAAGAAGGAAGTAAAAAACATCTCTACGCCAATCTCATTGGAGAGGAAACCACAGAAGGTGCTTGTTCTTTGTCCAGTGTAAAGTAGCTTTATTTGCATTGTCAATGTAAAGGTTCTAGCACCTATAAATTGTATAAGTGAAAATATGAAAATAATGTTAGTATAAACTTTTTCCTTGCCATTGAAGAGTAAACTTGTTAATTAAGAGACGCTGGCTGAGAAAGAGTTAAAGTTTACCCACAAATTAAAATTGTCGTCACTTTCTTCAGCAGAACACAACAGATGATATTTTGAAAAAGTATGGTAATCGAACAACAATGGTGCCCATTGACCTGCATTGGTTTTGTGTCCATTAAATTGCTACCAAAGTTGTTCGGTTACAGACATTCTTCAAAATCTTTTTTGTGTTAGTGTTCTGCTGAAGAAAGAAAGCTGTGAACATTTGAAATAACGAGTGAGTGAATGAGTTTTCTTTTTTGAGTAAAATGTCCCTGTAATTGATATCTGTACCTAATGTACAATAATTTGTATCTTTGTAGGTCTGGTGAGGAATGCTGCACTTATGTTATTGCAAGCATTATTTCAAGAAAATCCCAGCTTCCTTGACTGTGTAAATAGGGTAAGTATGGTCTTCTGTAATTTAGTTAGCATTTGAGGCACTTTATTTAAAGTAACATTCAATGCAAATATAAAAATATTACTCTGTTTACCCTTAAATAGCATACAGCTCCACATCAATTATTATGAGTCTTGTTTTTTCGTGAGTGTAGCTTGCCTAGTTGTCATACTTTATTTGTGTTATTATGGGATAATTTTAAGTCTATTTGATGGCTTCTGTTAATTGGTAAGAAGCACTTAAAAGGTGAAATGTTTGTTTTACAGGAACCCAAAGGTCCCACACTAACCATAGTGTTCAACGGCTCTCCTGATCTTCTCTAATCTGAAAGTATCAACTGTATAATGGACAATGTGAACTTAATATGTGGAAGACATTGACATCATAGGCTGTGGAATGACTGTGTCACAGGTCGGAGAAGCGGACTGCCCCTGTCGCGGATCACGCTCCTCCTAGTTCCACCTCGAGGAGGTCCCAAAGCACCCCAATGACCAGACAAACCAGAGATAAGTAAAATATAAAAATAGAAACTTTATTTAAATTATTTAAAACTAAAGTGGGGAATGGGAATCTAAAAATCTCGCTTCTCGCCCTCAGGGGGAGTATTACGGGGCCAGGGACGTTGGAGGGGTTTCCACGTGACTCCAGCTGGAACACCGCTAGAGAGCGTATCTGGGTGGGTTGGGCACACACCGTCGCGGCGGCCCCTGATGGCATCCACAAAGGTCCAAGACCCTCCTAAGGTGAGTACGGACGACAAGGACACAGCACACAGGTTCTTACTTGACTGTTGAACAGTGTTTCTTCTCCCTCCACAGCTCCCAGCCGTAGCAGAACTACGTATTTCAGCACCCGAACGACTAACAACCCAGCCGGCATCTGCAGCGTATATCCAACGCGATCAAACTTCACTCTGACAAGTAACTTCCTATACACAACCACGCCGTCCTTTCGCCCGGACCAGCCCCGCACTCTTTCCGCCCGCTACCTAGCGGTCGCCGGATCAGCAGAGCCTGCGGACTCTTCGGACTCTGTGACCCTTCCAGTAACTTCTACCTTCTCTCTTTATATCCTCCTCCATGGCGTGGCTCGCCCAACCATCGCTCGCCATGTCACTCACACAGCTGTGCCTTGTTTCAGTGAGTGCGGGGATTCCCGGGGAACCCGGAAGTGCCGGTGTCTGTACAAACCGGTCCGGGCGGAACCTCTTCACTCTCCTTTTGGTTCCGCCCCGCATAGTCACTCCGTGACAACTGTTTGCGTTTTTTTTTCTCCTCAATGTTCAATACCCTTTTGCCATTAAGCACACAGTGACATTAATTTATAAAATATATGTTTAAGTTTTAATACCTGTACAAAACAAATGTAAAATCAACTTGTGTAAATTGTCATTTTATTTAATAGATTGTTCATGAATTGTCTTTAAATGCATTGTGATTTCGGTAACACTTTACAATAAGGTTCATTAGTTAACATTAGTTAATGTATTAACTAACTTGAACAAACCACGAGCAATACATTTGTTACAGTATTTATTCATCTTTGTTAATGTTAGTTAATAAAAATTTAAGCTTTAATTGCTTGTTCATGTTGGTTCAGAGTGCATTAACTAATGTTAACAAGATTTTAATAAAGTATAAGTAATTGTTGAAATTAACATCAACAAAGATTAATAAAGGCTGTATAAGTGCAGTTCATTATTAGTTCATGGTAACTAATGTTAACTAATGAACCTTATTGTAAAGTGTAACCGTGATTTCTTTTCATCATTTCAGACACATGTAAAAGTTACTAAAACTTAGTACTGCCTATACTGTACAGTATCTATGCGTAAGGGAAATAACTTGAACAAAATTTTTTATGTATAGTGTAATTAATAGTTTAGCTGTTTAATACAGAGATGCAATATATATATGTATATGTATTTTTATTAAAAAGTGAAAATGCTTAATGGAAATAATTAAATAACTAAATGGTTGCATGTAATGTGACATTTTAAATGTATACCAAAGTTTTTCTGTCTAATCCAGAATAAATAGATGTGATTTTAAGTAATTTTTATAGATTTATATTTCTGTATAATACAATTAATAAATAGTAAACTTTTATAATTTTCTAGATCGGTTATAATTTCTTATCAATAATAAATTACTCATAATAATAAAGAACCTTTAATGGTTCTAAATAGAACCATCTAACTTTGATTCAAAGAACCATTTGGGGTTCTTTTTAATGAACCCATTAAAGTGGTTCTATATTGAACCATTTGGGGGTTCCATATATGAAGCGGGTGATAGAACCATTTCTGGTTCGATATAGAACCATTTTTTTTAAGAGTGAGGGAAACATGGTCATTCAGTAATACTGCCGGGTTTCTACAGATACAAAGCTGAATGCTAAATCGGTGAAGTATCCCTTTAATATCACAGTTAACTCTATATTGTATATTTTAGCATATCATTAGGTGTTTAAATATTGTGTATTTTATTCTGTTTTCTTCTTTCTTTAGAAATGACAGTCTTGCGTAAATGAATAATGCTATCGCCATCAAATGCACTGCTAGCGGATCTTGCATGGGACTCTAAATCAGCTTATATGCAACTGGACCTCATAACCTCAACATCTGTGTCTTGATAACATTTAACTATTTTTTCATGATTGTGAATTGATAAACCTGATAACTGCAAATAACTTTTTTCTTTTAAAGTCGAGAGAAGATGATCTTGGGGAACCAACCTGATGGTTCTTCAAGTGCTTGTGTTACTATGAGCTCATACATTAAGAACTGTAACCAGCTACCATTTAATTACAGCATTTTTTAATTACACAAAAGTTTGTCTTTTTGCCAAGATTGGATGTGAAGGATTTGTTATGTGTACTGAAAAGTTGGATGCAAGATCGATCCAGGAAAATTGGTTCTGTTTGAAAAGTAAACCTAGAAAATATTCCTGAAGACTTAATATAGAATTGACAAAAGTACAATTGTCAAGGGTGGTACAAACAACAAGGGTGGTGATGAAGACAGACACACTGGCATCTGATTTTATGTCTAAAATAAATGATGTAACTCATAAGGTGTCTCTTTATTTCTTGAAGTGTATTTAATTGCTCAATGACAAAACAACAGTTTGGGTGTCAACTTGAAGTTTATTAAAAAATTTAAGTAATAAAAGACTAACCAGATTAAAGTGGCATTTATGTGCAATCCATAACAAACAAAAAATAAATTAAGAAATGCCTGAAATATTTTTTAATTTAGAGGTTTGTGCATAAAATACCCAGTAACCAAAAATATAAATAATGTTGTGATTTAATTAATAGTTGTATTTATATGACAATTTAATAGTCATAGAAGGGTTTAAATATAAACGAATACGATTTTCATCTTCGTAAGCCTATTTTAATGTACATTTTTTATTCAGTATTATTTAATACTAGACATAAACCAGTCAAACGCTGACATTTTATTGCTCGCGCACAAGATGGCAGCATCACCCCGCTGCACGTCTACACGAACGCGCCTTAAGTTTCGTTTCATCACTTCCGTCTTCTGCGTATCTTTCACGGCTGCTGTGGATTCATCTCGACTGGTTTGGATTCCTCGAGAAGTTATTTGAAAAACTTGATCAGTTAATACAACTAAGTTAAATAAGTCAGGATGAAGATATCTGGTGGATGTTACTGCGCGCTGGTGCTCGCGCTCGTCACCGCGGTTTCAGGTTCGAGCAGTTTAAATAACAAAGGGCGCGGCTTGTTTTTAACCAAAACTAAACTTTTTAACTTTATAATATTACAGTTAAGTTGACAGATTTGACACCGCTGCTATGTATTAATTGTTATTATTTATTTATTAATAACTTTATAACTTAATTTTTTTTTAAATCATGTTACGTTGTTACCTACAGGAGCTCGTGTGATTCCCTGGCCTGGATGAACTTAACAACGCCAGATAACCTCCCATCACTACCACTCCCTCCCTACCTGCTAGTTAAAAAGCATCATTTTGCACTTGCTTTATAAAGTCATTTATAACAACACAAATAATCATTTTAAACAAAACAAGCACCAGAAATAAGAAGCACAAATGTAAATGCGTTTCACCGAAAACTAAACACTAAACTTAACCAATCCCTGACCATTTCCCAGATTCTTTGATGCACAGTTATTAACAGGGTTCTCACAGGTTATGGAATTTCTGGAACTTAATGGAATTTAAAGGTCTTTTCCAGATATTGAAAGTCAGGGATTTTTGTTTGTTGCTTTACATTTTTTAATCAAAATGTTATCCACTTGTTAACTTGTGATGCAAGGAATACAATTTCTGGGTCCAAGCCTCAGCTGAATACGATTTAAACAGCTGTTTATTTCACACATTTAAGCTACATTTTTATAAACTCATGGTACATTATTCAGACTCACGGCATCCAGGACATAGGTTGTGGAAATTGTAGCTTTTTAGTCATTGAAAGTCAGGGAATTTTCTTTATATTTATGACAGTAATAACATTTATTTGGTGTACCTCTGAGAGGAAGTTTCAGCTTTAAAAAGCTCTTCCAGGGGTTTCTCTTAAATAGAGGGGCTTTGAATTAAAATAAAGGACTGAAACCATAAATGCATTTAAATGCACATCCCTGCTGAACAAAAACAGAAACCATCACAGAAATAATTCTAATGGATTTAAATGTTATAATGGGATTTGTGTTGGGTTAAATAAAACAATAAATCCCCAAGAAGCAGCACACTAACAGCGACTACAGCAAAGTTGGAGCAATGCGTTCTCATTTATTTCAATGGACGCTTGGCGACTTCTGGCGACAAGAGTGACATTGACTGTTGGCGAGAAAGTGTTGTGTTCAGATAAACAACAAAGTTGCAATTTATGCATATTATGAGCAATTTTAAGAAAGTCGCACCACTATGCGGCCATGTTTGCAACACCTCCGGAAGTTATATCAGTTGTTACATTTGTATTAAATCCATTAAAATTTCTGTGATGCTTTCTATTGTTGTTTTTGTTTTAGCAGAGATGTCATTATGCACAATTTATTAAACGTTATGCATATAAATCACAGAACCGTAAAAACCTTGTTGGCAAAGCAAACACTTGTGTGTTATTTTCAACCCATCATTGGGGCAAAAAGTGACCCATTGGGTTCCAATTTAATATGCTAGGTTGTTTCACCTAAAAAAAGGTTGGGTTGTTTTAACCCATTGTTGAGTCAAATATAAACACTTTATTTAGGT
Source organism: Misgurnus anguillicaudatus (assembly GCF_027580225.2). Classification (NCBI taxonomy): domain Eukaryota; kingdom Metazoa; phylum Chordata; class Actinopteri; order Cypriniformes; family Cobitidae; genus Misgurnus; species Misgurnus anguillicaudatus. The sequence continues at coordinate 47,448,897 of NC_073339.2, forward strand.
TAATTTAACCCGGACTGGGTTCGTCCATTTTTAATGATGTAAGGTACTATAAATATAAATATTATTTAGTATGTGTCTTTAGTCTGAAGGTTATGATGGTCTCAGACTCAGCAGAATCTTATGACTAACGCTGAGCTGTAAATGATGTTTACTGTTAGTGAGCTGTTTCCCCATGAGGAAACAAGTTTTCTGTGATGTTGTGGTTAGGGTTTGGGTATAGAATATATAGTTTGTACAGTATAAAATGCATTATGTCTATGGAATGTCCCCACAAAACCAGAATGTGTGTGTGTGTGTTCACAGGTGTTGATGTGAAGGCTGCAGTGGGAGATGTAGTTAGTTTTAAACCTGACATTCGAACATCTCTTAAAGAAAGCAGCATCACATGGAAATATACAAATGGTGGTGAGGTGATAAAGGTGATTGAATGGGACAATGACTTTAAGACTTTAGAAAGTCTGAATCCTAAATTCAAGAGATGTGTAGATCTCGATATGACCACTGGAGAACTCACTATAAGAGATTTACAGCTGGACCATACTGGACTTTATACCATTGAGATCGACAACAAAGAGCAATACAAAAGATTCAGATTGACTGTTAAGGGTGAGTAAATATAAATATCATACAAATGCTATTCTTATTACAAACCTACAACAATATTTTCAAAGAACATTTATACAAAGGGACCTAAATGTAAAGTTAAAACAGTACAAAAGTTTGTTATGGTATGAAACCATGTATGGTACTTTGAGGTATATGATGGTAGGGCATGCAGTAGGTACTTTCAAAAATACAACGATATATGGAACCATGAAAGTACCAGGCAACATTACTACAGTACTTTCCCTTGCATGAACATACAATGATATTAGCATCAGGTTTACTGTATTACCAACACTGTATCACCAGTAATGAAATAATGTATTTTTAGTACTTTAGTTGTTTTTTCAGTGGGCTTTGTTTTCTTCACAGAGAGCGTCCCCACACCAACATTAAAACAAGAGAAAGCAAGTAATGATGTAATGAATTTGACATGTGAGTATAACACAATGATCCGCTGGGCTTGTTCTTATGGTGAAAAACCACAACCCACAAAGCTAGCAAAGCCAAGACAAGGAGAGTTTATAACATTCAAAAGAGCTGAAAACCCCGACGTCTGCTGCACCTGTACACTCTTCAATGATGTGAGTGAGAAAACCAGCAATCAGATCTGTGTGAAAGATCTCTTTCATGGTAAGACAGAAATTTACTTCAACAGAAATTTACTTTATATTATTGCAGTATTTTGCCTTTTAAATGGCGGTGGTAGGAGCAGATGGGTTAAAAGAAAGAGCAAAGTAAATTATAGTTACAGAGTTATGTATTTATTCAATTATATTGTAAATAAGTATGTAAATAATACACACTGAAAAATGGTATATAAAGTGAATAACATTATTATAATATATAAAATATACTTAATTTTGTTTCTTTTTTTTAGGTTTAAGCACCGCAATTATCATTGTAATCGTTGTAATTATAATCATTGGAATTCTTTTAATCTTTGTCATCTGTTACCCGCATTTCTGCTATAAACTATGGTAAGACTACTATTTGATTTTTTTGTGAAGCTAGCCACAAAAAACAGACGAATCTTATCACAACAGCAGCAAACGTGTATTACTAAATACATTTTGTTTTAAGGATGATACAGAAGCATGCCAGTCGTCGCTCTATATCAAGCATCTTCAGTTTTTAAGTAAGTTTATTTGATAAATTCTTTGTAGAGAGATTGTACATATATGTGCAGTGTCAAACACACTAATGCTCATAAAGGTGTCCTGTTATGCACTTTTTTGTTTTTGAAATAAGTTATGCAATAATGTATTTTTAGTACTGTAGTTGTTTTTTCAGTGGGCTTTGTTTTCTTCACAGAGGGCGTCCCCACACCAACATTAAAACAAGAAAAAACAAGTAATGATGTAATGAATATATTTTATATTATATCAAACTTTTTCAGTCTGGTGTGATTGGTCACCTGCTTAGATCTCATGTGATTTCCTATATTTTACGAGTTGGCTAATTTGTATGAATGCGTACAAAGTGAATTGTACAAAAATGTATGAATATTATTTTAAAAAATATGGAAACCCCACCCCTAGAGAGACACAAAAGCAAGCAAAGGTTAAAAAAAAGAAACAAATGTGCTCGAACAAACTAATATAAATTAACCATCTCATAAAATATGTACACATTGCCATAAGATTGTGTTTGAAGTGTCCCCTTCTCAAACAGAAACACTATACTACATAAAGTCAAAAATATGACAAACCATAATAAGACCCCATTAATCCATTTTCCTCATAAATTATAAATCTTAATATACTTAATATATTTCAGGCCATGCAAGAGTTTGTATAAATATATTCACAACTAAAAGGTGATGTTTGGTAAAACAGGTGTGATAAATTACATATATTACTATGGGGCAGTTTCCCAGACAGGGTTTGAGCACGTTTAAGCTGCCTTAATGTAAAAACGTCTTTCCCTGACGTATCTTAACATATATCAGTGCCATTGTTTTTTCTTAAGATGCACAACAGTATTGTTTTTGGTAAGGTTTGTTTGTAAAAAGTACTTAAAGGGGACAGAGAATGAAAAACCATTTTTACCTTGTCTTTGTTGAATAATGGTAGTCTACCCACATTCAAAAACATACAAAAAGTGCTAAACATGGTAAACATCTTAGTCTCATAGAAATTCCTCTTTTAGAAATGTCAGCCAGAAAACAGCCCAATCTGAAAAACTGATGCTTATGACATCACAGGCATCTAACTGCCCTTCCACTTTAAAATAATTGGCTACATTTTTTGAGTGGCAGCAAAGTCAGCCAATCGGTAATGAGATTGCAAGTTAAGCCAGTAGGGGGAGCCAAATAGGTGCAAAACCACTTGTTTAAATTCCCCCTTCTAATAGAGCTTTTTGAGAGAGGTTTTTAGTAAACTTTTAAGGCATTATAGACCCAAACAAAAAATTTTTTGTCTACATGTCACATCACAAAACAAGGATAAATACTCCGTTCAATCATTCTATGTCACCTTTAAATGTTGTAATATAAGTAAGGCCTACTGCTGGATTAATCTAAACGCAGCCTGTTTCCCGGGCAGGGATCATTTTAAACCAGGACTAGACCTGATTTTAATTAGGAAATATAACTAGTTTTTACAAACATACCTTACTAAAACATTACCAGTGTGCATTTTGAGGCAAAATAAAGGGCATTGATGTATTTTAAGATATGTCACTGCAAGTTGTTTTGATTTTGGACAGCTCTTACATTTATTTTAGTCTAAGACGAGTCTAATCCCTGTCTGTGAAACCGGCCCCATTTCTAGTATAGGCCAATCAGCAATGAGGAACAAGTATGTAGAACCAAAACTCAATTTATGTCAACCAATAGCCAATTTTTCTGCTTTGTTTTTTTCTGTAGGAAAGTGACCTTTGTGCAGTGGCAGTTTTGTTCACGTGACTGACATTACCACCATGCACTGCTAGTGGATCTTCTCGTCATGGGACTACCAGCTTTACTATTGCAACTGGACCTCCTAACCTCAACATCTTAATAACATTAAGATTTATTAACAGATTTTATTAAAACTACTTCTATGATTCAAGACTATTACTGATAACAATGATAAACCTTTACAACTGCACATACTTTACACTACACATATGTTTTACAGATGAGTCTTAGTTAAGGGTCAAGTCATATGTACACGTAAGAGAAGTAATAACACAAAAACTTGTTTCTATCGGTCAAGATTCGACAAGGAATTTTGACCAGGGACTGAAAAGCTCAGAGGCCGATCCAGGAAACTTGGGTCTGTTTGGAAAGGAGATTTATAAACATTCCTAAAGAATGTATGGTCTTAATAAGATAATGATAATGAATATGATCAAACAATAATTAAGTAACGTGTTGATGAAAACACTGATGTCTGCTTTTATATTTTAAATAATAATGCAAATAATGTAACCCATAAATGAGGGAATTCCTGTATGTCAACAACAAATAGATATTTGATATGAAGTGTCTTTAATTGCTCAATGAGAAAGCAAGAGTTTGGGTCTCAACTTGATGTTAAATTGAAAGGATATAAAAGACTAACCAGATTAAAGTGGTATTTATGTTGTGGGTAAACCATAATAAATAAAAACTGTTTTACCATTAGAACGTGTTTTTGTTTGACATGAGACAAAGAGAAAAAAAACACCTGGAATATTTTTCATTGTGCAAAAAATAACACTGATGAAATAATATATTTATAGTTTATTGTACAGTTTAATACTTGGACATTTATAGTAAAAGTTATTTTAAAAATTAAAGCATATGGCCTGTGTTTTCCATCTTCATAATTATATAATGCAAACATGTTATCGTATATTAAGGTGATGGACAGGTAAATAACTGGACTGATTCAGACAGAACCAGCTGAAGTCTGACAATTCACTGCTCGTGCACACGATGTCGAACTTCTACATGAACGCGCCTGATAAGTTTCGTTTTCTTCGTAGTTTCAGTTGATTTGGGTTTAAAACAGAGTTGTGTTATAATCAAAAGTGAATAACAGTGATTTAGTCAGTGTAAAGATGTCGCGTGGATGTTGCTGCGTACTTCTGCTCGCGCTCGTCGCCGCGGTTTCAGGTTCGCGTGCATGTTTAATTTTTAAGTAAACATATTTAAGGGCGCGGCCCGTTTATCACCCAAACTCTTCTTTAATTCACAAAATACCAGAGTTTAGTTTGCAGATTGTACTACTATTGGTGTGGATTTGTATTATTTATTTCTTAATTGCTTACTGCAGTCGAGGTTTATTTTTATTATTTTTATCATTTACTTGAATAACGGTAACTTACCATGGTACAGATACTGTATCAGAGTAATCAGTCCATTAACAGTTACTTGTTTATTTTTATATTCATTTAGTCGACACTGAGCATGAGCACATCCGTCTAAAAAATTATGAGATTTAAATGCGTTTTATAACATCTTTATTTCGTTTTTTTCCCGCATTATTTCTTTAGGCCTACAGTTTTTTTCTTTTTGTTGTGAAATATATATTTCTTACGTTTGCTTTATTTAACCTGTTCTGATTAATTTTGAACTTGAAGAATTTCAGGTCCCACATAAAGGATAATTTCAATGTACTTATTTCAGTTTGTTTCAACAATGTTTCTGTGACTGAGTTGTCACAAAAAAACTGAACTCTGCCATTTGTCCATGACGTAATTTAAATTTGTCCACATCTGGAAACAATCAACAACTATAACAGGCTATAAATGCAGTGAATGTAAAGTTAAGGATTGTTAAGGATGTCTTATTACTAGGCTTAGATTATGTTAGTGAGGTGTTAATCAATAACTGTATATGAACATCACAGGTGTGGTGGTGGATGTGAAGAAGAAAGTGGGAGATGAAGTTCGTTTTAAACCTGACATTCCTGCAGGATCATCTTTTAAAGACAGAAGCATCATATGGAAATATACGGCTGGTGGTGATGTGATAAAGGTGATTGAATGGGACAATGACTTTAAGACTTTAGAAAGTCTGAATCCTAAATTCAGTACTCGTGTAGCTCTCGATAAGACCACTGGAGAACTCACTATAAGACATTTAAAGCTGGAGGATACTGGACTTTATACCATTGAGATCTACAACAAAGAGCAAGAGAAAAAATTCACATTGACTGTTATGGGTAAATATAAATATGATATTATTATTATTAATAAATGTTTTATGAAATCTGATGGCATTAAACACATAAGGGAGCCAGTCCACGATTTGGCTTTCGTTATAATACAACATTTTTAGAAACAAACAAACAAAAAAAAAAAACAATACTGGTGTGGACCTTTAGACAAAACACTGGCACTGATATATGTTACAATGTGTCATGGCAATATGTTTTAAATTAAGGCAGCTGAAACATGCATTTTAGTCTAGGACAGGGGTTCCCAAACTTTTTTTCCTGCGCACCCCCTTCTATGTCCCAACCTGGTTGGCGTACCCCCAATCCCCACAACAAAAAAAACCCCGTAAATAAGCTTTGTTTTCTCGCCATAAAGACTCGTGTTTAATCATGCGCAAATAACTAGGGGCCGGTTGCACCAGCGTTAAGAAGTTGGGTGTAAGTCCTACGTCGGGCTTAGCTACGTTCAACATTGTGAAAAATATTTACGCCTGTTGCACCGTCTGAAACTACGACCAGACGCAGCTACGCTCAGCGTAGATGATGCGCGCCCCCGTGTATGCGTTTAACCACTGTGATATTTAGACACCATTCGAGTTTACTGTAAAAAACTTACACTTACTGCCGTCAGCTAATAGATGACATATGAGAGCATTCCTCATGTTTACCGGAGCGCTCTCCCTCAGGATGCCTGCGTCACGTGCAGACCCATCAAACACTTTAACGAAAGCCTTTACTGTTCGCACAAAAGGTGTATAATTGTTTGCAGATTCATTATAACAGCTCAATTTTCAAACAAAATTAAATGAAAGCTTTTAATAAGTTCTCTGCAGTGTCTGTAAGTATTTATGTATTTTATTATTTAATTCATTGGCGGTCTCTCTACCATGCATGAAAACACATTGCTCGCGTATCCTGTGCAGACGTGCCCATGTCTCGTCACATTTCATTATTTCTATTTTTGCCATAAAAAAGTCTCTCTCTTTTGGTCCCTCTTCTCCTTCGTGACTAACAACTTTATCATAAGACATCCCACTTGACAGTTTTCCTGATTTTAGCCAGTTAAGCATATTTATAATATATATGGAATGAATGAAATGAGTTAGCACGCATATAGCGGCTGCAGTGCATAACAGAAGAGCAGTGTGTAGAAAAAGACAGCAGCTGGCTTCTACGTTTCTTTCTAAAACTAATAAAGTTTTTATTTAATATAAAAGCGATTACAAAGGAAATGTTTACTGTTCATTTTTTTATTTATTTATTGTATGGAAAAATCCCACTTAAAGAAATAGACCGCCATTACATTTTTCCTCTCGCGCACCCCCTGGTGGCAGCTTGCGTACCCCTGGGGGTGCGCGTACCACACTTTGGGAATCCCTGGTCTAGGACTAGGATAAACCCTGTCCAGGAAACTGTCCCAAAAAGAATCATGATGACAGATTTTCGTTGGTTAAATTTTAAACATTACAAGATTTGAAAATCATGGTCTATTACAAGAGCGAGCGTCTCACATGATTTAAGAGAAAGTGAATATACATGTAAACAAAATAGGTGATTATGATTATTATTTAATTTGTGTTTAAAGGTTGTGATGGTCTCAGCATTATTTTATCACTAAGGTACCACGTTAAAATACCAATGGGACGTGTTTTCTGTTATTGACCTGTTCTTGATGAACATATTGTCTGTGTTCACAGATGTGGATATTAAGGCAGTAGTGGGCGGTGAAGTTCGTTTTAAACCTGACATCCCTGCAGGATCATCTCTTAATGACATCACATGGAAATATACGGCTGGTGGTGATGTGATAAGGGTGATTGAATGGGACAATGACTTTAAGACTTTAGAAAGTAATAATCCTAAATTCAGTACTCGTGTAACTCTCGATAAGACCACTGGAGAACTCACTATAAGAGATTTAAAGCTGGAGCATACTGGACTTTATACCATTGAGATCTACAACAAAGAGCAAGAGAAAAAATTCACATTGACTGTTGTGGGTGAGTAAATATAAATATCATAGGTTTAACAACAACAACATATGCTATTATTATTATTATTATTAAATGTTTTATGAAATCTGATGGCATTAAAGCTCACGTAACACACGCTGTTTCTGCATTTCTGATATTAATCTGGAGTACCTATAGAGTAGTATGACATCCTTTATATCTCTGAAGAGTCTTTAGTTTAATCAGATTTATAAAAGAAAGATTAGCTTTACCGAATCTTTCCGATAACGTACGAAAAAATGAAGAAGGAGGAGTTATAACACGGGAGGAGCGAGTACGAGTCATACAACACTATACAACACTTTTTTAACTTATGATTCACTACATGTCCGTGTCATTTATATAATATACACGCGCCTATTTCCAACATAAGACAGAAGTCTTACTTACCACGTGTAACTCGTCATGACCCGGTTCTGAAAATCCACCGCATCAAACACACACGCAAACCTCCGCTGCTAATCCGGATAATAAACTATCCATTGTTTCCATGAGGCTGGATGTCTTCTCCTTACATCCAAAAACACACTTCTTGTTGTGCCATTGTTGACTTTTGAAATTAAACAAGGCTGAGTGGCGTGATAAGCTGTTAGCAAGCTCTAGCGTCTCCCGCTGACTGACGGCTGGGCGGGGTTTTCCGGGGGAAGTTTTCCGGCGGAAGCCCATATAAAGAAGTGATACGTATCGAAAACCCCTGAAACGTCAGTTAGAACTGTAATCGAAAAAACTAGCCGAAACTTGTACGAACCCTGGCGAAGTGCATTCGGCACAGAAATACTCTGAAACACGCCCAACTACATTTTTGACACTTTGCCTACGTTTAGCATGAGGAAACAACTCTATAACTGTGTTAATAAGTCAGAATGCTTGAAATACCATTAAAACCCCCCTTTAACAGGGCCGGTTTTTGCTATGGGCAATGTGGGCGAACGCCCAGGGCGCAATCTATGTGAGGGCGCACGAGCGCATTAAAAAAAAAAACCACCAAAGCGTTTTTTTAGACTAACGGTCATTTCCATGTCAAGTTAGTGATGAGAGTCATATACACAGGTTGTGTGCGTGTCAGAAGAGGCACGGGAGAAAGGGGCGGGCCAACTTGCGACTGCAAATCGCTCGCTCGCCTTATGTGGGGCGAGCGAGGGATAGACTGATCCCAGGCCAGAGGCCACACACAACACAAACTGCTGCGTCTGCTTCCAAATAAATTGTATTTTCCTTCCTAAAATTAACATAGACCCATATACCTACGAACATGTTATCAATTGGATTTTGTGAAGAAAAAAAAATCTGTAGAGTCATCTACTACGTGACTCAGGTCACGTGACACCGGTTGATTGACGGGCGAACGGACGTTGCTGTTGGCAAAATAAAATGCAAAGTTAATGATGTCGAGTCTTCATCATCATGGATCAAATTAAAAGACCAAAGAAACCATAAGTTGCCCAGATCAGAAAAAGAAGAAAAGAAGATGAGGAAAAATTATAAAGATAAAGGTATGCCGATTTCTATAAGTGACGACGTAAGTGACAGTAGGAAATAGGCTAACGTTATTTATATTAGCCTCGCCCTCTTGCTAATGTGTTGCTATTAGCCACAGAACACGACTGTTTTTTTTGGTTTTAGTTTTGCTGAACTACCAACTATTAGAATTGAGGCACCATGTCATGCAACTAAATTCACCCATAGGCAACACACAGTCTAGTTTGTTTTTGCAACACAACAAGTGCAAACTCACACAGAGCTCCTGACTGTGTCCTTTTTTATTGCTATATACGCTATATGTGAACTTAAATAACTTTTAATATAAATTGACATGCCATTTTGTAAGCTACACAGTGATAGCTTTTTAAATAATTTGTAGTGTATGCTTAGCATTTGTTAACATCCTATAAACTAATAAAATATATGTTATGGTCATTTTAATTGGGTAACTGATGCATGTGTGATGTAAGTGTATCTAACTTACATATTGGATCTTAATTGTAAATTCAGGGCCACTTCTGAAATATTTTGGAGTTAGAGCACCCACTGGCAAAAATGAGGAGTCAGATACTTCCACAGCAGCCATGGCCAACAGACATGGTTGTGTAGTCTGATGAGGAGTGTGTGTGTGTGTTTATATACTGTATTACATTTATTTATCTTGTTTTTCTCTGTTCTTGTTACCTTTTTGTATTTAAGATTATATATAATAAAATAATACATGTTGGTGGCGGGATTTGGGGGTAATTTTTTTTTCTGGGGGCGGCCAAGGGATGGTTCGCCCAGGGCGTAAATCTAGCCAGGACCGCCACTGCCCTTTAAACACATAAGGGAGCAGTTTCCCAGTCCATGATTTGGCTTTGGTTTTAATACAACATTTTTACAAACAAACCTTACAAAAAAAAAAAGACTGGTGTGCACCTTTAGACAAAACACTGGCACTGATATAAGATGTGTCATGGCAAGATGCTAGCTTAATCCAGGACTAGGCCTTAGTTTAATTAGGAAATATAACTAGTTTTAACAAACATGCCTTACTAAAAAAATTACCTGTGTGCATTTTGAGGTAAAACAAAGAGCACTGATGTATTTTAAGATATGTGAGTGCAAGTTGTTTTCAGTTTGGACAGCTCTTAAAAGTGTTGAAGTCTAGGACTAGTCTAATCCCTGTCTGGGAAACCACCCCATATGTTCATGAACATATTGGGGCGATTTCCAGGAACAGCCTTTATCCTAGTCCCAGACTAAAATGCATGTCTGCCTAACACATTTTAACATGTATCAGCGCCAGTGTTTTGTTTAAAGATGCAAACCAGTATTGTTTTTTGTAAGTTTTGTTTGTAATACCGACTTAAATGTCCAAATATAACTAAAGCTTAGTCCTGGATTAATCTAAACTCTGTCCGGAAAAATGACCCATTGTTTGTGTTCACAGATGTGGATGTTAAGACAGTAGTGGGTGGTGTAGCTCATTTTAAACCTGACATTCCTGAAGGATCTCTTAAAGACAGCAGCATCACATGGAAATATACGGGAGGTGGTGAGGTGATAAAGGTGATTGAATGGGACAATGACTTTAAGACTTTAGAAAGTCTGGATCCTAAATTCAAGACTCGTGTAGCTCTCGATAAGACCACTGGAGAACTCACTATAAGAGATTTACAGCTGGAGCATACTGGACTTTATACCATTGAGATCAACAACAAAGAGCAAGAGAAAAAATTCACATTGACTGTTATGGGTGAGTGAATATAAATATATTATTATTATTATTAAATTTTACTTTAAAATGTTCAAAAATGCTCACATACTTCTTCCAGTGAACACTTGCTTTCTGTGAAATGTGTTTTAAGCTGCAATCCATGATGTTTTTGGTAAAAATGAACACAAATCCATTACTAAGTACATAAATTATTTGTGTTAAAATTTGTCTCCTAAATCCTTATTATGAACTGATGACATTAAACACATAACTGTCAGGGTGTGGTGTTGGAGGAAGGCAAGATAAAGATGATGAAGGAATTAACTGTAATTATACTTTTAATGATAACACAAAGAACTGGTACATACACTACAACTGCAAAACATAAACAATGACCAACAATGTAAGGATGAACAAACAGAAGCCGTTTCTCAATACCAAGTACGCCAAACTCGGACTTGTGTCCTTCGTAGTTCGAACTTGCAAGTTCAGACTCGGAAGAACGAACTCCTGACGCGAAATGCATTCTGGGAAACTTCGCTGTCGTAAGTCCACACAAGTCTCCTCTGATGCATCCTCGATAAAATGGGAGGATCAAGAACACATCTGGGGATTTTATGTGAACTTGAGCTTGATGCGAACTTTGAATTGGAACAGTTGGGCCGCGACTGATGACGTTTCACAAGTATGCAAGTACAGACAAGAACGCATATTGAGAAACGGCTAGAGTATATGAGTGATGAGGATTGGTGGCAGGTGTGATGATTACAAATGAAGATCAGGTGAGGAAGAGTGAGGGATCATGGGAAATGCAGTCCAGATTGTGAATACAGAGGAAAACATGAGGGTACAGAGGACAGATTTTCTTTGATCAAATTTTAAACATGCTCACACTAAAAGATTCGAAAATCATGGTCTACAAGAGCGAGAGTCTCACATGATCTAACGGGAACGCGAATAAACACGTAAACAAAATGATTGATTATGATTATTATTTAATATATTTGTTTTTTAAGGTTGTGATGGTCTCAGCACAATTTTATCACTAAGGTACCCTGTTGAGATATCATGATAGATGATGTTTTCTGTTAGTGAGCTGTTCTTGATCATTGACTTTATATAAACATATTGTCTGTGTTCACAGGTGTGGATATTAAGGCAGTAGTGGGCGGTGAGGTTCGTTTTAAACCTGACATCCCTGAAGGATCTCTTAAAGACAGCAGCGTCACATGGATATATAAGACTGCTACTGACATGATAAAGGTGATTGAATGGGACAATGACTTTCAGACTTTAGAATGTATGAATCCTAAATTCAAGACTCGTGTAGATCTCGATAAGATCACTGGAGAACTCACTATAAGAGATTTAAAGCTGGAGGATACTGGACTTTATACCATTAAGATCAACAACAAAGAGCAAGAGAAAAAATTCACATTGACTGTTATGGGTGAGTAAATATAAATATCATAGGTTTAACAACAACAACATATGGTATTATTATTATTAAATATTATTTTAAAATGTTCACATGATTCTCACAGCTCACTTGTTTTCTAATTAGTAATGAAATGTATTTTAAGCTGCAATCCATAATGTTTTTGGTAAAAATGAACACAAATCCATTATTAAGCACATAAATTATGTGAGTGTTGAAAGTTGTCTCCTTGATCCTTTGCTTTGAAATCCTGATTATGAAATCTGATGGCATTAAACACATAAGGGGGTAGTTTCCCAGTCCATGATTAGGCCTTAGTTATTACAACATTTAAGTCTTTTTTACATACAAGCTGTAAGGCCTCATCCATTGGCCCAACGACGGAATCCAATGGCATGGGTGAAGGGATCTTGTGTTCTTTAGTGTCTTTCCGCTTCTAAAGGAATATAAATCATTTCAGGATTAAATTAATTTCTTTGACCTCTGTGTTTAAATTATAATCTGACTCCAATTTAATGTAGTAAGAATTTAGTACATTATTCCAATTATCTGTTGAACATTATTTAGATATGTGATTATTTATAAATTCCCATAGTCTTAGTTATTCGTTCATTAGGGACCCGATATCGCACAGGATATACGTCGGTCGTTGCGTATATCTCACAGACACAAAATTGTCAGTTCTGATCTTAGTCAGAGGTTGCCGGGTAAACTAATGCTTTTACGTCTGGCCGCTCTATGCTTGCTCCGATCATAAAAGTAGGTACTCTAGTCACGGTGATAGACACAAATCTGAGAGTCTTGATGAATGTGCCCCATGCTCCATTCAACATCAAAACTCTAGTGTGACAGAATAATCTTGCGGTAATACCAGACTCCTTCGAATCTACTGGAAATAATAATTTCTGAAAGAATTCAAATAAATCAATACAAATTCTGAAGAATTTAGATGAATCAAATGTAACAATTTATTATGCCAGGCAGGTTCCAGCTTCAAACATCAATTAAAGAATATCATACAGAATATGATTCAATTCCAATTCAATAAAATGATCAACAGTTGCAAAAGTTACAAAGTCATACCTGGCAATAGACACTCTGGCTACAGAGTACTTCCATCGTGGATATAATACACCCAAAATGGTATAGGAAGATTCTTGTTAAAGGTTTCTTCCATGATGTTTTAATACACACATAGTGTGGGAGCTTCTGAACAGAAAGCCTCCCAGAAAATTTTGCCAGGCCACCTTTTATACACAGTTTGAAACAAAGACATCGTAAAACTACAAAAATCCAGTTTGACCTGTACCAAGTGATACTAAAGAATACCTGGTCAAACTAGCCAGAAGTATTTTGGCAAAACCCCACCTCTACAAGAAATGCATCTCTATCCTAAGTTCTCATAGTATCTTAGACTTATAGAAATGAGACCTTTTTACTCATCGCACCATGACCTTTAAAATGAAACCAAACATGAATGTAAAATTGCAATCTCAGAACAACATATACATAATATCATATATATTCAGCAGATACCCAATTATGTGAGCCTGAAGGCTAACAATGCCAAAGCCTTTGTGATGAAGAGATTAGGAGCACCAAGAGTTTCATGTCTGTCACCAGTTCAACCTGAGGGTCAAATTTGGATTAGCAAGTCCACCTGAGGTTTAATTGTTTTACAGTGTCTCTTCATAAATAAACTTAAAGTTGATTATTTAACATCGTACAAACCATACAAAAACAATACTGGTGTGCACCTTTAGACAAAACAATGACACTGATATGTTTTACGACATGTCAGGGCAAGATGTTTTTAAATTAAGGCAGCTCAAACATACATTTTAATCTGGGACTAGGATAAATCCTGACAGATTTTTGTTAAATATATTTTAAACATTACAAGATTTAAAAATTGTGGTCTATTACAAGAGCGAGCGTCTTACATGATCTAAGGGGAAGCGAATATACATGAAAACAAAATGATTGATTATGATTATTATTATTTACTTTATTTGTTTTTGGAGGTTGTGATCTCTGCATTATTTTATCACTAAAGTACCACGTTAAAATACCGTGGTTAGTGTTTTATGTTAGTGAGCTGTTCTTGATCATTGACTGTATATAAACTGTGTTCACAGATGTGGATATTAAGGCAGTAGTGGGCGGTGAAGTTCATTTTAAACCTGACATCCCTGCAGCAACATCTCTTAAAGACACCACCATCACATGGAAATATACGGGAGGTGGTGATGTGATGAATGTGATTGAATGGGACAATGACTTTCAGAGTTTAGACATTCTGAATCCTAAATTCAAGAATCGTGTAGCTCTCGATAGGACCACTGGAGAACTCACTATAAGACATTTAAAGCTGGAGCATACTGGACTTTATACCATTAAGATCAACAACAAAGAGCAAGAGAAAAAATTCACATTGACTGTTATGGGTGAGTAAATATAAATATCATAGAAAGACAACATATTACTATTGTTAGTTTTATTAATATTCTTTAAATATTATTTGAAGTAACAAAAGGGATATGTACAATAAAAAAGGAATTGCAATATGATATTAAATGGTAAACCTTTAATGTATATGATGGTACTAAAGTTAATGTAGCAGGTATATAGGGTCGGCTACTGGAGTTGTTTTTGATTACAGGTGAGGTTTTTTTTAAACAGTTAACATTTTTCATCTCCAAACCAGAATTAAAACAAAGTGATTCTTTCAGTGATAGTGAACTAGTGCAGCAACTAACATTAATTCGGATAATGTTATTATGGTGTATTTTATGCTGTCTTTGTTGTGTAATAACTTAATGATCCTATTGAGCTTACAGTGATTTGTGTTGTTCATACACTCTTTCATTAGTGAGCAATATAAAGACTTTGAAAAATATGCCAATATTTTATATAAACACAGATGTTTACAGTATACTTTACACCATTTTAAATCTTTCCATAGAGGTTTAGTTTTACTGTTAGTTATTAGTACTCATTGTTTGTGTTTGTAATGTTGTGTTTTTATGGAAACAACTTCCACATGAACCAAAGTCCACCAAAGAAGAGTCAAATTGTGAGGTTAGATGATTTTTATTTCTCATATTTATATTTACAGCTGAGCTCATCATCTAGTGAATACTCATGAAATGATTTAATGATTTTTCATTACATTCTTACTGTTTATTGCCGCTCATAATGTCACTTACCTTGTTTATTTTACTTTCTAGAAAATAAGGGCAGAAATGTTTGACCAAAGCAAAAACGATCTTTTATTAGTTTGGATAGCAGAATAAATCCTAATGTAAGTGTGTGGGAGGGTGGAAATGAGTGCTTGAATTAAAAGTAATTATATTGGTGAATTATTAAACATCTGTTAAATGTACTGCTGTTAACTTTAAGCAACACGAAGTGTTATGCATACAAAAGTCTGTATAGTTTTTGTAAACCTTTTGTATGTTTGTAATCTACAGTATATACACATATGCACGTTTAGCAATAAAAAAATGTCATCTGTCACTATCATCTGTCCCTTTGTTTTGGTTCTGTGACTTCTGCACAATAGAGGAAAAATCTTTGTGTTTGTTTAAACTGGGTGTCACAGATCACAAATGTTTCATACTTTTTATCCAATTGAATATTGAAAATATACCAAAGGTAAACCTTTAGTTCAAAACTGTTATTGAATTTTCCACTGTTAGAGCAAGAGAAAAGTTTACACTTAACTTTGTAATGGGGCATGTGGTCACAGTTTGTTGGTCCATTTAGTGATTCGATAAAGAATACAAATCCCATTTTCCTCAACATATCTGTATTTAAAGTTAAGGCTATTTAATGGACTGTGAGCTGAAACAAAAGAATTCACATGCAATGGAATGGTAACCAATCAAACCATTGTTTTGGCCATCATCAAATAACATTTTTTAAAGGGTGGGAAATGGGCTAAGTCATAATTCAGTAAAAGAGACTTATGTCAACTTAAAGTTAGTGAAAACTATTAAATGAATATCATGATGAAAGACTAGTATTACAAAAGTGGTAATCATTAGTCAGGCGTCCACATGACATTGTTGACCATTTTAAACCCTTATGAAAACTTGTTTATGTTTGACACAACATTCACATTTTAAAAATAAACAATAGAAATAATAACGATTTTCATTAGAAATATCATTATGAATCAACTTTCTAACTAACAATTAACAAATTATCAATACATCAAAAAAAAAAGGTTACACACTTTTAGACTACCACAAAAAAACATGGGTAATTTACGTAAGGGCTGAATGGCCGGGCTGAGAGACAGAGATGGTCACAGAAGCAAGAGTCAAAACACGCGTGACGATAGCGTGTCACTAGTGTATATAAAGAGGAATACAAGAGGTTTATAAAGGGGTAAAAAGACAAGTGAGATCAAACTTAACACATTAACAAACACCTGGGAAAATATTTAAAAATAAATAAATAAATAATGCATAAATATATTCTTGTAAACCAATAAATCGAATTAATCAATGAAACTACAAAAAACACACTTCATGTTCTTTATAAAATAAAACATTTATTTTTATAGTTTACATTTTAATATTTGTATTATTATTTAAATAAAAACGAATCCGATTTCGTAGAACTCAAAAGGAAACTCTGATGCTTTTCTGTAAACAGTCACTAGGTGGCGCTTTGGTAGCGCGGCCGCCATGTTGGGGTGAAAATGCCAACCGGACAACAGCACAGACACAAATTTCAACGAATAAGAAGTCAAAGTGGAATAAAAACCGGAATGTTTGGCAATGCAATGACCAAGTCAAGACCAAAACCAGTACAAGTCTACGCATTAAATAATTTATGACAAAATGTGGAATATATAATTAGGCACTTCTCTTGTGTGTGTGTGTGTGTGTGTGTGTGTGTGTGTGTGTGTGTGTGTGTGTGTGTGTGTGTGTGTGTGTGTGTGTGTGTGCGCGTGTGTGCGTATGCCATGGGAGAAATTGATAAAATAATAATAATAAATTGCCACCGTGAAAATCAGTAAATTATAATAATTATTTAATAATTAATGATAAAAAATAGTTGTGGTCTTGATCGGTCTTAAAATAAAATTCAGAGTCCTCTTCATCTGAAACCGAGACGAGACAGAGTAAAAATGCGGTTGATTCCGAGACGAGACCAAGACCTTTAAAAAGTTGAAAGTTGTCTCAAGACCGGTCTCTAGACCAAGACCGATCTCGAGATCTAATAGTAACTGGAAAACCCACGGGTTCAAATTTGGCCAATGTTAAGGGTTAATTCCAGGGTTAATTCCTTTCAAGTCCTAGCCATAGAAACCATAACAATGATTAATATATGACAACTATAGTTTCATTTGCTGAATTAATTTATTTAATTGATAACTAAGTTTTTATGTAAAGTTATACCTCCTGGGAAACTATTACAATGTTAAATGAAACCATATCACTTCATTCTTGCCTGTCATACTTAGTTGAGAGAGAAATCTAACATGAATCTCACAGCCAAATCAGAATAGAAAATAGAAACTTTTTCCAATTAAATCATCAGTCAATTTTATGACACCTAGAGTAAATGTTTTGTCTGATAGATGTTTTATGCTGTCAGTGGAGGAATCCAAAGTATACACATCTTAGCTTTACTTTATGAGTATTTCCTTTTTATGTGACTATAGATATTTACTATTCGGCTACTATAGCTACTATTTATTACTCCACTTAGTCTGAAATAACACACTGCAAACATGATGATCTTATAGAACATAATGCAGATTCCTGTGTATGTCATAATTGGATAATTAAATAATTTTGGAGACAGTGGCTGTTTTTGTTACAAAGTTTTTTTTGTTTACAGTCTTGCTGGACATCAATATAAGTAAGACAACACTGCAAAAACAGTTTACTATCAAGCAGTTATATCCGGTTTACAAACACAGGGTGCGCGCGCATCCAGGAGGCAGAAAGCCCGACTGGTGAGCGTGTCCGCTACTACAACAACCTTAATTATTGAAGCGTTCTTTATTGTTTGTATAGAAATAAAACTTGATTTTAGTTGGATCTGTTTTTCTGTCTTTATTTGTAGTATAGTGATATCGCGAGAGCGAGAGGAGAACGAGAGAACGGAACGAGAACAGAAAGCATGAGTGTGTATGTAGTTGAGAGTGCTGAATAAAAACTTAAAAAGAACAACTAAAAGTCTGATTATTGGATTGACAACACAACATAAATGGCGACGAGGATGATCTTTTAAAGAACGAGTTGGATTAATGTTCAACCGTTGAAGGAAACGACTTTTCTATCGGAGAAAAACACAGACGCGTGTGACATGAATGGGCATGCTGAACCGCACACACCGCCGAAGCATGTTGCACAGGCACAGCTATCGCCACCTATTCCATTGAATCTTGGAGTTTCGGATTTGTGTGCTGAATACAAAACATGGAAAGACTCTTACAGTTTCTTCGAGTTGGCCAGCGGAACTACGCTGCAGACGCGGTAAGACGCGCTACTTACATTGCATTGGTGCTCCGGTGCAGAGAATTTTCGCGAACCTCCCAGATCCTAAAGAGTCATACACAGAAACTGTAGCCGCATTGGATGCTTACTTTACTCCAAGAAAAAATGTTGTGCTGGAGAGACACAAATTCAGATTAAACTCATTCACACAGACCTCTGGTCCCAGAAAAAACCCGTAAAATTGCCAGACAAGCGTCTGTGTGAACACAAACTCGTTCCGTTAATCTTCTGGGATCGTTGCCGGTGTTGTGTCGAAGTCTGTTCCCCCTATGTTCCCCCTATTTTTCCCTTCAGTGTAGTGTTTTTATGGCGTTTTTATCACGTTATAGGTTTTATTATTTATATATTTAAAGTTTTAATGGCTACTGAGATGTATATGTGTGCATTTCTGTAATGTATCTGTATTGTTCTTAATGATAAGTCAATTATTTTTACAGTATGAATCATATGTATAATATTTATTTAATTATGTATGCAAACATTACATTTTTAAAACAACCACTAAAGGAAAAAAAAAGAAAAAGACAGGCTATATTTTAAAAGAAATACCCTAATAGAAAACTGGCAAATGTATGAAATGTTTAATAAATTGTATTATAAAATACATGATATTATGCCTTTTTAGTATAACCAATTCAAATCTTTAATCTTTCTAGATGTAACGTGATGAAAACGCTATAAAAGCACTACACTAAAGGGAAACATAGGGGGAACTGAGTTCGACACAACACCGGAAAGAGGACCTAGTAAGATACGCGGGTAACCCTCTGTGTGAACAAGAAGCCGCAAGAATGCCGTAATGGGCGTGTCGAAGTGAGGACGCGCGCGTCATCATCACAACATGGTTCAGCTCCTTACAACGAGATAACATGCATATAAACATTCATCACGAGAAATGTTGCAAACTAGATTGACGCAGTTATCAGGAAATGATAAATGAGACGCATAAACAATGACGCACGTGCCGTTGTTAGGACGCGCGTGTCATGGCAACATGAAGTTGGTTCAACTCTTTAAAATGAGGGATTTACAACATTCACGACGAGAAATGTCAGCAAACTGGACTAACGCAGATATCAGGTAAGTTAGCTCGTTACTTACTGCGTTGAAACGGAGATCATTCAGCAGCATAAAAGAATATCGCGTCACGTGCTCATTTGAGCTATAATAAACGAAAATATCCGCGCGTCATCCCAACAAGTCGTTCAGCTCCTCAAAATGCGGGTTTTAAATGCATATAAACAATCACGATGAGAAATGTCTGAAAACTGTATTAAAGCAGAGATCAGGGAGCTCGTCAAATATCCACTCAGAAGCTGAAATCATTCACCAGCATTAGAACGGCGCGTCACGCGTTCCTTCATAATCTTATCATAAACAAAAATGCACGCGAGTGGTTCTTGGAGGGAGAAATAATATATAATATGCAAACTTCAGACGCTGCGTAGAAGAGAGGGCACGTGCACGTGTCTTTCCGGGACCGTCACATGCCGGATAAACTTGGCAGTGTGAATGAAAAAAAATCTAACTATTCCGGAAAAATCCAGGATGCGTATCCCGTGTATTTTATGGAATTTGTGTGTGAAAAGGGCTATTGAGATCTCAACTACAAGAGGAAACGATTGACGCATTTGTCAATACGTTAAGGGAACTGGCTAAATCCTGCGAGTTCGGCGCTTTAGAATGTGATATGATACGAGACCAACTTGTAGAAAAATGTGCACACAGACGATTGAGAGACAAACTGCGACAAGAAGAAGTGCTTACATTGGACAGAGCATTAACTGTTGCTAGAATCTTTGAATCGGCCCAAGCAGAGTCTAAAGTGCTTTCAGAAAATAATGTCAAAGAGAAAGACAGTAATGTTTATTACACAAAAGGTACAAAAGCGGCCAACACTAAAATGAAACCGCAAAATACCGGCAGAGGACAACATGAAAAGAGTAACAGCGACATCAAGTGTTACAGATGCGGACTAACAACACACAAAGCAGATGACTGTGGGGCAAAATCAGCAACTTGCCTGTATTGTAAAAAGACTGGTCATTATGCACGTGTTTGCAGAAAGAAAAACAACTCACAGGAGCATAAAAGTGACAGATATAAGGAGAAAGACAAGTCACATCGCAAAGATAAACCAGCTTATCTTATGTTTGGACGAGAAATTCGTACAAAGTTGCCTTGCCTTGTCAATGAGAAAAAAGAAACAAAAGACATAGAAGGTCATCATAAAAGCTACAAAAAGAAAATGAAACAGTACGCAGACATGACAAGTCAACTGGAGGTCAGTGTGCCAGAACCAGCAGAAAAACAAAGTGATCAAACAGTTCAAGACAAGCCAGATTCCACAGAGGAATCTCAAGTATGTTTACTTGTTGATTGTTTAGTCGGTTGAGACTGGAAAAGTAAAATTTATGTTTTGAGTAAAATAATATTGGATATATTTAAAGAATTAGTTATTGTTGATATTTAAGTTCTTTAAAATTAACAAAGGGAGGGATGTAGTATAGTGATATCGCGAGATCGGAGAACGAGAGAACGGAACGAGAACAGAAAGCATGAGTGTGTATGTAGTTGAGAGTGCTGAATAAAAACTTAAAAAGAACAACTAAAAGTCTGATTATTGGATTGACAACACAACATTATTTTTGCAGTGTTACTGTGATATATGTATGAAATATAGTACCATAATAGTCGCATCTACTGTTAACGTCGGTCAGGCACCCAGCTCTGGCTCTCTTGGTGCTATTATCCACGCAAAAACCCCTTGGCAGTTTGACTTACAGACACCGCTACTAACCTACACAACACAACACAATGCTCTTTCTGCCTCTTGGTTGCGCGCACAAGCAGTTATGACGTCGCAGAGCAACCCATCTATATTTGTTGTTCAACATTCCTAATTCTCTGATGAATGTCCTTAATTTAATTTCATATGTTGTTATTAATGTAGTGTTTATAATGCTAATGCTTGAACTTAAAAAAATAATTATTGTAATAGAACTGACAAGGCTTCTACTAGAAATTTAAGGTTTTGTGAAAAAATTATGGAAGACACCAAGTCTGTAGAAAAAAACGAAGGATCTGGGCCCGGTTGCATAAAGCACCTTAAGTGTAATTTTCCCTTAAGTTCACCCTTATTTTTCCCTTAAACTTAAGGGTGTTGCAGGAAAACCATAGAGTTTTTTTTTGTTGCGTCTGCATGGCAACAATAGTATTTTATAACAACAAACCGGGGTCGCTGTCATGAAACACTTAACGATTACCCTTACCTAAAAACCCGTTTAAGGGATTATATGCAAAACTCTTTAATTATTATCTTATAGTAGTTAATGGGAATGTAGATTACTAGTGATAGTACGTTATTCTGTGTTGTCAACATTGTATTTGTTTATTTCTTAAACAGCTGATAATTCCATGGCGACAGCAAGCAGCTACTGGACTTTCACCCCAAAATGGCGGAGGGCTGCTGCTGGGCGTTGGGGTTTCGTTTTCGTTAGAAACTCGCTTCCGCATTTTGCATGGATGGTGTGCGTTCACCGCTCTTGATTAGAATGTAATATCGATTTGTTGATAAGATTGAAAGTAAACAAACTTAAATACATATGAAGATGTCGCGTGGATGTTGTTACATGCTGCAGGTGGTCTTGTTCATCGCTGTTTCAGGTTAGCGCTCTTTATTCTGTTTAACTTTAAACTTGAGGGAGGGCGCGGCGGCCCGTTTTAAACCTAAACCATTTAACGTTAACTTTCTCTAATATTATAGTTTAGTTTACAGATTCAATTTACTGTTTGTCTAGTCATTATTGTTATCTCTATATGACTTATTTACGGTAGCAGTCGTAGGTACTACTTTTTATCAGACGTTGTTAGCAACAGGCCCAAACCAATGCTAACGTACAGTGACACCATGATAGTGCGTGCATAGACTGTATCTTGCCGTAATAACACTGTATTAAATGATTACCATAATTTTTGCACGAGACTCAAAAAGAATATAACATAGTATAACTATAATAACATTTATTTATGCGTTTATTTAGCAGATTTTTTTAATGAGTACAGTATACGCTACAATGATATGTGTACTGAGGCTATAGAGAACAGCATAAAAGAGCATTTGTAATACATTTGATTAGTTTCATACTTATATATTTTTAAAGAGTAATTAATTAAACACTAAACCAACTTTTTTAGTTAATGATCTGTAAGAATGATGCTTTATTAGTGCTGTTCATTGATTTTAGTAAGTTTTTTTTTTACATTTGGATATAAAGTGTTTCCAGGGATGTATAAAGTACTATGGACCCAGACGTAAGTAAAAGTACAAGTGCTCTATCAAAAAAGTGACTTGAGTAGAAGTTGAAGTGCTCTTTAAGCACATTACTTAAGTGGAAGTACTAAAGTATAAAACATGTTTTGTACTTAAGTAGTGCAAGTAGTTTATGTTAAAATATACTATTCAAGTATACTGAAAGTAAAAGTACAAGAATTGTGTAATGTAGTTATTAAAACAGTCAAAAGTTTGAATATAATTAAGCAATATCGCTCGAGTAGGAGTGTGATATAGCTCTATATCATCACGTCTGTGATTAGGCCAGAGGCACGAGGCCGTAGGCAATCACAGCCGTGATGATATAGAGCTATATCACACGACTCCGAGAGCGATATTGCTTTTATACAACAGTTCGACGGCACATGTTTGAAAAACGAAAACTAGAAAACAACAACAGAGTTATTTTAAAAGCCTCTTTGTTTGAGAACTACTTCTTCCGCCACGGATTTGAGGGCGGCCATAATGACAGGTAACACTTTCGGATGCTTTGAATCTCACAATAACTCAGTGGACGGATAGGCGTTTCTTTATATTAACGTTTCTTGGTCACAAAGTGTAGTTTTAAGATTAGTTCAGTCGAGAATGTATATGTATTATATTTAAATCTGCAGTCCATTAGTAAAGATAGCGCCTGTTTGAACGTTTGCTTAGTGAGATTCGGTACGTATGAGAACCAAAGCATGAGCGGACGTCAGTGTTCACTCGCCCCGCTGACCACCGCCCTCTCTGGGCTACATCTCTGACAGGGATTCCCTGGTTCTCATTTTGGCCTTGTTTGTTTTTGATGGTCAAAATGAGATCAAATCAACAGTATTTGGTGTCATGATCAAACTATTACTTGTTGTCTTATTCATATTTAGTGTCTTTTGTGTTGTTATTGTTTTGGCGCGAGGCAAAAGTTAATAAAACTATACTTCTATAATGTTACTATTGGTTTACCATTTATTCTTAACGCGATACGAGCACTCGATTATTATTAAACTTTGTTCTTGTCAGTACTATTTAAACCAGAAAGAACTTGTTATATAATATTGTTTATATTATTTCAAATGTTTAAGCTAAAGGACACTCACAATTCCTTTGGCTGTAGCAGGAGTACAAGGACAGGAATGTTCAGATAATTCAGATTAATTTAACTGATATGGCGATAGAAAATTCAGAATTAATAAAATATTAGTCGATATAATGGTAATAGGTAAAGGTACAAGGTGTTTCAATGAATTTAGGTTTCCTTCTTTCACGCACACTCGCCCTTTCTTGCGCATTCTCTCTCTCTCTCTCTCTCTCTGTTTCTCTCGCGCACTTTGGTTCTCTCTTCGCTTTACATTTGTCCACAACCGCGGCTCATATTTGTGATTGAGTGAGAGGGAGTGAGGGGTCGCCCTTCACTATCTCCGATTGGTTTAGACCACGATGTGTGTGTTTCTAATGTGTATCACCACTCCGGCAGTGATAATGTAGGTTTGGAATGATTCGTAACATTTGAGTGTAACGAGTAACTATGCAGCACATGAAAAATGTATCAGAGTAAAAGTAATAAACTCATCAAAAATATGTACTGAAGTAAAAGTGGAAGTAGGAGAAAAAAATAATACTTCAGTAGAGTACAGATTAGAGATGCTCCGATCAGCATTTTTGGGGCAGATCACCGATTACCGATCACCAAGATCATGATCTGCCGATCGCCGATCAGTGCCGATCACAGAATGGCAGTGGAATGGGAATCTTTTATCTATAATCTAGCAGAGTTTACACCATTTGTAGAAATGAAACTAACTATAAATTAGGTATATTATTGTTTTAATAGAGAATCAAATAAATAAGCACAACAAATATTTCTTCTTGCAAAGAGAAATGTAATATGCCTTTAAAAAGGTTTATGTCTGTTAAAAGTAATTAAAATAAAACACTTCACAGTCTTTACTGTATGAATTAAATATATACGCATTCGAATGAAGTACAACAGTTCTTCACTGATGAGCAGAGAGTAATTTTATTGAGATGAATTAGGATACTGTAGCTTTAAGACGTGGGAGAGATCGTTCTCTTCACGTGCACTGATGACAGGGTGCTGTGTATGCATGCGGCGGGTGTCCGCAAACAAGAGCAGCTGTGAGGAAAATGGAAGTTTAAACCTTCAAAACTTTAAAACGAATGCAAGTAATAAACTTTCGGCATGAGGATGCAATTGTCCGCGATAGATATGTGTTGTATACGCTGTTTGATAGGGATGTGAAGACGCATTGCGCTGAGGACCAGAGCGCATCCTCATAGTCCGCAAACAAGAGCAGCTGTGAGGAAAATGGATGTTTAAACCTTCAAAACTTTAAAACGAATGCAAGTAATAAACTTTCGGCACGAGGATGCAATTGTCCGCGATAGATATGTGTTGTATACGCTGTTCATTTGTAGCAGAGATCTGTGTGTTGCGCGTCCTCATAGAAAAAACGCATATCTCTGTAAAGGCAGAGAGGGAAATCACGTCACACATTAGCAATGGGTTACAAAATGCTCGCACTGTGTAAAATGGTCTCTAATTGCAGCCGCATCAGGAATGCTATGATGACAAAAGTAAACAGAAAAATCGGCTCATGAGATCGGCAAATTTAGCGAGTGCCGATCGCGTCATTTAATGCCGTTATCGGCCGATTACGATCGGCGGCCGATCGATCGGAGCATCACTAGTACAGATACTGTCTTTTAGTACTTAAGTACAGTAGTGAAGTAGTTCTACTTCGTTACTATACATCTCTGAGTGTTTCAATACTACAATATATGGTGTAAAAACGTCTGAGTGCTGCCCTCTTCAGGTTAAACGGTGGCTACTGCAGTTGAATTTTCCTATTGGATGTTGGGTCCAAAAAAATTACTTGTGACGTAAGCAGGTTCAAGCTCACCACGCCCTTGTTATTATCTCACCACACACTTGGTACAAGCTTAGTTCGTCCTCTCTATCTCCGTTGGGATCTGCCCACTTTTTTTGCATTTTTCAAATATTGCCAGTGGGTGGAGTCAGGCTCTGACCAGGGGCCTATACCATGAAGGTAGCTGAACAAACTCGGGGTTACAGGATTGGTTTTGAGTTGACAAAACCAAATTGATGCAATCAGGCTTTATTGGTCCCATGAAGCGGTTTATCAACTTTCTCTGTCAACTCAGGCTTTGATCTTTAGGCTATGATTACTTTACCCGCGCGTGCACATAAAAGAGTGACGTCGACACCGAACAACCAATCGGAATAGAAAACGGAGAGAGCACATACAAGCAGTGTATTTTTTTTAGCGGAGGAGCATAAGCTAATTATACAAAAGTATGAAGATTATAAAAATTTGTTTCAAGAGCGAAATAATACTGCCTCTGCTCTTTTTAATATATATAACATGTACATTAACATACTTCATTGTATAATATATTAAGACAGGCTAGCCAAAGTGAAATATGCTTTTATTAAGTTTAGGGATGCTCATATTAGTTAATTTTCCCGACCGACAACCGTAGCTTCTAAACCGAACATTAACCGTTAACTTATAAGATTTTAATATGAAATTGTCATTGAGTAAAAATACAGTTGACGGTTGTCTGTGAACTAGTAAAAACAAAACATTTAATTTGAACGTGCAAACAGCTGCGACAGATCAACAGAACCAGGATTCATACATTATCAGATATTCACGCAATATTACCTTATTAAAAAGCACGCGATCAGTCCCGAGGATTAATATCCACAAAGGGCAGATTGTCTCTGTTTCATCTACCACAGTGGTCATTTCTAAAGCAGGACTCTTTTCAGAAAGTTTTGCTTTTGTGTCGTCTTTCTCCGTTTGTGCAAAAAGAGAGATGTTTATGGTCAGGTTCAGAGGCCATCAGCGAACGTCTGTCCAGATGTATGCGAGACGGACGCGTCATCTTGTGCGGACACGCGCGCGTCTCCGTCGAGCTTCCAAACACGCATACAAATGATTTCTCATACAAATGATTACTTTATCAGACCGTAAGGGCAGCAGTAATTTGTGTCATTTACAGGACATTCAAAAATTATAGATAGAAAAGTGGCGAAATGTCTTTCGGCTCATGACGACACGCACCATGTATTAACAAATATTTTTTTCTTTTAACTGATAATGTTAATCGGTCATACATTCTTACCTTCGGTTAACGGTAACGGTCAATGTGGACATCCCTAATTAAGTTAATGTACACTGTTAAATTTGTTAATGATCTTACAGGGAATTTTAAAAAGCCCTCTTTTAAAGACATAGTCGGGAAATGTCCGGGAAATACTATGAAGCTATTAATGTAGCCCTACAGTGTGAGGACCACCTTGCGCATGGTATGACAAACCGTGTTTTCCACTTGCAAAAAAGCGCAACGCAATACACATCATTTGCGGTACAGTAAGGGCACGGATTCAACATGATACATTTCTTATGTGAGGCTAGATAAGAAAGATAAGATCCCTTCTGTGGGAAATCTAGATATTTCATACAAATAACTGGGCAAGGAAAAACTAAAAGCTCTCTCTACGAAGGGCTCTTCTAACAATTTGCACGGAGACCCCTGAGACTTATTTCTGCTTTCGATGTATAAGCCCTCCTTTTTTTTCTTTAAAGCTCACGTAACACACGTTGTTCCTGCATTTCTGATGTTAATCTGGAGTACCTATAGAGTAGTATGACATCCTTTATATCTCTGAAGAGTCTTTAGTTTAATCAGATTTATAAAAGAAAGATTAGCTTTACAGAATCTTTCCGATAACGTACAAAAAATGAAGAAGGAGGAGTGATACCGCGGGAGGAGTGAGTACGAGTCATGCAACACTAAACAACACTGTTTTAACTTATGATTCACTACATGTTTGTGTCATTTATATAAAATGCACGCAACTATTTCCAACATAAGACAGAAGTCTTACTTACCGCGTGCAACTCGTCATGACCCGGATGGGAAAATCCACCGCATCAAACACACACGCAAAACTCCGCTGCTACCCCAGATAATAAACTATATCTATTGTTTCCATAAGGCTGGATGTCTTCTCCTTACATCCAAAAGCACACTTCTTCTTTCGTGCCATTGTTGACTTTTGAAATTAAACAAAGCTGAGTGGCGTGATAAGCTGTTAGCAGCTCTGGCGTCTCCCGCTGATTGACGGGTGGGCGGGGTTTTTTCGGGGGAAGTTTTCCGGTGGAAGCCCATATAAAGAAGTGATACGTATCGAAAACCCCTGAAACGTCAGTTAGAACTGTAAACGAAAAAACTTGCAGAAACTTGTACGAACGCCACAAAAAATACTCTGTAACACGTCCAACTGCTGTTTTGACACTTTGCCTACGTTTAGCATGAGGAAACAACTCTATAACTGTGTTAATAAGTCAGAATGCTTAAAATACCATTAAACCAGAGATGCTCACAAGTCTCTGAGCTTGAGTTCGAGTCAAGTCTGAAGTCTTTGAGCTCGAGTCCAAGTCAAGTCTCAAGTCTCGTTGTAACAAATAAAACTCTAATAACAACAAATGAAGAAATTATAAACATATAAAAAAGAACATAGTTGCACATTAAATAAGGTCTAAAATTAGCATTATGTACAGAAATTAAATTAAATATATAATAGCACTGTCTTTATTGTACAAATTAAATATTATTATTATTATTATTGAGCAATAGTACAAATTAAATATTATTATTATTATTGTTGAGCAATAGAAGTGATTTTCTGTTTGTCTTGAGTTGTTTGATTAACATAAATGACACAGACTTAAGTAGGTTAATTGAGGTTACTGTCTCTTTATTAAGAACAAATAAGCCCTGACTGGTTTCTGACTGGTTTCTTAAGACATAAACAAACATGTTTTATTAGAAAAAGAATACTGTGAGATCATTTTGCGTGTATGTGCCTTGTCCAGAAAAGAAAGGTTTTATGTTGGCTTAACTTTTGAAACACTTCTCTCTGTATGTGCACTACTGAGGGCACTAAACGCGTGCTCAAACACAGGCAGAGGGCGAATTCAGGAAGAAGATGCAGCAGTCGCTTCACATAAAAACGTTACGTTGTTTTTCATTGCTCTATTCAGCAAATGTATGTTAATGGACTACACTACAGTATGACACAAAGTAGCACAACTCTGGACCTGACTGGAGCTGGACCGGACACATTTAACCGCATGTGCGTACAGAAATCTGCTCACTTGAGCGCCTTTTTGCGGTTAAATTGTTTGTTTAACCATTTAAACAATTGCAAGCCTTAGAAACAATGATAAACTTACCCTATTTAAATTGCATATTAATCCGCAAATCGCATGCGAGCCGAACCGCGGATCCGTCACAGCACTACCCAAAGCTTTAGATGAATGCCACAGCAGCGGCTGCCTGCAGGTGCATTCGACATGTATGTTCGCGGGCGCGCGAGTGGAGCAGATACGTCACGTGTTACGTCGTGGGCAGGTTGTAGGTAACGGAGGGAGCTATGACAGCAAGCTCATCAGACGTTTCCTAAAAATAAACATAGTTCACGAGTCGCGCGGCTCGAGTCCGAGTCGAGTCTGAAGTCTTTGAGGGTCGATTCTCAAGTCGAGTCTGAAGTCACTGTGTGTGCGACTTAAGTCGCACTCGAGTCCGAGTCTCAAACTCGAGTCCCCATCTCTGCATTAAACCCCCCCTTTAAATGCGGTATCAACACGGAAAAAAGGGAATATGCCTTAATGTTTATATTGGAATATGTTCAATAAAAAAATACAAATAATTAAAAATTGCGCGGAGACGCTGTAGTTAAGTCAGCTAAATATTTCTTTGGCGACCATGGCGACGAACACCGATTAAAGCGGCGCTACTTTCATGGTACCTAAAAATAGGGCTGCACGATTAATCGTTTTTTAAACCGAAATCGTGATGTGAATGGACGCAATTTTCGAATCGCAAGAGCTGCGATTATTTCGATTTAAAATAAATATAACAATCATCTAGTACGCAGTTTTTGACAGTTCGCTTCATGCGCATTTTACGTTTGATGCAGTTTAAACCAATAGAGTGCATTAACACTGAGGTGCTGACTACACGTCAGATAACACCATTTGGAAAACATGAGCGCGAGCGAGCAGCAGTTCAACTCTTCAACAAAGTGTACGGCCATATGATTTCAGCGATGCGGAAAACACGGACAGAATCGCGAAATGCATACAAATGGAATTAACTGCACAACGCGGAATGTTTTTAAAACCCATTATAACTCATTAACCAGCAAATGAAAGGACAGAAATGCATGAAAACATTTCCCTTTTGTGTAATGTTGGACTTAAAGAAAGGTGTATATACGTCCGTTTCTCGTCATGCATCGCAAACAATGACACGCGCCTCATCAGACTATAAGCAGGTTTCGGTTTCATTGCCCGGAACGCAGCAGACGAAAGAGGTACATTATACTTTCTTGCACGCGCACATCTGCACCGCTTTGAATATTTACAGGCACGAGAGTTCATGAAGCGCGCACACAGAGAGCAGTCAGCACACGCGTGATCACTAAACTTAAGTTTTCTTTCTTGTCTAAGTGAACATAAACAGCTGGATGTTTATCAGTATATTGAAGCAGAACAGTTTTAAAGCTGCCTTGTGTCTTAAAGTGACAGTAACCTGGTGCTTTCTGTGTCAGAAATGTTTATTACACACCAAAAATTAAAATCACTCCTTACTCTTAACTGAACAAGTTTCTGCAGCTCCGCATGTAAAATCCTACAGTGAGGACTGTGCAGTCTTTTATTTGTATTTTTGCTTATGTGAAATCATAGATTCTAATAACTAATATATTTACATTTATTACAGATGCCTGAAAAGTAAAACAAGATGAGTATAGTCTTATGATTAAAAGAAAAACTAAACATTTGCTTGTCAGAAGCATTGTTGTAGTGACAGCCAAAATACATTGGCCTGTATGTTGTTTTGAATAAAACTTTCAATACATTTTTGTTAAATTGTGTTTTTTTTAAATGTTCTTGGATTTTTTTGAGGTGTGTCTGCGGAGGGGCGGATTCCTGCGGGCAGCTTGGTACAATGTTTAAGAGGTTAAATAAACAGTTGGACAGCATCTTTCTTTGGTGCTATTAAAACCACCACAACAAACCTGGATGTAGCTCTTTTATTATATACTAATGCATCGCACTTTAAATCGCGAATCGCAATTTTGATCAGAAAAATCGCAATTAGATTTTTTCTCCGAATCGTGCAGCCCTACCTAAAACCCAGGGTTGGTGCAAACTAATCTTAAACTTACCTGGCTATCCACAAAAACCGGCTTCATGGTGTAGGCCCCAGGGGTTTAGTTATGCTTTAATAACGTGTATACTGTTTACTCTTTGTGGTAAAATGTTTTTATCTGTAAAGATGCTTTGCAGCAATGTAAAATTGTAAAGGCTCTAGAATTTTTTTTGAAATATGTTAATATATGTTGTTTATAATAATAAAGTTGAACAATTTAAAGTTAGGAATTGTTTAAGATGTGTCTTTAGTTATTTTTGAAGGCTGTGAGTGATGGGTTTTAGCAGAATTTTATCACTAAGATACCATGTTGAGGTGCTATATGATGTTTTCTGTTAAAGGCACACCGTGGTAGTGATGGGAGAAACGCAGCTTTTCGAAGCTTTGAACCAATTGCTTCAAAAATTAATTCAGTTTTTCGAAGCAGCTCGAAACAACACACACGCTGGCGACCCCTGCTTGTCAAAATAGTGTAAAGCAGATATGTCCAAACATTTAACACTTTTTTTTACAAAATAATAGCAACATTTGTATTAAAATGTTAAAAAATTATTTGACTTATTTATGTACATAGTTAAAAGTGTATTATGTGTTTTTAGTTTTATTTAGGGCAAACAAATCATTAAAACTAACTACCCTTTTAATAATGCACATTTTTAGGGGTCAAGCCCAGAATGGGCGAAGACCCCTATTGTATTCGTTAGTTTTCTCTTCTTCCGCCATTGTGGTCTATGGCAGCCCATAGCAGCGTACATGGGTAAGTTATGAAATTTGGCACGCTTATAAAGGACTGTCCAAAAGTCTCCACAGCAAATTTGGAGTCTCTACCTCTAACCCGCTAGCACCACCAACAGTCCAAAATTGCACTTATGTTTTTGCTTATAACTTTTGACCCGTAAGTCTTAGAAATAAAATGATTGTATTCTCTGATTCCTTGGCTCAAGCCAATTTGCCTGGACCCTATGACGTCATTTTCCGTCATTAAAAATTTTCAGCCATTTTGAATTATTCATAAAACCTACTTCTGTGAACTTGCCACAAAATCAGGATGTAGCCTTTACAGACACTTAAGGCAAAAAGTTATTAAAAGAATTTCAATAAACCAATCCTTTGTCGTATAGTGCGTCAACAAATTTTACATAGAGCGCAAAAAACTGATTATAGGCTGTATCTTCGCCAAACTTATGTCAGCTGCCACGACACTTGGTAGTCGTGATGCCATTGAAGAACTGAGGGTGCATGCAGAGCTTCGTCACAACCCCACCTAGTGGTCAGCCAAATGTATTATATGCCTATAACTTTGGCTGCGGTCAATGTATTTTCACGGGACTTGTTTCCTTGGAGTTTTGAATAGTCCAACTAAACATGGCAGGATTCGCCTTACGGTTTGCCCTGTGCATCAAAATAGCACCTAAAAAAACACTCAAATATCTCCGTGAGTGTTATTCCGATCGACTCGAAAACACCATAGGAAGAACAATGCATTACCTTCTGAACAAAAAACTCTATTGGCGTTATATTAAATTTTTTATCAGAAATGGCAGAAAATAGCAAAAAACAAAAATTACCTTTAAATTTTGTGTTTATTACACATAAATGGTTATAACTTCGTAACGAAGAGATTTTTTCACCAGATTTGATACGCTGATGTATGAACTGAGTCTGAGGCCACACAAAAAAAATGGTATCCCTGCACCACTAGTTGGTCTTATAATTGAACAAAACCTTTCATATCAAGCAATCTTTATGTTCATACAACTGTTTCTTTACTAAACTAAAGTGTATAGTCATAAAACTAGCTAGATGTAACACAGTAATGACCCAAGTTTGAATGCATGATTTCGTTATTGCGCCACCTAGTGGTTTTGAGATAGGAAAATGTAATTTTTTGCCTAAAACTACTACAATAGTACGTCTAAAACCATGAGTCGTCATGCATTAATCCTTTCATGGCTTGGAGTATAATTAATAGTGAATGCCAATTCACTCCCTAGTAGGGATGGGCAATATAAACGATATGCAATATAAACAATAGAAAATTGGCATACGATAGAGATTTTAAATCTATTGCACTATCGCGATAATGCGTGTTGATGACACAATCTACCCGCGATCTTTAGAGCCACGAGCTGCACCCGAATAAACATGGATGAAAGCGTCAGCAAAACAGAGGAACTAGTGAAAAAAACAGATTTAAGCCATAAATTACATAAGTTAACTGCTGCTCCACGCGCGAAATTGGCATTATTGTCTAGTAATTGTGAAACATGCAATATATATATATATATATATAATGCAGTATAGTCCCCACAAGCATTTAAAGTGTTTAGTGTTATAAAAATAATTAACTGTTTTTTAGCAGATAGCTCTTGTCAGCTTTATCATTTTAAAAGTAGATCACCACACAAAAAAGTCTGGACACCCCTGCTGTATAGTGTGTCAGGCAAAAGTTCCAGCTAAGAGAGGTAACAAGACTAATCTGCCATAACGGTTTACTTTTACTTACTTTTTTAGCAGTTTGGCTTTTGTAAGGGTCTATTTAACCTGTTCTGAAACGAGTCTATTGAAATTATTATATCGCAATACATATCGCTATCGCAAGAGGCTGCAATGTATAACGCAATATGGATTTCAGGCCATATCGCCCAGCAACCAATGAAAATACCTTATCAACCGTTTTTGCAAGAGCTATATCTTTGCATCAGAACATCGTAGAGACATCGGGGTGGGCTCTTTTAACTCATTAAAGCCGCTCTATGCAATTCTGCGTTTTTGTCAAACAGCGACACCTAGAGTCGCTGGAGAATACTTGCAACTATCGTAATTTCCCACTCTAGTACTTCAAAGATAATGACCAGGTAATGTTTCACATTTCATACAAATATTAGGCTACTGCATAGTCTACTAAACTACAGATTATGGTAATAGGATAATAAGAAGTTTATTCCAAGTGTAGAGTGCATATAATAATAAAGTACCGCGTTTGCTAGCTTATAATGTTTTTAGATGATTGCAGCTAAATCACAAGTAAACATTACAAAATGCCATGATAAAGTTAATTGTGTACGTTGCATTATCTCATAACATTGTTCGTTATAATGTTATACATGATTATTGCTATTTATCATAATAGTTGCAAATTGTGCATGTTTACACTATTTACAACCTCTAGGCTTATTTATGTCCTGATAATTATGTGAGATATTGACAACTGTTGTCATGATAATCGCATGACATACTACAGCAAGCCAACAACATACAACATAGACCGCAAACAAGTTTACAAATGAGAGATTTACTTACTAGTCCATCAACAAGATCGCCAGATCAGCATCCCATCCAGTGCTGTCTTTAAGCTCACGCCAAAGAGTAAAAACCTGACCGAGTGGGACTCTTGTCCGGTTCCTAACGCGGTCAGATTCTCTTTTCCTTTTCCTACTCACTTCCGAACCCGCTTTCTTAACTTTTAAATCGTTTAGCCTCACGTCTCAAATTCGTGCGTGCAGTTGTTGTTATAGGCTTGATCGACTTCATGCAGCGCTGCAATAACAGACAGCCGGATGACATCAAAGTGCCGTCTCGGATCATTCTCGCGGTACTTTGACATCATCCGGCGGTCGGTTCTTGCAGCGCCACACGAAGTCGAACAAGCCTAACGTGTGTGACGTCGTTGCCGTAAAGCAAGTCGTGATTCTCGCAAGATTTGTCAGGGGTGGTTCTCTCAAGCTTGCATTGCTGGTTTTGGTAGCGGCATCCTCCCCGAGCTTCAACAGGAGGATGATTCGCTTTACTATGACTTTGTTTACCAGCTATATTTGTCATTAAATCGGTCTAACAAAAAGTAGACAAAATGGTAGTGTTATTAGACAGAAGGATAAATTTTTTATGAACTTGCATAATAAAACTGACCGGAGTTCACCTAAACATATTAGACACTTGGTCATTTGATCAACTCCCCCTAGTGGTGAACCATTGGGTTTTCGAAACATTTCGAAACAGTTATGACGTAATGAAGCCTCTTTTGCTAAAATCACGTGACTTGGGCCAGTTTGAAACAAGCTCCGAACCACTGATTCGAAACAAAAGATTCTTAAATGTTTCGAAGCGTCATGAAGCAGTGCTTCGAAAACGACCATCACTACACCACTGAACTATTTGGCCACTAGGGGTCGCTAGACATGTATTTTTTACGCCTAGCGCCCCTAGAGGCCACAAGCGCCGCAGCACTGTCGCTTAGGAAAAGAACTGGCCAACCTTACTAACTAAACTTAAAACTAAACCTTTAAAACGCTAAACAATCAACATTTTGAGGCATCAGGTACAAAAGCAGTCATGTTACAACTTTCTGATGAGGAACCCCTCGTTGCAGAAGCCATTTCTCAATCTGAAGGTTGCAGCCTCCGGATGTCGTATTTCTAAGCTGCATACGTCATCAAGACTGTCTTATTTCAGAATATTATTGAAGAGAGAGACGCGCACATCCAAACACTGGCAGGTGCCGGAATCCAGAAAATACAACTCAAAAAGAAAAAAATTGAAATCCGCACACTGAACTCACACAAAAATATATTAATTTATTACATCGAAGTGAAGTCTGAAGAAGGGTGGTAGCCCGAAACGTCACTTCGATGTAATAAATTAATATATTTTTGTGTGAGTTCAGTGTGCGGATTTCAATTTTTGTCTTATTTCAGAATATTAACAATTATTATTATACTTAGTAGGGGTGTGACGAGACACTTAATCCACGAGACGAGACACGAGATTGGGTTCATGAGAATGAGACTGAGATGAGATTTTTACACTTTTTAAGAAACCCTCGATGATAAAATAAATGAATAAGAAACTGGAAATCATGTTATTTTTAAATGTTTTTAAAGGGGCAATCAGTAGGATTTTAAGTGTCTTATTAATCAAAATCAATGTCTTCATTCATAAATAAGTCCTCGTTGGTGTCAAATGACCTCTGCCAGTGATCTGACTTTTGTTTGTAAGCTTAGAATTTCTCCTCTTTACTTACATTGAACGGGTAAGTCCAAGGAGGCATCCATATCATTCCGCCGTATTGATAAACTATAATAACAGAGAGGGACAAAAAGCACTAGCCTACCAACGCGTTTTCATTCAGAACACGTGAACCAGCTGCAACGGACAAGGAGATCAGTGATTACATAACAGCTACCGTAGTTGAAACACGCATTTGGAAAGGGGAGGAGCTAGTAAGCACTGTTCGTTTGAATGGAAAATACAATTCCACCACTAGATGGGGGTAGATCCTACTGAATGCCCCTTTAAGTAATCAAGGACTGCCCCTAACAATTATTTTACTAACTGATAATGAAGTAATTTGTTATTTTTGAGTAATAAAAATAGACCCAAGTGAGCAGTAGCCTTTAAAATTAAATGAAGATGCAATAATAATTGGTTCAAATAAAGTATTAAAACCAAGTTACATTAAACAACATTACATTAACAAACACATTACATTTGTGGTCTATAAATAAAAAGCATTATGTATATATTATAACAAATGCCTGCAGGGGGAGATAGTTGACTCGTCTCGCGGACGCTATCTTCACTTTCACTTTAGACGGAGAGAAACGATTATTTTTTTAGCCAGACAATGTTTAAATCCATTTGAATATTTAATATACGTCCATTTCTTTACAATAGAAATAAACATGCAGACATTATATCATGTAAACTCTGTGATGGTTTAATCTGCTGAGACTTCACATCTGACACTGATCAACAGACAAACACAACACGTCTCAGACTTCATACGAGCTCCCAAACGAACATTATTGGAAACCCAAACAAAAAAGCAAATGCAGTAAAAGACAGAATATAATGCATGCACTGTAAGAGGCTAATTACACCAACCACGCTTTAAACGCTTGGAAACGCAAGGCGCGACGCACTGCCTTTTTTAAAAAAGAGCAGTGCGAGTCGACGCGGCTTTTAATATTGCTAGGCAACCACCTAGTCAGCTGTCTTGTCAATCAAATATTGAAGCGTGCGCTCTTTTGCTGTTAACTGTCATATTAGCAGAAACTTTAAAAAGAGGGCGCTTGCTCTGACCTTGTTTGAGGGTGAGAGGTGCACAAACACGCAGGAGAGAGTGAGCGAGTGGAGTCCGGTTCTTCAAAGCAACTGTAAACTTCCCTCACCACAACGTAAGGCCCGCATCTCCCCTCATTCAAGTGGACAATGCAAAGACGCGAATGACGTCGGGCGCTTCTTCGCTCTCAGCGTTCCTTCAAAGGCGCGTGCTGCGGCCACCTGCAAAAACCGCAAGGCGCTCAGCGCGCATAAACAGCGCGCAAACGCTCCATGCCCACAGAATATCATTTAAAAAGGCGCCTGCAACTGCCATAAACGCCTTTGGTGTGACTGGCCCCTAAAAGGGTCAAACAGAAAGCTGCATCCTCCGGAGGTCGCATATGCAGGCTGCATACGTCATTAAGGTTTATTTCAGATCATTAACTGAGCATTACATTCGCAAGTCGTGAGCATATTACAACAATTTGCGATTAACTAAATTATTAGTAAACTTTATAATTGTTAGTAGTCTCTAATAAGACAGTCTTTATGAAGTAAATGCAGTTTAAAAATGCAACCTTCGAAGGATGCAGTCTTTTATTTGAGAATTTCACTTACACAAGAAATCTCGCCAGACACACTTAATCTCGCGCAAGAGATCTTGTCACACCCCTAATACTTAGTTAATCATAAATTGTTGCAGTATGCTCATGACTTGCGAATGTAATGCTCAGTTTACCTTAACTCTTTCACCGCCAGCGTTTTTTATAAAAGTTGCCAGCCAGCGCCAGCGCTTTTCATGATTTTCACAAAAGTTTAATGCCTTCCAGAAAATGTTCTTCTTCAAATATATAAACATACAATATACCAAATGAAAGAACAGACCCTCTGCTTTCAAACAAAAAAAGTTTCATCCTACCTTCAGTAGTTATTTTGTAATCAGCTTTTTTAATTATGGGTTTCTGCAAAAACACCACATTTTGAGCAAAAAGCTGAGATAATTCCATTTTTGTCACAGACTTTTCATAGAGATCCAATTCAGAGCGATATTTAAAACAGACACGGACATGCAGCAGCTTGCCATATGGCAATACTTCCGGGTTTAAAAAGTTGCGGAAATGGATAAGTGGATAATAGCGGTATTGCGGAAAGACGGAAATACTCGTCAATGGCAGGGAAAGAGTTAATAAACCAGGCTTGATGACGTATGCTGCCTGCATATTTGACCTCCGGAGGCTGCAGCCTTCCAATTGAGAAATGACCAGAAGTATTTCCTTGCCTTTTCCCAAACAAATATTGTTGCATCGTCTCTCTCTCTCCCTCGCCACCAGGATTTTCTGCAATGGCGCTTCTTTTTTACTCTCTTTCGTGTGAAAATTGTCGCTCCAAATCCAAGTAAACCGATGTGTTTAGGTCTGCCGCTTTGTAATACGTCATGCGAGTGACAGCGGAACGCAGCAAATGAGGAAGAGAGAAACGCTCGGATCTGATTGGTGAATGAATAGGGATTGGTAAATGAATATTGTTTGGTTTTACACTGTGTGAGTTTGAGCAAGTTTGACTTCTATAGCATCCTGGATTGTAATGTAAATACAGACAGTAAAAGAAATACGTGAACACGTGTGAATGCAGCATCTGAATACAGGGAACTATATGCAGGATAATCGCTGTCATGTATAAAGAAGATCGCATTAATGTAGGAATCAAGATCGTGAGTTTACATAAAAAAATGCCTTAAAGGGGAATCGAACCCAGGTTGCCCGTGTCATAAGTCCGCAACACTAACACGATGCCATAAAGTCACGTAATAGAAGTTGCTCTCTACACTCCTTAAGTAGCCTCCAGCAAAATTCACGTTAAAAGAAATTGGGTGGAGGAAGTGACGTATGCCGTAAAGCAGTCGAATTTTGTAGTTTTTTTGTGCTCTGGTTACTACCCGAAACCCTAAGTTTTAAAGTACGAGTAAAAGCGATACAGACCCCGTCAGGCTATGGTAGACATGTCATTCAACCTATTTAAAGTCGATGTACTATACAAGAGTCTTGAAAATTTATTATGAAGGTTGAAAAATTACATGGTGTTGCTTTAATGAGCTGTTATTGATCATTGACTCTATAAGAACATAATTGTCTGTGTTTACAGGTGTGGTGGTGGATGAGAAGAAGATAGTGGGCAATGAAGTTCGTTTTAAACCTGACAAAACACCTCTTAAAGACAGCAGCATCACATGGAAATATACGAGAGGTTCTGATGTGATAAAGGTGATTGAATGGGACAATGACTTTCAGACTTTAGAAAGTCTGAATCCTAAATTCAAGGATCGTGTAGAACTCGATAGGCCCACTGGAGAACTCACTATAAAAGATTTACAGCTGAATGATACTGGAAGCTATTCCATTGAGATCAACAATAAAGAGGAGAAAAGAATCAGCTTGGTTGTTAAAGGTGAGTAAATATAACAACTTGCTAATGTTCTGTAAATGTTATTTTAAGTCCATATACACAAAAGTACCAAAATGTAACTTACAATGCAAAGCTATTGTTGTGCTGTTATGTTAAAACTATCACACATGCAGAGGTGGGTAGAGTACCCAAAATCTGTACTCAAGTAAAAGTACAAGTACTTATACAAAAATTTACTCAAGTAAAAGTAAAAGTATCAATCTAATTATTTACTTGAGTAAGAGTAAAAAAGTATTAGATGAAAAAACTACTTAAGTAGTTAGTTACTCGTTACTTCCGATCTGATAAAGAAGTAGCGCAAAAGCACTAAATTTCAGGGTTTTCACAAACCTCTCCTTAAAAGTGTCATTGTTCTGCTTAGGCATAAAAAAAATTGTTTGGTTCCGGTTTCCGACCGACCCTGCCAATTACTGTGCGACCCAAATTTATTTTATGAGCTTGGGGAAGAAATATTGTACATTAAATAAATAGACAAATAAAAAAAACTTTGAGGCGAACTATAATTTACCTTTTAGTACAGCACTGTTTTTGTAAAGCATGCGATGCAATGTCCTCCAGCGATGCTAAAAACAAGTCAGCTATAAGGTCTTTAACACAATCGTTCACACATCGTTGTCGTCACTTACAAAAGCACTGGTAACTTTTGGTGTGCATTCGAGATGCTGTTTCGTGCACAGCAACGTAATTTTTTGCCCCCGCCGAAAGTTGTAACTTACAGACCAAAAAAGACGAGCTGAACAACGATATGCAAGTGGGATTTTCTCTTCCAGAGAGCACAAACCAATGCTCATTTTTGCGGACAGTAAGTGAATTGTAATATTTGAATTTATGGTATTATGACCTGGGCTTGACATTAACACCGCCAAACGCGGGTAAGATTTCGGCCGTGGCGGGTAAGACAGCCAATCCCACTAGCCACTTTGGCAGGTTGAATATAATTTTTTAATTGTAGTTTCCTTAAGTTATGCGAAATGATAAACAATACGCAATGCGACACTGGGAAACTACATCTCCCATGAGCACTCTACAACCAGCTCAACGCATCGTTTGTTGAGAGACGCGCACGCGATCATCGGGGCGTTGCGGACCAAAGCGTTACCTTCTGGAGAGCGCGCGAGAGCTGATGGATTTGCGAATGCACAAGAGGACGCAGTCTGAGGGCATACACACTTCGGGAAAGATAAAACAATTGCATGGAATAAATAAAAATACTAAATAAAATACTAGTCATCATATATATATATATATATATATATATATATATATATATATATATATATATATATATATATATATATATATATATATATATATATATATTATATTTTAATAAAAGTGTTTAAAAAAAGTGTTTAAGTGTAAACAAATTGTAAAAAAAGTTTGTAGTAATAAACAACCTGCAGTTTAATGTTTGCATTTTTCCCCCACTGTGCCGAAAATGAACCTAACCGTGGCTTCAAAACCGGGGTACGCACTGAATTGTGATTTGCGTACCGTTACCCCTACTACCCACCTCTGCACACATGTCCAAAACAAAAACAAGATACAATGTCTAGGTAGCACTATGGTAATATTTGTGACTGCATGTGAAAACCCAGCTAAAGCTTTTGTGGGAATTACTCTTTTTCTATAGACCAGTTCAAAAGATGTAAACAACACTGGTCCAGAAGCACTTCCTGTTTTCGTTTTTTAACACTAGATAAACGTTGGGATAAAATAAACTAACAGAACATATAAACCTGAATTAATTGAAGTTAAACAAACATCTTAAAAATAATAATATATGTAAAATAAAAAAATAACTGTCACAAACTGTAGCAGGAAGTGTTTCTGGACCAGTGTTGTTTACATCATTTGAACTGGTCTATAGAGACAGAGCGCAACGCGTCATAGCCTGAAAACCACGCCCACCGGGGGGAAAACAATCCATCCGTCTTCATTGACTTTGAGAGGCCGCCTCCTTGTCATTTCTGGCTTATAACAAAAACAGAATAAAGCCTAAAAGCTGCTGTGTGACAATATGTACAGCTAACAAGCCAAAGAACCCAGAAATAAGTTTTTATAAGCTGTCAACCCCAAAACTATTATAAGAACTACGCCCACTAGGGGGAAATGTAGTCGGCAATCCGCATTCATAATCCTGTATGTTTATGCTATAACTTAAATGGATAGCCCCATTCACTGCCATGGTATTTTCCTACTATGGAAGACAATGGGGCTTATGATCGGTTTGGTTACAAACATTCCTTAAAATATCTTCCTTTGTGTTGATCAGAACTAGGGGTGTAACGATTAACCGTGCAAATGCGCGTTTTCTCAATGAATGAATTTGAATTAATTACGGTGAAATCCAGGCACATCCGAACGCCAGGGGGCGTTCCCGTGCAGAAACTCCCTTTGTGCCACAGAAGAAGTAGCATTACGAATGCTATTCCAGGAAATGTCTACAGGAATATTTATATCACTGTTCTTGTTTCAGGTATTTTCATGATAATAAAGAATAGTTTAAATGATTTTGTTTAACGAGTGTTGCTTTTTTAAATGCACATTATAAACGACTCCACCTCGTTATTTTAGATTGATAAGGACTTCCTACTGACCAAATGCCGTAGTACACACACAAGCTGTGCATGAAACAAAGAATCGCAGCCTTGCGATTCAGAATCGATTTCAGACAGGCATTTTTGATGCGACACACGGTTGAATCGTTACATCCCTAATCAGAACAAAGAAATGTATACAGGTTTGTAACAACATGAGAGAGAGAAAATGATGAAATTTCATTTTTGGGTGACCTATCCCTTTAATGATATATTATGGTATTTTATTATGTAAACCCTAACTGAAATTAACCTACAATGTTATTTTGTGGTACAGTACTTTTCCTAAATCATGTCATTTGTTTTGTGTAAATGACAAAAGTACCATGGCATTTCCTTCTGATTTACTGTATATCACCATCACTTCATCATTAGTAGCTACTGCTGGAGTATTATTATAGTATTGTAGTTGTTTTTAGCTTCATTCTGATGTTGTTTTCTCTGTAGGCTTTTAAAGCAGTTTTAATTGTTTTCTTCACAGAGGGTGTCACCAAACCAAAATTAGAACACGAGGAAACAAAAGAGAACCCTAATGTATTATATTTGAACTGTAATATAATACCTATATCACAATATAATGAAAATATCAAGTGGATTTGTTCAGAAGGAAAAAATCCACTTATCCCAAATCCGGCAAAGGGAAAACAAGGAGAGTCCATAACAATCAGTAGAACCGAGAACCCAGATGTCTGCTGCAACTGTACACTCTTCAATGAAGTGGATGAGAAAACCAGCAATACGCTCTGTATGAAAGATCTACCTGGTAAGACAGACATTTTCTTTTCATAACATTATACTA
This sequence comes from Misgurnus anguillicaudatus, assembly GCF_027580225.2. Lineage (NCBI taxonomy): Eukaryota > Metazoa > Chordata > Actinopteri > Cypriniformes > Cobitidae > Misgurnus > Misgurnus anguillicaudatus. Next base: position 47,492,268 of record NC_073339.2, read on the forward strand.
AAAAGCTTGGGTTTAGATGTCGCTTGAATTTGAGTATAAAAATGCAAATTCATTAGCCATTTCTCACTTATTTTTAAAACTGAAACGTTGAGAACTCTTACATCTGTCCTGTCCACTATCTGCACAATGTCCTCACTTTTTTTTTAACCCTTACTAGAATGCATCAGGTTTTTGGTGTTATTTATTACAAAACATGATATGCTCATAGATAGCATAGATGTAAGGTACTTCTGCGTCAGATGTTCTAATGATGTTTGTGTGCAGTGAGTCAGAAGCTGTATTTTAATTCTAAAAAACTTTGTAAGTTCAGATAGACTAGATTAATGTTTTGGCTGTAATGTTAACAGAAATACCCATGATTACTAACAACTTGTGTTTAGCTTCTTCAGGAGGTCTCGGTGGAGGAGCTATCGGTGGGATTGTATTTAGTGTCATCTTTATCATCATCGGCATCATTCTCTTCGTCTTGTACCACTTACATGACTACTTTCATAGTAAGATGTTTGTGTTCTTTAAAAAAATAATTGATAAGGTCTTGAAACTTGTCTGTAATTTACTGCACATTTCCAGTTTTTTTTTCAAGCTCTTTGCAGATAGTATGTTGACTATCAAACAGTGATGAATTTTTTAAAACAAATTTGTTTTTTTAGAATTCTTTGTTTTTTTTACTATTGAGACTAGTTCAAACAGGACATGGCACTCTAGCTATAATAAGCACGGTAAAACAAACATACTTTTTTATTACAGGATATCTTTTTTGGTAACACACACAAGGTTGTATTTGTTAAGTAGGGAATAATGTACAGCCACCCAGTTGTTATCGCAGAATATGTTCTGACAAAGTCTGAGACCACGACACGAAACAGATGATAACAAATGCTTGGCTGCACATTATCCCGCTTATTAAATGGCTACTTGCAAAATAAGTAAGCATATAGACATGAAATATTGTATTTTTTTATATTTATTAGCTCAATTGTAGGAAGTGCAAACCTGTGAGAATGAAACGTTTCCTAATGGCATTAAAGGGATATTCAAAACTTTACAAATGAAAATAACTAGCTTTCGGTAACGGCACAATCTTAGACGACTCTGCATTCAGGAGAGACTATCATTGTAGTGTACACCCTTTTTGTAGTGATGAATGCGGAGCCACAGAGCGTGGAGCAAAACAACCCTCCGCATTTGTCATGCGTCACTAATTTGGTTTATATATATATAATAGCATATGTTATTAATTATGTATATTTGTAAGTATTAAACTGTAGTGGTAAAGATGACTCGCAGAATAGGATAAGGGTGTATTATTATTTTCAGCTGCTACATAAATTTATTACCTGCTTTTATTATAGTTTACAAATTTAGTCAGATACCGCTACACTTCTAGTTTTTGATCTTAAAGGTCCCGTTCTTTCTGTGTTTTTGAAGCTTTAGGGTTTAAGGGTGTTTACAGTGCGCAATATAACATGTGTCCATGTTTAACGCTTAAAATATGTGGTTTTACTTATCTGTACAGCGCTGTTTTCACTGTCCTCAAAACAGGCTGATGTCTTCTTTGTTCTATGAAGTCCCTCCTTTAGAAATGCGTATCGAGTTCTGATTGTGTAGTTTGTTTAGTGTGTTGTGATTTGACAGCAGCTTAGCTTCCTTTGGGCGGAGTTTAGTCAAACACTCTTGCTGTGAGATGTCATTAAACCGGGAAGTAGATGGCTGTAGTCCAAACCAGCTGTTCGCTGTAGGCTTTGAAAGGCAAATTCTGTTAAAGAAAATATTTTGCCTGGAAGTGAACTTTGAGCTTTATCATTTTACAGATTATTTATGCTTTAACAGCAACGTTACACACTCGCTAGGTTTTTAAAAATGGGATTAGGAAGAACGTGACCTTTAAACAATTAATTAAACCATTCCAATTAAAGGGGCCATGACATGAAAATCTGACTTTTTTCTATTCTTACGTGCTATAATTGGGCTCCCAGTGCTTTTATCAACCTAGAAAATTAGAAAAAGACCAACCCAGTAACTTAGTTTTGGTAAACTATTCTTTGCAAGCACGTGAAAAAATAGGTCAATGAAATTTGGCTCATGATGTCATAAGGAGCTCTTATTATAATAATACCGCCCCTTAATCTGCACTATCCAACCACAGCACTGCAATTTAGTGCAGAGAGAAAGAAAAAAAATTCACAGCACAATTGAGTTTCAATTGCAACAAACCACCATTATTGCGATTTGAATTTCATCAGCAGTTGCATTTTAAAGGACACACCCAAAACAGCAAATTTTTGCACACACCTACAAAGTGTCAATTTTAACATGTTATAATAAATTATCTATATGAGATTTTGAGCTAAAACTTCACATATTTGCTCTGGGGACACCAAAGATTTATTGTATATCTTAAAAAAGTCTTGTGACATGGCCCCTTTAAAGCACCATGTAATAACACAAGTTATCATATTTTTTAACACAAACTAACCATTAGCTTTCACAGCGCTTAATCTTAATTCACTGAAGTTGCAACTGTTTAACATGAACTTACATGAATAACTTTATGGACAATAACTAACATTAATAAATGTTAAACAACAATATTATATTGCCCATTGTTCAATTTAGCTAACAAATACAGTACATTTACTAATGTTAACAAATACAACTTTATTGTAAAGTGTTACCTGTTTTTTTTTGTACTCAACAGTAGACATATTCAATAGATACATAAACAGAAATTAAGTGGTAATTATAGCAAAATTGTATGTCTTATTATTAATGTAATTTGACATTTTCTGTTGTACCCCAGGATTTGTTTGTGAACAATATCAAAAGATTGTAGGATGGTTCAATGGTAAGCTTGTTTTGATTAAGAACATTTGTTGTGTTATTTTTAAGATGATATTTTGAGGATTTATTGGTTGTCTTGAAATTTGCTGAAACACAATAAGTATGTCATGGCATGGGAAAACAAATGTATATAAAATTTTGAATAAAAACAAATTGTCCTTTTAAAGATCAGCTTTTAATTTTTTTTGTAACAGAACCTCAACCAAGTGGCAATGATTTGGAAAGGACAAAAGGTAAATATAACCCCATCGCTTGATACAATTATTATGCAATTTCACTCAGTGAATCGAATGTGTTTACTGTTTTACATATTTTGATATATAAATGATAGTTTCAGCTTTTTAAATTGTGTAATTTTTTCTAACAGGAGGTGAGGAGAGTGACACAGATGCAGAAAAGAATAAAGGTAAGGATAACCCCATCACTTGATACAATTATTGTGCAATTCCAGTAGAGCTGTTGTGATTGCTTGACGCAATCGACTTGACCCTGATAATTCTTCAGCATCAGTATTTTTAATTGATTCCATTATTTTACCTTTTAAATTTTGTTCTCACACTGAAATAACAACCGTTTCCTCCACACCACTAGTAGGCGCCAACATTATTTCTATCGCCATCTACACCAGTACGCCCAATTCAAAGATGATGTTTGAAGTGGGGTTGAGTGCAATGTCAAACAAGTTAGTTTGCAAAAGTTTTCAAAGGCCAAATTAAAATGTCATATTACCTGGTAATTAAAGGCATTGTAAACTCAGTAAGGTTTTGTTGGCATATCACAGCAGTACCAGCTTGATGCATGAACATCTGAAGAGAAAACATACTGGGGCTATTCTATTATTTTTTTGTGTGTGTGTGTGAATTTACTAGGCTTGTGCGGTGACTAATTTTCATGTTGTGGTAATTGATGAAGGTTTTATTATGGGAGATTGTATTACAACGGTGTTGAATTGCATTTTTTTTTGCTTGTTTGTATGATTAAATATGATAAATAAATGTGTTATTTAGCTGTTTCGCCTTAATCTGAAATGCCCCAAAAGGATTTACAACTTTGCTTTGACATTCTAATGCATGATTCACAGCCTTTTAATGAACTTATTTGTTAAAGTATTTGATGGTGACTGCAAACTAAATCTTACAGAATCTATTTTTTTAGTTTGTCACACTTAGATTAATATGTGCAGAAGTCACAAATGTTTTGTTTTAGACAGATATTAAAGGTAATGGTTCAATTAAAGATCTGTGTTAAAAGTAAAGTTGTAAATTAAGAAACTTTTAAATAAACCTGCCATATGTTGTAGGCATAAGAGTTATAAATTAGGAGATTAGCTATCATTTTGACAAATGGCTTAAAACAATACACTGTGCATTCACACAAAACCATACTTGCACTGCTGTGGTAGCCCACCTTTTGGCAACCCTATATATGCCACAGGAGACTTCAATATGGCATTAATGGCACATAAAAAACATCTTCCCTTAAAATTGGTCTCGCCTATATTACTATATACATAAAGTGTCAGTTAAAGGAATATTACTTTTGTTTACTTTAATCCATGCTTCACGATGCTAGCATTCATTCAGGTTGTAGTGGTTTTAAAAGTTGAGAGAAATGGCAGCTTTCCTGCGAGTGGGTCTGTGCCCCCAGTGTTTGAGAGCAGAGAATCCTGCCTGATTTTATTTACATGGCATTTTTTTAATCATTCAAATTTGGCTAGGTGATTAATAACACATTTTTCTGTGGTGTGACAAACTGAGAACACATTTAATATTGGACTTTACACAGGCTTTAAGTATATCAACTTTAACTATACAGTAGTATGCCCCTTTTTACAGTATGAGTCTCAATATTAGTCTCATGTGTCCTGTTGTGAAATTTCAGCTCAAATTACCCTTCCCTGTTTATCCCTACCCAGTTTTTGGTTAAGAGAAGAAATGTGCTGTTTTTTTGTGTGTGTGTCTTTAAATGCAAATGAGCTGCTTTAAACAACACAAAATGTGTTGTTCCAATAATAACCCAGAGACTTTAGCTTATTCACCATATATATTTACGGACCCTTTTACTGTTTGTACGCATTTTGGCAACGGAAGTATGGCAAGAATCAGCAGTGTGTCAAAATACTACGCGAGGAGATTAAGCAACACAAACAGAGGAAGTTATTTTAAAAAGTTGACTTTATCAAACTGTAACCTGCTACCAGATCCGTGTACTATAGTGGAGTGGATAGAAGACGTTACCAGATGGCCGAATATACAGTGGCCAGATATATAAACATATTTAGTTGAGAAACCGAATGTTTTGCCAACACCTTAGAACCATTGGGGGACGACACCACTTCCGTTGCCAAAATGCGCACACAACTACTTTATCACGTGGGCTGTAAAGGTCTATGCCACACTGAATATAGAGTAAATTAATTATGTACTTTATTGAATAACTAATTGTTTGTTATTTGGTGGATTATAGGACCTAAAGACAGGGACTCCGAAGAAGGTAAGAGATCTTGTTTTTTTTAAAGCTACTATCACTGTCTTTTACAATCACAAAAAGATATTAACAGTGCATGTAAATCATGTTGACTTTGTTGTGTAATTACTTGATGATCATATCGGGTTAAATATACACCATTTTTGTAGATTTCTACTGCATGTTCCTTAAAAATAAGCAATATAAACACCATACTGTTATCATATTGTTTTTATTTATTTTATATGTGGACAAAGATGTGTATTGTACTTCACGCCATGTTAAAATGTTTCCATAGACTTTTATTAATTCCTGTTTGTGTTCTTTTATAGATAAGCCTCTTGCATCATAAACTTCCAACCAAGATGGACAAACAGACAAATTGTGAGGTCAGACAATTATTTCTCTTATTCATATTAACAGTTGAGCATTGTCCAGTGAATACTGAATCATTGTCTCTTTATTAAAGTTAATGAGTTTACATCTCAGTTTCTTTTATACAGCCTAACTGTTTTTGTATAATGTCACTTCCCTTATTTATTTTACTTTCTAGAAAATAAGACGTCTGCTTCATAGAAATGTTGGTCTGTTCTCTGCAGATCATCGACATGAAGCCCCCCTTTCATCCGATAATTTTTTTTAAAATTGGGACAATTGTTATTTTTTTATTCAGTCTTATTGGCATTTAATCAATGTTTAATTTAGCTGGCTTTGGTGGCCATGCCCCCTTACTGTTTATTGAACTGTGTGTTCAGGTCAGGATTAGTTAACAGTATATCTGCTTTTGTAAGGACAAAGGTCTTTTGAGTAAAGAATTTGGTATATGAGTTGAAGTCATGAGTCAAATGTTATCCTGTGTAAGTTGGAGGCACGATAGTATTCATATTGCAAGATTGTTGTTGTCCATCCAGGATTTTTGTGCATGTGTTGACTGCAGTCAGGAAAATGTGCTTTAATATTATGTGTAATAGCTGTTCACTAGCAATCATCAACTGAAATGCAATTTTTTTTAAATGAAGCACTGTTTCTTTTGTATGAATTCTATAAATAAACTTCTCTATGAATTATAATAGAAATTTAGAGTTTCAGAAACAAAAGGCACGCTCACATTATCCCAACCAAACCGCACAGAGCGTGTTTGACTCCCAAAATCTGGTTAGTTTGACTAGTGTGATGCTGTACCGTCCCAATGTGCAGTTTGGTTATTCACGCCCTGGCTGGCTTGCAGAGGTGGGCACAGTTCACTTGGGCTCATGCGCGGAAACGTGTGATTGCGGTTCAGAAGAAGAGACATTAATTGCATGACCACCTACCTTCATCTGCCTTTTAAGAAAAAACTTTTCACACAGCAGGGTTAAGTGAATGTCTGAGCTGCACACGCGACAGATCAACTAAGCAATATAATAGCCATGTGAGAGGGCGGTGTGTCAACGCTCACTAAATGACTCGGAGAATATAAAACAGACTTGACATTCCAATGAGCTCTAATGTTAAGAGAGCGCTTTATTTCCTGTTTTCAATACAATCACATCCTAATGATGAAAGCATCAGATCGGTCAAAGTACAGTGTGAGTGCATGCTTATGGGGGAGTAGGGAGGGAGACAATTGTGTCAGGCACGGTTTGGTTAGGTATGCGTGCACCCTAATGGTGTGAATAAGATGTGGAAAAGCATCAAAGTTTCATGGACCGTATAAACACAGAGAGATCACTCTCACAGTTGGTCCTCTAAATAATCAAACATATAAAAATATGCTGTAGTATTTTTAAAATGTCTTCCTTCAAATCAGAAAGATTAAGTTGCCCTCAGTTCCCCTTTTTCAGGACCTCATCTGCTCTGAGCCAACTGTGTAAACCCTGTTATGCATTTCTTGGACTTTCCAGTGTTTGGGTGTGGTGTATCTTGACTCATCTCACTTTTAGTTTGTTGTTTTTAGAGATCAATAGTCACATTTGTAGTTTGTATTACTCTATTATTTTTTTCATTCTTCATTAAAACAGCACTGTCTATTTATGTTAGTATATTTAAAATGTTTTGCTTTCTTTTTCACTTTTTATTATTAAAAAGTTGATTGATGAAATTCTACTTGGTGAAATTCTAATAATTGTTTTTCTACTAGATTTGAAACATTGGTTTTTAAAGAAAGAATGATGTTAATCAGATATCAGGTGACTGACTTTAAAAGGTCTGCTATATAGAGAGCACCATTAAATGATAATGCAGAGTTTAGAGTATGACAAAAATGATCCATGTTATAAACCTTTCTATGCTTTTAAAGATTTTGTGTTGTGTGTTTTCTGGGATTTGAATGTTCATAGAATGTCATATCAGGTTCTCATGATTATTTCTTGCATGTTGCTGACTTTATTTTTATTTTTTTCTGCGAAAAGAGGAACATCACTTGAACACTAACTAACTGACTTACAGTAATGGGGCGGTCACACTAGACTTTAATGAGAAGCAAAAAAAAGTGCATGCTCAGAGAAAGGTCACACAGTGATGTAACTCTGTTCTTTTATATCACGTCTACACGTATACATTTGCGCAAGTGTGCATTTCTGGTGCATATTAATGGAAGTCAGTGGGGAAAAAATGTCGTGTGACTGTGGTGGGGGACTTTTGAGGGCTTTTTTTACACTGAGCTTAACCCACGCTTTTATTTTTAAGTCTGTGTTTAGAATATTTTAACCCTTTTAACATTTCAAATTTTTAGATGGTTTGAGTGGGGGGTTGTAAGTCTTTGTTTTGTAACCCAGCTTGGCATTCTTGGCAAAGTTTTTTAAGTGTTAACCCCAGACTGTGTTACCAAAGTAAAATTGTGAGAAGCCATACAGCTTTACAGTGTTACAGTAGGCTTGCAACAGACAACCAATCATAGGTCGTACATTCCAGAAACTTCTGGTTTGTATTTTTCTTTTTTTAGGAAAATGAATGAAAAGATAATCCTGGGGTGGTTTTGCTTAGGTTTTAGAGTAATAATGTAAATTGTCACAAACAGTTATAGGTCAGCAGTGGATGATTTTGCTTTTTTATATGTATTCATGGTTTTTCTTTATTGCACATGAACTTAAAGGTGGTGTGTGTAAACTTTAGTGACATCTATTGGTGAGATTGTGAATTGAAACCAATAGCTCACCCCTCAATTTCAAAACACATGGTAGCTGTCACAGGACAAACATGGCATCGTCTGAGACAGTGTAGGGACAAAACACGCTCTATAGAGAAGTTTGTCAGTTTAGGGCTACTGTAGAAACATGATGGCGACTTCCATGTAAGACTTCCAGGTTAGATAAAAACTGCTAATTTTAAGGAAATAAAACCAATACAGTTCATTATTTAAGGTGTTTATACACAACTGATAATATAGTAGATCCTTCTAAAGGTTACACAATGCACCTTTAAGTTGTATGTGTTTATTTGTTGTATGGCCACATTTACCGTTGCATTTATATTTTGCAGTTGAAATGTACAAATATCATTATTGACCAATAGATGCTTGGTTTGTCATTGACCTTTTGTGTGGGTGGAGCTTTGTTTGTATGTAAAGTATTTTAAAGACTGAACTTTTTTGTGCAAAATTTTGCACTGTAATTGTAAATGTGGCAATGCATTTAGTTATTTTTTATTTAAACAGTAGCTTTTTTGCCAATTTCTAATTGCTCTGAAATATCATATTGTCTGTAAAAAAATACTTTGATTTTTGCCATTAAATATGATAATGCTACTAGTAATCTTCATTGTACCCTCTTTTTTTAAACCAAACAAGGGAACAACACACAAACCAACAAAAGTCAATTTGCACATTTTTATTGACAGAAAATTGCCAGATAGCGTATCGTTTTAAAGATTTCACAATACATTTCTCCTTGCATAGGTTTGCAACAAGAAGGTCTTGTTTTAGTAGTATGTTTCTAGTTCCACCCAGCCTGAAACAATAAAGCAGAGATATTAATTTATTTTAACTTCCTCTCAGAGGAATAATAATATTAAATTAAATTATGTTTGTTGAAATTAAGAAGCTTTCCTTATACTTTAAAATCTCAGATAATGTTAAAAAAAAAAATTACCTCCTGGGTTCTGTCTGATGATGTATTTTCTGACTTCATCATAGATGAAGATAAGCAGTGAGTATGGGAAAGCACAGAACCACCACATTGGTCTAAATTAACAATAAAACCATAATTAGCAATAAATATTTATGGTCAACTAAGCAAATGATAATTTAAAAAAGGAATTAAAGTTTTAACTAAAAAATATGTAAACCTACTTCATGGGATACATTCTGACAGCCACGTCCATTCCCGGGCAGTAGGACAGGAAAGCAGCCAGAGCAGTTTCTTCAAACAGTCCAAAGGAGAGGACTTTGTTTCTACAAAAGACATAAATGAGGATAAATCTCATTTGACATATTGGTGGGGTTTTATAGATCAATAAAGAGCTGTGTGCTAGAACTAAACAAACAGGAAAATGTTACGACACTATGAAGCTAGGCCCTGTGTTGGCATACTTCATTCCCTGCTGTAGGATTGAAAGTCTTCTGGTTTTACAGATGAGTAAGTCAGTCCACTGCACGATTACAATGCTGGTGAAGAACGCTGTGTGACAGGTGTACTCCACGATCTTTCTGCGCTCATACGTCTACGGTAGACAAGTAAAAACATTAACGATAATTAAAAGATTGATATTTCTTAAATGTTTTGTTTCATTTTTGTTACTCACCCACTCCTGGCCATAGCTGTCTTCAAGATCATTGACAAATCTGTCTTCCCAACCGACTCTAATTCCTACCAGATCCCAGGGTAGGAATCCATTCTCAGCAAGTATTACAAAGTAGGTAAAGAACCCTCCAACTGCTTGCATCATACCTGATGTGAAGTAAGATGACATTAAACATATAGAACTGGCCACACTGAAGATCTAGAGCAGGGGTGCCCAAACCCGGTCCTGGAGTGCCGGCGTCCTGCAGTGTTTAGCTCCAACTTGCCTCATTACACCTGCCTGGAAGTTTCTCGTATGCTTAGTAAGACCTTAAATAGTTGCTTCAGGTGTGTTTGATTATGGTTGGAGCTAAACTCTGCAGGACACCGGCCCCCAGTTTGAGATATGTGCGCAGAACCAAAGTCACGCCACTCTGTGCCCATTTTTGCATTTTTCCAAGTCTTGAATGGGTAAAGACAGATATCTATATTGACAAAAAATTAACATATTTATTTTTCTGGTTCTTTTTCCTGGAATGTGGGACTTTCATTGCTATAGTAGCCATACTAAGTATTTCACAGTCATAGCAGTGCTGCATCTTTTTAATATCTATTATCTTTCAAAGAAAGGACATAAACTCGTACCGATCTGACCGTAGCTCATACTGATTAACCGCTCGTTCACCAGCCTGTCTGTTTGAGCGTTTCTGGGTTCTCTCTTCATGATGTCACTTTCAGCTGTTTCATAGGCCAGTGAGATTGCAGGAACCATGTCAGTAACAATAGAAATATTTCAATCTATAATTTGAGTACAGAATTTAAAGATCTTTACAAAAATTTAGCCAACATTTAATGTTTCCATACCATGTCAGTGCCCAGGTCAATACAAAGAATGGTGACTGTGCCCAATGGAAGAGGAATACCAACAAGGACAAACATCAGGAAAGGTGACATCTCCGGGATCTTACTTGTCAGAGTGTAGGCAATAGACTTCTTCAAGTTGTCAAAGATCAAGCGGCCTAGTGTGAACAACATACATTGTTGATTAAGTATTAATGTTTTATCTTTGTAATTCTCCAGCGAGTCAAGCCTTCAGTAACATTTCATACCTTCTTCTACTCCAGTGACGATTGAGGCAAAGTTGTCGTCCAGCAGAATCATGTCAGCGGCCTGTTTGGATACATCAGATCCAGCAATACCCATAGCCACACCAATATCAGCCTTCTTCAGAGCAGGAGAGTCATTCACACCATCACCTGTTACAGCTACGATGGCACCCTGATAAAGACACAAAAACATTGAACATGCTTCACCTGGGTAAAGTCCTCTAGTATGAGCAATGATAACCGACTGATGGTACCTGTCGCTGACAACCTTCCACTATGATCAGTTTTTGTTGTGGAGAAGTTCTGGCAAACACGATTTCAGTGTGGTATTGGAGGATCTCATCCAGCTGTTCTGAGGTCATAGTCTTCAATTCTCCACCATGGACCACGCAAGCTTTAGCATCTCTTGGAGATATTCTTGGTGTTAACAAACATCTAAAGCAACTTTTTCTTGTTGTCAGATAGAGATTTGTTCTGAGTTTACCTTGGATTAACCTCCTCAACAGAGATTTTTAGCCGAGCTGCAATATCTTCCACAGTCTCGTTGCCTTCAGAGATGATGCCGACACCCCTTGCAATAGCTTTAGCTGTAATTGGATGGTCACCAGTAACCATGATAACCTGCAATGGAAGATTAAGAATGTAAGTCACTTAATACAGACAAATTGATACAGATTCAAGTTATGGATCATGAATCAAGCCCATCACCTTGATTCCAGCACTTCTGCATTTGGCAACAGCATCTGGTACAGCGGCACGAGGAGGGTCAATCAAGGACATGAGGCCAACAAAACACAGATTCTCAGTTGGGAAGTTCACATTATCAGAATCAAATGGAAACCCTTCAGGAAACTGGTCATCAGGAAGGCTAAAGTGGCAGAAACCTGTTAGAGAAAGAACCCAGAATTACTCATGTGTGTTACAGCAAACTACAAGCAGGTTCTTCTGGAGTTTTCAATGGATTGTTATAAGATAAAGTTCATTAGATGGATTTACCCAACACTCTTTCTCCAAGTCCTCCGAGTTCTAAATAAGCATTTTGGAACGAATCTCTCATTTCATCATCCAGAGGTTGTTGTTTTCCTTCAATCAGAATAGTGGAGCATCGATCCAAGATTCTCTCAGGAGCTCCTTTCATCACCAGCAGGTGCTTAGACTCAGAAGAATTGGGATTCTTGTGGATTGAGAGCTGAAGCAAAGCAGAGAAGAATTTGTTAGCAAGACCAGTCAAATCTGTACAATCTGATCTCCAGAGATTACCTCAGCATATACAAAGTACCTGATATTTGTTGGTGGAGTTGAAAGGGATCTCAGCAAGCTTTGTGTACTTGTCTCTCATTTCAGTGACTGAACCACAGCAAAGCTCAATACACTTCAGCAGAGCAGACTCTGATGCATCACCAGCTGTTTTTCGCTGCAATTTAAACAAATTTATCAGCCACAATGACAATGAATTTCAAACTGTCAATGTATATTAAAATCTCAATAAAGCCCATATAGATATTAAGTTTGAATGGAACACCTTAAGGACTGGCAGATTGCCTTGGTCAGCTTCGAAAACAGCTCGGTTGCACAGTCCAGCGACGCGTGCAAGAGCTGCCCATGTAGAAGATGTTCGGTCAAACGTGGCTCCACTTTGGTTCTCTGTTGTGTCTGCAATATGAATCTGGTTGTCAAACCACATGTGAGCCACAGTCATTCTGTTCTGGGTTAACGTTCCAGTCTTGTCAGAGCAGATGGTGGAGGTTGAGCCAAGAGTCTCCACAGCTTCAAGATTCTTCACCAGACAATTCTTCTTTGCCATACGTTTGGCGGTCAGAGTCAGACAAACCTACACGAGTAGACCCAAGAGAAAGTTGTACTGTAGAAATTGTAGATTTGACACGATATTAAACATTGTCTGACAGTAATAGATTCTTACAGTTACAGTTGCAGGGAGACCCTCAGGTACATTAGCGACAATGATGCCAATAAGGAAAATGACCCCTTCCAACCAACTGTAGCCAAGAATCACTGAGAGAATTAGGAAGGTCACACCCAGGAACACAGCTACACCAGTGATGATGTGAATGAAGTGTTCAATCTCTCTAGCAATTGGTGTCTGTCCACCTTCCAGGCTGGAGGCAAGTGAGGCAATGCGACCCATAACAGTGCGGTCACCAGTGTTGATGACAACACCATTGGCAGTACCTAGTAAATATCATGATGTTTAATCATCTTTACACAATTTGGTCATTTAATTCTTAACTATTGTGAAGTGAAGTGTTGAGAAGATTAAGTTTTTATTTATGTACCTTCAACACAGTTGGTAGAGAAGAATGCAATGTTTCTCGTCTCCAGAGGGTTTTCACTGGTGAACTCAGGGGTTCGACTCTGGGGCTCAGATTCACCAGTAAGGGAGGAGTTGTCCACCTGAAAATAAATGCACATTTTAAATAAAGTAATTTACAGCAGTGAGAATATTGCATTTGCCATAAAATGCTGTTGTCCACCTTGCACCCATGTGCAGAGATGACACGAAGGTCAGCTGGGACTCTGTCTCCACCTTTGACCTCCACCAGATCACCGACAACTACTTCCTCAGCGTTGATGATCTTTTTCTCTCCATCACGAATAACTAGTGCTTGCTACACGACCGGAATGGATAAGATTAAGACTCTTTCTTTGAAAGTCACTTTATAAACCAGAAATAGTTTCTGTCTGTACCTGAGGGATAAGGTTCTTGAAAGATTCCATGATCCTGGAGCTTTTGGCCTCTTGATAGTACGAGAAGCACCCATTGACGGTCACCACAAAAGCAAGCACGAGTCCAAGATACAGCTGCAAAAATGTATGTATTTTAGTATAAAAGTATAGTGGTTGTAGCTCACAGATGAGTCGTATATGCTACTAAGATTATTGAGAAATAAAGACAAAGTGTTTTCTCTCATACATTATCATTTGCTGGTTCTTCTACTGAGATGGCCTGGATTGAATATGCAAAGAAGCAAAGAAAAGCACCAATCCACAGCAGTGTTTGAAATCCACCAAAGAGCTGCCTGCAGAACTTCACCCATTCTGGAGTTGTAACAGGTGGAGTCAGGCTGTTTGGTCCATCGCGAGCTAAGATCTCTTTGGCTTGGTAAGCTGACAAACCCTGCCAGGAGTTATGAAAATGGTGTAATTAAAGGTACAGTACACACAAATTAGAAATAAAATGTAGTAAATGTTTGACCAAACTTCTACTCACTTTGCTCAGGTCAGTACCGTATTTCCGATGAAGTTCTTCCAAAGTTAACTTGTGGTCTTCCTGCAGAAGACAAAGAAGCTTGAATTTTTCACACACAGTTTATTTGTTGGGGTCTAAATTGAATCGTATTTTGTCCGGATTTTGCCTCAGAAAGGAAACGTAAAGACTGAACAGTAAATTGAAGAAAGTTTGAACTCAATGGCCAAAATAATGCCATCACATTTCTGTCTTTAGTAATCTATTCAGTTGCCCTTGATGAAATTTATTTTCAAAAACTTTTACATACTGGCAATCAAATCCTTCATACAGCAACACTTTATCTTATTCTGTAAACAGGCTCAGATTCATTTTAATCAGACTAAACACAGATGATCGCAGAATATTTACAAATTATTTAATTCTATCAGAAATCAAATTTATTATTTACACACAAAGGAATATAAAATGTCCCATTAAAGTCCTTTGAAAGTGTAGGAAAGCCAATGGAAATGCAATATAATGCTATTCTATATTATATTAACTTTTTATACATCTCCCTCTCTCTTTCATTATTTCTGTCTTATGAAAATAACCCAAACATATAACCAATATTTTAGTTGGTTTTATTTGCAAGCCTCAAACATTGCATTGTAACTTATTTTCTTGAATGGAGTTTTTTCAACATCTGTATGTATTTGTATGTAATTCATACCAGCTCCACTTCTTTTTTCAGTTCCTCCATATCCTTCTGCTTTTTCTTTCCTTTTTTGATCTTTTTAACTCCATCCTCTGAAGTTGCTGCCAATTTATACTCATCCGTTCCTGTCTGTAATACATATAAAACAATATATATAAACATCAGGTACACTGACCTCACCTTGTACCAATGAATCATTATTAAAGAAATCAAATCTAAATATATTTATAGAAGAGAATAAATACACATTTAAGCAAATGAAGCAGAAGTGATTATAGCTGTATTTCACTTACCCCAAACCCCATTTTCTTTTTTTTTATGTCAACTTAAAATCTGGTGAATTGAGGAGTCCACTTCGTCCCCTCCTGGAGACAAAAGCCTGTGTGTCCGGTCCAGAATCACACATTTATACCCTGCCATCTCACCTGTTTAATGGGGAGGTCTTCTGGGAAAACTAGGGAGGAGTTTGGCAGGTGTCATTTAGTTTTATCATTTATTTAACCTTCATCCATACAGGTAGGTCATTCCTCTGACATCCAGGTAAAGGAGTGGTCCATTAACTATCGTGTTATCAATACGTAGATCTATATGGTGGCCGGTTAATAATAATTAACAATAAGTAAATTAACTTCTTTTAAAAGTTAATTTAAGCCGTAGTTTGTCTGCATTGTTGAGTTTGGAGTATTTCTTTTGTGTGTGTGTGTTTTTTTTAAATAGTTACGTTATATTTACATTATTTTATGACCTTTTCTTTTTAACTAAATTAATACATTCTGTTATTTAAATGAATTACTTATATTTTATCTGTACAGTGTCGGAATTAGGTTAGATTTCTGAATGTGACTATGAAACAAATGTTTTCTGTCAATAGTATCTCACAGCCCTCATGTCCTTCACAGTAGCTGATAAAGTTTACTCCACACTTCTGCCTCCAGCTGAGGGCCACAAACCATCGCTTTACTTTTCAATGCAGTTTAAACATTTATTTCAAAACACACACAGTTATAGTAAAAGGAAAATGGTGGATAGATGAAGAATTTGCTAAAGAAATCCCAGTGCGTTAATGATGGTTGAACTGACAAAGCCAACACAATGTAAGAAAATGCAGTATGAAGTTAAAACAACTTGATTTTGCAAGTCAATTTAACATACTATTTTAAGTTTAAGTGGCTTGTGAAAAGTTGACATAACTTATAAAATCAAGTTGAAATTGTTAAACCTAATTTATTAAGTTGACGTAATATAAAAATGTAAGTTGATTTGACAAAAATGCTGCGTTTTTTTTACAATGCATGTGTGCCTTTTTATTTTAAAAATAAAAATTGCATATTTAAATATCAGAATTATATATTCTTCAAGATTTTGTTGGTCAATTAGATTTTAGAATGTTTATTTATTTAAATAAATCAGTAAAACTTTATTTTTCGCATTAGCATGACTAAGAGGATTGTGTCTGGATTGTTTCACTTTCTTTTAAATACAGACAACACAAAAAGTGAATCCCAGCTAATTTAATAGCTGATAATAACCAGACTCAGTAGGGCCAGGATCATAGTTTTATTAGGACATTTATAAAAAACCTTACAAATCCGACAAAACAATGGCACTGATATATGTTGAGATACGTCAGTTAAAAGTTATATTAAATTTAATGCAGATCAAACATGCATTTTAGTATGGCATAGGATAAACCCTATCCAGGAAACTGCCCCATAATCATTTTTTAAATATGTATATTTTGTAAATATTGTTATGAAATGGAAGTAGTCATTTACAATGCAACTTTCTTCTCGTGAAACCAAGAAATCTAATACCTCTGAAATGAAAACACTCTTTGTTGAGGTTAATAACACAGTCTGATCACTATTACCTCATTTTTAACACAAAGATGAGCATTGAATATAACACAGCAGTGAACCTCCAGCTTTCTTAAAATAAAAGAACCGAATAAAAATAATAGTAGTACTAATTGTAAAATTATACCTAAATCACAGACACACATATAGAGTAAGTACAGCCTCATAGCTCCCATGTCCTTCAAAATGCTTCAGAAGTTTAGTCCACATCGACCTCCATCAGCAACACAGCTGAGGGTACGGAACCATCATATGAATACATCTTCAACACAAATACACATCAACAACGAGTGAATTCAAGGTTATTTTAGTTCAGACCTCAAAAAGTATGAAGGTGAAGCTTCAGGGATTTAACAGGACAAAACCCGGCTGACAACAAATATAAAAAAAATCTATAAATTAGGTTATTAATTAAAAACTGTATCCCAGCAAGATAAGAACACTGTGACCTTATAGAAACCCCCACAACAATACAAAGCTATTTACACTACTGCCATATTACACCAAACACAACAACACAGATCACAACAATGATAAAACACACTGAATCTATGTATCTTAAAGTTAGATGTAATGATTATCTGCGTAAGTTATCTTTTAAATGGTTTTAGTTTAGCTTCAAATTTCTTTGAATTTGTGATAGTAAAGGGAAACAGATTCAGATTTGGAGTAAATCAGCTGAGTAAAGTCACACAAAATTCATCCATAATTATGTTTAAGATATTCTGTGTCTGTGAGTTTGCTTTACTAATTCAACAAACAATTAAAGGTGCAGTGTGGACATTTTAGCGGCCGCTAGTGGTGAGGTTGCGAATTGCAACCAATGGCTAAATTCACTGCTCACCCCTTGCTTTTCAAATGCATAGAGAAGCTACGATATAGCCGCCACCGGACGAACGTGTCATCTTCGGAGACAACTTAGTAAAAAAAAAAGTTTGTCCATTAAGGGCTTCTGTAGAAAAATGGTGGCACAAAATGGCAACTTTCATGTAAGGGGACCCTCGGATTGTAGATAAAAACGTCTCATTCTAAGGTAATACAAACATAACGGTTCATTATGAAAGGTGTTTATGCACACCTGGTAATAGAGTTTTGTATATTATTGTGCATTTCTGTCAAGAGATCCTTCTAAAAAATTACACACTGCACCTTTAAGCAAACATTTATTCTCACAGACACACAATGAGTCTTTCTCTTTGGTTGACAAGTTGTCTTTCTCATACTGTACAGACAGACAGTCTTTCTTTAAACTGGTTATTCAGCTCTTGACTGTCTCTTTATTAACAGGCTTACAGTACATGCAGTTATACTTTATATGTTTTTTTTTACTTTTCCTGAAGGCAAACACTTTAAGGGAGGAGATGGAAAAAAAGGAATGGTAAAAAAAGAAGACACGTGATCTTTTCTTCTTTTTTCTTAAAAGAACAATCATGATTTTATTTAGGCATTGAAGTTCATTCGCAAACCTTTTAAAACAAGGTACTGGCATGACCTTCCATCTTCTCTTTTAGGAAGGGTGTAGTTGGATTTTGGCTGTTCTGAACTTCTACTAACTTAATTATTTGTGCATCTGATAAGATGCTTGGTCAACTGGATCAAGAGGTGAGGCTTGACTGATTTCAGCTTAAAGGACCTTAAACATTAAACATGCATTTGCTGCACCCTTGAACAGAGGATATTATTAATAAAAATGTGATGCAGTAATAAATGCAGTGAAATTTATGAGCTATTTTTTCGAACTGTTTATATTATTTATATTTTTCTTTGTTAAAGTGCATAATTTTACTTAACAGCAAAAAAAGATATATCATGAACTTTTACTATTTTTATTTTATATTGATTATGAACCTAATCAAATTTATTTTTGGGCATTTGTCTAAATATAAATTTTATAAACACACGTAGATGCATTATTCATATATATATATATTATAATATATATATTACATCTATTAATCTACACAAGCGTAGGTTATATACGCATTAAGTCTGTGTTTTATGACGTTTTAAATAAACAAATTTGGCAAACATCAGATGACTGTTTAGGGTCAGGGAGTGGTACAACAGCATGGGGCAAGATTAATTGAAGCGCAATTTAGGGGAAACGTAACGACGCATGTGGCTGGCTCGCTTGTGCGCTTGCGTTAAAGCGCTTCCGGTATCACGCGCTCTGATCCTGCTGAACTGAACAGAATCTGCGCGCGCTCGCTCAATTTAAAACCTAACGATAACATTCACTGCCGAGTGGTTTTTATTTGCGATGTTAAATGTATATCGATGGATCATTGTGTAAAACTTGAAGATTTTAAAAGAACTAAGACACTTTTTGATTATTTGCTGACTAAAAGGTAAGTCTTAGTTCCCTCAGAATGGTTAAATAATCTGCTTAATGTTAGCATACTTGCATTTAGCAGTATGTATTCTTTGCAGTTTTAAACTAGAAATCAAATAGTTTGTTTGATACATAAATGTTTACAGCAAATGGTTTTGACAAATTTGATGTTGAATTGAGATTTTGACTTCATGCAGGCACAAGCAAGTGCATCATATTCAATACCTGTATTATTTTTACTACTAGTAATAATGTAATAGCCTAGTTTAATTTGTAATGCAATATAATGTTACTATAAGACAATTAACAGTATTTCTGTTCTCACTAAAGCAGAATTAACCTGCTTTAACCCAAATCGCACATTGTATTGTAAAGTGTGATTACATTCTGTTTGCTCAATCAATTACTTGGAATTTTATTGTAATAACTACAGACAGTCCCATACAGCGGCATGCAAAGTTAAAGACATACTTAAGTGTTTTATCACCATTTTGTACCTCCAACATTATTGTAAAGTATTACTGTTAATCTTTGGTTGGAAATTAGATTTTGCATTATTTTGGGTGAAGTGTCTGTACCAACAGATCTTCTCAATAATGTTTTCCATCAGCTTCTTTGGGCCCTTAAACAGGCACTTAGCCGTCATCTCATCTTCACACAGCACTGAGTTTTGATTTGACCTTTATAGATGTTTAATGGTCACCCTTTTGTATCTTAAGAAAATAATATTTTTTCAGGACTTTAATTCAGTCATGTCAGATCTTAGAAGCTGCACATTTTGGCTTGAGGATACGTTTATACATGTATGGGTTAATAAATAAATATGTTATTTAAATCTGCATTATATGAAAATAAGATGTGCAACTTTAAGCACAGTTTGCTAGAGATTTGTTCAGGCCAGTTCTGTTTGTGGAAAAACCATAGACTGTAAAAAACTGTGACTGTGAAGAGCATTTTTGTAGCATTAAGTAGGAGGTGCATGCTTGGACCACGCGTCATCGCGCATCACTCGCAGATAACCAAAAATGTGTAAAGAGACGGGATGTGGGAGAAGGTGAGGTGGCTTGGTGCTGAAACCACGCCCGCCTTGTTCGATTCTAGTGACAGCAGTGGCTATTCACCCGTCACTCAAGTGACCACACCCTTAATTATGTAGAATTTTAAGGCTTGATATAATTTAAACAGATGAGTTACAAATAAATAACCCTCTCACAGTTGTCATGAAGGGCAGAATTAGTTATATAGACCAAAAACACCAGGCTGTAAACATATTTCTGCTGTAAATTTGGTCATTTTAACATGGGGGTCTATGGAAATTTTTGGAGCCTCTAGCGGCCAGTTGATGAATTGCAGTTTAAGTCACTTCTGCCTTAAAGATGGCCCCTCGGGAAAAAAAAAACATCCAATTTTAAATGAACAATTTCCAGAGATGTAAAAGTGCAGCTCCAAACAGAAAATCCACTTTAAAAGTCATTTTATTGTATAGAAAACACACAAACGATAAAACACTGAAGTAGCAAATCTGTTTATTAATGTCGTTGATATCTTTCAAAATGAAATTGCCACTATTCATAAAGTCCAAAATAGTATCTCTATTTAAATATTTTACATTATTGGTTAATTAACTTCCAGGTTAATTAATTGTCAGCATTTATCAATTTGTATCAATGCATATAAACATGAAAAATCACACCTTACCTCTCGAACACAGAAAAGAGCAAACATCTACACAATAAATGACAATAAATCAGCAGAAAGAAAAATGTAAGCACATTAACAAAGATAACCATATTCATCCTTTGCCGAGCATCAGTTCCTCATTTATTTCAACTCAAAAATGTTCTCCTCCTGTGAGCCTCTTGGTGATTCCGGTAACTGTGTGACTGGACCAGGCTCATAGATTTATATTCAGTCAATCACCTGTTGTGCTTTGTGGGCGGGGTTTGGGTAAATCTGGGAGGAGTTTGACAGGTGTCCTTTAGCTTTAACCTTCATTATGTCTCGTAATTGCAATGAATCCATGTGGTGGCTAGTATTCACAAATGTTCATTTATGCCATCATTAGTCTGAATTGGGTTTTTGAGTACTTAGTCTTAGTTTATATGAGATCATATGTTGATTATTAGTAGGCACTTATTTGATTTTTGACTTTTTGCCATTTTTGTTCATTTCTGAGGTAAGTGGTTGTTAATTTATGTGAATGTGTTTTGAATTCTGTTACCCAATAATACTAAAACTCAAACGTTTCCATTCATTGGCATTTTATTAGAATTGGAAATATAAATTTGGGATGGTCTTGATTTGTTTTGTAAACGATTCGCTGAATGTTATCAGTCAACAGAGGCTCACGGCCCACGTGTCCTTCACGCAAACTTGTTTCTCCATTAACACAGCTAAAGGTCCTGAAATATGATTAACTTTTCTTTATCAATTTTTAAGCAGACAGTTTTTTATAAAATGTTTTGCTTGTTTTTCTCAAAACCTGTATCATTTGAGTGAATCTTGCCATTTGCTATCTGTCATGGTGTTCCCTGGTCTTTTAAAAGTTTTTAACAGTGATGTAAAAAGTCTTAAATGTTTTAAATAGAATGTGTATTGTTTACCATATAAATATTTTCTGTTGTCAATGTGGTGCAATATAAAATATGTTGAGTTTACAGTACTTTTACAGTTGTTTTTGTACTCTCTTTCTTATTCCAAGTCATATTTGCAAAAATAAAGGCGGCAGCCAACAATTACTTTTTTTTCCTCATCACTGTTTATATTGTATATTTAAGTTAATATATCTAGTTTTAATATGTGTTTGTATCTCTACATAGACGGTGATGTTTGGTATAATTATATCTTATGGTTATATTTGATTCAACTTATGTTTAGTCATATCCTTCGCTTGATATGAATTTACATTGAATTACATTTTTTTTTACATTTAGGTACTGTAAATGGTTGCATTTAAACATTATTGTCTTTTGTCTTTAGTACACAAAAATATTCAAAAAACTCGACTCCACTTAATTGACATGTTTATTTGCATTTGCATACCACACAGAACATTTCCTTGCAAGATATTGCAAAGGAAAGTCTTTTCGTGTCAGTAATATGTTTCTTGTTCCACCCAGCCTGAAAAAAGCACAAATATAAGAGTTATGGACTTTACGTTTGTCCCACAATAATGGGGAAATGTATTGTGGTTTGTAAGCTGAATTTGTTATTACCTCCTGGATTCCGTCGTAGGAGGTATTTTCTAACTTCATCATAGATGAAGATGAGCAGTGAGTATGGGAAGGCACAGAACCACCACAATGGTCTAAATGAAAGAACACAAGTATTACAATCTTTTGCAAAGACATTATTGTTCAGCATATGACAATTTGAACGTTTTTTGATTAAAGAACTGAACATGTGCATCTACCTGATAGGATACATCCTGACAGCCACGTCCATGCCTGGGCAGTAAGACAGGAATGTTGCCATAGCACCTTCCTCGAAAAATGCAAAGATGAGGACTTTGTTTCTATGAAAGAGAACAAGGATACAAACAATTCAATTTGTGGTAAAGGTGTATCGAGCAGCCATGAGCTAAAACTGAATGACAAGGACACAAAATTATGTGATTCCGTACTTCATTCCTTGTTGTATGATGGAATTCCTTCTGGTCTTTACAATGATCAGGTCTCCCCACTGGACAACCACAATACTGACGAAGAAGGCTGT
The DNA here is from genome assembly GCF_027580225.2 of Misgurnus anguillicaudatus. Taxonomy (NCBI): domain Eukaryota; kingdom Metazoa; phylum Chordata; class Actinopteri; order Cypriniformes; family Cobitidae; genus Misgurnus; species Misgurnus anguillicaudatus. The sequence goes on from NC_073339.2 coordinate 47,515,185, forward strand.
GTGGCATGTGAACTCGATAATTTTCCTGCTCTCAAAAGTCTAAATACACAAGTGAAAGTGATATCATTCATAACATTTATATCTACAATATATAACAACGTGTGGTATTTTCAAATATTTGCCATAATCTTTATCAGGTTTGGCCAGGGCTGAGACACACACCCATTGCTGGCCGTAACTATCTTCAAGGTCGCTGATGGATCTGTCTTCCCAGCCGACTCGAAGTCCTGGCAGATCACTGGGCCAGAATCCACTCTCAGCCATAACTACAATGTAGGTGAAGAACCCTGCAGCGGCTTGGATCATGCCTTAAAAGAAGTATGGTGGCAATAAAATGAACCTTTTGATTGTATACACTCATTAAATGCCATGCTAACAATTGATAAGACAATGGTGACGCTAATGTGCACTATTATAAAGAGATTTTTGGTAATATTAGTCTGCTCTTACCAATTTGACCATAGGCCATACTGATTAACCTCTGGTTCACCAGCCTGTCTGTCTGAGCATTTCTGGGTTGTCTCTTCATGATGTCATTTTCAGCATTTTCATAGGCCAATGAGATTGCAGGAATCTGTGGTAGAGTAACAACAAATCATAATTTTTTAATCATAAAAGATCAAATATTAAATGCATTTCAAAGTTTTATACATAAATGTTGCAAAAATGTTATCGTTTCCTTACCATGTCAGTGCCCAGGTCAATACAAAGAATGGTGACTGTGCCCAATGGAAGAGGAATACCAACAAGGACAAACATCAGGAAGGGTGACATCTCTGGGATCTTACTTGTCAGCGTGTAGGCAATTGACTTCTTCAAGTTGTCAAAGATCAGACGGCCTATAATCAAAGTTGCATGTTTGAGGAAGTTTCATTATTATTGATTGAGTTAAGACTTCAGGAACATTTTGTACCTTCTTCTACTCCAGTGACGATTGAGGCAAAGTTGTCGTCCAGCAGAATCATGTCAGCGGCCTGCTTGGATACATCAGATCCAGCAATACCCATAGCCACACCAATATCAGCCTTCTTCAGAGCAGGAGAGTCATTCACACCATCACCTGTTACAGCTACGATGGCACCCTGATAAAGACACAAAAACACTTAACATGTTATACTGACCTGGGTAAAGTCCTCTAGAATGCAATAATAACCATCTGATGGTACCTGTCGCTGACAACCTTCCACTATGATCAGTTTTTGTTGTGGAGAAGTTCTGGCAAACACGATTTCAGTGTGGTATTGGAGGATCTCATCCAGCACATGTTCAGACATGTGTTTTAATTCTCCACCATGAACCACACAAGCCTTAGCATCTCTGAAGAGGTATACTTTGTATTAGCAAACATCTAAAGTAAATTCGGTGCTTTTATTGTGTCTATAGATTTTGAAAATTAGAAAACATAGCGATGTTGTTTAAAATGGTTGAGATTTACCTTGGATTAACCTCCGCAATAGGGACGTTTAGCCGAGCTGCAATATCTTCCACAGTCTCATTGCCTTCAGAGATGATGCCAACACCCTTTGCAATAGCTTTAGCTGTAATCGGATGATCACCAGTAACCATGATAACCTGCAATAGAAGATTCATAATTTGATTCACTTCATACAGATTCATACAGATTCAAGTTGTGAATCCTGAATCAAGCCCAACACCTTGATTCCAGCACTTCTGCATTTGGCAACAGCATCTGGTACAGCGGCACGAGGAGGGTCAATCATGGACATGAGGCCAACAAAACACAGATTCTCAGTTGGGAAGTTCACATCATCAGAATCAAATGCAAACCCTTCAGGAAACTGGTCATCAGGGAGGCTAAAGTGGCAGAAACCTGTTAGAGAAAGAACCCAGAATTACTCATGTGTGTTACAACAAACTACAAGCAGGTTCTTCTGTTTTCAATGGATTGTTATAAGATAAAGTTCATTAGATGGATTTACCCAACACTCTTTCTCCAAGTCCTCCAAGTTCAACATAAGCATTTTGGAACGAATCTTTCATTTCATCATCCAGAGGTTGTTGTTTTCCTTCAATCAGAATAGTGGAGCATCGATCCAAGATTCTCTCAGGAGCTCCTTTCATCACCAGCAGGTGCTTAGGCTCTGAAGGATTGGGATTCTTGTGGATTGAGAGCTGAAGCAAAGCAGATTAGAATTTGTAAGCAAGACCAGTCAAATCTGTACAATGTGATCTCCAGAGATTACCTCAGCATATACAAAATACCTGATATTTGTTGGTGGAGTTGAAAGGGATCTCAGCAAGCTTTGTGTACTTGTCTCTCATTTCAGTGACTGAACCACAGCAAAGCTCAATACACTTCAGCAGAGCAGACTCTGATGCATCACCAGCTGTTTCTCGCTGAAAAAGAGATATTACATTTTTGCTCACATTATCAATACTAAGAGTGTCTTTAAAGGGTATATTATAGATTTCATACCCTAAGAATTGGCAGATGGCTCTGTTCGGCACGGAAGACAGCGCGGTTGCACAGTCCAGCGACACGTGCGAGAGCTGCCCATGTAGGAGAGGTTCTGTCAAACGAGGCTCCACTTTGGTTCTCTGTTGTGTCTGCTTCGTGAATCTGGTTGTCAAACCACATGTGAGCCACAGTCATTCTGTTCTGGGTTAAAGTTCCAGTCTTGTCAGAGCAGATGGTGGAGGTTGAGCCAAGAGTCTCCACAGCTTCAAGATTCTTCACCAGACAATTCTTCTTTGCCATACGTTTGGCGGTCAGAGTCAGACAAACCTACATGAGTAGACTCAAGCATTAAAGCAGAACAATTCTGTTGTACTGTTGATGTGACACAATATTAAACAACATTGTCTGAGAGTAATAGATTCTTACAGTTACAGTGGCAGGGAGACCCTCGGGTACATTAGCAACAATGATGCCAATAAGAAAAACGACTGCTTCCAACCACCCATATCCAAGCGTCAGGGACAGAATTAGGAAGGACACACCCAGGAACACAGCTACACCAGAGATAATGTGAATGAAGTGTTCAATCTCTCTAGCAATTGGTGTCTGTCCACCATCCAGGCTGGTGGCAAGCATGGCAATGCGACCCATAACGGTGTGGTCACCAGTGTTGATGACGACACCTCTGGCAGTACCTAGTATTAAATATTAATCAACATTCACGTCATTTATTTCACTCGTTTAGTCCACAGTTGCTATGAACTGTTTTCTGACATACTTCAGACATTTTTTTAATACCTTCAACACAGTTGGTGGAGAAGAACGCAATGTTTTTCGTCTCCAGTGGGTTGTCATGGGAGAAGTCAGGGTTTCGAGTCTGGGGCTCAGATTCACCAGTGAGGGAGGAGTTGTCCACCTGGAAATAAAAAAGGGTTTTATTAAAAGGTATTTTTTGGAAGATTCAGTGTTTGTCATTTAAAAAAAGTTTTGATATACCTTGCATCCTTGCGAGGAAATAATACGAACATCAGCTGGGATTCTGTCTCCACCTTTGACCTCCACCACATCTCCTACAACCACCTCCGAAGCGTTGATGACCTTTTTCTCTCCATCACGAATAACCAGCGCTTGCTACATGACCAGAATAAAATGATGTATCATCACTCAATTAGTGTACTGCACTTTAACACAGAGTACTTGCTGTGGTGTACCTGAGGGACAAGGTTCTTGAAAGATTCCATGATCCTGGAGCTCTTGGCCTCTTGATAGTACGAGAACCATCCATTGACTATGACAACAAAAGCAAGCACGACTCCAAGGTACAGCTACAAAGAAAGAATTATAAATTATGTACTTTTATTTTTTTAAAGAATTACTTACAAGTCAAAAAAATCTCTCTCATACATTGTCATGTGCTGGTTCTTCCTCTGAGGCAGCCTGGATTCCGTAAGCCATGAAGCAAAGAAAAGCACCAAACCACAGCAGTGTCTGAAATCCACCAAAGAGCTGCCTGCAGAATTTCACCCAATTTGGAGTAGTAGGAGGTGGGGTCAAAGAATTGGGCCCATCACGAGCTAAGACCTCTTTTGCACGGGATGAAGTCAACCCCTGTGAAAAGGCATCAAAATGTTGTCAGTTTCAGAAGCCAGTTCCAGTTTAAATGTATAATGCATTATTGGAAATGTCACTAAAGCTCTACTCACCTTGTTCAGGTCAGTGTTGTGTTTGCGTTGTAGCTCTTCAAGTGTCAACTTATGATCATCCTACAGAAGAACAAAAACAGTCCTCAATCACATTTTGGACATCAATCATCATTATAATATGTAAGGAATAATTGATGACGGGCTGTTGAATTATTCGAACATAATGCACACCCAAGATGGTGATGTGGTGTGCATTATTTTCAGTTATACTACAAGTCTGCTGAATGCTTGAATCTGATTGGCTGTTGAACATTCTGAGCTGTGCAATTATTTTCTGGGAAACACGGCGAACGTAGTTCCAGGCAGCTCTCTTGACCGCATTACAGTTTCACATCACTTCTCATAGTTAACTGTAATAACGGACTAACAAAAACAACATGACAGACAATTTTCAGAGGCAATAACAGCGCTGTTTAGAGACGCACAGAGGTAGCCTCGCTCACACAATCTCTCGCTTACTCATCCTCTCTCTCTCTCTCTCTCTCTCTCTCTCTCTCTCTCTCTCTCTCTCTCTCTTTCTCTCTCTGTGTCTCTGTCGCTTTCGCTCTCTTTCTAATAACTTCATTAATAACTGCATCAAAATGCTATTAATGGCTCAAGCCTCCATTGCCAGCTTTAAAATTAATTGGCATCCCATGCCGGGGACCAGCATCTAAACCACTTAAGATCATGAAGATAACCATAATGGATTTACGCCGAGACCCATTTTCTTGATTTCAACCCAAAAGCTAGATCTTAAGATTTTAGAAACGTAGTTCCAGGCAGCTCTCTTGACCGCATTACAGTTTCATATCACTTCACATAGTTAACTGTAATAACGGACTAACAAAAACAACATGACAGATGATTTTCTGAGGCAATAATAGCGCTGTTTAGAGATGCACAGAGGTAGCCTCGTTCACACAATCTCTCGCTTACTCACTCTCTCTCTCTCTCTCTCTCTCTCTCTCTCTCTGTTTCTTTCTCTCTCTGTGTTTCTGTCGGTTTTGCACTCTTTCTAATAACTTCATTAATAACTGCATCAAAATGCTATAAAATTACGTTTTGGAACAAGCAAAAGAGCCGTTTGATGAGACGCGGAAGAAATAGTCCTACTCACAATAGCGATTTAAGTATAAAAAAAACGGATGAATCCCTTTAAATATATCATGTGATCATGTCTTGAGGTGTGGTAACCGTAGTATAAGCGGAATAATTGACTTTGGCCGTTGAATTATTGAAAAATAATCCCACTTTGCATCATGGCCGCATCACCACCTCGGGTATGCATTATTTTTCTAAAAATTCAACGGCCCATCGTCAATTATCCCTTACATAATTCAAAGGACAATTATTAAAGTCAATTATTACACTTATACCACTGTTACCACAAACATCACTCTGATGGTTATTTTAAGACATTTGACAGGTCATGTGTGCATTTTACAGAAAAATAAACAACACCCGTGGATCATTTCTCAACCAATCAGAAAAAAATTCAACACCCCATGGTATAAATTTCTAAAATAATATTTTTGTGTGTAGAACTCAAGCAACACTTTTAAAACAGATGTGTTAAAAACAACACATTCTGTGTTAGTTTAGGGACAACACATTAAACTTGTTGTCCCTAACTAACACATCTCTGTGTAATTATTGGAACAACACATTTTATGTTATTTTTAACACAACTTGTGTTGTTCCTTTCATTTATTTTAACACGAAATAAAACATAAATGTGTTAAATGGCATGACACCAACTATGTGTAATAAATTAACACATCATGTAAATATATGCAAATAAAGATTTCATACCAGATCGACTTCTTTCTTGAGTTCATCCACATCCTTCTTGTTTCTTTTCGCCTTCTTGGGTTTTTTGGTTTCATTCTCTGACGTTGATGCCAGCTCGTATTTATCACTCCCCGTCTATCAAACATACAAAACAATGTATAACTTACGTAACTGATACTATACTTGATCCCAATAAAGACTAAATCAAATGAGATATCAAAAGATAAAATCTCTATTGAGGAATCCTGCATACACCAGCATGAATATTCAGGTTGGTTTATGCAGGTTTTTTCTCATAATCTGTTGAAGCTCAGATGGTGATGCTGGTCACTCAGCATAGTTGGTCAAGGTAAAATTAAAGTCCATGCCGGGGACCAGCATCTAAACCACTTGAGATCATGAAGATAACCATAATGCACTCACGCCGAGACCCATTTTCTTGATTTCAACTACAAATCTGGATCTTAAGATTTTGGAAACCCTCCTTCCTGTTAGGTTCCTTGGAGACCCAGGTCCCTGACTGTCAATCTCAGGTTCACAAAATTTATATTCTTTCATTTCACCTGTGTTTTGGGGAGGAGTTCTGCCATATTTTGGGAGGAGTTGTCCAGCTGTCATCTTTAACCTTTGATTGTAACCTTCATCCATACAGGTTATTTTTGACAGCGAGAAGAAGCACTCTTAATAGTGTGAAAATGGTTTTGATGTATCTTAGTAAGATATAAATGACTATCTATCTATCTATCTATCTATCTATCTATCTATCTATCTATCTATCTATCTATCTATCTATCTATCTATCTATCTATCTATCTATCTATCTATCTATCTATCTATCTATCTATCTATCTATCTATCTATCTATCTATCTATCTATCTATCTATCAAATATTAATTGTTTTTGTTTTGCTTTTTAAATCTCTAGAGGCTCCTTTTATACCATGTAAACATATGCAATATTCAAAACTTTTAAACATAAAACTAGAAATATCCCACACACTCGTGGAGGTGAGGAATGATTTTTAAAGCATCATCTGTACCTGTGCAGTATAGGACCGGAAACTGCCAGATCATTTCCACTAAAACACCGATGTATGTGAGGCTTTTTTCTATGAAATGCAAGATTTAAAATGATGATAAATTTCACCATTGTGGCCTTTTGGGCATTTGGAGGTGGAATGAACTGGAACTGAACAAACAGTCGACTTTGATAGATATCAGGCCGATATTTTATGGCTTCTTTGAAGCTGAATGCTTTATTTACATACTTCATTCTCCGCTGTAGGATAAAATTCTTCTCGGTCTTACAGACAATCAAATAACTCCACAGATGATCACTACTGTATGTTGATTATTAAATTATTAAATCTTATATGAATCATGTAAAAAACACAGATCAATATTATTTTGATTTACAACTATATATGATATATATATATATATATATATATATATATATATATATATATATATATATATATATATATATATATATATATATATATATATATATATATATATATATATATATATGCTGGTTTATATGGGATGCTGGTGATCACATCAGGTTCTTAACTAGCTTAACCAGCAAAGCTTTAATGATCAACCAGTTTCACAAGAAAGAACATGCTGATTGATAAGGGTTACCATCAATGGTTATACTGGTCCACCATCTAGACCAGTATCAAACCACTATTAACCTGTATGGAGATTTGTTGTCTACTCAGAAGTCTTGATAATCTTGCTCTCTTCAGTTGAATGCCACTTCTCCAGAAAGTGATTGATGTCTGTATACCATATGTGCTTTGCCAAAAAAATGGATGGAATAAAGTGATGGTGTATGGGGGCAGATTCAATCCTTAAGTCTTCTGAATGTCAGTGTGGGATGGACATTGTTATGTGTGTTATGTGTTATGTCAACTGTTTGCATTCTGTTTCCAGTCAACAAAGTCTCACAGATCTCATGTCCTTCACACTGTCTTAAAGGTTTTGTGCTTATTTAAATAATAATAATACACATCACGCAAACACGACTCAATTGAATTTATAGAATCAAAAGTTTGAACATTCAGGGTGAGAAGTCCTGCATAAACCAGCATGAACGTCTGTACTGGTCCAGGCTGATTTATGCTGGTTAGTCTGAGCTGGTGATGCTGGTCTACCCGCATGTCTGTCTGGTGAAGCGGGTCAATCAAAATAAACCACAACATGCATTTAAATGTTTAGTTTCTTATTAGGTGCTAAGCTTTTTTTGGACTAAGCAAAAAGTTTTGACTGGGTTGAATACATTTTTATTCAGTTTCATGAGTCCTTTAAACTTTCATCTCTTTCTTCAAGTTGTGTTTGCAGGTTTGCTTTGCCCCACAATTGTCGCTTGCAGCTATATTTGATTATTTGTGTTTGTTTGTTTCAAATAAAAGTCTGTGACTTATTAACCTGTGATATCATGATATGTGGTTTAGCTCGTCTGTCTAACCTGTTTAAAGACATTAGTCTCTATGAGTCAGTGTTATATTGAAGTAGGCGGTTCATGAAAAAGCAGAACAAACACTGTTATAGTACTCAGAATTGTATTTTTGGCATTGTCAGGAATACATGCATCTTTATTCTCAGAGTATGTCACAGAGATACATTTCTGATGATTAAATTCAACTAAGAAATGTTACTAATGTAGCGTGGGCAGACAAATCAATAGAGATATCTGTTTGTACGGTTCAGGTTACAATGCTGAAGCACTGCGTTACAAGTATAAAAGTTTGTGGGTTCGATCTCAGGCATGAAGATAAAATCTATACCTTGTAATGCAATGCTGTAAGTTGCTTTGGATAAAAGCGTCTGCCAAATGGATTAATGTAAATATAATTTATTTTTGTCATGCACAGGCAACTTAAGATCTGCATTTGAAAAATGTATAAAAATGGTCTTTATCAACTCTACACATACTGCATACTGAATTTGCATTGTTATTAAATGAAATTCAAACATCTATTCAGTGTCTTTATAGGATATGTGTACATATATCTATTTTTAAATGTATTGTTTTATAAGTATTTGTGTCAGGATCCTGTCAGAATCATGTCTTAAATTATTTCTAGTCTTTGTGACAGGGTCCTGGCAGTACCATGTTTTATGTGGGAGATGCGTGGTTTTAGTATTGGTTTATTCTGACCACGCATTTCCCGGGTCTCGTCACTTTTTCCCCAGTCCCTTACTTGTAATGATTTCCAGGTGTATGTCATTTATTTTGTCCCTTTTTAAAGTCCTTGTGCTTGATGTTCTTTGCTTGTGCATTTGTCTTTCGTGTGCTAAACGTATCCTGTCTAGTTTATTGTTATTTAGTAGTTTGTTTGTCTCATTCTAGTTTAGTCAGTGTTTTTGTTATCTTGTATTTATGATGTTTTGCCCCTCGTGGGTTTTGTTTTTCTGTTTTTGTCTCTTTATTAAAGTTATCAGTGTTTTTTGTTACATCCGTCTGCGCTTGGGTTCTTGTCTTGCCAACCTTGACAATCTGCTTAATAAATAATTTAAAATATATTGGAGCCGATTGTGTGACGTGGTGCAGATGCACTTCCGGCAACCTGAGTTTGAAACCCGGCTCAAGGCTCTTTACCGATCCCCTTCCACGCGATACTTTCCTGTTGTCTCTTTAAAATATACTGTCTATCAAACAAATGTCCCAAATTTAAAGTATAACCAGATGTAAAAGTATAGTGAAGACTTTACATTATTCAATTTGTGTATATGTTTAAAACATAAAATGAAGCACATTTCCAAATAATATTGCAGAATCTCAGTTGTGAAACGGTATCACAATGATGACATCAAACTGAACGTCTGCCTGTTGTGGTCATGACAATGACAAGCCAAAGAAGGACAAATGCAGTATTTAGAGAATAAACTGCTTTAAAGCAAAAGGTGTGTGTTGTGTTGTGTTTCTTTGTCTTATATCCTGTTTACACATGCCAGAAGTTTCCATCTTCTGAGAAAAGAGAGAGAGAGAGAGAGAGAGAGAGAGAGAGAGAGCACAGGACTGCGGCTGCTTTACGCGACTAAAACTCCAGAGAGAAATTCTGAGAAAAGTCTCTCCCTTCATTCATAACCCATGACTAAAACCTCTCGGACCAAACCCACTGCATCTGTCATAACTACTGGTGTAGGTCAGCACAGATATCTTTTCATCAGGATGAGGTATGATTCATATGTTTCATATATCAGCTGGTGAATAGCCAACAGTTTATGGGCTATAGCCAGGGCCTAAAATGAACGGTGTTAATCACAAGTTGACATTTTTATCAATTCAAGGCACAGCGCTAATAGGTGTTGTCGACTTCATGCCACTCTAAAAAAGATTTGGGTTGTTTTTAACACAGGCCTGGGTAACTATAGGACAGAACACATTTCTGGGTTAAAATGACCCAAATAATGGGTTGTTTTAAAATGGTTGATTAACAATAACCGAGCAGTTGTTTACAGGTTTGTAACAAACAAAGTTTTTCTTCCAGTGCAACGTGAATATAAATGCCTTAAAATATATTTCAAAATATAAAAAATGCAAAAATATATATGTGAAAAAAATGTATGTATTCATATTTCAAAATGCCATATGGGACTTGTTAGCATCTGATGTTTAAAGGTGGTATAAAGTTTTAAAAGTCACATGTCGGGGGATTATTGTTGTGTTTTATGTTGTAGAATAAAACATGAAAATATTTTGGGCTTGTGATCACCCAAGATCTGGTTTAAAGTGATAGTTCATCCATAAATGAAAATTCTGTCATCATTTTCTAATTCTAACCCTGTATGAATGTGAAATGATGGAAAGCACACAGCTAATTGTAACCACTGACTTCCATATTGTCATTTTTACCCTTTGAAGTGTGCTCATCACCGCCCCCTTTGCCCTCTTGATGCGGTCTGTGGCGAAGCCCGCACTGCAGCAGGCTTTGCGCACCTTACCAACCCAGAATTCCTTGCAAAAGAGCAATCAGACCAATCAGACGATGGAAGGGAGGAGTTTACAATAATGGGCAACTTCTCTTCATATTTCCATCGTGATGCTTGAGTCTGTCCCAAAATACGACTCTGGTGCACCCACGTGGACTCACATCAAGCGTCCCTAAAGCAGTGGTTCTTAAACTGGGGGCCGCGAGATGGTGCCAGGGGGGCCCCAGTTTTATGACATTTTATAAAATACATTCATTTATCATGAATTCTGTGTGATTAAACCTAATAAAAATAAACCTACTAACCAACAGCACTACTTTGTATAACTTAATATGTTTTGTTTAATTAAAAAGTACATTTTAGAACAGTTTTTGTCATAAATTTTCTTTGGGGGGCCGCAAAGAATGCACCGTACACAAGGGGGGCCGCACGCGGAAAAAATTTGAGAACCACTGCCCTAAAGTATGCACTACATGATGTCATCAAAGTGTGGACTCTGAGGAGGACCATAAGTCCGGAGTGTGCCATTTTTGGACAGGGCCAATGTAGGCGATGCCTGTCGTCGCCATCTTGGCCGCATGTCACTGTGCATCACTCGCGAATATCCGAAATTGGGTAAAGTGGCGAGACATGAGTGAAGTTCAGATGGCTGGTTGATGAAACTACGCCCACCTAGCTCAACTCTAGTGACAACAGTGGCAGTTCACCCATCACTCAAGTGGCCACGCCCTAATTATGCAGAACTTTAAGACTTGATATAATTGAAACAGATGAGTAACAAATAAACAACTTACAGTTGTCATGAAGGAAAAAATTAGCTTTATAGACCAAAAAAAAAATTGTGCCAGGCTGTAAACATAATTTTTATCTGCTGTAAAGTTGGGCATTTTAACATAGATGTCTATGGGAATTGAGTCTAATCAGCCTCTAGTGGCCTGTCGATGAATTGCAATTGCATTTAAAGTCACTTCCGTGTTGGCTTTATCAGAGATTGGAAGGTTGCCCCTCCTGGTAAGCACACAGTTGATGGTACACATTGAATTCCATCATATTTGTTTTTCCTATAAGTCAATGGATACAATCAGCTGTGTGCTTACCATCATTTATTAAAATATCTTCTTTTATGTTCATCAGAAAAAAGAAATTCATACAGGTTTAGAACAACATGAGGTTAGAAAACGATGACAGAATTTTCATTTTGGGGTGAACTATCTCTTTAAGGTGTTTAACCAAAACCTTATTAAAAAAACTTATTCATTTCGGAACGATGGCACTGGAAGTGAATGCTTACAAAAATATATCATCCCTATGGCACTCTTTAAAAAAAATATTTGCCTTACGTTGAATATGAATGTCTGCTCCTGTATAGTTCAGTGTTCAAGCATTGCATTAGCAGCACAAAAGGTCATGGGTTTTAACACCACACATACTGACACAAATGTGTATGTTGTAATGCACTGCAGGCCACCAAAAGTGAATAAAAAAATGATTTGTTGAGTCATCACATGTTTGTTTAAATTTCATTGTGTTTGATAACTAAATAATTAAAGTATGTGTTCTCTACAAAGCATTTCTCAAAACAAACTTTGCTTTAGTTTTTATTGAATGATTGGCCAGTGGATGTATGAAGTCAGTTCTCCTCACACAGGTGTCCTATCCGTGTAACCACAGGTGGAGATCATCACATTTACATGTTCACAATAACCTTCCATTTAACATTAACAAATTATCCAAATTCTTTTTGCCGTAATTGTCGTGAACGTGTCTGATGTGAACGTTCAAGGTCATTTGTGTAGAAATGAAGGCTTTTAGATGACTAATGTGATCTAACGTCATAACAATCAGAAAATCTGTCCTGGACACAGGATACTGTCATGCTTAGAGATTTTCATAGACGTAAAACAATAACTGTGACTAATGTATATAAAACAAATAACACAGACCACAAACCTAATTTCCTTCTACGTTATTATGACTATTTTCAGACCAAAGTAAATAATGTACTGATGCTCTTTCTGATTAAGATATTAAGACCTCAAACTCCTCATTTATTGAAAGTGATCATTTGTATTGAGAAGATATGCATTTACTGTACAGTTATAACAAGTACTGTGTGCAATATTCTGTTAAAACATGATGTCTAAATACAGAGCATGAAGCTATTGACTAAATTTGTTTGTTACTGGTGAAGCAGACAGAGATAAAACAGCAAAATATAAACTTTGTTTTAATTTATGGATTGGTTGCATGAAAGAATGACTTGATTTTAACGTTTTTTTGTGTGTGTTGCAATGTTTTTATTATCCACTAGGTGGCAAACTACTTAGAAAATAAATAATAGGCTTGTTCGACTTCATGCGGCGCCGCAAGAACCGACAGCCTGATGACGTCAAAATACCGCGAGAATGATTCAAGAAATCATTTTCGTCTCGCTCTCGCGATACTTTGACGTCATCCGGCTGTCGATTCTTGCGGCGCCTCATGAATTCGAACAAGGCTAAAGAAACTGCACCTGGGTCAGGTGGAATTACAAAAGAATCACGTGAACATGTGTTATGGGAAGGAGGTAACAGATCACTTTGGTAAAGGTTTATTTTATCATGTAGTTTCTTCGTTAAAGTCTAATGCATTTGTTTAACAGAAATATAAATATTGATGCTGAACACTCTTTGCTGGTTTAATACCACAAACAGTAGGATATACTTTTATTATCCTTCACATAATGTCTTAATGAAGACGTGTTTACATCATCTGCATTTGTCAATCATGGATTTCTAAACCAAATGTCCACAACAAATAAAGGTAAGAGAGTTATTTGACTAATAATTGATATGATTTTAAATTAAGCTTTGAAATGTGTTTTTATTGAGAATAACATTTACAAAACAACTGTGAGAGTCAGCACAGTAAACAAGTATAATAGTGTAAAAGTGTAATACAAATATTTACTGGGATCCTAAGATTTTATCACAGTGTTTTAAGCACATTAATGATTTTTTGTTTTTTAACATTTTCAAAGACAACAATGAACAACATAAACATTTAAATATTTTTGCTTATGTATATAATTTTTTGCCAGCAATATTAGTAAATTAAAAATGTTTTCAAGATCTTTGTAAACATTGTTTTCATAATACATAATAACATCCTTTAATGCAAAAACATATTTGACAAATCTTAAAACAAAGTCTGCCAATTCTAACCAAACATTTGGACAATTTTGCAATACAAAAACAAACGAGTCAGCATCTTCTTCTCACAGAAACTGAAAAGGAAACTGTAGGTTTGCATGAATTGTTCAAAAAGTTAAAGGATTACTATAAATATCAAACATATTTAAAATGGACATATTATGAGATTTTTTAAGATGTAAAATAAGTCTTAAGTGTCCCCAGAATGCCCAAGTTTTAGCTCAAAATAATGTTTAAAAATTTGTTATAGCATGTTAAAATTGCCACTTTGTTGGTGTGTGCAAATGAGCTGACGATAAAGCAAACACTGATCACCATAATAATTGTTTGATGAAATTGAAACTCAATTGTGCTGTCAATTATTTTCTCTCTGCTGTAAATAGCGGTCCCGTGGTTGGATAGTGCAGATTAAGGGGCGGTATTATTATAATAAGATCCCCTTCTGACATCACAAGGGGGAAGCAAATTTCAATGATCTATTTTTTCACATGCTTGCAGAGAATAGTTTACCAAAACTAAGTTACTGGGTTGATCTTTTTCACATTTTCTAGTTTGATAGAAGCACTGGGGACCCAATTATAGCACTTAAACATGGAAAAAGACAGATTTTCTCTCTATGACACTTTTAAAAGATGATTCATGTCCCTGTTAAACCAATTGCTTTAAAATAGAGATTTATTGTCATATTGCCATTATTCCAAATGAGAGAAGTGTGGGGGCTTTGAAATGTGTTGGCCCACATGTTGCATTTGACAAAACATTAATGTTTATTTGCTACCCTAATAACCTTATTGTTATGTCGTAATACATTTTGGAGCATTCAATGCTTAATAAATTATAATAATGCTTTTGTAAAATATGCAAAATGCTTCTTATCTAATCAAACTATTTTGACCAAAAACATTCCTATATAGAGTTTCTGTCATTCACTTTCATCATGAATCAGGCAGGTGGCGCTCTCTTCATACTGAACATATGATTTGTGATTTCATTTATTGCCATAAGGTGGAGCTGAAGGTTTTCTAATGTTCAGTAATGTGTTCAGTAGGTCAAAGCTCTGAGCTGGAATCAAACAATGCCAGAAAGTGAACAGATGAATATATATATAATTTTGGTTATGGTGCACTTGCCCAGATAATTCGTTTTTTTCATGTGCAAGTATCTTGATCCAGTTGGCGTTTTAACTGCTTTTATTAAAATGCTTGTATGCTTTTAAATAAGCATCTATTGTAAATAATCCTCTCTTGTGCTTAAAATGGCTGTGAAATTTCAGTTCACAAGTGGAGTTTGCGTGACTGTTGTCTAAGAGAGATTGTCATCTTAAAATAAACATGATACATTTATTTTTAACGCTCATTGTGGTTTTGCCTCCTGGAAAAATTGAAGACAAAAAGGCAATTGAAAAATATTTTCACTGAAAAAAAGCTAGTTTAGTTCCTTTTTTAGACTGTGTGCATCTTTGTTGTTCTCTATAAAGATGTGTGATGTGTTAAATCATGACAGCGGTGCAAAAATGAGCAAATTGTCTAAAATGTTTGGTTTGAATGCAAATAACATCATCATCATGCATGTTGAAATGAAACATGCAGATAATTATCTCATAGTAACAGTGAATATGATGTGATTTCTCTGTAATGCATTGACTTATGTTCTTATCAGATTATCATACAGCGCAGTACTCAGCCTTCCCTGATTCCCGTGGGACTAATGGTTTGACCGGCTCACGCTTGACTGATTATGTAACTAGTAGAAAGTTTCGGAATCTCTAAGAAGTGTTTCATTGTTTAGTCACATGAGTAGAGGTCAAAGGTCATTCACAG
Source organism: Misgurnus anguillicaudatus (assembly GCF_027580225.2). Lineage (NCBI taxonomy): Eukaryota > Metazoa > Chordata > Actinopteri > Cypriniformes > Cobitidae > Misgurnus > Misgurnus anguillicaudatus. The sequence goes on from NC_073339.2 coordinate 47,531,035, forward strand.
TAACATGACAGACAGTTAAGAGAAGGCGTAGTTAAATAATGAAGACGAATGAAGAATAAAGCCAACACTGTTCACAGTGGCCATCGTGTGCACGTGTCCGATAAGTCCACAAAACCATTGGGTGTCACATTTGTTATTTCAGGTTCCAGACAGGTGTTCATGGGCCCCTTTTTAGTCATTGTGTGCCCTTGATGCCCACTTTTCTTGAACTAGCACTTGAGCGATTTTTTTCCGACAATCAAGGAAGTGTTAAAGGTGCTAAAGTCCAAACTATTGTACAGAGAGAGAGACAGACCGGATAAGAAGTGTTGAGCTTTGATCTCATCTGATCTGATGAGCATTCATTTCAATCTCTATAGACTTTATCTGTAACATTTCACAATAATGCTCTATTCATTGTCATTAGTTAAGATAAATGTTACTTCATTTTCTAATGTTAGTTTAACTAATGTGAGATACAGGTAGACAAAAATACTTTGCATGGGTCAAAATTATAGATTTTTTTTAATGCCAAAAATCATTAGGAGATTAAGGAAAGATCAAAGACCATGAAGATATATTGTAAATTTCCTACCGTAAATATATAAAAAATGTCTTTATCATTAGTTTTTAAACCACGGTTTTGCTGCTAGTCTACATTTGAAGTGGATCAAAAAAGTTAATCAAAGTTGTCCTATGACATTTTCGTTTTAGGACAACTTTTTTGAAAAGTTTTGATCCACTTCAAATGTTGCCTAATGTAGTAATCAAACAACCCAAAAAAACTATAGTTACTACACTTTTACCACAATAAACATGGTTAATTTTCGTAAGGGTCACCTTGCTGACAGGAAGAATCTTTAGTTATTATCTTTAATTATTATCTTTAGGATTAGAGGCTTTTAAAAAATCCTCCTCAAGCTATTATTTCACACTAATTTAAGGGTTCAAAATGGTTAGTGTTGAGTTGAGGGTCATTTGGGGTTTCTTTGATTAAAACGTTGATCCAGGACATACAAAAAATGTTGATTCGCGATCACATCTTACTTAGTGAAATCACAGAGATCCCACAATGACAGAGGGGGCTTCGTCGAGGGGTGAGGGCTTAACTAGGGGACCCCCTCATAATCTTTGACATAATTCGAACTGGGGCTGGGTATTGATTCAGATAATCCAGATCGATTCAATTTCGATTCTCAGTTCGATTTACGGTTTTGATTCTCGGTTCGTTTTTTATACTCGATTCAACTCAATGAATATAGATTTAATACAAATACTATATTTATAAAAAAGAACAGTGAACATAAGTTAAGTGGGTAATTAATAAAAAGAAATTAATAGCCACAAATCTGTATATTAACTCTTTTATCGTACATACACTTGGGTACATTAAAACAGTACCCATCTCTAATTTTCAAATGCATACAATTATGTTAAATACAATACAATTTTGATGCAAGTCAGAACAGTCACATTCCTTGATCAAACAGGATCAGGTTATTTCATAAAAAAAATCGATTCGTGGCCTTTGAGAATCGATTTTACCACGTAAAAAAAAAAGATTAATCGAAAAATCGACTAACAAACCTTACATCTTCATCAAACTATTTCCATAAATTGACCCTAATGACTGCTTTTATGGTCCAGGGTCACAAATAGAAACTTATTGTAAATTGTTGCTACCGCATAGCTAACAACTGACAATAGATAACAATTACAGATAACAATTGACTGGTTTTTAGATCTTGATTGTGTCTCCTAAGCTGTTAATAGGCAACAATAAAATCTCTTCTGGTTGAATGAACACCTTTATCATAGTAATCTCATGATATACCGCCATTCAGGCTCGCTGACAGAGTCATTTATAATCAGAGATCAACGCCACTAACTCATATCAGCGTAACAGATGCCTGTGAAATGGAAAATCTTTACACATGGAAATGAAGTCGAATGACAGGTTTTGCTTTGACTCGGACAGGTTTGGTTAATCGGGGTCGGTGTGTTTGAAATTAGGGAACCCGGACACCCTCGTAAGACAAACCTTGTAAGACAAACCTTGTAAGACAAACCTTGGCATGTTGGGTCTGATTGTAATCCTTTAATCTTTTGAGCCAACATTTCAAAACCAACTATGGATTCCTCAAAGCCATATGGATGAAAATAAGATCTACAATATGATTCAAACAGACGTTCTTTGATTTACATGGCTAAAGCTTTTGGATATTATGAAGACTAGAAAGTGAAATTTCAGCTATATACATGACCAATGTTTTTGGATTTGATATTATTTAAAGTGTGATCTTTATGACCTTATCTTCCTGACAGTTAAGTAACAACAGAACATATCTTACTGCTTTTGTTTTGTGGTAAAATGTGATGCATTCTTCACATGATCTTTAATACGTGGCCACCATCTTTTTTCCTATGAATGACCTAAAATGTTTCTTACATATTTGATCCACTAGATGATGTCTAAGGAAAGGTATGACTGAAGCGACTGCAGGTCTATTAGTGTCTGCGAGACGATTCATTTTGAGCTCTAGCAGTTTTATTGGCTCGTACATCACAGCTAGTGTGCACTAGACTCTCATCAGCGTCTCTCGGGGGATCTTGTGTGCCGCATCGGTCCATCGATGAACACTAACGCCCTGCCTCCCTGTTGCACCGCAGTGCAGCAGACAGCAGGCGGTGTAGCTCGGTGAGGTCAGATATACCAGATAAACTACAATCAGCAAGATTTCACTGCAACACTAGATTGACTCGTTTTGGCCGCTGAAAAGCTTTCAGCTTAATAAGCAAATTTACGACGTCTGCGGGAGCGGTTTCTGATTCTGTTCTGTTGTGGAAAGCTTGATAAACAAAATGCATCGCAAGAGTTTTACTTTCTGAAGAAAAGAAAAGTGCTGCTCGTGCAAAACTCTCTCAGGTTGTTGAGGTGTACACCGTCCAAAGAGCCAGATGTCTAATGTTCTGGTCTTTAGATGTTTAAGAGTTTAATTATTCATCCTAAATATAAGCAATATATACTGTTCAGTGATGGTATCTCATCAGGCATCGCTAATGAATGGAGGATAAAAACTTGCACAGCAAAGATCTTGGATAATGCAGAAAACATAAGGTTTTAGCACTTATTTGTGAGAGCCAAAACAATTACTGAATGTTTACCCTAAAAAAATGCTGTCATTAAAATTATTAAAAGTTGTACTGGGTCGGCCACCTTTACAATTTTGCATCTAAAGAGTTCATCTTAGTACCTCAGATGTACATATTGGTATCAAATGTATTCATATCTGTACCTAATGTTACATATTAGGACACTTTTAACTCATTCACCGCCAGCCTTTTTGATAAAAGTTGCCTACCTGCATTTTTGTGATTTTAACAAAAGTTTCACAAAATTCCTTGCAGGAATAATTATCTTCTATAAATATATAAACATACATACAAATTATATCAAATTAAAGAACACACCCTCTGCTTTCAAACAAACAATAAACAAACAAACAAACAAAATGGGGAAAAACTTTCAATATATATTTACTTTTTCCACTTAATTTAACCACTGAAATATGGATATTTCTCTTTAAAAATACAACATTTTGAGCAAAAAGCTTAAAAAATTGCGTTTTTGTAAAGGAATATATGTTAGAGATCAGACTCAGAATGACTATCAAACATAAAGGCAGTTAAAATCAATCATTAAATCTTTTTAACTTCCGTTTTTGATAAATTCGGTTTGCCGCCATCTAGTGGACAAAGCGGTATTACACTTTCACTGTGAAATTCGTCCAGAAAGGCATATTTATTAGTTAAATATTAACTCATAATTGACGAGATAACTCGTCAATGGGGGTGAATGAGTTAAAGCGGATATATCAGGAAAATCTGACTTCATCCATGTTTAAGTGCTATAATTGGGTCCCCAGTGCTTTTATCAATCTAGAAAATGTAAAAAAGATCAACCTAGTAACTTAGTTTTGGTAAACCATTCTCTGCAAGCATGTGAAAAATTTCCTCATTGGAATTTGGTTCCCCTTGTGATGTCAGAAGAACCACGGCATTGCTATTTTGCACAAAGATCAGCTCATTTGCTTAAGAACACACGCAAAACGTTTTTGCCTGCTATGACATTTTTGCTTATAGCTACAAAGTGGCAATTTTAACATGATATAATAAATGATCTGTGGGGTATTTTGAGCTAAAACTTCACAAACATACTCTGGGGACATCAAAGGCTTATTTTACATCTTAAAAAAGTGTAAATGTCCCCTTTAAAGGGCACTGCCCTAGTGACAGCTTAAACCCATTTTGGTGACAGCTTTCTGTTATGGATGAGACAATTCTGAAATTTGCACTTACTTAACTATGGAAAATAATTACAAATGCTTCAAAAACTTTAACAGAGACTTTGCATGGGTATTTTAAACAACCAAATATTGAATCTGAGGTATCTCAAATAAAATTTTAACTTTTCAAAACGTTTCCATGGAATTGCCCAACTTATTTCCATCACAGTTGATTAATAAAATGTATGTTTAATTGCAATACCAAAATAACTTATGGTTTATCATATCAATATCATTGTCATTGCTTGTCATTAATTGAACTAAATTGTTTTTTTTTGACATTTACCGCCTTTCTGTAAAACCTCAATTTGATCATCATTCTAAGAAAGTACAGTGTGATCTGATTGGCCAGCTACCCAATGTGTTGTGATATCTCAAGTGCGTAAACGGAAATGTGATGCTCCTTACCATATTTGGAAGATCAGCTCCCAAAGCAATTATGAAAGGACATAAAATCGGCTTTACTATCAAAATGAGTCCGAATCTGACCCAGAAAATGTAGATTAGCATGCTGATCGATTAACTTTGCCAGCGTGACTTCAGCAGAACATAAAAGATTTCTGTATTTACCCAGTGACTTTGCACGACCCGCCTCATTTCACTTTGGGTCCAACCCACAAAACACTTCCCGGCCAATGACGAGTTTTTATGGGCAATCAATCAATTTTTTCGCTATTATCCACTTGGTGGCGCTCTTACCCAACTTATAAAACACTAAAGCATCCACTGATCCAAAAACAGTAAAAACGTCCTGTATGTTTTGATCATCGTTCTGAATCTGATCTCTAACAAAAGTCCTTTACAAAAATGCAATTATCTCAACTTTTTATTTAAAATTTGATCAAAGATTTGCTATTTAAACTCATTATACAGCCTGTTGAAAACACACACGAGTCTGTATGCTGATACGGATGTTTAATGGGTTCTTCCCAAAGACATGAATGATTTATTTGCAGTAACGTTAGATGACGACAAAGAATATTACCATTATTCAACAGTAAAATACAGAAATCTTTTATACGTTCTGCTAAAGTCACGCTGGCAAAGTTAATCGATCAGCTCGCTCATCTGCATTTTCTGGATCAGATTCAGACTCATTTTGATAGTAAAGCCAATTTTATCTCCCTTCACAATTGCTTTGGGAGCTGATCTTCCAAATATGGTAAGGAGCGTCACATTTCCGTTTACGCACTTGAGATATTTGGCCAATCAAAATGCATTGGGTAGCTGGCCAATCAGAACACACTGTCCTTTCAAATTGAGGTGTTACAAAAAGGCGGGGCAAAGAGGAGCTACAATAATGTACAGTATATGAAAAATAATGTGTTCTTTTAACCATAAACTATGCTAACATATTGCATTTTGTTACAATTAAAAATGCAGTTTTGTAGACGTCTATCTGTATGCTAGTGTACTCTTCTTAAAAGTTGAGAAAAAGCAGATACACGTATTAAAAGTTGATATTATTTCTCTTTTGAAAAAAGCTTGGAAGTGGATTGAGAACGTCTCTCCTTATAGCACCACCTGCCATCTGCTAACCAGATCAAAGTGAAGCATCTGTTTGCTGTAACATAAACTAAATCTATTGGCCATTTTAAAGAGGACATGAACCTTTTAATGTGTCCTGTCTCGACTTTCCATTTCAATTAAATATATATCAGCAAAGGAAACATAAATCTACATCTCATGATCCTTAATAGTGTGTTTACTTTATGTCCACATAAATGCATTAGCAGACATGTGATGAGTGTGATCAACACAAACTCTTTAACAACTCTGTTGCGTTGATCTTCTCATATTTCTTCTTTCACTGTGACAGTGTTGGATGGGAACGTTGATTTGCATCGACCGCACCATCGCTTTTCATTTCTGAGAGATTAAATTGATGAAGGTTGAAGCACAGACTTGAATGCAGATGGGACAAACCAGCCCGTAGGAAAGAAACTTTAATTTCTTAATTACTTCTTCTAGACAGCAATCAGATTAAATGCAATTGAGAGCAATTGGACACTTCTGCTAACGTCGCCTGATTCTCAAACTGGGCTCAGATTTGCCAAGATAATAAAGTCTGGAATCAGAAGTCACATCTCAAACAGTTATTAAACCGAGTGCCGCAGGGATGATGTATTTTTAGGCAAAACCCAAAAGTAAGTTAAAACTTCCGGTTCCATCGTCCTACACACAATGGGCTTTTAAAACGGGGTTTTGGCTAAATACGAATTTGGGTGAACGCAAGAAAGATATTTTCATGTTTATTATTTGACATAAAACACACCAGTAAATACCCCCACTCGTGCTTTTTAAAGTTTTTATGTGTCTGTAAAAGACGAGCGATTGCTAACAGTTGGGTACTATAAACATCATCATGTATGAAGATCTCAAAAACAAGGCAACATGGGCACAATTCCCAACAAACATTCATCCACAGAGTATCGCTTTTGTAGTAGATAATTTTATCATTATATTTCATTATATTTGTACATGTTAGCACGTGTCAGGCTAGCCCTGCTGATAAAAACAGCATCAAACCAGCATGCTATGCTGGTTTGATGTTGGTTTAGCTAGTGGTCACCAGCATACCAGCACCAAAACACAATATATACTGGTCTTGCTGGTATGACCAGCATGGGATGCTGGTTCTTATGCTGGTTTGGTGCTGGTTTAGCTGGTGCAAATGCTGGTTTGGTGCTGGTTTAGCTGGTGCTGATGCTGGTTTAGCTAGTGGTTAGCAAACCAGCACCAAAACACAACATATGCTGGTCTTGCTGGTATGCTGTTATTTTTTCAGCAGGGAGGACAGGCTGTTGATAACATTAGAAACACATAACAAACCACAAACAGCCTTTTAATGGTAAATTTAGTTTTCTTAAAGGTGCTCTAAGTGAATTCACGCGTTGTAGACCATAAAACATTTTTGTTACATACAGCAAACTTCTCCTTGCTACTATCTGCTTGCTACCTGACAGCTGATCAAACTGTAAAAAAATGCGATCTCTGTAGACAGCCCACAAACGGCAATAACAACACAGTGGCCAAACCTAGCACCACGAAACATAACAAAGTGTTCCAGCTAATAAACGACAAGAAGGATTGGGGGTTGGTCGCGTTCATGAAAGCACGGAAGTGAGGGGCAGGGGGAGGAGTTAGCTATGCTCCGTTTGTTTGAAAACAGTTCAAACATCAACAAAAAGTGACGTCACACAGATTCGCTTAGAGCGCCTTTAATGCAGATTCCTCCATTATTGTGTAGTTAGAGAGGCTATGCGATGGCGATACATAGTGCATATTTATGCATAAAATGTTTGGGTGAAGTGTTTTTGGCACTGTGATTCTGCAATTAAATTAAATTAAATTAAATTAAATTAAATTAAATTAAATTAAATTAAGTTAAATTAAATTAAATTAAATTAAATTAAATTAAATTAAATTAAATTAAATTAAATTAAATTAAATTAAATTAAATTAAATTAAATTAATCACATTATAAACATGCATAAACATTATAAGCGTACATACTACACAGTGTGATGCATTATAAAGCTTTAAAGTTGTTGAAGGCAGTGCAAAACCTCTTAACACTTTTTTTGAAATATCTTTAAAACCATAAATGTTTATGAAACCATTGCTACTTATACAAATGCAGAAATATAAATGCGATGCATGAGGCAAACAATCTTGAAACGCCACCACAGATTGTAATAATCTGCTGGCCACTAGAGGGCAATTTTCCCTAAAACGTTACTGTATGCCGTAATAAGATGCTTGCACAAACAAACTGTGGGTTTGTTATTTTTGTAGGACAGTTGATACTGAACTCTCTTGTCTCCTGAGCTTTGAGTATTTAAGCAGTAATTTGTCTCTATGGGAGTTTCAAGCAGACATTGATTCACTATTTTACCTGACAGTGTGGGGAGTTTCCGGCTCCGGCTTATCTCACCAGGATCCATCTGCTTTCGCCCGCAGGCAGAGATGGCAGTGACATTTTTCCTTCTGCATCTCAAAGTTGATTTATTTAGTTGCTCGAATGATGCACTAATAGGAAATCCACTCAGCGTATTTCATAGAAAAACTGATTATGGTGTCAGTTCACAGATGCTGCTGTTGCTTCTGGGTTGCATCATGGTCAAATCTTCTTTCATTTGGGTCTAACATTTATTTTATATTTGCATCAAGAGAGGCTGTTTTTTATACGTACATTTAATTGTGATAGATGTTTGAAGATTAGGTTTGCTAAAAGAAATAATCAGATCATGATTTTGCCAGGTTGTAATCAGTTAAAGGCTTTACAGAGGTTAAAATGATGTTTAGATGAACCTATACTTTTTTATGACTGATTTCAGATGCGGTTTGTGAAGGTTTGGTATTTGGGTTACGGTTGAGTATTGTGTTTATTTAACAGAGACATCATTGTTTCTGACTCTGGAGGGACTGCTGTCTGTGTGTGAATGAGTCTCATGTTTTTATTTGTGTTACTGCATCTGTCTTATAAAAGCAGGCTGTTCATTATCTATAATAGATGAGTACCTATAATGATAGTCCTGACCAAACATAGCAACATTCACATAATGTTGACATAACTTTCTCATGACAATGATTGTGTTTCACCGGTGCGTCACGTAATGTTTACAGAGGGCAGGACTTGATCCTGGATTGTTCATCTGAATTTTTTATTTCTTTTTTTGGCACATGAGCCACCCATACAGAATATTACAAGCAATGATCCACACATATAACAACATAACCAAGAAAAAGCATTAAATAAGTTTTTTTCCTGATAAATGATAGTACACAATAAACAAGATTACATGGAGCTGAATGATCACCATGCGAGTTCATTGATGAGTTCATTTGTCTTTATTTATATTATCACCTTAAGCGCTGTATAATCTCTTCTCATGAATACTGCCGAACAGGGAAAGAAAAGCATAAAATTTGAATTTTCACAGAATGTGAGTAATTTCTGCCGGTGTAGAGCTGCTGCATTAGGGAATGAATGCTATTTTCTTTTAATGAAAGGATTTCATTGATTTTGTAAATCATTCTTGAATGTGTTCCTCAGAGATTTGGCAGGCAGTCATCACGGGCACCTCGACTCAATATCTGTGAGTGGTTGGTGTAATCTGATGGATTTGTGGGTGGGTGTTGACAGGAATGGTCCGGTGCCTGCCGGTACCCGTCGTCCAGCTCCTGTTGAGATGCCAGGCGTAATGCCAGTTATACAAACACGACCATAGGAGAGAAAACACAAAAACACACTGACACATATGTCCTGGAGTTTAGAGGACTGTACGAATGAAATACAAGCTTTGGTTTATAATACTGATGGATAAGTAATGATGGATAAGATTTTTTTTAATGTAATGAGATTTTTAGTGCTTTATTAAGTTTTGTTGCTTTAACTTACTTGGTCATAGATTTGATTCTCGGGAAAAAAGCATTGATAAAATGTCAGATCCACTGTTCACTCTTAAAAATAGAGGCGCTACTGTATGAAAGGTTTTTCACAGTGATGCCTTAGAAGAACCATTTTTGGTTCCCCCTGAAAATCATTCATAAAGTCAAATCTCTCATTTTTCTTACCCTTTCACAGTACAAAGAACCTTTTGGGCAACATAAAGATTTTGAGGATGTTAAATGTTGTCTAAATGTAATCTAAATCCCAAGACAATTACAAGCCCCACATAAATATCAGCATACTGTAGGCAAATACGTACATCTACTGTATGAGAATGTGTGTGTGTCTGTGTGTGTGGTCTCATGTGGAGCTTCATTCAATTCTAATCAGAGCCGAAGCACAGAGCTAAAACCCTGCGAGGTTCCCCAGAGGGACGATGAGTCTAAAAATAGCTGCTTTCTGGAATGTAAAATGTTCCTGTACTACAGTCACCAGGTCTGGTCAGGAGATATTCCCAACACTTCATCATATGTTCATGACAGATGGTCTGTAGAATAATTACTGAACGCAGACTGAATGGGTGATTCTCAAAGGGCAGCCGTGTAAGGTTCGCAATGTTTCGCAAGTTTACAACACATCGTGGAAGCTAGAATATACGCAAGAGAAAGAAAGCACCTTAGCCTAGTTTCACCTGAAATTTTTTCATCCTTAATTAATAGAATGGACACAAGACATTTATGGGCCATTAAAAAAAGAGAACCTAGTAATGTTTGTAGTAACCACTGAGAACACACTAGCAACCAGAGGAGCACTGTATTACCACCCTTGCAAACACTGGAGCACCATATTACCACCCTAGCAACCACTGGAGTACTTTATTAATACCTTAGCAACAACTGGATCAAAGTATTATCACCTTAGCAACCACTGGAGCACCCTATTAGCACCATTGAAACCACTGGAGCAACATATTACCACCATAGCAACCACTGGAGTACTGTATTAATACCTTAGCAACAACTGAAGCAAAGTATTATCACCTTAGCAACCACTGGAGCACCATATTACCACCCTAGCAACCACTGGAGCACCATATTACCACCCTAGCAACCACTGGAGTACTGTTTTACCACCCTAGCAACAACTGGAGCACTGTATTAACACCCTAGCAACTACTGGAGCACCGTATTACCCCACTAGCAACCACTGGGGGACTGTAATAACACCATAGCAACCACTGGAGTACCATATTCCCACCCTAGCAACCACTGGAGTACTTAATTAAAACCTTAGCAACAACTGGAGCAAAGACTTATCACCTTAGCAACCACTGGAGCACCATATTACCACCCTAGCAACCACTGGAGTACTGTTTTGCAATACATTCTCACTCCCCAAGGCGTCAAAATCTGAAGCATGTTCAAACGCCTTCAGTGTCAGTATGAAGACGCGAAGGGTGCCCCTATGCGTCACTATATCGGCGAAATGGGAACTCCGTTGCTTTCATGCTAATCCCTCGGTGTCGGATATAGACGAAAGGGAATCCCGGAAGGTGATGCCGTCACGTTATGCGATTATCGGCAGGATCATGCCACTTCTGGACGGTAACTACTCAATTTTTCCCCAATTTTTAAACAATTGTCGCTTGGGGTTGGGGTTAGACTTGGGGTTTGGATGTCAGTTTGTTTATACTTTTTGTCTTCTGATTTTTAAGCCATTGTTGCTTGGGGTTAGGGTTAGAGTTGGGGTTTGGATGTCTGTATTGGTATATACTTTTTGTCTTCTGATTTTTAAGCCATTGTTGGTTGGGGTTAGGGTTAGAGTTGGGTTTGGGTTAGGATGTAATTTTATGTTAAAGAAAGTCGTTCTAACCCCAACCCCAAGCGACAATGGTAAAAAATTTGGAACAAAAATTGAGTAGTTACCGTCCAGAAGCGGCATGATCTTGCCGATTGTCGCATACATGACGGCATCATCTTCCGGGATTCCCTTTCATCTATCCGACGCTGAGGGATTAGCATGAAAGCAACGGAGTTCCCATTTCGTTGATATAGTGACGCATGGGGGCACCCTTCGCGTCTTCATACTGACGCTGAAGGCGTTTGAACATGCTTCAGATTTTGACGCCTTGGGGAGTGAGAATGGGTGTATTAATACCTTAGCAACAACTGAAGCAAAGTATTATCACCTAAGCAACCACTGGAGCACCATATTACCACCCTAGCAACCACTGGAGCACCATATTACTACCCTAGCAACCACTGGAGCACCATATTACCACCCTTGCAACCACTGGAGGACCATATTACCACCCTTGCAACCACTGGAGCACCATATTACCACCCTAGCAACCACTGGAGCACCATATTACCACCCTAGCAACCACTGGAGTACTGTTTTACCACCCTAGCAACAACTGGAGCACCGTATTACCACACTAGCAACCACTGGGGGACTGTAATAACACCATAGCAACCACTGGAGCACCATATTAAAGCAACCATAATGTTATTCCAAATCATCATTGCATTCATTAAAAACTCATTTATTAAAAGCACTTAACAATACCCCAGAACCCTAGCAACTGCCTGCGAGTGTCCTAGAAACCACTCTGATAGTAACGGCATAGTAAAGCCCTAGCCACCACCCGGAGCATCACTGCATTCTTAAAGGAAGACTTAAAACACCCTGGCAACACTTAGCGATGCCCTAGAAACCATTCAGAAACACCATCAACTGCCTAGAAGAATGAACACTGTCCTAGAAACCACTTAATCGCCATAGCAACTGCTTGGTAAAGCCCTAGCCACCGCCCAGAACATCCTAGCAACCATCAATCTCAATTGTTCTTGTTTCTTCTTACACAACCTCCTTATAACACAACAAAATGTGATGTTAAGGTTCGACTTGTTTCTGGTTGATTCTATTGTATTCTAATGGTTGTCCTTCACTAATAAGGTAATTTGTCAGGGCTATAACGTCACATCTGTTGGGTGTCTTTCAGCATCTGCCTGCCGTTTGTCAGTGAGAACCGAACATCAGTTTATATCGCCACAGGGGATTCATCTACCTGCCTGCTGCATCTCCTGTCTGCCATTATGAGCCAATATTCACATCCACACATCCTTCACTGTCTCACTTTAATTGTGTGTGTGCGCGCGCCTGTGTGTGTCCTCAGCTTATGGATCAGTAAGACTTGGGGATGTTTTAATAAAATATCAGTGGCACACATGGCCGCATGTATTATTTATAATCACTGATACTTTGTGCTGCAGAATCCTCCTCCAAGCAAATGGAAGAAGATTCAATCCTTTATAAAAAAAGATTTAAGAAACATCCATCCTGAGCTCACTGAAAATGTAACCATTTTAAAAGGTCTCGATAATTCGTACGATTGAAATTGTACGAAAAATGTATGATGAAAAAGGGCATAAACAAAGCTTTCTCTCTAATCCCAATATCACTTGAGTTCGCTAAAAATAATATTCGAATAATAATATAAAATAGATGAATAAATTGAAAATAAATTGTGTCGAAACATTCTTTCAGTCTAGTTTGGTTCTCCATCAATTAGCCGAGTGCTTCTCCCTCATACTTGTATTGATTTACTTCAGATTTATGAATCTGGAGACTTTGGAGAACTGGACAGTCAGCAGGTGTTTTAAATTGAACGATAATTAGATATTTGGCAGCTATCACCAAACATGTGCTTATATTATTCTTTAAGAGATGGAACGTCTTTTAGTTGGGTTTTCATATTTCAGTGTTTCATTGCCGCCAAGGACAAATTTAGTGTGCTTTTTAGGAGACTTAATGGAGTTATTTTTCATTTACTTATAAACTACGTTCAGATGTTTCTCATGATTGTTTACATATTTCCCAGACAGGGATTAGCTTAAGCCAAGACTATTCCTTAGTTTAAATATAACTAGATTTACTATAAAAATACTTTTGTGCATTTTGAGGCAAAACAAAGGGCACTGATGTATTTTAAGATATGTCATTTCAAGTTGTTTTCAGTTTGGACAGCTCTTACATTTATTTTATTCTAGGACTAGTCTAATCCCTGTCTGGGAAACCGCCCCAAAAGTGTACAGTTATAACATGTGTATCACATATAGTACTTCAGATCATTTGGGCTTTAAATATCACTTTGAAATATTTGACTTTTGGTTGCAAATGTTGTGATTTTGGAAAATGTGAGCACATGGAGAAACATCTGCCTTTGCTTTAAATCTCATCTTCTTTGTGTTTTCTGTCCTGCAGAGCAAGCCGTAGACCATCTCATGGTTTAATCCAGTCTCCATTACCGACCAGCTCATATCAGCACCTTCATTTTAAAGGGTCATGAGTTAAATTCAGCCTGGAGCAAAAGGTGAAGACCTTGAAGTATTCTGGTTTACATCATTTGACACGAGCCACTGATCTTTCACCTCTTTCATTACACTGAACAAACAAACATTAACATATCTGAGCCATTAAAACAATCTTTGTTTCTAAACATAGTCAACAACTAAAAAAAGTAACAACTTTTCTACCCAACATATATTTCGAAATTGTTAGTCTTGAGAAGTGTACATTTATGTGGTAGAGCATCATTTCAGGCCGCTGTTTTTAGGATGAAAAAGCAATGAATTGTGAAAACCTCCAAATTGTTCATCATCATCTCGCAGAGATTCAAAAGCTCCTCAGATTCATCTCGATCCTTCACTGCCCCCCAGCAGCCCCTGGAAATGGCCCTAAAATCACATTTCATTTCCAATTGCCGAATGAAAACTGCTTCCAGGAAATCATTAAGACGCTTCACAGAAATTGAAATCCGCTCACCAAATTACGCAGACCAAGCCGAACAGAGCTGCCGATGCGCCTCAGCGCTTCTTTAAAGCTTGAAATTAACAAAGATGTAAATCTGCTTGTCAATGAATTATTCAAATGTTGGAAAAAAAACCCTTAGCTTTGTGGTCACACACTTGGATTTGTGATTAGTGTTTTGGTCTGCTGCGCGAATCTCACAAGTTTTGCATTGTTTCTGACTTATGTTCCATGATGATTCAAACGCATTTCCTCCGAACTTCATAATGCAATAGTGATTCTCAATCTCATTTCTGTAACACTTTATGTCTTTGAATGAGATGCATTAAAAAGTTAGTGTAGAAAAACAAGAGTATTATTAAACTACAGTGCACTACATTTATATCATTTATGCTGCATTACAGTAAAATTGTTTTATTCCTTTGCACCTCTTTATGATTTGGCTAATTCATATGTGAATTTTACAAAAAAACGTATTAGGGAAAAAACAATCGTGATGCCCCACAACTCAGTCACAGGTGAAAGCAGATCATACAAATTAATCTGGGTGGTTAATATCATTAAACAAATTTTACAATGAAAACAAATGCTAATGATTCTAAAAATAGACTTCGCTTGTATTTGTTTAGTTATAATTTCCTGTTTCTTCCTTTTGATTCAGAGTCGGATGTGTTGATCTGTTTTGTGATCTTAATTGACTTCTCTTTTTGTGTGGATGCAGTTTGGTGCAGTAATAATGTAATGTTTGATGTGGGCAGAATGAACGTCAGTCATAAGATCTTTGTGTGTGTGTTCAAAATTAAATTCCCTCCTTCAGATGAAAGAAACGGCTCATTGGAAATTCAGATGGCTTGTGTAGGCTGTGTAATTACCATTGAAGCACAACTGTACTCATTACACCAAACCTCCAGTCACAGGAAAGCCCAACGCTTCAGGCAGTTTTCCAGTTTTCTTTTTGATATTATAGTCACAAATTCAGTGTCATATTTGTAAACCTGCCATACAATCGTGTTTTGTCATCTGATTCACACGACTGGTGTCTTTTCCTGAACACAAGGTCTGATATCGATTCAAAGGCAGACGTGGCTTTTGTGGGTAAATGATAATTTCAAGAAATACTTAAACTGGCTTGGTTAAGACTTTGAGAAAGCAGCTAAATGCTTTCAGTTCTCCGCTTCTGTTTGGTGGGAGACAAACGGTTTCATTTGGTTCTTATAGATCTCAATTCCTAAAGGATTGGAGTTTATGGCTTTTTAATCAATGGAACAATAGCTTGAATGAATCATCGTGGCATGAAGTCATCAACATTAAAGGGGCCATGGCATGAAAATCTGACTTTTTTCATGTTTAAGTGCTATGATTGAGTCCCCAGTGCTTCTATCAACCTAGAAAATGTAAAAAAAGATCAACCCAGTAACTTAGTTTTGGTAAACCATTCTCTACAAGCACATGAAAAAATAGGTAGTTGAAATTTGGCTCTCCTTATGATGTCATAAAGAGCTCTTATTATAATAATACCACCCCTTAATCTGCACTATCCAACCACAGCACTGCCATTTAGTGCAGAGAAAAGCACAATTGAGTTTTAACAAACCACCATCATTGTGATCAGTGTTTGAATTTCATCAGCTCATTTGCATTTTAAAGGACACACCCAAAATGGCACATTTTTACACACACCTAAAAAGTGGCAATTTTAACATGCTATAATAAATTATTTATATGGTATTTTGAGCTAAAACATGTGTGCTCTGGGGACACCAAAGATTTATTTGACATCTTAAAAAAGTCTTGTGACATGGCCCCTTTAAGATCAATGCACATTTGTGTAGCTTATTGTTTTGGGTTGAAGAGCCTTTGATGTAAACATTCACATTTTGTCTTTACACTAATTGTTGTTCATCTTAATATGCATTAATTGTTTTATAAGGCATTTATTCTGGAAAATTAGGTAAATTTATATTTTGTTGCTCTTCGTAGCATGAAAGTCGGTCTATATAAATTTTTTAGGGGTTTTATCACTTCACATTAGCTCCTGCTCATTGGCTTAATCTTTTCAGGCAAGTGTGTGTGTAACTTTGTTTTTAAATGTGCCATAAACTAAACCCCAATCTCAATCTCTGACAAGCTCCATTAATGCTCTCAAGAAAAGTGGGAAATGTGCATTAGCAAATTGACTCTGGATGAAGCTCAAGGGACTTTGGCTCATAACAGTGCAATGAAACAACGCATCTTGTAGACGTTGTAGAAAGTCTGCTTTATTGAGTCATTGTAACAGTCGTCATTCTCTAAGGAATACAATCACATTTAGATTCAGCGTATACAACAAGTTTAAATGATCAACGAGCCCCATTTTTAATGGATGATGCTTCATTTTTTCCAAAAAATGGATTTGAGTTTATACATCTTGTACATGCACATCCGTGTATTGTTGAGGGTGCATCAAACACTACAGCTGGTGCCTCGCTTGGTCTGGAGTTTGTTTGCAGTCCCTTAAAAAATGGTTTTCACTCTTTAACAGACCAAACACATCAGAGAACAACCTAAATTTCAAATGCATAGTCATGTGAACGTCATGCAGAAATCATGCACAGACATAAACATAGATATTACAAACTCCCACTCGAGGTCATTCGGTCATAAAACCTCCGACCTCTCCCTGACCCCTCATCCTAAAACCTAAGTACTCCGCTACTCACTGAAAATGATAGGAATGATTCATTAAGAGACTGTAGAACTGAATACAACTGATACAATATAAACACTGCAGTTATAAGCTAGTTAATAAGTGGCAGTGCTGGTTAGTGTGACCACAAGTGTTTAGATCCTAAAAAAAAATCTAATCTGAATGGTTCTTATAATGCTCTTGGTCTTAGTGATGAAATGACTCGGGAATGTTTTTGTAAGATTCACACATTTGGTGATTTTGGCAACTATGATTTAACAGCGAGCACATGGCAGATTACTGGCTTTAAAACTGCACTTGTGAATCGTCTCTTTGCACTTTATGCAATTAATGGAAAAGTGAGCGAACACAACCTGAGCTCAGCAGGTTGAATCACTGATAATGAAAATAAATTGGGTTTAATGGCACATCTTGCGCAAGTTCATGAGAGTGCAAGTTAATGAATTGTAGGTAATGTATTAAACAAGCAAATAAAACACATTTCAACAGCCTCATCTGAAATTAGCCATTTCTACGTGTGATAATTCGACTCTCATCCAGGTTTTAGGAACACAATCTCCAATCCCAACCTACCTGGAACGGATCCATCCTTAAAAGGTTAGATGCATACATGACAAATTATTAAAGCCACACAACCACCTGCTACGTAAGATAACCAATAATATTTAATAATAAGTGTATTTGGTTATTTCTCTAATGATCACCTAAAAGTGGCTTTACATCAACAGGTAACTTAATCATTCATTAATATTTTAACAGACATGCAACAAAAATGAAATTGAATGCAGTGTCTACTTGGAATGAAATACAATGCCAGAAATGCATTTATAATAGATATTGGTATTAAACTACTCAATGCTTGGTTTTACGTTCTTCATCTCAGTTGTCAGACAATTAAAGTAATCTGTATTAGTAATATATGATGATATACTCCATTGGCCCCTGATAACGTCTGAAACTGTGATGGATGAATTTTCCGGTTTGATTTCAGCAGGATGGATGGAGAAAAGTGAAACTTTGCAGATATGAGACCTGGATGAGATCTAACATCCAATCAGATCATATATTTTTTAGCAACTGAGGCTGTTGAAATGAAGAAAATTACTAGCATGGACTTATCGTTCATCCACTTTTCAATAGAACACGTCTGTCATTCCCCTTACAAAGCATTAACAGTTAAATTGATGTTATTGTCATTATTGGTTAATTAAAATGACAAAAGCTTCTTGCAGTGTTTTAGGGAGATTTCATTATTAGATTTTACAGTAACTGTATCAGTATTTTGGTTCAAATACGGTAACCACGGTAAATTTTGTACCAAAGGGTAACCAAAAAGGTAAAGTAATGGGAAATCCAGACAAACAGCATTCCTGTCATGCACTCGAGCTTCAAGCACTTGCCAAATTAAAAAAATAGATAAACAACAGACAAAACGTAAAAATAAATCAAATGAAATGACACAAAGCGTGGGACCTGACTGCAAGTTTATTTTATATTACACTTTTAAAAACACGTATAAAATTGGTCCGGCTTCAGAAACAAGGCACGCAATGTCTTGGTTCACGATCTCAGTGTTTGTATCAAGCATTCCCTATATAAAAACACATCCAGATTACTGAGGTTAAAATTCCGAGCAGCAAGTCAACCATGCAAATAAACTTGTGTGATGCAGACTGAACACTTTAATAGTAGGTCTCCCTCTCCACCCAACCTAAAACAAAAAGATAAAAAATAGCATTAGCTACATTGTTATTAAAATTCATTTACTTTAATTTCAAGTCAGCTAAAGTGAACACACACACACACACATGGACTCTGTTCCATACCTTAGAGTAAGCTACCTATAGATAATATTTTAGGGGACCATAAGAATGTAACATTAAGGTATCTCATAATAAAAAAACACTTCACGGAAAAGGCAATCCCAGAATGCATTTCAACTTGTGAAAAATCACCCAAGGTGGTAGATGAAATCAAAATAAAGACAGACTAAATGTATTTTAAATAATCAAACTACAAGGTGATAGATTGCTTATGTAGATTGCAATGCCAATGTAAGCAGTATAGATAGCAATGCAGGTTTTGGAACAGAGTCATGTTATATTATTACTAAGGATGCACCTATGTATCGGTCTATAATCAGTATTGACAAAAAAAAACTTTTTTTCCCACTATCAGACATGGACTGATTGTCTGGGCAGATTAGATCCTGACAATCAAAAGGGGCAAAATAACTCATACTGTGTGATTATTTGAAATTGGGTCAGTGTGACTACAGAATTGCTCTGCAATTCAAGGATTTCTCCACATAATAATTTGAAACAGCAAGTAACAAAACCCCAAAATATCGGTGTCATTAAAAACAAGATGATTTGAAACCGCAAGTTAACCCCCCCCCAAATATCGGTATGTATCGGCATCATTCACAACATGATGATTTAAAGGAACAGTATGCAGGATTGTGGCCAAAACTGGTATTGCAATCTCGAAACTTGTGGCTAAAACTGGTACTGCAATCACAAAACTGGTGGCCAATACACAAAACGACAACATAAACATCAGTTGAGGGCTGCAACTCCACTTTTTAAATGACAATATCCTGGCCAGACCACTGTTGTCAGTGATATAAGATTTGAAATGAAAATTATTTTTTAATGTCTAGTGACATATCAGGGCCATTTTATGATTAAATGATATACATTTCTTACATACTGTTCCTTTAAAACCACAAGTAAAGTCTCCTCCCCAAAATATGGGTATGTATCAGTATCATTCACGACATGATCATTTGAAACAGGAAGTAAAAAAACCAAAATATCGGCATGTATCGGTATCATTCACAACATGATAATCTGAAACTGCAAGTAAAGTCCCCTCCCCAAAATATCGGTAGGTATCGGTTTCATTCATGACATGATCATTTGAAACAGGAAGTAACCCCCCAAAAAATATCAGTATATATCAGTATCATTCACGACATGATGATTTGAAACGGCAAAAATCAAACCCCAAAATATCGGTATGTATCGGTTAGGGATGCAACGATACCAATACTGGTATCGGCCTCGACACCACATTTTAAAAGTACTCATACTCGTTTTAAGTCCCCCGATACTGGGGATCGATACCACGGTCTGAGAAATGTCTACGTTTTACTCGGTATCGGCAAGTACCGAAATGCAAGTACTCGTATTCCAAAAGTGGTATCGGTGCATCCCTAGTATCGGTATCATTCACGGCATGATGATTTGAAACAGGAAACAAACAAAAAAACAACAACACACAACCCCTTATTCTAAGTTATCGAATATCCGTCTCGGTGCAGAAATTTTGTATCAGTGCAACCCTAATTATTACACGTATAAAATCATTCTCTTACCTCCTGGGCTGCGTCGGATGATGAGTTTACGGATTTCATCATAAATAAAGATGAGGAGTGAGTAGGGGAAAGCGCAGAACCACCAGTTTGGTCTAGAAGACGACAAAACAATCATTATGACAACAGAAAAGGGCCATTTCATACTGCACCAACACAAACGTTCTTGAGAAGACTTTCCCAAAACCAATGTAACACACTGGACCTTTATGAAATAAGACACTCACTTAAGTGGGTACATTCTAAGAGCGACGTCCATGCCCGGGCAGTAGGACAAGAAAGCGGCTAGAGCAGTTTCCTCAAACAGCCCAAAGATAAGGATCTTATTCCTGTGAAGAGTAACGGTGATATTTGTTAGATCAAGCATCTTCATCAAGAACTTTTGGGAAATTTAGTCAAAGCCAGTTACTCACTTCATTCCTTGCTGGAAAACAGAGTTCCTTCTGGTCTTGCAGATGATCAAATCTGCCCACTGTACGATGACAATACTGGTAAAGAAGGCTGTGTGGCATGTAAACTCTACGATCTTCCTCTGCTCGTATGTCTGAGGTAGCAAAAAACACAAGAATTAGATACTTGGATACTCATAAAAGAAATGATCGAAAAGCTGTATATTCGGCACACTTACCCATTGCTGACCATAGCTGTCCTCCAGGTCATTGACTTGCTTGTCGTCCCACAACACTCGGATACCCAGTAACGTTGAGGGGAGAAAACCGTTTTCGGCCAGGATGACAAAATACGTAAAGAACCCAGCCAGAGCTTGAATCATTCCTGTTGAGGAAAAAAGCACAATGAATGATCCATTACTTTCCACAGACCTTCAAGTCTATCAGTCAATTCAGTTGAGTGCCACAAATCCAAAACCCTCACCGATTTGACCATAGGCTATGCTAATAAGCCTTTCATTTACAAGTTTATCCGTCTTGGGGTTTCTGGGTTGACGTTTCATAATGTCGCTTTCGGCAGCTTCATAGGCCAATGAGATAGCAGGAACCTTGAATACAAAACAGAGGACAATAACGTGTTACTGCAAAACCTTTCATGACACAGCTAGGTAGTACTAAAGCAGAATTATGCTTACCATGTCAGTACCCAGATCGATACAGAGGATGGTGACGGTACCCAAAGGAAGAGGGATGTTGACGATGATGAAGAAGAGGAAGGGAGTGATCTCAGGAATGTTACTAGTGAGGGTGTAAGCGATGGATTTCTTCAAGTTATCAAAGATCAGACGACCTGTTCGAGAAAAACAAGGCGTATAGGTTAGGTCGGGATTTGGCACAGCAGCAAATGTTGGGTATTTTTTCAACGACGTCTACCTTCTTCTACTCCAGTGACGATTGAGGCGAAGTTGTCGTCCAGCAGAATCATGTCAGCGGCCTGTTTGGATACATCAGATCCAGCAATACCCATAGCCACACCAATATCAGCCTTCTTCAGAGCAGGAGAGTCATTCACACCATCACCTGTTACAGCTACAATGGCACCCTGTGTACAAACAACATTTCATCATTCATCAAGATTTGCTAATCACACTTAATATAATCTCTGCCCACAATGAAAGCTCACTGGTCCACAGTGAGGTACTTTTGGCCTTTCAACATGAGCTGGTGACATTTTGATTGATCTGGAAGCATACAGGACACAAACCTGTCTCTGGCAACCTTCAACGATAATCAGCTTCTGTTGAGGAGATGTTCTGGCAAACACGATTTCTGTGTGGTATTTTAATACATCATCTAACTGCTCAGAGGACAAATCCTTCAAGTCACCACCGTGAATCACACAAGCCTTGGCATCCCTTCAAAGAAATGAAAGGAGTTAAAAAACTGGATGTCATAAATATCCACACAGTCTGAATGACTGATTGGGACGAGAGACAGACAAAGGAGGATCCGGTTACCTTGGGTTGACCTCATTAATAGGAATGTTCAGGCGAGCAGCAATGTCTTCGACGGTTTCGTTGCCCTCAGAGATGATACCGACTCCCTTGGCAATGGCCTTGGCTGTGATTGGATGATCACCGGTAACCATGATAACCTAGAAGAGTTATCAGAATCAAAACTCTTAGTTTACTTCCATAAATATCTTGGGCATTTGATTGGTTATTTCTAATGATGTACCTTGATTCCAGCGCTCCTACATTTGCCCACAGCATCTGGTACAGCGGCGCGAGGAGGGTCGATCATGGACATAAGGCCAATGAAACAAAGGTTCTCAGTGGGGAAGTTGACTTCATCGCAATCAAACTGGAAGTCCTCGGGAAACTGCTCATCGGGAAGGTGGAAGTGGCAAAATCCTGTCAAGACACGACCGAGAAAGAGTTAATAAAAGAATCGGAGTGAATGTGAGGTTAAAGGTTCAGTAAAATAGTAAGTGCAGGATTACCAAGTACTCTTTCTCCCAGACCACCAAGTTCCAAGTAGGCATTCTGGAAGGCGTCCTTCATCTCATCATCGAGTGGCTGCTCTTTTCCTTGGATCAAAATGGAAGCGCACCTGTCCAGGATTCTCTCCGGAGCTCCCTTCATTACCAGCAGATGTTTGGTTTCAGATGGTGTGAGGTTCTGGTGGATGGAAAGCTTGAAGGGTACACAAACAGAAGTTAGAAATCACAGAAATCAAATTCATCTGCAGGCTTTTTTGGTTCGATGGTGGTACCTGATATTTGTTGGTGGAGTTGAAAGGGATCTCGGCGATTTTGTTGTATTGCTCTCTCATCCCTTTCACAGACCCGCAGCAGAGCTCGATGCACTTCAGAAGGGCAGATTCAGACGCATCGCCAGCCACGTCTCTCTGCACACAAAACAATATGATGTTAGAACAAGGTATCATTTTGGATTTTGGTATAACCAAGAAGCACTCGATTTGTTGCACGCACAATAAACAAACTGCATCAGTGTTTTAGCAGGCCAAGGAAAAATGGGCTCTTGAAATCAAGGCAACTCTCCAACAAATTAGTCCCATTAAAAACAAGGCAGAAATGACAGGCTGTTTACAGAGAAACAGTGTGTTCCAATGAGAGACTCTGGAGAGCAAGGGGCTTAAAAATCCCCAGAGGCAAAGAGAAAAACTAAGAACAAACACAACCTGGCAGTAAGGCAACACCTCTCCAACGGCAGCATTGTAAACAGGGTTTTTCATTTGTGAAGTAAATGCAAATCTGTGCCAAAGCTGTACAGTGGTTTGAACACATTGCTAGGACGTTCTGGGTGGTTGCATATTTTTAGTTTTGTCCATAGCACAAACTCTGCAGAACTAAATTAGTTTAACACTCCATAATAAGGTTAGAGGAGTAGTTCAACCTAAAATGAAAATTAGCTCATGCTTTGCTCACCCTCAAGCCATTTTAAGCGTAAGACTTTCCTCTTTCAGCCAAACACAGTCAGAGTTTAATAAAACCCCATAACTGGTAAAGTGAGTTTACTTCCAATATTTTGCATGTAAATTTTATCTATCATGACAAACTAAATATCACTGGAAAGGTCCAAAAATGTAGTTTTCAAAATCTTTACCAGTAATAATTATGCAGTGACAGTAATTTATTAATTTGTGACAAGAGTATGCCGCAAACTGTTGACACCTAGTGGCCGTTGTTGGTAAAACCACTAAAAGTGTGATTATTTTTTGTATAAAATATATACTTTATTGCATTATAGCCAGAATTTTATTATTTGAAGGTGTACATCACCTTTTCACCTCTGCCCCCACTCAAAAAGGGGTGAGCCAGTTAAGGAGTAAAATAATATCCTGACTCTTTTCAGATTTATAATGGTGCATTATATTTAAAGCTCCATAAAGTCCATCGATTCACTTTTGAAAGACATTTATTTAACTGTATAGATTCGTTTTTGATGGATTATGTGCTTTATGATGAGCTTTAAAATGGGTCTGAAAAGAGCCAGGATATTACTTAATATAACGCCGACCCCGTTTGGCTGAAATAAGAAAGTCAAATTCACTGAGGGGATGAGTAAAGTAAAAGCTAATTTTCGTTTCTGATCTATTCCTTTAACTTACAAGGACACATTGCATAAATAAACTGATTTCCATTAAGCATCAAAACAGACCTTTAAAATCGGGACGTTTTCTTGTTCGGCAAGGAAGACGGCGCGGTTGCACAGGCCGGCAACGCGTGCAAGAGCGGTCCACGTAGCTGAGCTTCTGTCAAACGCGGTTCCACTTTGGTTCTCTGTGGTGTCTGCTTCGTGAATCTGGTTGTCAAACCACATGTGAGCCACAGTCATTCTGTTCTGGGTTAAAGTTCCAGTCTTGTCAGAGCAGATGGTGGAGGTTGAGCCCAGAGTCTCTACAGCTTCAAGATTCTTCACTAGACAATTCTTCTTTGCCATACGTTTGGCTGTCAGAGTCAGACACACCTGGAAACGAAGACGAAGAGTTAATGCACCAAACAAAAAAACACATACCCAAAGCCTTTTTCTCTGTCATAGATAAGATTTACTGTAGCGGATGAATGTGGCACACAGTGACAGTAGCCAAGAGACCCTCTGGCACATTGGCGACAATGATACCAATCAAGAAGATGACGGCTTCCAGCCAACTGTAGCCAAGGATCAGGGACAAAATGAAGAAGCTCACACCAAGGAAGACGGCTACACCGGTGATGATGTGGATGAAATGTTCAATCTCAATAGAGATTGGGGTTCGACCCACTTCAAGACCAGAAGCAAGAGTAGCGATACGACCCATGACGGTGCGGTCACCAGTGTTAATGACGACACCTCTGGCAGTACCTTCAAGCAAAATTAATTTCAACGAGTTGTAATCTAGTTTTACTTTCATGGTTTCCTTCATAACCAACATTTCATACCTTCAACACAGTTGGTAGAGAAGAACGCGATGTTTCTCGTCTCCAGAGGGTTGTCGTTGGAGAAATCAGGGGCTCGAGTCTGAGGCTCAGATTCACCAGTGAGGGAAGAGTTGTCCACCTGAAAAATAACATGAATATTTGTAAATCCTTGTGGGCATCAAGTTATTAAGTGAAATAAATTAATTTACAATGACAGCTGTACCTTGCATCCGTGAGCGGAGATGATACGCAGATCTGCAGGAATCCTGTCTCCACCCTTGACCTCCACAAGATCTCCCACAACCACTTCTTCAGCATTGATATTCTTCTTCTCACCATCACGGATGACCAAAGCTTGCTGAGGGACACATCAGAAGTTTGGTTAACATCAATAAAGAAACATCTTGAAAATATGTACACAAAGCAACTTCAACAACCTGAGGGACAAGGTTCTTGAAGGAGTCCATGATCTTGGAGCTCTTGGCCTCTTGATAGTATGAGAAACATCCAGTGATCATCACAACAGCAGAAAGCACGATTCCCAGATACAACTGTTCAGGACAACAGAAAAAAAGTTAAGACTGCTATGAGAAAAGTACTGAGATTCAAATTAACTTGATTCTTACGTTATCATTGGCAGGTTCATCCTCTGAGGCGGCCAGGATACCATACGCCAGAAAACAAAGGATTGCTCCAATCCACAGGAGAGTTGAGAAGCCTCCGAAGAGCTGCTTGCAGAACTTCACCCATTCGGGTGTTGTTGGAGGTGGAGTCAGAGCGTTGGGTCCATCACGAGCCAAGATTTCAGTAGCACGGGAAGCAGACAATCCCTGGAAAAAGAGATGCGTTACATGCCATAGAGGAAAATGTCCTTACATCCAGAATTATACAAGAGTCAGAACTACCCAGCAGTCAGAAGCTCCAGCTCCAGGGAACATACAGTATTGTGCAAGTCTTAAGGGGCGCAGCTCAGCGCCACGTCGAGTCGCGTCTAGGACAACTCTGAGGTATCGTAAACCAGGAGTGCACATTAAATAGCGCAAGCTTAGTCACGTAGCGTCTACTTCAAAATGCAAAATATACATTAGCAGCCAATGTTAATCGTTAATGATTTGGGACAAATATGATGTTATTTAATGTTAAACTATGTGAAAGGCGCGACAGGGATTCCTGAGTCAACTTCCTGAGTCAAAGCTGGGCGCCGGTGTGCGTATACTCGTAGAAAACAATGTGTTTGTTTTTTTAGAACGGCGTGGCGCTGAGCTGCGCGTCAGGCGTGCGACCCCCTTTAGGCCATCACCAAGTCAGTATTTAGTCTGATCTCTCAGTTAAGTGGCCTGACTGTGATCTACACCTACCTCATAGAGAAACCGAGCATGTATATAGAAATTAGAGTAGTATAAACCATTAGATATCTATAACTATGTGCTAAATGGGGACATACAGGATGTGACACGTTTTTTTAATGATTGTTTCTGTCCAGTCTGCTCATTTTATTCCATTTAACCACAGCTGTCTGCGATTATTTTTGCCTGGCAGTGTATGTACTAACACAACAAAAGATAATGTTTGCATTCCTTGTGTACACGACTCTATGCCGACTTGTATTTGCCTCCAGCTAGCTTCATGACGTAATCGTGACATAAGGATCTAAGGTGTCAATATGACAAAATGCATGCATGTTAACACAATGTACCCTTTAATAACAACTCACCTTGGTTAAATCAGTGCCGTATTTCTTACTGAGTTCATCCAGGGATAATCTGTGATCATCCTACAAAAATGTAGAAAGCGCAAAGGTCATGAAAACAGTTCAATACAAATTTGTTCACCAATAGGTGTTTCGAATAATAAAATACACTTAAAACAAACTGACTCACCAAATCCACTTCTTTCTTCAGTTCATCCATGTCTTTATCTTTCTCTTTTTTGCCCTTGGGCTTTGGCTTCTTGCCCCCCTGCTCTGACGTGGCCGCCAGCTCATATTGTTCTCGACCTTCCTGGAGAGGAAAGTGTAAAAACAATTGCATTTTGAGTGTATTGTCCAACACAATGGTCTCCAACATGGTGCCCGCAGGCACCAGGTTGCCAGCGTGGAGATTGCGAGTTGCCCGCCAAAGCACATTCTATTAATAGCTTTAATTTGAATATTTATTTATTTATTACATATGTTTTACAAGCTTGGCTTCTTTTATGCATGTTAACATTTAAAACAATTAAAAACATGTCGGCAAGTTAAAAAAATGTTTTGAATAGACTTCAATCAAAAAAGTAGCCCTCCAGATTGTTTTATCCATTGTGGTAACCCTTGCTCACAAAAAGGTAGGAGACACTCTCTGACAACAGTTTTTTTAATGACTTAAGTTTATAGTTGTATATCAGTTACACATTGGCTTTAGATGCCGAATCCACATAACTTGACTGATCTTACACAATGTCTGTGTGCATGAAATGTATATAAAAGTGTAAAATATTAGCAAGAGATCACGGAGTTCAGATTCTCAAACCAATGGGGTAATGCTAATGGATAACATGTCACTATTAACATTTAACTTTAAAAGCAATCAACCCTGGACCTGTACTACTGTTACACAACAGGTCTTATCATTGTGAATACGATAAGTGACTCATTATCTTGTGAATGAAAATTGTCTTTGCTGATAAAAACAAGTAACGACTTTAAAATGGTCAAAATCAACCAATAACCAGTTTATATGATACTAGTTACAGGATATTTTATCTCTGGATTGACTTTGTTCCAAAGCGCTTCGGTATTCGCATGCCATTTCGTTTTTTATTCTTAAGTAAATGGGTATTAATATTGGCTGCCTTATTTTAGATATCAGCGAACACATGTCAGTCGAACACTAACTTTAAAAGTCTTTTTAATATCTAATATGTAGACACACAAAGTTCACCATCTTCAAACAGGTAATACACAAACACAAATACATATATATTTTTTATTTTATCTTCATCTCTACAGCTGGGTCTTGATATAAATCTGCAAAGCACGACAAAATAGTGGAAAAGTTGTTTATATTGTACATAGAAAAGAAGAGAAGATAAAAAGGACACAAAACAAAAAGCACAACACCCGCAACGCCCAAATGATCACAACATCAGCGATATCTTTTCCATTTGCTTCAGCAAATTTTTTTATTTAAATGCTTACTCATCAGTTGGTCATGCGTGGTCATCTTGCATGTTGTGCATGCATGTGGAAAAAGTCAAAAGTTTGAAAGTGTTGCCAAAAGATTCACTTTGTGGCAGTACTTAAATCTATTCCAGATGTTCAAATATCTAAAAATATAAATTAAACTACATTGGTTTAAAAGCGATTATTTTGTGTGGCTCTTTGCACCTGCATGCAGAAACCCATCATACCGCTTATTCTGGGACTTTGCACTGTTGCCATGGGAAACCGAGCCACACCTTTAGACCGTGAATGGACGTAGTGTCAAATCCGGCTCTCTTTGTTTCACAAGTGGCAAATAAACAGAGAAGGTAATAAAGGAAACACAGCGCATTAACTCGTGCACTAATAGCCCTGTGACTGGTGTTAACTACAGATTAACATAAACCCCAGAAAAGAGTGTGGGGACCTAAAGTGTAAAAATCTTTTGCTTTCTTTTCTGATACGAATTCTAGCTCTGTAAGTTGATGTTATCCCAAGATAATATGAGAACATTCCCAAAACATCTTGTGTGCTGTAACAGAAGCAAGATAAAGGTAGACATTTTTCTTTATCGCACATAAGCTGAAATTTCAAGAATTTGAGCAGTTACAATCTGCTAGTGCACTGCACCAAAAAAGGTAAGGGGTTCCTGAGACGTCCCCTCGGGGCCGATCCGCCCCTTCGGTCAGATGGGAGAGTCAATGACAAAAGGTCTCACTAACACATAGTGACTGATGAATGGAAAGAATGCTGAACCCTTTAGAGGAGGGGTGACCATCTTACCCTATATACACACTGGAGCAGAGTCGAGTACACAGCTGTGATCAACACCTGATGTCAACCTTAAAACGCATGCAACGCTGAAATACCAATATTTTGCGTTTATTACACTGCAACTTCAGTTTGATGACTGGGTTAGAGATTACAAACTGACCAATGCTGGTCAAATATGAATCATAACATTGCAGAAGACATATTACTCCAAATACTGGAGGAGATGCTTCAATAGCTGCCTTTCCATTAAAGATTTGCACAAAACTTGAGTGTTATTTTAGAAATGTCAACCAAAATGATCTTGCATGTCTTCATTAACCAATGTCACGTATGTCACGACTAAAGTGTAATTTTGTCCCCGAATCGCTTTAATGACATTTTGATGTCATGCACTTTTTGATGTCATGCGATTTTAAATCAAAGTTACAGTACATTTCACACGGGACGAAGGCGTTAACACTTGACGGAAGACTTGTCTGAAGCATGGCCAACAGCCAATCACAGTGGCCGCAGCACATGCTCCGGTCTTCCATAAACGTAACTGGCTGGCTCTGCCTAGGTTATTTGCATAAGGCAATCCGATTGGCTCACGCACACGTTGCCGCTTGAAAAGTTGAGAAATGTTCAACTTCTGCCGCGAGCAACGGCTGTGATGCAGCGCCGATGGATCCACAATTCAGTTCAGCAACGTCAACGCTTACATCCATGTGAATGTACCGTTACAGTCTTACCTTTTTAGTTTTGCATTTCATTCACTATAATTTTTTTGAATTTGGTGATGTCTTTTATATTACTACTGTTTTCATTTTATTCTTTTCTCTGTAAATCACAGTGGTTAACTTTTGTTGTATTTAATTGTGCCTTATAAATAAATGAAAAGAATGAAAATGAAAGCGCTTGTCAGTTCTTTGACTCTTCTGTCTCGTCCTCCAACCAAAGATACCATACCATATTTAAAGAATGATCATGTGATTTTTACGAATGTCAGGTGACCTTTAAATGGTTTGCTAAACATTCTTTATTTTCGAATTTCCCGAAAAACCACCTAACCTCAACTTTTTCTTGCAATATATGGGAGTTTATGCAAAATTTCCATGTTTCCATTGGGCAATTTTTACAATTTAAAATTGCAATTTGAAGGATAAGCAATACCGTAAAACCTATTGAAATATTGAGATATTACTACACGATATCATCCCCGAACTGCAGTACGTTTTAAGGTAAGAATCAAGAACATGATGGTGAAAAATATGCACATTCACATACAACCCAGATCATTCCTGATCAACAGCAAGATCATTAAGAAAAACAGTACAACATGTAAATACATGCTTGCTTTTGACTGCATCTAAACAACAACGTCTGCAGTGGCAAGACATCTGCCCTATTGCGGTGGGATTTAATGGGGTTGGGGGCGTAGCTCATTGCACCAAACCCAGATGAAACATGCAGGGAGCCGTTTGCTCTCCATCACACGAGATACTGTGGAATCTATACTGATGATTAAAGTGTCATTAGAAAAAGCTATTCTGCTATTATAATGTCAATTCATTCTGGAATCGTAGTATAAGGATCCATGGACCCTACAGCAAACAAATCATGAAATTTTGAAAGTAAATGAGAAGAAAGAGAACAACTCACAACGCACAAATGACTATACTCATATTACAGAGGAACTGCAAAGATCGAGGCTCTTAATTCTGATTTAAAGTGACAAATATGCATTTAACAGCAGTATTTTATGTCGTTCTCGTATATCTTCAGTTTAGCCTGTTGAAGTAACCCAATCTTCTGCCCTTAGAGATAAAAACAACAAACAAGAGCCCATGATAAGAGCTTCTATACCCCAAAAACAACTTTGTCTACACTACACCCCAATCCTGCACTCCACATTATATTTAATGAGTACATGACATTAAATAGAAACACGTTCAACAGTTTATTAAAACAAAGCAGTACACTATTTTATCCATTAGGGGTATGAATGGGTTTTAAACGGAAGTGTTTCAATGTATCTCATAGCTTTATATGGGGTAACATTTTGGGGAGTTTAACATGGGTATCTCGTGTACAGTTGATGTTATAAACGGAGTTATGCATTTTGAGATATCAAATTGAGGAGTTAATGCATTAAAATAATAAATTAAACAGTGTATTGTTTTTATCCTAAAAGTCAAACGCGCTTCTCGTAAGTCTCAGTTATTTCAATAAATTACATCATAAAACGACATATATATCAGATTTTACATTGTGTGTATCTACAGGTTTAAATGGAGGGGTTAAACTGCGTTGCGTATCTTGTTGGTTTTACGCAATATTGTGTCGCTGTCGAGGTTTCAAAAGAAACCGTTCATGTGTCGCGCTCGGAAACATGTGGCCGACAGAAAAAACCTTCATGGTTTCTCAAAGATTTCTCTTTCAGTGAACTAAACAACAGTGACGCGCATATTTTCACTTTTGTGACACAAGACTACTTCGACTTATCAAATGTAAAAGTCACAAGACTGAATATATTTGTTTAGTCAAATAGGCCGTGCTGTATAGGAAGTTTGCGCGCGCCTGCTACATTCCTGTAATCTTGAGCGAGGCGACTCTTAAAATAGAGTTTGCCGATCATTTAAAGCGATATACCTCAACTTGTTGCTGCTTCCCGGAAAATAAACGGGGGTTGTTTAAATCGACTGGGTGGACGCATAAATATCTCATTCATTTCAAGTCAGCTAAACGTTCAAACTGCGGAAGTCTTTCCCACTTTGGGAAGCCATTAAAAAAGGAACCATGTGAACGCCACAATGTATTGCGTTCAGACAAACGCAAATTTAAAAACAACAAGCAAATAGCACTGTAAATTCCTAAACAGTGTACAAAATACATTAGTTCACACTTACTCCTCGTCCCATGTTGCTTCTTTTGGTTTAAGACGACCACCTGAGTGTTACAAAAATCCAAGTTTTCTTAAAAACAACAAATTAAAAGTCCCGTTTCTTTTTTGGTCTTTTTCTTGGTCACCGCTGGACGCGTCTTTCCACCCGGATACGCATCCAAGCCGCGGTACGGTCTGAACCTTCAAACGCTTATATACGGCGGGGTTTTTTGCGGTGACGTCTGCTCAGTTTGCCATGGTAACGCGGAGGAAAGGGGCGGGGCGTGCAGGGGAAAGATCAGCGATCAGCGTTTTTAACAACGAGTGATTGGTAAGATTGTGTCAGACTTTTACCTCTGAACTTTGATCACGTTAAATAAATGCCCTTGACTTCTTTCTCCATATCAGATAGGCTAGTCTTCTTTGATCTAATCTTGGTTTGTGAATAAAAACGAAGCTGAAATTTAGCAGTTAACATTTATTTTAATACGAGTGTCTTTTTAAGAGCTCATTATACTGTATATTCTTGCGTAACCTGGTTAAAATGTGGCTATCAACATGTTCTTGTGAATCTTACTCGTGGAAAATGCAACAGTAAGCACGTTTATGATGTGTTAATCTGTCGAAAAAATCCTGACTAGCTCGGTTTATCATTGCCTCATTTGTAAGATCATTCATTTACTCGGCTGCATTCACTCATTCAAACACTCATTAAATGAATTTATATTGGTTAAACTCATTCATTGTACTAGCCTGCTTCTTGCCATATTTATCTCAACATAATTCTCTTGGGATCTCATTTCATGCTTATTATCTTTTTTTGTTTTTAAGGATTATCCTCATTAGATGGATTATGGCCATTAAGAAGAAATGTTGCACATGCTCGTGCTGAATTGACCGATACTGTTGAATCTGCGCCTGTATGGAGACTGCATCTTCAAAGTAGGCGAGCTAAAAATATCCTGAATTTTATTTACAAGCTGTAGGCTCGAGCCTATAAATGTGTTGTCATGGAAACTATCATGTCACCCCCTAATTTTAGACAAGAAGAATGCCACCTAGTGGGAAAAGGGAATGGTAACGCATGATATCTCAGTCTATTATCAGCTGTGCCTTTATCATGTTTATAGTTTCTATCTCTTTCTGCTGTATTGACATTTTTATTCTGAAACGGCAGTCAAACATATTTCAGATTCCTGCTAATGCTTTTTAAAAGCGACTGGTAATAAATTCAGCTTAACATTCTTCATTCATTCTTTCTACTTTAATGGAGATATGTTTAAACACTGTAGCATAGAAGTAAGATATTACTCATAAAACAAAATAATGCCATTTTGCTTCCCTGTGAGAGATGCGTTTTAAAGGTGTTACATTTTGTCTGTCGACAGTGCGGAAATACTTTGATACAAAAACATAATAAAACAAAGCTGAGCTATTAATAAGCCCTGTGGATTTCACACATATTAATTTTTGTCATGATCCCACTGCTTCTCTTGATAAATTGAGCTCATTATAATTGCAATAGAGGAAAGCTACATTCTTCTTACTTCTGAGACGATATTAGTTTCATACTGAATATTGGAAGTTAAAAAACAAATGCAAATTTTATCTGACTTGACTGGATATTTATTGGTTGAAAATGTGAATGTTCTGTGTCATTTGGAAGATATAACAATGAGTGAATGAATGCATATAAGTTTTGCAATAGAAGCTCCTCCTCTTCTCAGTAGTATGTTTCTTTTTCCATCCAGCCTGAAACAATAAAGCAGAAATTGTACAATTATTTCAACCATATAATCTCTTTCAAAGGAATGATGGACAACAAAGTACTTTTGTGAAAGTTATCGCTAGGCCTGTCACGATTATGAGATTTGGCTGAGGGTTAATTGCCTATTAAATTGTGATGATTATGCCAATTAATTGTCTGTTGTATTGCTTTGACATTTAATTCGCAAACCTTTTTTGTTTGTTCATTAAATAAATTTATTATTTCATTTTTTTATTAAATATCTTGCAAGGTTTACCTGCCATTAAATATTAATACACAACACATATTTAAAAGCAATTATTAAATGAATATATCTTTCAAAAACTGAAAATTCTTAATAAGAAGTAAACACAATAAAGTGTCTGAAAAATTAAGATTAGCATCCTTCATTTCCCTATATTTGGAATTGCTCATTTGCTAATGAAAGTTTTGCAGCATTTCTTTAAATCGTGTTATCTGACCCTGTCTCATTCATACAGGTGCAGCAGCTCCCCCTTGTGTTTTTTAGAGAGATGTGCAATCATTGCGGTGATCTGATATCATCGCGATGAGGTCAAACAATCACAATGAGATGATTATTTCACAATTGTGACAGCCCTAGTTACCACTATCCTAGATCCCATTTCTTGGGAAACAGATTTGTAAACTGTGTTGAGGTGAACTCTTTGGTTACCTCCTGGGCTCCGCCTAAGGATGTATCTTCTGACTTCATCATAGACAAAGATGAGCAGTGAATATGGGAAGGCACAGAACCACCAGCTTGGTCTACAAACCAAACAACAATTTTAAACAAGTCACATCTTCAGACAAACTTAAAAATGAGTATAAACAAGACACATCCACTTACTTGAGTGGATACATTCTCAAAGCCACATCCATGCCTGGGCAGTAAGACAGAAAAGCGGCCAGAGCTGTTTCCTCAAATAGTCCGAAGATGAGGATTTTGTTTCTGTGATACATAGATTTTTTAAGTTTTGGCTCTGGATAACAAATACGTGGTTCTTTGCAATAATGATCATGAAAATTATGCTCTTTTAAAATAATAAAAATCATCAGTTTTCTTGCGGTGGGCTTATAGACGTAAAATGAGCTGGACGTTGGGCAAAGCAGATATTTTATGGTTTGTTTGCATACCTCATTCCCTGCTGTACTATGGAATTTCTTCTGGTTTTACAGATGATCAGATCTGCCCATTGAACAATCACGATACTGGCGAAGAATGCCGTGTGACACGTGTACTCTACTACCTTTCTTCGCTCGTACGTCTACAAACACAAGAGCGACATTTTAACGTAGATATTTGAAATATTTCACAAGCTTCAGATTATAGCAGAGCTGTGAGACTCACCCACTGTTGGCCGTAACTATCCTCCAGATCATTGAGATATTTATCATCCCAGTTGACTCGAATTCCTATTAGATCAGATGGCAGGAATCCGTTCTCAGCGAGAATGACAAAGTAGGCAAAGAACCCTGCAACCGCTTGCATCATACCTAAAATTCAGTTTGATCAAATGAAAATGAAAACGTAGCAATGTCATAACAAATCATGAAATGATGTTTATTTAATAAATCAGTAACATATGTAATTATGGTAATTGATCAATAAATAAGTTCACTTCAATTTAGTAATTTGTAACTGTATACTTTAATGCTATATGTTAGATGACACAGTTCGAGCTAACAAAATGAATGGTTGGCATCAACACCAATAAACATCTTTGTAAATAAATAAATAAATCTCCTCATACCGATTTGACCGTACGCCATACTGATTAGCCTCTCATTCACCAGTTTATCTGTTTTAGCATTTCTGGGTTGTCTCTTCATAATGTCACTTTCAGCAGTTTCATAGGCCAATGAGATTGCAGGAACCTGTGGCGAGAATAGAAACATTTGAAAAAAAGCAATTACAGAGTTAGCCAGTATGTGTCAACTATTAAACATAATGCATAGAACTAGAAAACACAAATTTTAGACCAAAGGTTATTTAAAGTTAAATTTGATTTTTTTTTAATGCATTTGGCAGATGATTTATCCAAAGTGACTTACATTGTACATTAAATTGTATAACATTTTATCAGTATTATTTGTGTTCCCTGGGTTTGAACCCATGATGTTTTGCACTGCTAATGCAATGCTCTACCACTGAGCTATACAGGAGCAGTTTAACATTATGCAAGTCATCTTTAGGTTAGCTTTGTTAGCATTTAAGTTAGCAGTTTGGAATGTAAAAATGTATAAAATATTTTTTTGTCCGGCATGGTCTAAAAATCTTAAGATCTGAATCTGGATTCAGAACACAAAGAATGATGAGCAGAGTAGTGTTTTTAAACAAAATAGTTCAGAAGTATTTAATATCGCACACTTAAAATCGTTCAGTTTAAAGAGAGATATCATGAAAATCTGACTTTTTCCATGTTTAAGTGCTATAATTGAGTCAAGTGCTTCAATCAACCTAGAAAATGTGATAAAGAACAAACCAGTAACTTAGTTTTGGTAAACCATTCTCTGCAAGCATGTGAAAATATAGGTCGTGATGTCAAAAGGGGATCTTTTAATAATAATACCGCCTCTTAATCGGCACTATCCAACCACGACACTGCCATTAGTGCAGAAAGAGAGAGAGAGAGAGAGAGAGAGAGAGAGAGAGAGAGAGAGAGAGAGAGAGAGAGAGAGAGAGAGAGAGAGAGAGAGAGAGAGAGAGAGAGAGAGAGAGAGAGAGAGAGAGAGAGAGAGAGAGAGAGAGAGAAATAATTGACAGCACAATTGAGTTTCAGTTTTAACAAACCAACATTATGGCGACCAGTGTTTGCATAAGCTAAAACTTCACTTAGGCATTCTTGGGACACCAAAGACATCTTAAAAATGTCTTGTGAAATGTCCCCTTTAAAAATGTGATTTTCAGACCAATAGGGGGCACTGTTCACAGGTCAAGTCAAGCATCAGACTTCTGGGTTCGAGTTGTTACTAGGAAACAAATCTTAAATGGAGTGTTCTTTTTACCTACCATGTCAGTGCCCAGGTCAATACAGAGAATGGTGACTGTGCCCAAAGGTAGAGGAATATTAGCAATGATGAACAAAAGGAAGGGGGAAATCTCAGGGATGTTGCTGGTCAGGGTGTAGGCAATGGATTTCTTCAAGTTGTCAAAGATCAAACGGCCTTAGATTAAAGAAATACATGTCAAAGTAACCTTGATAATTCATCTGCTAGTCAAGCCTTCAGTAACATTTTGTACCTTCTTCTACTCCAGTGACGATTGAGGCAAAGTTGTCGTCCAGCAGAATCATGTCAGCGGCCTGTTTGGATACATCAGATCCAGCAATACCCATAGCCACACCAATATCAGCCTTCTTCAGAGCAGGAGAGTCATTCACACCATCACCTGTTACAGCTACAATGGCACCCTGATAAAGACACAAAAACACTTAACATGTTATACTGACCTGGATAAAGTCCTCTAGTATGAGCAATAATAACCATCTGATGGTACCTGACGCTGACAACCTTCCACTATGATCAGTTTTTGTTGTGGAGAAGTTCTGGCAAACACGATTTCTGTGTGGTGTTTGAGGATATCATCTAGTTCTTCTTCACTCATATTCTTTAGTTCTCCTCCATGGACCACACAGGCCTTAGCATCTCTGAAGGTACACTTTGTATTAGCAGACATCCGAAGCAAATTCAGTATTTGTTTCAGAAAGTAAACAATAACAGCTTTGTTGTAACTGGTTGATAATACCAGTTTACCTTGGGTTAACGTCTGCTACAGGGATGTTTAAACGAGCTGCAATATCTTCCACAGTCTCATTGCCTTCAGAGATGATGCCGACACCCTTCGCAATAGCTTTAGCTGTAATCGGATGATCACCTGTAACCATGATAACCTGCAAAAAGAGATTCTGAATTATTATTTGATCAACTGAATTTGAAAGCAACGAATGTGAAGGAAATTGAATATGTTGCAACAAAGCTGCAACATATTCAACCAGCGGATCTTGAATCAAGGATAACGTCTTGATTCAATACCCTCGGCAATAGCCTTAGCTGTAATTAGATGGTCACAAGAAACCATGCTAGCCTGTGATGGAAGACATAAAGGCTTAATCATCTGATTAATTTAAATACATTTGCTAAAATGTAATAT
This sequence comes from Misgurnus anguillicaudatus, assembly GCF_027580225.2. Lineage (NCBI taxonomy): Eukaryota > Metazoa > Chordata > Actinopteri > Cypriniformes > Cobitidae > Misgurnus > Misgurnus anguillicaudatus. Next base: position 47,569,174 of record NC_073339.2, read on the forward strand.
ATTTTAGCAATGGATTTTGAATCAAGGTGAAACAACACCTTGATTCCAGCACTCCTGCACTTGCCCACAGCATCTGGTACAGCGGCACGAGGAGGGTCGATCATGGATATGAGACCAACAAAACACAGATTCTCAGTTGGGAAGTTCACTTCATCAGTATCAAATGCGAACCCTTCAGGAAACTGGTCATCAGACAGGTTAAAATGGCAGAAACCTGTGAGAGAAAGAACCCAGAATTACTCATGTGTGTTACAGCAAACTACAAGCAGGTTCTTCTGTTTTCAATGGATTGTTATTAGATAAAGTTCTTTAAATGGATTTACCCAACACTCTTTCTCCAAGACCACCGAGTTCAACATAAGCATTTTGGAATGAATCTTTCAGATCATGGTCTAAAGGTTGCTCTTTTCCTTGAATCAGAATAGTGGAGCATCGATCCAAGATTCTCTCAGGAGCTCCTTTCATCACCAGCAGGTGCTTAGACTCTGAGGAATTGGGATTCTTGTGGATTGAGAGCTGAAGCAAAGCAGATTAGATATCGTTAGCAAGACCAGTCAAATCTGTACAATCTGATCTCCAGAGATTACCTCAGCATATACAAAATACCTGATATTTGTTGGTGGAGTTGAAAGGGATCTCAGCAACCTTTGTGTACTTGTCTCTCATTTCAGTGATTGAACCACAGCAAAGCTCAATACACTTCAGCAGAGCAGACTCTGATGCATCACCAGCTGTTTCTCGCTGGAAAGGATTGATTGAGTTTCACTTGTAACAACATTTTACTAATGAAGACACAAATTGTGATGTAACCCAAAAAGTGTATATAAATCACTCAGATACTTTTCTAAGTTTCTTAAGATCAAGTATTAACCACTGATTTGTGCTTACCTTAAGAATTGGCAGATGGCTCTGATCACCAAGGAAGACAGCGCGGTTGCACAAGCCAGCAATGCGTGCAAGAGCCGCCCATGTAGGAGAGCTTCTGTCAAATGAGGCTCCACTTTGGTTCTCTGTTGTGTCCGCTTCGTGAATCTGGTTGTCAAACCACATGTGAGCCACAGTCATTCTGTTCTGGGTTAAAGTTCCAGTCTTGTCAGAGCAAATGGTGGAGGTTGAGCCGAGAGTCTCTACAGCTTCAAGATTCTTCACCAGACAATTCTTCTTTGCCATACGTTTGGCAGTCAGTGTCAGACACACCTACATGAGTAAATGCAAGTAAAGTAATCTCAGGCATAATAGCAATACATGTTTGGAAACAGAAATATGCCATTGTACAATGTGGACTTACGGTTACAGTGGCAAGGAGACCCTCTGGTACATTAGCGACAATGATGCCAATAAGGAAAATAACGGCTTCTAACCACCCATATCCAAGAATAAGGGAGAGGATGAAGAAGGTCACACCCAGGAACACTGCTACACCAGTGATGATGTGAATGAAGTGTTCAATCTCTTTAGCAATTGGTGTCTGTCCACCTTCCAGGCTGGAGGCAAGTGTGGCAATACGACCCATAACAGTGCGGTCACCAGTGTTGATGACGATACCTCTTGCAGTACCTAGTAAATAAGGTCAAACTTGAAACTATATATTTTTTTCACTTGGATATTTTATCCAACATACTTGAGATGATTTGTACCTTCAACACAGTTGGTAGAGAAGAACGCAATGTTTCTTGTCTCCAGAGGGTTTTCATTGGAGAAGTCAGGGGATCGAGTCTGAGGCTCAGATTCACCAGTTAGGGAGGAGTTGTCCACCTTGAAAAAAGGTTGGAAAGCCATTTACTGGAGGGTTTAACAAGAAGATTTTTGTTATACTGATATATGTCTTATTTCTTACCTTGCACCCATGTGCAGAGATGATACGAAGATCAGCTGGGATTCTGTCCCCACCTTTGACCTCCACCAGATCACCAGCGACTACTTCCTCTGCATTGATGCTCTTCTTTTCTCCATCACGCACAACCAGGGCTTGCTGCATGATCAGAATAAATTACAGTGAACGTTCTTGGTTTTGTGTGCTACATTTTCCAAAGAATTATTGTATATTTCTGGACCTGAGGGACAAGGTTCTTGAAAGATTCCATGATCTTAGAGCTCTTGGCCTCTTGATAGTACGAGAAGCATCCTGTGATTATGACAACACCAGCCAGCACAATTCCCAAATAAAGCTACAAAAATTAAATAAGTAGTTAATGGATGGGGGGTTGCATAGGTGTTTGTCTAATTATGACACTAAAAAACATATGAATATATGTCAATTACGTAATTTGCGCCAAAATAAATCAGTGTTTGCTCTTACATTGTCATTTGCTGGTTCGTCTTCTGAGGCAGCCTGAATTCCATATGCCAGGAAACAAAGAATTGCACCAATCCACAGCAGCGTTGAGAACCCACCAAAGAGCTGTTTGCAGAACTTCACCCATTCTGGAGTTGTAGGAGGTGGGGTAAGAGCATTGGGACCATCACGAGCTAAGATCTCCTTTACACGGGTAGAGGACAAGCCCTGCCAGGAATAAGCAACAAACGGTAAACTACAGTGACTATGGTCCCTACTGAAAAATCCAGCTAAGACCAGAATAAGCTGGTGAGCTGGTTTTAGCTGGTCTCCCAGCTTGGTTTTATCTGGTAATGCTGATGTAGCAAGCTGGTCTAGCTGTGTTTTGGTCACTTTTTAAGCTGGACTTAGCTGGTCTGGCTGAAACACCAGCTGACACACCAGCTTTGCCAGGTCATAATACCTGGTCCAGGTAGGGGAGGGGTTAGTGGCAGTGACACGCACCCCTGCATCCAGGAGCACTGTACAAGCCAAGTGGCTCTACTAGGTGTTGGCACACTTTCCTTGCCTGCCATCCTTCCCGGACCTACAACTACACCAGTGTGCAAGAGACGGGTGTGCTGAAGAAAGCACTGTTGTGCATATAATGGCAATAGTAGCAAGATTAGATTCAATTGAGCATAATTATATGTGGCAATCGTGCCCTTCCTCTCTATTGCTGATTTGGGCCTGGCTTAAGGTAGGAAATAGAAGGGGTGGGGAATTTCTTGCTCAATGCCCCTCTGTAAAACAAGGCTGTATACAGAAGACTATAAAAAGATATAATAATGGTATGCACAGATAGATACGTTTCAGATCCATACACTGTTTTACCTTAAACATACCTGCTAGGAACCGGTAAGCTTATAAATGCAGCCTTTGTTTATATAATTGTTGAAGGTGCCAATTAGACATGAAAGACGTCTTGAGCTTAATGTTACTTTACAATGTTTTGTAATCAGGTTACAAGTCTTTCTAAGTAATAAAGGTATACAATCCTCCAAGAATCGTATGACTTGCATTAAACTTCACAAGTTAAAATTTGTAAGGATGCACATTAACCATTTGTGAACCCTGAAGCTCTACTCACCCTGTTTAGGTCGGTACCATATTTCCGATGAAGTTCATCAAGAGTTAATTTGTGATCGTCCTGCAGAAAATGCGAAACCAAACTCATTATTACTGAACGATCACGTATAACTTTGTAGTCATTTTATTGCTATTTGTAATTTATCTCTATCCAAGTTTCGCACCAGATCCACTTCTTTTTTTAAATCATCCATGTCCTTCTGCTTTCTTTTCCCCTTTTTTGGCATTTTGGCTCCATCCTCTGAAGTTGCCGCCAATTTGTACTTATCGCTCCCCGTCTATTGAAAATTAAATGTAAAATAACAATAAAAAACATATACAACAGACACATATCACCTTAACAAAACAAAACAAATTTATAAGCAAAATGTATTAAAGAAAAACTCACGCCAAGTCCCATTTTTGTTAGTGACTCCAACCCAAAATGTGGAGTTTTTGGATGTGCTTGAATCTGTTACTCTCTCTGTGAGCCTCTTTGAAAGACAAAAGTCCTTGTGTGTTTTATCCAGGTTCACAAAATTTATACCCTGCCAACTCACCTGTTTTTCAAGGAGGGGTTTTAAGAAAAAATGGGTGGAGTTTGGCTGATGTCAACTTGCAAAGTATTTAACCTTCATCCAAGCATGTAGGTCATTCAACTATTAGCTAAAGAACTGTCTCTCTTAAATATACGTTGCCTCATTATTAGACCTATACACGATAGCATGCTACAAGCCAATTTCTTGCAATTTCTTCCAGTTTTGGTCTATGCAGTATATACTGTATAAAATATAATACTATTTGATGCTAACCTGATCAGACATCGTACAAAAGCGTATTGTTATCAAATTGTTGATATACAGACTACTGTGTGACCATCAGCAAATATTATCTGGTCAAGTTGCGGCATTGTTATTCTGCTTCTCGTTGTGCATAACGAACTGTCTTCATCTGTATTTATAGTCTATAGTCTATATTTACAGTTATTACTAATCTCTATTATCCCATAACTGCATGTTTCCATCACTGTCATGTGTCAATAATATGACACTGTTCTGCCCACTAAAAACCAATGCAGCGTTTCTTTGTGTTTTTGTCTAATTTTCCAGTGAGTCTTGTTTTCTTTTCTTTGCATATACTAAGACACCACCTTATTTTTATGACTTTGGCCACTTCTTGAATTCAAAGGTAAGTAATGGATGACTATGTAAATTGTATTCTTCCTCATTCATCAGTCACCAAGTAATAAATCTGACAGATTATACCAGGACTGTGTTTTGTAAACGTTATGCGATCTTTTGCCGGTCAACAGTGGATTAAGGTTCTTCACAAAGGTTTCACAGCAGCATAACATCACTATGCAAATATACGTCCATAAATCTATGAATATAGCCCAATGCTTTTTTTTCAGAGTTTGCATTCAGTTGTTTGGTAAATGAAGTGCAGTTGATGTGCTTGTACATATCGGCGTGCTTCTTAAAGACGTAGATTCAAGGTGATTTCAGGGTTAGGTGTGAATGTCAACGGAGAACATCAGTCTTTGCTACAGATTCAACCAGCAATCAGTGCGTTAGTTTTCAAGGTTACATTTTAGTATTGGTTTTCCTCATAAAGTCTGACACTCATTAACTGGATCATAAAATAAAGCTTGGAGCAGTAACCTAACCTCTTTCATATATTCAGTCACTTCAATCTGTCCTTGTGTTACCCAGAATTCAGCTGAATAAGAAGTTTGGTCTTTTTAGTGACCTTTCCTTTAACTGTTACAGAAACGTCTTGAATGAAGATCAAAACTAAGTAACAGGTAAAAGTGTACCCATTGAAATCCATCATTTAGCTAACCGTTTCTTCAACCTGTAATCTGTCTGTCTGATACAGGGATCATTGTGAAGACAAATGGATGTTGTGTTGATGTCTGTGTTTGCTATGAGACTATCATTCAGTGAAGGAGGGGTGTAGGGCTCGTACTGTATCTCTCTGTAAAGACGTGACCAGAAATAACAACCCAGAGGAAAATCCAATGGCATTTTCCCACTAAATGTCGGGCTTGTATGGAAAAACATAATGAGAAAATACATTTACTGTAAACAGCATGGTAAAAACATCCAAACTAAAAATATATTTAGTTTAAATATTGACAAATTTATTTTAAATACATATCTTTGTTTAGAAGCGATAGTTAATACTGCCTCTTCTTTTTCTTTCTTCATGTCTGTCTTCTCTCGAGTGATGTCAGTGTAAAGTTTACTCATCGATGTACAATAAGAAGTGTGGAGCGTCTGCAGTCGTGAGGGAAATGTCAACCACAAACACTGAGACAGAGAGAGAGACGGCAGAATAAACATGACAGCTGTGAAAAAAGGCAGCGTCTGTCTCACGTGATTCACGTCTGTGAGAGAAGCAATGAGAAACTTAATGTACAACGACCGTGGCTTTTATGGTGTTCTCATAGTTCAGAAAATAATTTAAAGCAACAGTTCACCCAGATATGAAACTCGCTCTTATGTCATTTTAAAGGATGGTATTTCATGCGTTCTGATTTATTAACACGTTTAAGAGTTGGATTTCTCATGCTCAACATTGGCAAACGTTTTAAAAAGCAGTTGGACGTGCAGAGTAGCCAAACACACCCCTCCTCTTTCCTACAAGTTTTGGAATTTTTTCCGACTTCTGAATCTGTTGCGTAACAGAGCCCGTGTGTCAATGGCCCTGTCCCAAATGGCACACTTCGGACTTGTGGACCTCCTCAAAGTCCACACTTTGTTGACATCATGTAGTGCAGACCTTAGGGAACCTTGACGCGAGTCCGGAGTCGTATTTTGGGACAGACTTGTGCGTCACATCGGAAATAGAAAGAGAAGTTGCCCATCAGTGTGAACTCCTTACATCCATCGTCTGATATGTCTGATTGCTCTTTCGCAACGACTTCGGTTTTGCTAAAGTGCGCGAAGCCTGCTGCAAGGCGGGCTTCTCTGAAGACCCTATCAAGGGTGCAAAGGAGGTGCTGATGAGCACACTTTGGAGCGTATAAATGACGAATGGGACACCCTACGGACTTGTAGACTAAGCGAGCATGCTTAATTTAAGGCCACAAGACTAAATGTCCACATGAAGTGCGCCATTTGGGACAGGGCCTTTGTGTAACACTGGATTTCGTTGAAATGGGGCGGTCCCAACCGTGTCATGACTCGCAGGCGTTAAGTAAAACTGCATCAAATGTCTGTGTTTTCTTTGCAATCGCTGTGTAAGTGCATATAATGTTAACGACACAAATGTAGTGAATCATAAGTTATCCAGAGATAGTGGGATAATGTTTTGTGTGTGTTGCTTGCTCGTGACTTGCTCCTTGCACGGAACGCCTCAAGGGGGTCGTGTTTTTCCGGGAATGATCGGTACAGCTGATCTGTCTTTTATAAATCTGATCAAACTAAACACTCTTTGGAGATATGAAGGATGTAATATTACTCTATGGGTACTCAAGATTAACATGAGATAAGCAGAAATAGAGACTTGCTAAAACATTCTAATGCTGTGTACACACCAAACGCATAACATCGCGTTCCTCGCTTTAATTTACTTGCGGGATTTAACTATGTGTCATACAAATTTTTTGGTTGAGGTCAATATTTTCAACTTGCACAAAGACGCGTTTGAAGCGAATAGCGCCTTTTTTATGCTGCAAACGCACAGACAAATTTGTGTCATTTGCATCGCCCCCGGCAAGTTTGCGTCTATTCTCGTCTTTTCATTGACTTGTGTATGTAATCTACTCGCGCAAATTGTTGAATTCGCATTTGGTATGTATACCCCATAAGACTGGACACAACACACTTAAGGATTGTTTCCTGTGACTGAAGCAGATTTTAATCTTTGACAGTCAGAAAGGGGCACAAACTTATAGGAATATTTTATAATAATTTACTTACCCCCCATGTCATCCAAGATGTTTGTGTCTTTCTTTATTTGGTCGAAAATAAATGAATTCCAGGATTTTTCTTCATATAGTGACTTTATTGGACCTCAACAGTTTACAGTTTCAGTGCAGCTTCAAGGGGCTCTAAACGATCCCAACCGAAGCATAAGGGTCTTATCTAGAAAAACAATCGTCATTTTTGACAAAAAATAAATAAATAATATGTACTTTTTTAACCACAACTTCTCGTCTTGCACTAGCTCGGGAGAGCACGACCTTAAATATGCCGTAATCATGTCGAAAGGTCATGCGTTACATACAGTATGTGAAACGCACACTTGCGGACCATTTTAAACAATTAACCTACACAAAAACATTAATTAGTATTGAACAAACAATAACATTAGAACGGTCCTCTTTCTACACACTTGTAAACGCTGGAGCGGTATTTTCCCATATGTTATGCGTGACCTTTTGACGTTATTACGTAATACGTAAGGTCATGCTGGCGCGTCACACGGCTAATCCAAGACGAGAAGCTGTGGTTTAAAATTAAATGAGTCTTTGAAGCTGCATTGAAACTGCAGTTTTAAACTTCATTGAAACTGTTGAGGTCCACTAAATGGCACCAAAATTTTGGCCATTTCTCTGCTTGTTTCTGTCTGCGTGCCCTTTCCAGTGCAACAATGACATCATTGATCACCCGTGCCAGTCGCAAATATTAAACACGCAAATCCTTAGGTGTGTCCGCCGCTTCACTTCATCTATATTTACAGTTTTTACTCATCTCTATTTTCACATAACTACATGTTTCCATCACTGTCTTATGTCAATAATGCAACACTGTCCTGCCCACTAAAAATAGGAAAAAGTGATGATACAGCATCTCTACACTGCATAAAAAATATATCTGACTATTTTGTACAAATCAAGTGTGTTCATGCTTGTATGTTTATACTTAATTTATCTTTCCCAACTACTAGATCTTTTTACTTGTTTTTAGCATAAATTCACCTGATTTTCATGCTTTTTACAGAGAACAAGAGACAATTCATTTGACCTATCTCGAGTTAAGATTTTTTAAATATTTATTTCAAGACATTCAAGAAATACATTTCTCCTGTAGTATGTTAAAAAGCTTTATGCTGGCCAGCATTACATAAGTCATGACAGTAAATTATGACATTTCTGGTTGTACTATCCTTTATAAGAAGCTGGTTTTTAAGCCACCTGTAATCATTTTCCCCTCACACTGTGTGTCTCTGCTGGGAATTGTTAAGGAACAGAGACCTCCAGGGATCCCAAAACCCTCACGCTGTGATGGAGCCTCCAGAGAACCAAATCAGTCCAGCGTCTCGCTCACATAAGGGCTATTGTGTGTGTGTGAGACTCACTGCATGTGAGAGATCATTGTTCTCTATCAGTGTGTGTGTGTGTGTGTGTGTGTCTGTGTGTGTGTGTAGCTTTACCTAACAGAGCCACTGTTCAGAGATTTTTGTCTCTAGGGTTCAGGTTACGAGACGTCAACCCCCCGCCCATTTTGTCCCTGAACAGAATTTTCCACTCGTGTTTTCCAGGGAAGACACCTACATTCATCCGTTGTGTTCCTCAGCTCTCATCGACCCATACAGACATCTATAACAAAAAATAGTTTTAATTTCAAAATAACTAATTTTGAGACGTTGCGTTCCACACACAGTAACATAATCATCAAAGACTTTAAAGCGCATCTATTTCATTGCTAAAAAACGTTATTTTGTGTATTTGGTATAATACATACATTTTTTTAGCTCCAGATTTCCCTGTCTTCCTGAAACGCACTGATTTTGTACAAAACTGATCAATTTGAAAAGCTCTGTGTCCCTGATTGGCCAGCTAATCTGTACGTTGTGATTGGCCTGAATACCTCTGACGTCAGCCGGAAATGTGACGCTCTTTACCATGTTTGAAAGATTCTATCACAATGCAATGCTGACTGGAGTTAACTTATAGGCTGTGAGTCAAAGCGGGAGGAATTATGATAATAATAGTGTAAGAAATAGTTTAATATATGCTAAATAACTTCAAGTTTAAAATAAAATTGTAGGAAAAACTTTTTATTTTATTTAAATACATACATTTTTTATTTACATACATTTTTTTCATTTCTATGAAAATGTATTTTTTGTAGCACATAAATTTAGAGTATATTATTTAGTAAAAAATAAAAGTAGTAATGAAAATAATATATAACATTTATTTGAGAACAGTTTTACCATAGTTTTTACATAATAAAAATAAAAAACACTCATTAGATCAGTTTTAAAGAAAACTGTGTGTACATTTATATACTTGGCAGACACTTTTATCCAAATTGACTAAAAGTAAGTCAAAAAGTATTAAGGAAAAGTCAAAAAGTAGGTTTAAAGGTTTGAAAATACAATTAGCATATTTTTCAGAGATGCAAAGTAGCTTTGGGGTCATTTTGATACAAGTATCTTTTACGTAGGGAATGGTTGACGACGCGCCATTGAATTATGAGAAAATAATGCACACACAAGGTGCTAATGCGGCACGACGCGAAGCGGAGGTGTGCATTATTTTCAAATAATTCAAGGGACCGGAGTCAATTATTCCTCTTATACCACGGTTACCACAAATATTGCTCTGGTGCCTATTTTTAAGACATTTGACAAGTTAGGTGTGCGGTTATCAAAAATAATGCATACCCACGGAACATTTCTTAACCAATCAGAATACATCATTCAACAGATCCATGGTATAAAATGTTTTACGTTATCAATTTTCTTTGGGGGAGCCATGAAGGGATGCAGCGTACGCAAGGGGGTCCACACACTGAAAAAGTTTGAAAACCACTGATTTAAAGGACCAGAGTCAATTATTCCACTTATACCACGTTTACCACAGACATTGCTCTGGTAGTTATTTTTAGACATTTCACAGGTTAAGCCAGGCATATACTGTGCGAATTCAGCAAAGTCGTGGTCAAACGGCAACTCACATTGTACGAGTAAATCGAATGCAAAGTAAAGCCCAAGCTTGCGAACTGTGCTCACACTATACGGTTAGATGCCTGCGACTTGAATGCTCACCCTGCACATCTGAAATAAACACGCAAGACACTCGAACCCAGGTGCGTGGCTGTGCCTGTTTAAAAAAACAGGGGCAAAGTGTGTTATATATGTGTGTAATATTTACACATGTGTAGGCAGTTTGTATGTGTTTACCAGAAATTATCCTTAAATAATCCTTGACTGCATAAAAGCAAAGTATGTGTCGATATACACAGTGGATGCACAGCATCAAAGACAGAAAAGAAGAAAAGCGAGCAAGCGCGCAGGTGCGGTGAGAGCAGAAACAGTTTAGGTCAATCGGTTCACTCGAACTGATTTTGCCAAGTGGTTGATGTCCTCAGGGCAACATATTGTGTTGACCCAAGGACAACATTTTTCTAAATAAAACCTAAACCTACCCCAAACCCCAACCCTAACCATAACCATAACCAAACCCTAAAATCAGAGGAACATGATAAGAAAAAAACAATGGCCTAGAAACAGCTAATCTTGGTTGTAAGCTTAAACTTAAAACAAACTATAATCTTATTTCTGAAATCTGATTGGCTGATTGAAATGTTGTTCCAGGGTCAACATAATGTTGCCCTGAGGACATCAACCACTTGGCAAAATCAGGAGAGCCTGAGCCTGACTTTAAGTTGCTTGGCATAAAAGCGTCTGCCGAATACTGAAGATTAATGTAAATGTAAGATTTCTTTCAGTAATTAAGTTTAAATGTTTGAAGTCAACCTGGCCTTTGATCCTAAGCTGTGATCAGTTGTGCCCTTATGTTGTCTTTGCTTTCCTATAAACAGCCAGAAAGCTGGACAGTGAAAGTAAAGATTCAGTGAGACATAAAAGGCATGACGTTGACACAACAAACACAGTATTTCACATAGCCATGAACACCTCACTGAAGCCACTGTATTTCTGCCAATTTATTTGTTCAAAATCATGTAGTTCTGTTAATACTTAGTTCTTATATGTTTAAGCACTAAAACAGGGGTCGATCAGTGGGATACCCTTACGAAAATTAACCATGATTTTACAACAGTTAAAACAAAAACATGGTTACTGTAGTAAAAAGATGGTAACCACAAAACAACCGTGGTTTTCAAAAACCAGTGTTAAACCATGTTAGTAAAACCATGGTTTTGCTCATAGTAATCAATACACCAAAAAAAAAAAAACATGGTTACTAACTACACTTTTACCACAATAAAACCATGGTTAATTTTTGTAAGGGAAATGTGGGTCGCACAACGTCCATACGCAAGTAATGCCATAAGTTATTTTGATATAGCAATTAAACATGCATTTCATTTATAAAATGACAAGGAAGATAAAAACTACTAAAATGTGTTTTTCTCATATTTACATTTAAAAATATGTTTTGTTGGGTCCCTGTATAGATTATACATATCTAAGTGGGTCACATAAAGAAAAGTTTGGAAAGCTCTGGACTAAAACATGACTGATATCGCTCCTGCAGGTAATGAAAGATGCACAGTGGTGCCAACCACATCTGGCCATTACTGTAAAATATTTAGCCAAGACTACAAAACATAATCGTATTAATACTTTTTATAAGAGTTGTGTGTTTGTGAAGATCAAAACCCATAAAATGTCCATGAAACACATTAAATAGACATGGCTAACAAACAAGTCCATGAAATCTTTCCAGGTTTCTGCACATCAGCGTCTCCTGCATGGAAACTCACACAAAGAGTCCAATATCTGCTGTACAAATTAGAAATCACCAAAACTACATCCCTGATCCAGTCTTAAGGCCAAGACAATTTCAGACACGAATGGAAAATATTTTAGCCAAAGGATTATGACGTGTCGGTGGAAAAACAATGGCATGTCAAGCAGGAGAACAGAGCTTCTGGCCAGCTGTCAGCTTAAATAATGTGAGGTCATCCAAGAATAAAACAAGATCATGCCTACAACAATCCCAGTGTATATACTTGAGAGCACGTTATCTTCACAAATTCTTAATATATCCAACAGCCCAGCTAATTCTTGATGGCTTTTCAGATGCATCAAACTAAATTGAAGCTCAAATAAGAAAAAAACATCATGGTGCTTCAGTTCTGATAAGACAACAAATGATACAGACAAGTTAGCAGTTATATGTTATTACGCTTTTTGATGTCTGTCTTTAAACTTTAGCTAACGTTTGTGCTGCGCTTAATCTGCTGTTTTTCTCAAACCTTCAACAGTTTTGCCCTCAGGACATTTGTGCTTTCCTAAAAACAGCACGGGAGGGCTGGGAAACACAAATGTTTAAACACAAAACAGAGTGAAAGTAAAGATTAGTGCAGGTCACACAGCATCACAACAGACACAACAAACAGTTTACATGAAAATTACTCTGTGTGAAATAAAACCTCAGTTCTTCATGTGGGCTCAGGGTTCACTGTCAATATGATATACATTCATTTCAGCCCTATCACTGCTATAAGATCATAGTACTATAAAATATTACCTACGTGATCTCATGAGAATACATGTTGTATTTGTGGTTGTAGTACCACAAGCACATTTATTTACATTTTCCAGATTTGTAAGTTTTCATAAATATTAAAATCGCAGGCATTGGCATTTCTAATTCATATTAATGACATGTTTTCAGTCGTATTTTCTGACTTATTTATTTAAGACAGTTCATAACTTTCACAGAATTACAAACAAGACTACACTTTAAAACTTTAAAATGAATACCATCTCTGTAATCATTGAACCATTCTGTAATATTTAGTTTGTTTGTGTGACACACAGGGCTGTCACAATGAGTAAATAATCGTCTCATCGCAATAGTTTGAACTCATCGCAGTGATTTCAGATCACCGCAATGATTGCATAGCTCTTTAAAAAACACAAGGGGGAGCTGCAGCGCCTGCATAAACGAGACCAAATCAGATGGCGCTCCTTAACTGACCATGTAATGCGAAAGCTTAAGCCATTCAATACAGTAGAAAAAACAGCATTTAAAGAAATGCTGCAAAACTTTGATAAGCAATATGAACTGCAGAGGTAAAACATACATTTACAAAACAGCAATTCCAAATTTAGGGAAGCCACTACAGACATTTGGTCCCGTACTAATATGACCTTAGTAAAATTGGCCTCTGTTTGGGGCCTATTTTGATTGCATTTTTATCTTCAGTTATTTTTTAGACACTTTATTGTGTTTATTTCTTTTGAAGAATTTTCAGTTTTTTAAAGATATATTCATTAAATAATTACTTTTAAATGTGTTTTAGGTGTATTAATATATACTGCCAGGAATGCAAAAGATTTAATTTAAATAATCACAACAATGTGTGAAAATTATTTAATGAACAAACAAAAAAATGTATAAGAATTAAATGTCAAACAATAAAACAGACAATTAATCGCCATAACGTCACAATTTAACCGTCAGACAAATTTTATAAACGTGACAGCCTTAGTGACACACAAAAGGCGTTTTCTCCTATGCAACAATAATTTCACCAAAACACACAACATAAGATCACAAAAGATTTTACTTTTATTCATTTGCTGTAATCCACATTTTTAAAATTCATATGAACAGATCCAAATTCAACCCTTTATCCAGCAAACTTGAGCCCAGTTCTCATAAGTGACCTTAAACGACAAATCTTGCGTTCGTTATTAATTCAATTTTAAATATTGCTCCTCAAGAAGCTTTAAGACAGTGATATCAAACTCTCATTGGCTCTTGCATGTTACGTCACACATTTGCAACATTGCCGTCTTTCAGTCGATGCCTCTTGACAGAAGCTGGATTAACGTTCTGGTGGATTAATAACTTTAATATTTGTCTGTACTTCATAAACTCCAGAGAGGACCGCACCTGCCGCACATCTTTATTTGAACTACTTTTAGTACAGCTTTTGAAATTTCGCAGTAAATAAGTTATCGTGATTACACTTCTGTCTGTTATGCTTTTTATTTTTTAACAGTACACGATTTTAATAATCTGTTTTGGGTAGGTTTAAAGGAACCTTGTTTCTCCTATATTGGAAATGAGATTAAATGGAGAGCAAATAGTCTCATAAATCATACAAGAGATCAAAAGAATAATGGGTAAGTCATTTAATAGTCAAACATTTCTCATCTCATGAATCAAGGTTCATACTCTTGTATGTATGTCTCTCACACAGTTTTAAGAGAGGCATTGGAGACAAAAACAACACTGGCTGTTCTGTTAATATGCCATATCGTTTAACCCATGGGTCAAATATGGACTAACCTAACAGCTTGGTTTAACCAAAGATATTGGATATAACAAGATTAAGCACTGTTATAAGAGGAAAATGCAGTACTTAATTTGGCTGCACTTGCGACATAAGTCCCGCCTTCCAGTTTAAAAGAACCAATCATCAATCGATTGTGGGAGGAGCTCTGTACAGAGACAGAGGTGCACATGGTCAGTGCCTGAAACAACCTGTAAGAAGGTGTTGGTCAGAAATATGTTGTTCAATTCTTTCCCTATTCAAGTAAATAGGACTTTAGTCTTTCAAGACTGAAATAACTTCCTGGAGGCATCACAAATATGGCCGCCTAGTGGTGTGACTTTTCTAAACGGACTTTGGTTTAAATAAACCTTAGCTGGATGGTTGAGTCAAATATGGACATTTGGGTTTGTTAATATATACCTAACCATTGGTTAAAACAATCCAGCATCTCTTACAGTGAGACCATAGGCAGGTCTCCTAAAATAACTGGACAAGGCATTCCTGCCTTACAAACTATTCATTTTTGAACAAAAATAGACCTGGCATCCACGAGACGTGACATAAAGGTTATCCACCATTCCAAGTGTTTCAAGGAAATATATGTGTGTTTTCTTGCTCTCTTCTAATGCCAAACCACATGCTCAACACTACAGAAACAAAGCAAGTTAAATCAAGTGATTATACAAAAGCACTGGACACAGGACTTTGTGTAATAGTTACTGGAATCGGCATGAGGTGGGTTGGGATTTTTACCCTCAGGCTCGAAGTTACTGAATGACCTGCTGGGAAAAACACTGAATGTGTGTGCGCGCGTATCACTGACTGTGAGTGCCCACACGTTTATGACATCACATGAGCTTCAAACATGCTGAGACAAAGCAAAGTCAATTTACTTGTAGTGAACAAATAAACCGGCACAAACTAAGACGTCTGAACTTAAACAAAAGATCAAACGTGTGAAGACTTGACATCTGAAAGTAGTATTATAATAGATGTTTCTTCTGAGAGAAAACGCCCAAACACGAAGTTTGTTCAATCAAAAGTCAGAGATCCCAAAATGAACTTGAACATAAATCACATTAATGCTATTCACATTATTTACTTATCACATACAGTACATCAACAATTGCCTCATTTGTATCTTGTGAGCAGTTTTAGGAGAAACATCTGAGAGTGAATCGATGCTGGGCGATTCCACAGTTTCAATCCTCAAGGGGTTGTCAGGATCCTGCCTAGGAGTCTTGTTTTCTATTTATATCTAGTCATGATGGCAGGGCTCTGGCAGTCCCATGCTCTGTGGAGGTTCATGGCCTTGATTATTGGGTCATGTGCCTCCTGTGTCTTGTCTTTTGTTCCCCCCTCGTTCTCCTGCTTTTATTAATCATTAGCTCATTTCCATCACTTGTTCCCTCCTTGTTATTCCGCGCAGTCGACCCGTCCCGCGCAGCCTGCGCAGCCGACCCGTCACGGGCAACCCGCGTCTTTTTGTCTAACTCAATTCAATTCAATTTTATTATATAGCGCTTTTCACAATTGGTAATTGTTTCAAAGCAGCTTTACATTAATAGAAGCAGGGAAAAACAGATAGCATAACATAATACAGATAGCATAAGCAGCAGAATTTGCTGTGGCTATGAATCAACATTATAAGCGAGCGTATTAGTAATGTAACGTATAAAAGAGGGTGCAAAGTAAAGCCAAAGAAGGCTGACTCCCCAGGTTGAAAAACCCCCTAGGAGAAAAACCCCCGGACTTTTAGACGGGGAAAAAAAAGTCATAGGAGGAAAACTCACGGATTTCGACAAATAAGTTCGTGGTTTCTGTCCAAAAGTTTACGCAACGTTAAAATGTTACAAACGTGATAAACTTTAAGTAAACATTATATAGGATCATTGTGGTGAGAAAGGATAAAAGAGTGTGCTAGTCAGATCATTGCTAGTGGTTTCGGACCCAAAGCGGCGTCGTGTTCATCTTGAAAGAGCATTTATGGTGGTTGTATACATTTTGACAGATTTTGCACATCAAAGCTCCGTTTGATGGCAGCTAGAGAAGAGGTCCTTAACCACCGGACGGGTTGCCACCGGGTTGCAAGAACATCCTGAAAATATGTGTATAATAGCCACGCAATAGCTTACTCTGATATTTTGTCCTTTAAATGTGCAGTGTGTAAATTTTAGCGTCATCTAGTGGTGAGGTTGCAAATTGCAACCAACAGCTCAGTTCACAGCTCACCCCTTGCTTTTGAAACGCATAGAGAAGCTACGGTAGCCTACACAGGACAAACTTGTGATTGTTGGAGACAACTTAATATAAAAGTTTGTCCGTTAAGAGCTTCTGTAAAAACATGGCGGCACAAAATGGCGTCTTCCATGTTAGGGGACCCTCGGTGTATGTAGATAAAAATGCCTCATTCTAAGGTAATAAAAATATAATGGTTCATTATGAAAGGTCTTTATACACCCCTGATAATATAGTTTTGTATATTATTTTGCATTTCTGTCAAGAGATCCTTCTAAAAATTACACACTGCACCTTTAAATAACATCGATCATTTCTACAGAGCCGCTGTCTTTCTTTTTCTCTGTCTCTCTCTCTCTCTCTCTCTCTCTCTCTCTCTCTCTACCAGCGCATCAGCGTTTTGAGCATTCAAAGTTTTGAGCATATAGTACTTCTAAAACACAATCGATCAAAGAATTGCAGAGTTATGACTATGAATCATCTGCAAATGTACCTCGCAAATAATGTCAATACGTGAAGATATTCAACTCTGTAACATCGCAAATGACTGAAAACTTCAGAATTATCCAGCGATCGTGGCACCATAATAAACTAATAATATTTAACAGGTACACTTTTAACGTAGGTTTGAAAGGAACCAAAACATTTAGTCATGTGTCAATCATCATTGAAATCATATCGTAAACGGGAGTCTCCGTGCCTCGGCGGCCATATTACATACATCAACGCAACTTTGATCAAAGTTTAGTAGTTTACCATTTCCAGATTTATCCTGCCTTTCACACAGCTGTATCCCAGGTTTTCTTTGGATGTTAACCTGAGAACAATGGCTTTCTCCGTGAAGATGGATTTTTGCAGGCTAATGTCTCACATATTGAGCACTAAACTGTGGAATCGGCCTGCTACATTGAAACATAATCGAGATAAGCAACCTAAAACCAGGAACTTAGTGAACACAAACAGTAACATTAGGAACATAACATCCCCAGGTGTCTCTCCCAAGTACATCAAGCACGTGACATTGACTCGCTACTTTGCTTCATGAGCCTCTGTGAGCTGAAAGAATCCAACAGTACGGCGCGAGGAACGCTGAGGCCGAGGATACGGAGAGAAGTGGAAAAGTTTAGCCAGACAACAAGGAGGAGGTCGCAAAATTCACAGCGGCACACCCACTGTCCTTGGCTCTCGGCTCTTGATCTGGCCGTCCCAGTAGAGGTCGTTTTCTAAACAAGGGGTTTGTTTGTACACCTCAACGCTCATCACGTTCACATTGCTTTCATTTGAGGGTTGATATAATCATGTGGTGATTTGACAGAAGGGTGAGCTGTCATTGTACAATGTCATTTCCGAAAGGCAAGTCACGTATTAACGCGAGCTTTCAGAAGATAATCCCTGACACATACCAGGACATTTACTAACCCCTGAACAGATGGCAGCCTTATTAACATGCATTTATAACATGGAAAAAGTGCAATTATAATACAACATTGACTTTTATACCTGAGAGAGACACTTAAAAAAGAAGAAAGGTACATAACGGCAGCTGAATACTAACAAACCGGAAGATTCAATTGATTTATAGACTAAATACCAGATCTTAAATGTGACTCCTAATAGTCAACATAAAACATTATTTACAGCCCATTACAGGTTTTTTATTAAAATGCATGCACTGAAAAAAATGATTCATTGAATTTAATCTTTTCCCTTCAAGGTAAGTGGTTGCAATCAATCCACTTAAGCCACACTCAAACAAAAGTTTTATATTTCATTTTACGTTACTAATCTTTTTTGTTTAAATTTAGCTTAAACAAACTGATTGCAACCACTTACCTTAAAAAAATTGATTAAATTCAATGAATCATTTTTTTCAGTGTGTTTACCTGAGGCTATGCTATTCCATGGGATTTCTTTAGTCTCAAATTATAAATCTAGACGTATGTTTTACAGGCCCGTCGCCGGGGAGGGGGGCATTAGGGGGCAGTGCCCCCCCCAGATGACACAGCGTGCCCCCCAATTGTATAGTCAAACTTATTACACTGAAAAAAATGATTCATTAAATTTAATCAATTTTTTTAAGGTAAGTGGTTGCAATCAATTTATTTAAGCTACATTTAAGCAAAAGTTTTATATTTTATTTTACTTTACTAATCTTTTTTGTTTAAATGTGGCTTAAGTAAATTGATTGCAACCACTTTCCTTAAAAAAATTGATTAAATTCAATGAATCATTTTTTTTCAGTGTATTAAAGATTATTATATGACGTGCTTTAAAGCGATACAGCATTATGTAACGCAGGACTTTATTTTATGTATCAAGAATTGATTGGTTAATAAAAAGTATGCATTCCACACCAAAATACAATCAGGATTATAAATGCATGTTTGTTAAACCGGAACACAAGTTACACTTCCTTTTACTAGTCGCTGTTACTGGGTAGTTATACATTTAGGTACTTACTACAGGGTTAGGGTTTACTGTTAATTTACTGTATAAGACATCCTTGCATACCAGCAAGACCAGCATATGTTGTGTTTTGGTGCTGGTTTGCTAGTGAACACCAGCTAAACCATCATCAGCACCAGCATTAGCACCAGCTAAACCAGCGCCAAACCAGCATTAGCACCAGCTAAACCAGCACCAAACCAGTATTAGCACCAGCATCCCATGCTGATCATACAAGCAAGACCAGCATATGTTGTGTTTTGGTGCTGGTATGCTAGTGACCACCAGCTAAACCAGCATAGACCAGCATAATTTCCATGCTGGTCCATGCTGGTTTGATGCTGTTTTTTTCAGCAGGGCTGTATTTGAAAAACTAAATAAAGCCAATTTAATCCATGCTTATAATAACAAGCGCGGAATAACAAGGAGGGAACAAGTGATGGAAATATAATAGTACACACTTAAAAACATTGTAGATACATTTAACCCCTTAATAATGACATCCCTACCCAAACCTAACTCTAACCCCAACGCCAGGTGACAACTGTTTCTAACCCCAACGCCAGGTGACAACTGTTTAATTTCGCGTACACTGTTTAATTTCGCGTACACTGTTTAATTTTGCGTAATCTAACCCTAAACCGACGCGAAAATGGTAAGAAAATAGGAGAAGAGAATGCAACGGACGTAATAGTATTGAAGTCCCCAGTTCGTCAAAAAATGACGCGAAAGGTATACCCTCCGCGTCACATATTGACGAATGGTCAAGTGTCGTCAAATATTGACGACATGGGGTGAGACTGTGTTACAAAACTCCATTATTATGAACAGTAGTAAAACAGGACTGAAACTGCCTATATGTTTAATTGACGGATAATCCCTATTCTGATATGATGGATTATGGTTTATTTAAACACAATTCACCAAGCATTGTGCTGTTGTGTTAATACTACTACTAATAATGCGTGTAGTGTGATATGTTTCAAAGACATCCTCTGGTTTTACTCTTCAGTGCTTCATTCATGACAGAAGCGTATGTGCAGTAAAACCGATGCAAACAAATTAATCTCTGCCTAAAATCCTCCAGGCTGACTGAATCCTGCAGAGAGACTCAAGATATGATGTCTTAAAATAGACACAAATGAATGAAGGGGGGGGGGGGATTGCTAGAGATAGATAGAAAGAAAAAAGGGTGTGAGAGAATCTGGCAACATACATACACATACAAGTATTATATTTGAGATATACAGGAGCACAATTATTATTATTATCATACACAGCATCATATACAGCATCAGTGTCATGTACATTAACATGCGAACATACAACAATTGCTCAGGAATCATTATTAAAGTCTCAAATGTTTCTCCTGAAATGTTTTGAATTCACCAGGAGTTTGATTGATGGGTGACCTGGCCAATCAGATGATCTTTATTATGTGCGCCAATCAAACCACAGATGCCCGTAGGCTATAGCCTCGAACTTTATTTAGTTTACTTCATTCACTTAAAATTATACTTCAGATGCATATTGCTTTTGTCTGAAATTAACTCGTCATTTTTTCTAAAAACGTTTTTTTTTTACGTTAGTGCAGTTGGAGTGCTTTGGCTGACGTTGAACATAGAAAGAAGGGGCGGGGTCTTTGCGAAAGGTCAATAGTGAAGGTACAGTACAGTAACGACTGCTGAAACGGTCTATAGCAAAAGTGTAGTGGACGCTGACGCGCGAATGCATTCTCTGGACTTCTCTCAAGCGGAGGTGTCCGCCTTCCGATTGGTTGCCGCAGAACGTTTCCGCCTTCCGATTGGTTGCCGCCGAACTACGTCATAGCTCATTACCATAAAGTTGAACTGATTTCAACTCTCCTTGATGCACACACCATCCTCGCTGCTGTCTCTCATTGAAAATGAATGACTTCCGGAGAGCTTTAAATGGACCAATCAGATCATTGGGTTCAAATCAATTAAAGTTCTTGTTGACATCTTGGCAAATCTGAGCATAGTTTGAGATATCGTTGAGATCTTCTCTTAAGCTCTTGCAGTGACATGCGTTCTCACGATATACGTTGGATAAAGTCTCCAGTTTACATTTATATTAAATGTATGCATTTTGCTGAAGCTTTTATCCAAAGCGACTTATACTGTGCCTAATTTAAACATTTCTCGTAATATGTACATACTGTACGTGTTTCCTGGGGTTGAACCCATGACCTTTGTAATGCTAATGCAAGGTTAGTCTACACGGTCAGAGAAAATGGTCAAAAATGGTCCCAAGCTGTCCCTGGGGAACCTCTTTAAAGGTCCTAATATGTACCATTGAGGCACAGATATACATTTACATGCAAAAGATGCAAAGATGAGAGCAAGGGATCATTTTTTGACAATTTTTTTCTGACAGTATACCCACTGATCTACATTAACACCGATTGCCACATTAAAATCCCTTTTTGCACTTTACAGCTGTCACAGATGCAGATAATGTATGACGCAGATGTGGATCAAATATTTTTGCACAGTGATTTGGATCCACGTGATTGCTCTTTATGTAAGAGGTGAAGTGGACAGCCGTGCGGATCACCCAACACTAAGCCGAAGTTTCGAGCGCGAGCATCCAGACACGACTGGCCTCTGTTCACCAAACCCTCTTGACAACCTGCTGTTGCTAGGCAACCAGCGTGCATGCCAAAGAGCACGCTTTAAAGATTATCGCCCGCAATCCATGAGGCTCAAACATCTTTTCAATTACACTGCGACACAAGGGCTGCAATCAGAACATTGTTTTCCTTGAGAGCACCGTGACAGTAAAGAGCAGCATGCAAACAGAAAGTTTACATTCAACTTCACCACGTCGCATTCCCAACACATTAACGTTCGTAGATTAGATCCGCATGGAAGGTTTTTCCATTCATGCAGAAAACACGGGTTAGCGGACACAGGGTAAATCCAACCTCTAATAACGTCTGTGGATCATTTAACACGCTCCAAATGATTATTGCATTACGGGGGTTTTAACATGCATGCTTACCTGAGGCAAGCAATACCATGAGACTTCATTAGTCCCAAGTATTTAAAAATATATTTTACAAGTAAATAAAGGTTTTATTTTTTAATAACATGTCAGTGATGCATGCCAAAGGCTTTCTAAGAAAGTCACGTCAGCGCGCGCCATGTTTGCAACTCCTTCAGGTCTTGCTAAAGCTAAAGCAAGACTTGTCAGATAGTGTGCATGCTCATGCTATTTTTTCATTGACGATTGACTCTTTTTACTGGAAGGCTGGACTGTTACGATCTCCCCCATTTATATCAATACCAGTAATGCATCTTCTTAATATTAAATATCATTGTGCATGCACATGCATGCAAAAGTGATGTTTGATAAGGCGCCTTTACAAAAATTACACATGGTTTTACTACAAAAAATAAAAATAGCGATGTAAAACTTTGTTTTTGCCAGTCGTAATCAAAAACATGGTTGCATTTTCTAGAAAAGCCCACCTTAAAATTTCTAATTTGGTTCAATGTGAGATGATTTTATAAAGTTTACATAGTGTTTGGTTTTGTTTAAATCACTGTACACACAGTAAGAAAGAGCAACAGTAATATTTGCAGCTCTTCTTGCTTTAAATAGATGCATGTTAGTCTCGCTCTCATAGACGTCTGTTCCTTAATGTCTTCTGTTTGTTTCTTCTCTTGGGATTAAACTCTCTGTTCAGTGCAGCTGTCCTACAGCTGTCATTACTGTATATTTATATCTGTAAAGATAACATGAAAAACACTAGAGACAACTTCAATCAAACACGTTTGTTCTACGTCAGTAGTTGAATCATTCTTGTTACTGGAGGACAACCCAGTTTTAGATTTCTTCCTTGTATCTGACACATGCATTTCAGTCTTATAACAAGTTTACTGAAGAGCCCAAAGTCGATATGTTGATGTACTTTTAATAGTTTACAAAAAGTAAAGTCACCTACAGAAATACTAGCCAAAAATAAAGATTTGAATGACTGATACTGATGAATGTCCTTTTATTTCTTTAATTACTAAGTAGCTCATTCTCAGGACCTCATTATCGAGAATCCTCTTTGCTTTATGTTAGGGGTTATTTTGTAATAATAAGGGTCTAAAGGTCCATTATCTCAAACCTCACAGCCGTATATGAGATAACTGCAGAATATTTGGAGAACGGGTTGATTTTGGTCTATTATAAAAGTTTTTGAAACACAACTGTCAGTCTGATTTTTAAGGTCAAATACGTGATGTCTGAGAAACAGCCACCGGTTTAATGAGGTCAGATGGTTCAGACGCAACTGATGTGATCTGTCAATCAAAAATGATGAGAAAGAGAGATCACTATAAGAGCCAAGAGACCAATGATCATCCAAAAACGGGGACATGATCTTTTGACTAACAGTATGGCAGGTCTTGGTATCATTAATACATCCTGCAAGCTTCACAGCTTAAAACGGCCTCCTTACAGTTACGAAAGAACTTATTTATCGTTCTCCAGAAGAAAAAAAACGACACTGACGTCAGATAGAAATAGATTGTTTATTTTTAATGAATGAAGTGTCATATTAGCGCTGACCTACAGTACTGTATGTGCCTATACGGTTCAGCAAACTTTAAGTAACGCATTTCATTTAAATACTATTTTACAACTGGTAATGACTGGTTTATTCATGAGTTTTGAATTACATCCCGTAAGACGCAAGTGGGAGGTCTGATAACATTATATATACTGTACACTACACAAGAGCATATGTGTTAAAAATGCTGGTATTGCACACTAATCTGTGCTTGTAGTTGCTGGAAATAATTGCGTTATTTAGGGTGCAATTCTCTGTTTAAAAGAGGAAAAACACTGCGGTTGTTGTGCTTGTTTGGGTGCCTGCGACATGAATTAAAAACACAATGTGCTTTAAAGACTGTTTAAGAAGCTGTAGTGAAACTGCATAGTAGCCACAACATGTAGGCTGTCAATCATAAAAGTGGGCGGGACATCGAGCCAGGTGGAACGCTCTTAAAGTGGAAACACACAAATCAGAGGATGAATAACAGGGTCATAAATTATTTTATTTTATGTTTTTTTTTTTTGGCAGAAAACATGAGTTATGTTATAAGTACACCCAAGGGAACATAATAAAATTATAAAAAAACACGTCACTGCCCATTTAACACACAATGTGAAAAGATTACACAACATTCTCTGTTCTCTTTTTACAACCTCAAGGTTTTCTCTATGAGTCACATAAATAAAGAGACTTAATTACAGTTTTTATGTTATATTATAACTGTGTCTTCACAATGAGCTACTCTCACTGTCATCAGTAAACCGATGAACCCTAAGAAACATGACAACTACTTGAATCACATTTTACCCTAAAATCAAAAGAAATAATACTGATAGACTAAGCAGATTATCATTGGGAACATTGCCAGATTATAGCTACAGATTCACTGATTACAGTAACGAGACTTTGATGAGAACACTGCTTTAATTTGATTTAATTGCAAAATTAAACTTAACTCTTTCGCCGCCAGATATCTCGTCCATCAAGAGAAAACGTTTCCCTGCAAAATGACGAGTATTTCCGGCTTTCCGCAATACCACTATTATCCACCAGGCGGCGCCCCTCCGCAACTTTTTAAACTGTGTCTGTTTTTTAAAGATCGCTCCGAATGGGATCTCTATGAAAAGTCCATCACACAAATGCAATTATCTCTGCTTTTTGCGCAAAATGTGGTATTTTGCAGAAACCTCAAGAGCTGATTACAAAAGAACTACTGAAGGTAGGATGAAACATTATTTTTTGTTTGAAAGCAGAGGGTCTGTTCTTTCATTTGGTATATTGTATGTTTATATATTTAAAGAAAAACATTTTCTGGATTAAACTTTTGTGAAAAGCATGAAAAACGCTGGCGCTGGCTGGCAACTTTTTTTTAAAAACGCTGGCGGCGAAAGAGTTAAAGGTGAGATATGACATGAATGTTTTTATAAGGTTCATCATCATGTAGTGATTTTACCCTCGAGTTACACCAGAAAAGACTAATCTCTGTGTTACATCTCTAAGGGATTACATAACACAAGCATGTTTTATATCTGAGCATCTGTATGTGAAATACACTACTGATGCATTTTCATGAAACTTTAATGATCATCCATGTGATTCATGTGAAGCTTGTTACTAGATATCTTTTCACCAGAAAGATCAAACAAAAATAAATGTTTGACTGGCAAAAATATTAAAGCATTTAAAAAAGTGAGATTTGCATTATAAGATTTTCCAAGTTAGCTAATTATTGTCAACAAATTTTGGGGCATTATATAAAAGGAAAATAAAGTTTTATTTGAAAGTTATTTGTTTTTCTGGTTTAGAAATATTTCACATATGGAAGCAAAATCCCAGCAAGCACAAGTCGTCATTTTACTGTCTAGGTTGATATAGACCCGGTAGGTCCAGCTATGAGTAAACCACTATTTGTTTATTTTATTCCAATTTTTGGGCGGCTATGGTTAAATTTTTACTGACAGCCCAAATTTTTTTAGCCTAGACATCTGTGTTTGGATGGCTATTTGGCATCTTTTAATTCTTTTAAATACCATTTCACCAACACCAACGATCTCATGGCAAGTCATATGTATTTTACGAGATGGCTAATTCGTACAACCACATTTCTATGTTTTTGTTCGATTTGCTTTCGCCCCTGTGACGTTGGGGTTGGAGGTGGGGTTTCAATACTATATTTTTTTAATATGGTAATTCACTTTGTACAAATTCATAGGTATTAGCTAACTTATAAAATACTTATGAATTCCAATGAGTTCAGGCTGGTTTCACTCTTCTATAAACTCTTTTCCCGACATTGACGAGTTATCTTGTCAATTACGAGAAAACATTTCCCTGCCAATGAAGTTTTTAGGGTAATCTGTCTGTATATCCACTATTATCCACTAGATGGCACTCTTACCCAATTTATTAAAACTGAAGCAAAAACTAATTTGACAAATTTTAAACTCTGTGTATGTTTTGATAATCGTTCTTAATCTGATCTCTTACAAAAGTCCTTTACAAAAATGCAATTATTTCAGCTTTTTGCTCAAAAATTTGTATTTTCGAAGAAACCTACCCATATTTAAGAGCTTATAAAAAGAGAACATATGAAACATTTTTTTCCCGTTTTGTTTGTTTGTTTGAAAGCAGAGGGTCTGTATTTTCATTTGATATATTTGTATGTTTATATATTTAAAGAAGAACATTTTCCTGGTAAAGTATTGAAGTATTAAATAATAAGGAGTGATATTTTGAAGAAACAGTCTGAATTAATCATCTTTTTCTCTTTATCTTCATTAGAATGATCACCAGCAGACTTTCTTTTTAATGACAATTATTATATAACACATAATGTGACAAACAAAAGTACAGTTCTTCACCTCTCTGCACGACTCTCTTTCACACAACACACGCAGATAAACATGTGAATCTTTATAATTATGATTTAATGTTCCTCTGGAGACTGAATATAAAGGAAGTAGTACTGTGTCATGTCACGTCTCTAAAGTCATTTAGCATCTGTGAATGTGCACAGAAACCGTCTGACCCCAACGTTAGAGGATCTATTAAAAGAAGCGCTGTGGTTTATCATTCGTCCGATCTGATATTATTTTAACATAGCTTTATCAAAATGATCATCTCAAACAAATCTCTTTGTGAACTGTTGTATTGTGCTATTTTAAAATGCTTTCCAGAATAATCTCTTCACCATTCACTATTGTATAAAGTAATCTGAAAAGCTGGTTTTACATCACAGCATCTTTGAGCATCACATGCTGCTCTTCACAAGAAAGTGTTTCTTACACATGACGGCAGTCCTTGGTGTTCTTCAAATGGGGTCAAGCTGATGTAGAGACTCCGTATGGGCTTTCTGTAGCTGTTAGATTGAAGAATAGAAATACTCTTAGATTCACATTCATTTATTTATCACACAACTACAGAATGAAAGTTGACATCTGTGTTATAAATACATGCATGAGATACCAATTATGCAAAATAACACATTTTTGGCCATTTTTATAGTTACTGTGTAGGGCTGTCAAAAGATTAATTGCAGACAAAATAAAAGTTTGTTTTTGCATAATATATGTATGTGCACTGTGTGTAATTATTTATATATATTTTTTTATATATTTGAAATTATATATAAATGTAAAAAAATATACATAAATAAAAATGTTTTGTGTGTATTTTACACATGATAATTACAAAGAATACACAAATATATTATGCATACTATTATATGCAAACTATTTCTAAAAGGCAAAGACATTTTAATCACATGACCTCATTATGTTGCTTCTTAATCCATCAAGACATCCAATAATCATTTTTCTAAAAAAAATCATCTTTTTAAAGCATTTCAAATGCTTCATTTTATTTAATATTTCATTTTATGTCTCTGTCAATCACTCAAGACATTTTTATTTATTGCGCTGGATACAGAAGGTCAAGTTGAACACATTTCATGCCTGTTTGCAAATGAAGTAGGTCATATTGGGTTATTCAATGCATACAAAAGATTCACATTGAGTGCACAATATTTTCTAGCCTTTTCTGCAGATTTAACACTGGCAGTACGTTTGCACGCTACTCTGAACACATACATGAACTGACAGCACTGATAATGAACATCATATATGACGTAAGGTTATATAACACCCGTACTAGCACAGACTGTTTCCCTGCATACTGCATCATAAGTCACGTGCGGGGCTTCTCACAGTCCTCTCTTGCCAACCTGTAGAGAAATCATTTATCAAATAAATTATATGCATACCCCAAGTCGAATTAACATTCACACTAAAACTGTAATTAGCCACTTGTGGCCTAAAGACAAATTGTCTGAATTGAATTAATTGAGTTTTTTAATCATTCGGACGCTCCTCGTGACACACAGCGATTCAGTATGAGTGCAATGAGAAAATGTTTCATATTTCAATCAAAACAAACGTTTGCTCATTTATAAGACTTGATGGTCGCATCATGATTTTATCCGCCTTACCAGGTGCATAGCAACACCCTAGCAACCACCTAGAACACCTTAGCATCCGCATCATAACATCTTTTCTCCAATCACTACATCCCCGCATCATTACAGCGAAGAAATGTAAAAATCTTATACAGAGGTAACATTGCTGGAGCAATATGGTGCTCATTATGATCATGCAGGACTTATGAAACAGCTGCGTGCCGTACATCATCAGATTTTGTGTTGATATCTGTTGTGCATGTGACCTCGTGTTTGCTCTTTCTGAGTCTCTGGACGAGATATGGATCAGCTCTGGATGTGTTTGAGAGCTCACACTGCTAAATAAACCCAAGCAAGTGAACTACACTCGAGTCTAAAGATGTCTGAAGTGGATGAGGATATTGGTGGGACCGATCTGTCTACACTGACATCGGTTCAAACATTTCATATTATGATTGTAGTGAATGATCATAAAATTGATATTAAATATGATAACTAAGCAAATGTAATGAGAAAGGATGAGACTTGATTTTATGTATTATAGACTATAAAAATATCTCTATATGACAGATATATAGATGGATTGGTTGAAAAGTAAGAATACTTGATTTTTTAAAACTTTAACCCCATAGCGGTTACAGTAAGCTCCAAAATTTGTGTGATTGCCTGGGCAATGTGTAGAGGTAAGATAACCAAAGTAGGTCAGAAGAGATGTTGGATTTTTTATGAAGTATCCCTTTATTTATTTTACCATGAATACCTTTGTTGTTTAAATATTGTAAAATCTGGAACAGGAATTGCTTGGGTCTCTGTGGTAAGTTTAGCTTTATAACTAACATGCACACAAGTTAATATTAGTCTTATTGTGCCAGACTGGTTGATGGTGGCGTTATGACCCATTTTGGTATGAAATTCTTAACTTAATTTGTCTTTTCCGGCAGAGCCCAGGTGCAGATCAGACACGACCCACAAAGACTGAAACATCAGGAGGGCATCACACCCCCAGAGATCTGTGTGTTAAAACCACACGTGCAAACTCATTGACCCACTGGAATTCATCTGATTCCCTTATGACATATACACAAACAAATACACACATACTGTATATAATAATAGAATAGAAAATAGCTTTCAGAAGATTTTTTAATTTGGATCACAATAAAGAAAGCACAAAAGTGACAGACATTGTGATTTTCTTTACCAAAATCTGTAATGAAAATTTTAGATTTCACATCAACACTCAACTCATTTAAAACCAAATTATGAGAAAGTTATTGCTTTATGTCAACATTTTTTTTAAAGGCTATATGCTCAGAGATGTTGAAATAGTATTAAACTATGAAAAGTAGTTGTACATGTTTAGTGTATAGCATAAAATGTACAGCACATATATCCCAAATAAATGTCTATAATAACTTTTCATCACATAATCCAGGACTTAGAGATACTTTTGAAAGTTTTCTTTGATACATAATGATAATCACCTCTCTGATGTAAACACAAATGATGTAACAGTATAACATTACAACCCATATGGCAAAAATATATATTTTTAAATCATAAATATTAAAAAAGGCCAAAAAATACATTTACTGAAATATGTTTTGGAATATGTTTACAAAAATATATTTTTACCAATATATTTTTGTAAATTTTGAAATATATTTTATAAATAAATCCTTTAAAATACTGTATATATTTAGACCTCCATATTCAAGGAAATATATTCATTTGTTTATGTTACAAACCTTTATCAAATTAATTTGTATTTACTATATATTTACAATACATTTTGGCCAAGAATACTTGGTCTTGAAATACATTTGAAATATATGATGATATCTAATATATTTTCAAATTGAAAATTATATTTAATTAAGCTTTATTTTCTATGATATGCATTTAGTGTATATTTAAAACATTTTTGTCTAGAGAAATTTATTTTCTTGCGGAGCAGAACAGGAAATCTTAAATTATTATTTCTGGAATTGCAAGAAATATTTTTAAAAATGACACACCAGTTAGTTATCACAAGCTGCGGGTCTATATGGCATAACCATGTCAGCGTAGTTTCTACTAGAGTTTTGGATTACATTATCAAGCATTACGTTGACTTCAAAGGCATCATATGAAATGATGGAGCACCTCACCTGCTAAAAGCTCTCCAACATGACACAATCATGACACATTATGTAAAGTACCAAAGAGCCTTATTCCCATTACAACGGCCCACATATAACACATGCTTCATGAGATCTGTGCTTTGATCGTGTGCTCTTTAAGGTGGGAGTGATCGATTACAATCCCACAACACACACACGTGTGGTATTTTCACATTATGGCTTACATCCAACTCAACAGCACCAAGTCCAACATGGGACATTTTAAAATAAAATTGCTGCCCACATTTTGTGACATATAGTTCTTTGCTTTAAAAATTAAAGATGCTTCACAAAGTTCTTATGGCAACACTGTGAAGAACCTTTTAAGCACCTTCATTTTTGTGTTTGAGGCTTCGGTGTAGCTCTCCAATCTCCCTTTGCTCACCCTTGCTAAACAAAAACATCTCAGCTGAACAAACTGGCAGATGTTGTTTTGCAAAGATTAAAAAGGCCCCAGTTTCCCAGAATCCAGTGTTATTTTACCCAGCATGCCAAGCGCTTGTATGCCTGTTGAGA
The DNA here is from genome assembly GCF_027580225.2 of Misgurnus anguillicaudatus. NCBI lineage: Eukaryota > Metazoa > Chordata > Actinopteri > Cypriniformes > Cobitidae > Misgurnus > Misgurnus anguillicaudatus. The sequence continues at coordinate 47,600,156 of NC_073339.2, forward strand.
GAGGTGGCCTGTGGAGTGAAGGGGGCGAGCAAGGTCAGCAAATCGAGATCGCAAGACATTCTGCACTTGTCTCACCTTTCTCTCTCTTTTCTGTTTCTCTCTCTCTCTCTCTCTTTTCAAGTGTTTTTTCAGATGGACTAAGGAACTCTTCCTCCTACATTCACACCCACCATCAGTCATTAACGCTCCACTTTACGACTGGTGATGCTCAACGCTTCAGGCCATTGATAATCATCTGAACGCATCTGAAATGTCCTCAACTATTTGAAAAATCTGAAATGCAAATTGATAAATCTTCGTGTGGGTTGATAAAAATCCATCTCTATACTGAAGCTCTTGACAGCCCTGATGAAAACACCAGTAAATCTGGTTAACGTGACAGCATATGCTCTGTCAATCAGAAAGATAAACCAGTTTTATCATTAAGACCATACTGGTTGATCATCTTTACTAGTTAAGTTTTGTTTTGGTGCCAATCCACTAGTTGAGCAGCAAGTATTCATGTGAATGATAACATGTAGCATCATTGTTTCAATCTCTGTGTTACATTCGCCTTTCAAATATTGCTCTTTGAATTCATTTTCCCTTTCAGTGACACAACACTTTAAAAATTGAAAGCTAATATTTGACATTTTCTGAAACCTCTATCGCACATTGTAGGCTGTTTGTGGGCTGTTGTTTTATAGTTATTTTTATCCTGTTGCTATGCAGTTGCTAGGGTATTTCAGCAATATTTACCTCCTGGGTAAATACACTGTACATTGACCTGCATCTGCAAATACAATTCTGTGTTATTTTGAGAACAAGTTTATCTTATTTAGATTTAATCTTTGTACATCTCTTTAGATTTTACATGTAGATTACATCCTTCAATGCCAATTAGCATCAAAACTAGATGACAATGTGTGTGTGTGTGTGTGTGTGTGTGTGTGTGTGTGTGTCATTATCCAGACATTGTCCATTGCACACCAGAGTGAATCTGTAAAGTGTTCATGTCTGGACAATTTAATTTTATTCAGCCAAATATCTGTCTTGTAGATTTGCAGCTGATGTCTCTTTTGCTCGTTAAACTCTTTCCTGTGGGATCTCAATTATTCAGTACCTTCAGCCTTTTATACTGGATTACATAATGCACAAACAAAGGTTGAAGATTTTAAAGATATAAAGCATCTCATCTTTCCATCTAGCTATTTAATCTGGCACATTATTCAAAAGGTCTTAGGACTTATATGTCATCTTCCATATAATGATAGCATTGAAGAACACTTTGCTCGACTTAAAAGTCAAAGACCTCAGTGCTTAAAGTGAACAGTGTGTATAATCACAGTCACTCACTCTTCACAACAGCCATATGCATCTCCATATCTGAAATGACAAGAGGATTATGGGTAAATTGCATGAAATATTATTAGGAAGTTATGCCCTGCGATCTGAAATGCTAAACTCATGCTAAATCTATTTAAAACAGTTTTTCTTATGTCACACAAATGTGAAACAGTGACCAGATACAGGACCCAAGTTACACATCTTCTTTTATAAATATATCAATCCAGAATGATAAATGATTTAAAAAAAATAAAATTCATATGCTTGACTCAACTACCCATATGAGAGAGAAGGAGAGAGAGACAAAGGGTAGAGAAAGAGATTTTAGGCTAATACAGTATTAAAATACCCCCACCAACCCAGTATCTTTATGTTATAGCGCCCTCTTCAGTGCTAAACAAGCATTTATTTTAATAAATCACCAGGAATGTGAACGAAACACGTTTTCCTCTCACTCAAAACACAAAAGAGCCTTTACTCCAAAAGCAAAAGAGGTCAACTTTAAAATTTTAAATCATATTTATCATTTTTTTTGGAAAACAATGATTTACAATTGGTTATCAAATTCTTGATCTGACTGTCTTGCAAAGTTGTTCTTTATTCATAAATGTACATGGTAGAAGTCAAAGCCCAACTCTAAACAGTGGTTAAATAAGATTAAACTTTTACACAAATTCTTAAAATTTGTTAATAATAAGAAAGCCCTTAAATTGATTTAACTTTTTGATGAATACAAGCTAATATGAGGAAGCCTCTTTTATAGTATTTTTGTGATGTTAATGTTTTTTTTGTTGTTGTTTTTTTACTATAATTTGTTCAATGTTTGGTTTTATTTTGTATTTATGTAATTTCCAATTATGGTATGCTCAACCAAAAGCTGATCGATACTTGTATATATTAATTGTCGTAATCAAATGCCTTGATTGTTTGTAAAGTTTAAGTAATTAAAAAAAACATACAAAAGCACTATATTATATTAAACAAATACCTAAAAAAATGTATTTAAAAATGAATTATATTAAACAAGCATATAAAATCCACATCTATAAATAGAAAATTAAAAAAGACATAAAATGAAACAAATGTGTTTATCATATTCCTACGACTGTACCTTTAAATTAAGAATTTTTTTGATTGGTTGTTTTATTCTCACGTGACTTAACTCGTAGCAGTCGATGACGCAACACGGTGCTTCCTCTAGGAGGCGCTGGGCGGATCAGAAAGCAAATCATTCATTAAGATGCATTTAACTCTCGGTACGATTTTTGTAGTAATCGTTCGCTTTTGTTACCATAAACACATGCAATAATAATAATAATAATAATAAAAATAGCCAAGGAGTATACATAAAATACTTTTTATTTCAAGATACACCCAGTAAATCGCAAACCTCTGTGATTGGTCCTTTCTGACCAACGCATTTAAAAGTAAGGGGAATCACAAGACAACGTCATCTGTGTCCGCGTCAGCAGCTTACTAAAAAAACATTTCATTAATAATACAGAACTTTAATAGACGTAAAATTAAAAATTAAAACAGCAAAGAGTTACTATAAAATTATTGTTCTAATAAGTACAATTTCCGGGCCACTTAAAATGGACGTCTTAGCACTGATTTCCTTTCTACCGATTTTATTTTCTAGGTCTGCGCCCCGCCTCCAGGTTTCATTTTACTGACCCATGTGAAGATGTTGAAATAGATAAACCAGTTCAGTGTGTCGTAAGAAACAGTTTGTCTTCATAGTATAGAAGAAAGCATCATGATCAACTGGCGGGTAAGTCACGCGTACATATACTCAATATTTTTGAATATGTTGCAATATGTTAGCCTCTCGCTAGTTAAAATACGTCGTTGGTTATTACCATAGTAAAGTACCATGGTAATCATTTTTGGTCATCTACATTGTCAATAAAATGCGGGTACATACCTTACGATTACGATTTATATGTATAACGGTATTTATATGGTACAATACTATAGTACATTTACAAAACACATGGCGCATGCCCAAAGACATAACTTAGGCTTTACATGTTGCATATATAAAAATGAATAGCAGGGTAAAGTTACATTATTTTGTATTTATTGTTAAGGTATTCTGCAGTGCATTATACTTCTCATTAAACAGTGTAAACTGTATCAGTACCGTGGTAACGTGTGTAAACAGCTGCTCTTGTCATACCTCCCCCCTCCATAGAGACCCTATGAGTTTTCCTGAAGCTTCTAGACTTAGACATTGGAGGAAGGTCTTACTAGACATCAATTACATTTGTCTAGTAAGGAGTTGATATCAATTAAAAAAATAAAGTTAAAAGGGCTTAAAGGTGCCATATAATGTAAAACTGTATTTTAGGCATAGATGAATAATAAGAGCTCTGTACATGGTAATGACATATCATGAGCGTCAAACATGATTGTTTCCTCCTTCTTATGTAAACCTCATGCATGCAAAAGACCGACTGCTGGAAAACAGACCAATCTCAACATAACACCAACTGTGACATTACAGTCCAGATGTACACCACAACATTACATTACACATTAAATTAATTACAATGCTATATGCTAGTTAATGCTATATGCTAGCGTTTCGGCTGAAGTTCTACTATTGACGTTACAGTTATGTTTTGCAGGTCCATACTGAATAAAAAAAACACAAACTTACCACTCAGAAACATCCATTAACAATCTCCAAACAATTGATTATTTCTAAAAATCTGATACAGACTTAAACATAAGATGTTTACACACACACAGAGCTACTGAAGGAGAAACAGCCAATCAGAGCTGAGCTCAACATTATTATTCATGACCCTTTCAAATAAGGTTAATAATAGACCATTTCATTCTAAAGGCAAATCCTAAGGCTGTAAATGGGCATGGAAAACTGTTTCTGGATCATTTTTTGCACTTTATAAAGTCACAGACCTTATGTAGATATCAGAGAACAATTTAACAGATTATTACAATGCATTCTTTGGCACCTTTAAGTTCTTACAACTTTATTTTTTATAATTTATAGCAACTTCTAACTAGTCACAAAAGATTAAATGACTTGTTAAAGTTGCTTAAACTGTAGTACATTTTTACAGTATCCAGATATTTGTCTGTAAATCTGACTGAATATTGTGTGTTGATCTTATTGCCTTGTGTGTTTCAGGCTCTTGATAACGTCCCTTTACTGTTGTACATACTGGCAGCAAAAACACTGCTGCTGTGTTTGGCTTTTGCTGGAGCGAAGATTTATCAGAGTAGGAAAGCAGATGCCGCCCTTAAACAACAGATGGAAATGAAGAAAAAACTCGCACAGCAAACGCAAGAAATCATTGATAATAAGAAGGATGATTGACATGTTGGTCAAGTTATGAGCAGGAGATCTGGGTGTCAAAGTTACATAACATTAATGATAAATATAATGGTAATTTTAACATACTTTGTCTCGTTGTGTTTCAGGAGAGTATCAGTGTGCCGTGTGAAGACATCTGTTGTGGCTTCAGCTGTCCAACTCTCAGCTGCTTATCTGGACAACATGCTTTACTGATTTTCGATACTCAGATTTTATTTATTACCTCTGAAGTTTGTAATAAAAAATGTTTTATATGTATTTTGTGTCTACTGTGTGTTCTGGAAGCTAACCGACAACTGACTTTAATTTAGTTCAGGGGTTCTCAAACTTTTTGGGGCCAGGGACTCCTACAGGGCAGGAACATTTCCAAGGAATGCTTAACAATTAATATTTGCTTAAAAATGCCATAGATTAAAAAGGTACTGCAGACTGAAAGGTAAGAAAGAAAGAAAGGAGAAGATAATTTACATTTTTTGTCAAAACATGTTTATTATTATGTTATCATGTTTTTATTGTGCTACTTAGCTGTATTTTTTAGGTTATGATGGCTTAAATCAAAACAAACCAACTGAAGTTTGATTGATATTTATTGGAATGCACAATTAAAACACAAGATTTTAAAAAAATATAATGGGAGTTATCTCATTTTGGAACCCAAATCTTCAAGTGGTTCTTTCAAAAACCTTTTACTAAGCGTTTCTTTAAGAAAATGGTTGTTCTATGGCAGGGGTATTTAACAAATTACCTGGTGCCGTCCCGTGAGCAAGACACGTGAGTTTGCCATGTACATTTTTATCTAACCATGACAGACTATATACCATTGGAAAGCTCTTAATAGTGTAAAAACTAAAGATGTAGTGTGAGTCATTTTCTATAATGTCACGGGGCCACAGGTGGACCCAATTTGCATATAACACTAAAACATTATTCTAAAGCATAAAAACCTTGACAAACTGTATATTGTTGGAAAGCTTTAAGAGCTTAGTTTTCATATTTCAAGGTCATCTGATGATAGAAATGATGTAGTGACAGTCATTTTGTTACATGTCACTGACCCTATAGGAATGCATATTAATTCTGATATATTCATAACACTATATCTTATACTAAATCTGCAAAAATGTTGTACTATATATCATTGGAAAGGTCTAATAACATAGTTGTCTTTTTTTAAACATTTACAATTTTTTAAAATTTTTACATTATTAAATAGTAATAATGTGTGTTAAAGTAAATTATTAATTTGCAGCGAACTGTTGACACCTAGTGGCCTTTATTGATAAAACCACAAAGTGGACAAAAAACTATTTTTTTTGCAATTTTAACTTAAAATTTGGATCACAGCTAGTTTAGACGTGTCTTTTATTTTTAGCATGTCTAGTGTGAAACATTTACATTTTTATGGATACAATGTATACTTTATTGAATTATTTTATTTATTAAAGACAACTGCTATAAAATATATATTTTTTTTACATCCAGACACTTTTTTTAAAACAAGACCAAAATTAGGCTTCTAGACAAAAAAAAATGGCAGGGTTATATGAATTTGAAGGTGTATACATCGCCCCAAAAAGGGCTGCGGCAGGTAAAGAGTTAATAAAATCTTTTAGAGGCCCAATTTCGGACAATACTTGTATAACGTTCAGAACAAAGGTATCAAATGCTGTAACTGGGGCGGTACCTCTGATAAAGTTCAACTTTGTACTTAAAGGTGGGGTGCATGATCCCTGAAAGCTAATGTTGACATTTGAAATCAGCTAAACAAACACACCTCTACCCCAACAGAATCTGGACCTTCTTTTGATAGACCCGCCCCACATATATGGAACCCAGGCAACAATGTTGTTTAGTAGCCACGCCCCTTACTGCTGATTGGCTTCAAGTGTGTTTTGGTACCCAGCCCGACTCCCTTCTCAAAAGTGCTTTTCAAAAATCATGCACCCCACCTTTAAAGAGTGGATATTAGTACCTCGCAGCTACATATTGATACCAAATGTATACATTAAAAACAATACACAACAAAACGTTATATATAAGTCCTATTATAACACCTTTCATATAGCTTAAAACATATTTTACTGTATGGTTGCTGTCACATTATATAAAAGTAGCTTGTATATCTCAGCAGTTTCTGAAATATCAACAGCAGGTGGCACTGTTGGGATTTGTTGTAGATGAGCTGTAATCTAAAAAACTGAAATATAACCAGGGCAAGGAGACATCAACCTATTGACCAGTTTTCTCAGGCCCTAAAACAGAGGATATATACAATATATTCATTTGTATTCAAGGTTTGCTGTATTACAGCATCTATACATTCTCAATAATACATTTTTGCACCTTTAATACATTTATCCATAGCCTACGATGCATTCAATCCACTACTTTTGTCTTATTCTACTAACTGATCTACATAAACACCAGGATCTGTATGTAGTGCTGTTGTTTGCCAAAACAAATCATAAGACATAAATAAACATTAATATCACTTCTTTGGTCAAGATGGCTTTATTAAAGGTAGTATCAGCTTTCTTCCTCCTCCCGCTGTCTACTGAAGATGATTTTAAGATAAAAATCCTGAAGCATTAATGATATGGGCTACATTGAAATACATCAAATATACACAGTACATCATAGTCGCTTAAAATCACAGGATGGCATGAAAACATCGCTACAGTAATGAAAACAGAGACCGTAAAGCAGAACAGAGCGATTCTGGTAACGCACAATCATTAACACAACGACAGAAGAGTTTTCATTTCTTTTATCTTCCACAAAAAGTGATTGACTTATTTCTGTAATGTATAAATCATCCCAGACAGACCTGCCTTGAGATTTAGCAATGAGATCTGCTTCTGTACAAGCCATTTGATAATGTGAAATTAAATAAAAAAAAATCGCTTAATTGCCAAATACAATACAGAGAGAGATCCACCAATCAGAAGTTGCTCTCTGATAAAACATTGCAAATGACAATCAAATATATATATACTGTATAGTATTTTTACTATAATTGCTATATTACTATAGTACTACTACTATACTAAAATACTATTACAATTTTTATTTTGTATTATAGTTTTGTCATCCGCAATGCTTCGCAGAATAGCAGTTCATAATTTTGTACCTTTAATTGTTTGCAATGTTGCATTAAATCTCCTCGACCGTTTGCTTTGTGTCAGGTTTATACCTCTTACGAAATTTCCCGCAGAAGAAAATGAATGAGAAATCTACTTCCACAATGCGAGCGGTCACTGTCGGACTCTATATATACAAATACAAGTACCTCATGATGTTTACCACGTTATAAGGCTCTATTATTAAAGTGCATAATACTTGAAGGAGCTTGTGAAGTACTTCAGTGACAACGACTTTTTTAAAGCCCGTACGAACACTTAACTGACTTAAAGAGACGGTACGTGATATTAACAAAGAATACGTGTGGCCCCGACACAATACACACTCAACACGTCGGACACTTTACTCGGCTTTGTGCTACACGACAACGTAATTTTTTTATGGCTATTACACAGTTGCGATGTGAAGCAGATAATGACATTCTTAAGACGAGAGAAACTTCCCAAGTCCTCAAAGTCCCTGATTCCATCAGCGATGGACGATAAGAAATGAAACTCGAGATTATGAGAATGGTCACCTCTCTCGCTAACCAGGAAGAGAATCTGGTGCTTAACACCCCCTGGTGGTCAGGATGATAAACTGCAGGTTCCTAGTTATTCCCGCATTGGTCAAGCAGATTAAACCACCCAGAACGGCTCTCACTGCTTTACTGAAGGGACAAAGTCCGGACGGCGGGTCTGGATGATTTTTGGGCGAGCGCGTCTGCCGCCCTCCATCTCTTCCTCGTCATCGGAGACTTCGTCCTCGCACACGTGCACGATCACACTTGGCGTGTTGGTGGTTCCAGTGTGGAGCTCGTATTGCTCACCTGAAATACATTTTGTCAAATAAGTTGGGTTTGATGCCAAACAGTGTTATGTAACTAAACACAATGTGTGAAACAAAAAATGTAGCAGAGATATATTGAATAAATTCTATATCGAAACAAGTCACACAGATAACTGAATTAAAAAACGGCATAAAATCAAATAAAAAAGTGCATAATTAAATTTCTAGTGCATAAAAAAATTCACATTTTGCAAAGCAATAAACACTAGTATGTAAAACTTATTGGTGAGTAAATACACACTAAGGGTTAGTTTCTTATACCTGGTCCTAGTTTAGACACAGCACGCAACAGGTCGTAGTTGATGACCGGTTTGGCGTCCGGTGACGGCTCCCAGCCAACAGGGGGTGACGACGGAGGAGAGATCAGGAACTGCTTGTCTGGTTTAGGAGGCTCAAGGCGAGGACTGCCGATATGTACAGACTGTACAGAGAGGAAAAACGTCAGAAATAAATTGAAGCGAGTTATTTTGTTATTTAGTACATAATAATACACATTGAATAGGCTTAAAGTCATGAGTCAGGATCTCAGGATAAAAGACGCAGTTTAATTTTAGGTTCCTCATTGTGAAGGGAACAGAAAGCCTGACTCATGTGTGTCTCTATGTGAAACGTGTGACCTCATTTTGACCATTCATTAAGATGTGTGATCTCACGCTGGAAACTCAATGAAATGATCACAGCTTAGTCAAACATCACAGGAAATCTTGCTCATATTTAGGGTATAGTGACCGAAACAAACCAACGACTCGAAATATTCAATGATAAGAAGATGAAAAAGTCAAACAGACACAGTGAAAAAGAGATTAGAGCTGTCAAAAAATTAATCGCTATAGAGGGTTTTCACCTACGTCACGGTTTGGTCAGTTACACGGATGTGCGGCCATGTTGGAGATACTCGGATGCATACAACAGCATGGATTGCATGGTTAAAGTAGTATCCTACTAATTTATGATGTCAAAACCACAGAAAAGACTTGTGAAAGTTGCTAAATCATACAGAGAAGGACTTGGTAAGCAGGAAAGGGCACAATATTAAGTTATAAGTTATTAGGCAGTAAAGATCCGTATGAGCTAGCTCTTTGGTCGTGGACTGAGAATGTTGACAACATTTGTGTTTGTTCTTCCCATTTCTTAAGATCTTAACTAACTTTTAATGTAATATTATGCACTCATATTGATATTATGTTGCTGTTTGTAAAAATACTAGATTCTCATCTTATTTCATAATCTACTTTAATAGTAACAGATTTACACGTTTTGTTAAATGTTAATTCTATTAGTTATTCCGACTGATTAGTACAGCCCAAAACATGACAGTAATTGATCATTTTTAACAGCAAAAATGTGTGAGATCCTTTCGGTTCATTGGCATTGTTTGCGCTCAGTATCGCCAATATGGCCGACTTTCGGATTGATGATATGCTGTGAAAACCCTCTATTAATCACATACAAAATAAAAGTTAGTTTTTGCATAATATTTAGGGATGGGACGATAACCGGTTTCGCGATTAACCATGATAAAATGTCCTGACGGTTAGTATTATCGTTTAAAATTTAATTATCAATTAAATTTAACTGTGTTTGATTACCGTGGTAAATCCTGTCCAGCCAGAATCAGTTTGACGCAGGCGCACACATGCAACATAGTTTTTTGCACAAGAAGGCATTTAAGGGATAATGTATTGTATTCATTCACGGTAAACTTATTGGAAAGATTTATTTATTTTTTACCACAGAAATAATTTCAGGGAGATGAAATATTAAATTGTGATTTTCAAAAATAAAACTTGTTTTCAGTGTGTGTATCAGTTCTTTTTGAACATTTCCATCTCATTTGAACAAAACCATGATAACCGTGATAACTTTGGTCACTATAATCATGATATGAAATTTTCATACCGTCCCATCCCTGATATGTAATTGTTATGTATATATAAATAAATACACACATACATACATGTGTGAATTTAAGGTGTCATTTAATTTATGTATAATAAAAATATGTAAATGTTTCTTAAATACATACATGCATGTCTGTGTATTAATATATACAAAATAATTAAACACATATATATTATGCAAAAACAAACTTTTATTTTGTATCGTGATTAATCTTTGGACAGCCCTAGATTAGAGTCATATTTACAGAGTAGATTATTATAGACTTTGAGATGCGACTCTTTTCAATTGGGCCAAAAGGAAACCACCCAAAAGTTCCTAACAAGCACACACTAACATGTTACAAATTCACTTTCCAATAAACTCAAAAATGTTATCTTTAACCTACCGAGCCCCTAAGGTGACATTGTAAAAAAAAATCTAAAGTTTAGTTTCACGTGCGCACCCAAAACTAAACTTTATTTAATTTTTGGTCCAGTGTCTCCCTAGGAGCTCCGTATTAACCCAATAGACTGTAAAAAAAAAGGATGATGTGCCAAAAAAAAATAGGCCAAAATATCAAAAAAAAGTGGCTGATATGTTGCACTGATAGTTTAATTATGGAGCCAGAGTCTGGTGAGGTGGAGCTGCAGAATCAAGGCCCCACCCATTTTCCCGATTGACTCAATCACAAATGCACAAAAAAGATGTCACACCATTTTTAATGGCATGTAATAACTAACTTAAACCAAACTTATAAGAAAAATAAGCACTTAGGTCACAATAAAATTTAAATTAAAAACTTTTTTGAAATATTGAGGTATTTTTTTACAAATTATTTTTTTAAATGCATGTGCTCTCATATAATCTTTAATCAAAAACGCTAATCTCCTCCCCTTGAAATGATCTCTCTTTATTTCCGGCTATATGATATGGCAGGTGGGCGTGGTCTGGGAAAATTTTGCAGCAATTTGCAACATATCGCAATTTCAAACAACCCAATCAATTCTCAATGGACGAAATCAAGTCTCGCCCTACTTTTTGTTTCTTATTTCAGAAGCCATTTTTAATCGGATATACGTCACGATAGGAAAAATAAGACAGTCACTACTTCAGTTTCATTGTGACTTCGCCTCATTATGTCCCATTCATTTACATTGAGAGGGCGGGGCTTAAGACCTATAATGGAGCCAGCCACCAGTGATCGAAATGTTTTGATTTCACATATTTTTAGCACGTGTGTGGCAATGCCACCGTGTTTATCTGTAGGTTCTTACCTGAGCGAAATACAGACGCATCTCTTTTCCATTGAAGTCACTCTTGTGGAGTTTGACTCGGGCCTCGGCTGCAGCGAGGACGTCCGTGAAGTTAATCCGAACCCGTCTGAAGCTTTTGAAGAACTGAAAGGATGTGCTCGGATCAAATTGACGAAACAAAGCCTCAAACTGCTCCTAAAGATGCAAAACACGCAGACGTGAAAACCATGAGTTGACATTTTAACTTTGGTTTTATGCATCTCATCATCTAACCATTCCCATGCAAGGGTCAAATTTACAGAAACAATTTACGCAAGAATGGCTTGATGGGTGATTTGTGTGTTTTACAGATGAGGGCCAGTATTCATACAGTAAATGCAAAATATCTTTATTAAATTATTATTAGATGCAACAAAACTTTTTAAGCTACAGCCTACAATCAATCTCCATAACTATTGGCACGTATATAAGAACGGCTGTCCACCTGATGTCCACCAAAAGTCCGGGCTCGTAATGCATCACCAAGTACTCACTCACTAGTTAATGTACAGTCTCAATAACCGTTAACCTCACCTGAATTTCCGGTCGACTGTAAACTTCATGGTCCACTAATGTGGCCACCAGGCAGACAGCATTGCACATTGTATTAAGATGCATACTTCAGTATCCTCCACAGCGACTTTAGTGTGTTAAATGGCAAAGGCATATGCAACACAATCCCCAAAGATGTTCTAGTCCACAATTTCAAATCTAAACGTTCAAAGAGTCATGCACAAAGCCAAATGCAGAAGATGCAACGTCTCCTGTGCACTTATCTCCAGCAAACAGACTCCATACACTCCTCCATGCATCGGTTTCTCCACTTCTAGTGTGCTAGCAGGTCAGTGTTGATCTCCTGCTGTTTATAGCACAGCTGATATATCCGAGCACCACCTCCCTCTCCATCGGACCGCTAGAAATGACGACAGGAGCGTCTTTACCTCTCCGCGCTCCTGCTGGACTCCTCCCCTACTCTTCCATCTCTTTGTTATTGACTAATCCTAATGAGGTACTGGAAAATAATGACATCACCCGGTCACGGGCAGAAGTCCAACATTCTCCAGCGTAACCTTTCGTTCTGTCCCTTCAGCATGTTTCCAACAGGGCTCCGGCTGACCCTCACTTTTCCATCTCGCCATTATACTGCGCATACTTCTAACCGAGCAGAACTACTTTATTTCCACATTAACTTGAAATTCATAACACGCGGGTCTGCTGCGAAATCTGCATCGATGTCGTTTCTTGTCAACCAACATGAAGTCAAAGTACACCTGGTATCAATTCAACATCAAATATAGAAAGGCGGCATCACTTATTCACACAGCAGTCTGTGGATGTAAGGATATTGCTATGAGTGTTTTTATCAAATGTCGACATCGCTAGGTGGTTTTATTCGTGTTCAGGATGAAGTATGCATTACGAGATTTAAGCTCACCTATTTTTTTGTATGCTTGACCTGTGCAGTGAAGTATTCACACGTTGCAGCAAACATACCCATAGCGTGCTTGTGTTGGTTTAACCTATATTAAAAGGATAGGTCATGAGGACGCCCGACTGTCCTTCACATTTAATCTTCTTATTAAATTGTCTTATGCAGAGGTTTTTGGGGAGTGAAAATATCATGAGCTCAGTATTAATACAATTTAAGTCAACCGACGATGACGAGTACCAACATGTGTTCATGGTTTAAATGAGTTCATGGTTTAGATTCAAGTCTGCTAGTTTACAAAACACACAGTAGATGAGTTGTGTGTGTGTGTGAGAATGGGAAGAGAAGAGCTCATCTCTGCCGCTGTGACATAATGGAAACATGGAAATATGAAACCGAAAGAAGGTGATGGAAAAAATGCAAAGGGAGGCAGAACTGGATGCTCTTATGCAAAGACGTGTGGAGGTGAGACAGCAGCTGTCGCTTGTGAGCTGCTCTGTCAGTATGCAAGCGGTACATATAAGCCATCAGTAGATATTTATATCCGATTGCACAAAAGATCAGGCCATATTACGCACGAGATGCACCATTATTAAACTTGAGTGCAAAAACTGCTCATCTAACTTTTATACTTGTGTTATTAAAAGGGCAATTGCATGCAAATGTCAACCTTATCAATAAAAGTGAAGTTTTTACCCATACTGATATCTAAGGTGGTTTAAATACATATGCAAAGTTTCTGATACATTTTTATAGCATTTTTTTTTCATAGGGTAAAGTAAGTGCACATTTCAGAATTGATAAGAGAGAAATGTCACACCCATAATGTTGCACCTCGGTGCTTGGGCCCTAATGTTCTTTGAAACGCCCAATTATTGGATATTCGCCCATTAGTTCTGGTTCGTGCATTTTAATTAACATTCTGTTTCCCAAAAACTTGTGATTTTTATTTGTCACACCCATAATGCATCCATCCAAAAAAATGCAGCATAAAGTTAAAACAACTTGGTTATATTCAATCTACTATTTTAAGTTTTGACTTGTGATTAGTTGACATAACTTAGAAAAACAAGTTGAAATTGATTAACTTAATGTGTTAAAGTAACATAAAAATATATGTTGATTTGATATAACTTTTTATATTTGTCTGAAGTTTGGACTCTGGAGAAAATATAAATAGATGGCAGGGCTGCTTTATTATGTGCAAAATCATAATCATCATTATTTTGATAAAAATTATAAATCATAACACAATTAATCAGTGACTTTGAACATGCATTTATTTAAACATTTTATTAAGTGTTGCAATAGGCTCAGTGCCGGCGCCAGCCCAGCGCTGATGAGGGGGCGTCTTAAATACCAGAGGGGGCGATCACACAAAATGCATTTAATTCCCCAAGCTAGAAAATACATATGGCTTGTTCACTCCATGCGGCAGCCGACAGCCGGATGACGTCAAAGTACCGCGAGAACGATTCGAGAAATCATGCAAAGTGTAATTTCGTCTCGCTCTCGCGGCACTTTGACGTCATCGCCTCACAGTTCTAGTGGCGCCGCTTGAAGTGTAACAAGCCATGGAGTGGGCGTGTGTTTATTAATGTCACAGAATACATGCACACTTGATTTTTTTGTTTTGTTAAATAATAGACTATAAAATTCACTTTAGGATGACAATACACAAGGCAAATGTGATTTTTAAATAAAATGTTATCATTAAAATCCCATTCAACATTAATGGTGATCTGAGGGGGCGGGATATTGCCGGTGAGGGGACAACGCCCCTTCACGCCCCCTTGTGGCGCTGGCCCTAAATAGGCTACATGTGTTTTACCTTTGAAGTGCCCTACAAACACATTGGTCCAGCAGCATGCAATTTATATTTTAATTGCACAATAATATTTTTATCTCGATTATCTTGTTTTTGTAATTGTTTGAATCAAAAATGTATTAATTGCACAGCCCTCACAAATGATTCAATATATTGGTAATAAATGCATTCTCTAAGAAATTATATTTCAAGTTTTGATTGGAAATGTTACATCCATAACACTTGAATTGCTCAGAATGCAATTTTCAGATGATATACAGCCTAGTGCACTTTACATTTTTAGCTCAAAGTTAAGTTGAAAAAACTAATTTGGTTTTTGTGCTGTCTGCGGTCTACACATGCAGTTACCTCATAGACGAGTCATTTAAAACATGGAAATGGAACGACTAGGTGTCAACAAAGTCTGAGTATTGGAGGAGTGTGAATACCAGAATAACCATAACATGGTTTCCATTCACTTGTGTTGTGGAAGAAGCTCCAAGGATTCAACGCTGTAAACAAATGTTCGAACTCCGCTATCAACAGATGTATAAATAAAAATAAATGTGAAGTGGATGCAAAAAAATACAGCTTATTAAAATAATTGTTTAGATGGATAATTGTGACTGGCTTATAGTTAAATATGAAACAGCTAATGAGTTTATCTGTATGTTTCAAAGCTCAGATTATTAAAGTTTTTTTTTATTGGTTGAAATTGCTTATTTTACATTTAGTTTATGTGTAAAAATTAAAGTGCACTTTGCTAGCATTGACTCAGATATACGTGACTATCATTTTCAGACGAACACAATTTGAGTTATCTTAGTAAATTTCCTAGGTACGTTAGGAAACAACTATCTCCACAACTTTCAAGCCCAAAAAAGTGCATTCATGTTTCACAGAAGTAATTCACACTAGAGGTCTTCACGGGTCCACCTAGATCCGAAAACCTGAAATCAACCCGAGTGGGTCTAAAAGTTTCACGTGTGGGTCGGGTATAATAATAGCGGCATCTAGGGTGACCAGATGAGATTGACTGAAATTCGGGACGGGGGTCAGACGTTACGTCATCCAATATTAGTTTTATTTATTTATTTTATTTAATAATTAAAGATAATGAATTTCAAACAGAACCAATCATATTATTATAAGTACCTATGCATTAATAAATTGATATAATATGTATAGAACTATTTTATACTTCATAGTTTTCATTTACTTAATACTAAAAGATAATGAATTTTAAACGGAAGTTACTGAACCAAATCATATTTTTATTAATATAAGTACATACATTTATATAATACGTATAGACGTATTTTTTTAACTCAGTGCCTCGTCACCAATCTGACTCCTTCACGCGACTGACTGTCACTGCCAGCCAGCACTTTCAACTGTCCTCGCGGCTGCTGCAACTTTCGCTCTCTTAATCTACTATAAAACAAAATTGTCCTATTGTCTTTCTTGCATATAGATGAATTAGATAAAGTAATAGAAACAATACAATGTCAGCATATTTCGCGGATGTTTTAAATGAGTGGGATTCAGATTAAAATTAAGGGGCTGGAGACATCAGCACTTTTAAATGCCAGCTGTTTTTCAGCCGAGCGCTTTCGTAACCGTGATACTTCAGCTGTGAGCCGGTTGGTTGCTGTGGTAATGTCCCGCCCCCCTCCACTGTAATTGGACGGCCCTGTGAGAACTGACATTGACGAGCGGAGCTTTTCTCTCAAAGTTTAATATTTTTGAACCCCGAGCGCCAGGTTTCAGCGCGGAAAAAAACCTCTAGCTGTTTGATTATTTGAGAAAAACGCAGAATTTCCATTGGAATCAATTGAAAACATTGCGTAAAAGCTTTGGTGTGTCCAGTCCCAGCTTCAGTATAATTTTCGGGACAATTAGAGCAGGATTCGGGATTCGGGACAGCAGCTAAGATTTCGGGACTGTCCCGAATTTTTCGGGACTTCTGGTCACCCTAGCGGCATCGGGTCTCTGGTAAATGAATTAAAATGAATGTGTTTTTCTGATGGGACCCGAGAAGACCCAAGCTATCTTGCGTTTGTGCGCCGAGACCCTTTCAAACCCACCATCTGTTTGCCAAGAGTGCTTGCGACATCGTGTGGCTGGCGGTAGGTTTATTTTTGTTGAGCCAGACCTGTCAATCAATTTTGAATGAACATTTTAGGGGTTACTTTGGTGTCGTCGTCAGACAACAAATTGAGCAGCTGGCCAAATTGTTTACGAGGCCACCAGGGTTTCTTTTAGCCTGACTACGTCAGACTTCGTACTTCCGCTAAATTTCATTACGCTTCTGTACTCAGTCTGAGATACCTCCCATTCAAACCGTTTTCCACCGGTCTCAAAACGACCGTCCAATCAACGAACAGAGGGCGGGCTGAGAGCCGTGACGTCGACGCTAAACGCCGAATCACGGTTGTAGTTTGTTGTGGACATGGAGACACAGAAAGCTATTTGCTCTGTTGTGGAGAACCGGCACTTGCTAACTTAAACCCGAACAAGAAAAGTGTTTGTTAAACATTTGAATGGAGATTATGTTGTTGCCCTTCTCCCGACAAGTTTTTGGAAAAGTTTAACTTATCAACTTTACCGATCGTCAGCGAGAAACTGTATGCAGCACAGCTTGACGTGCACAACGATCGAGAAATCATGGAAGGGAATTATATTGTTCACAATTAATGGTGGAGGACGCGTGGGCAAGCATTCTTTGGTGACATTCCTGATTAACCAGAAAATAAGGTAGGGAGATTTAATTTACATATGGTTATGGTTGTCTGGTGGAAGAGTTTGAGAGGAGAGAGGGGCGTTCCTCCCGTTAGACGTGAGTGGAAACACACCGTAAGGATAGTGTTCAACTAGCTCTGGCCCGATTTACTTTACATAATCTGCAAAAGTCGTTCATAGCCATGTTAACTCTGGTATTTCGCTCGATGGGTTTGTTTTCACATCATACGTGTATTTTACAGCAGAGATTCGATGCGGCTGATCCGGCGCATAAAGCACATCATATCCAAATGTTATGTGTGATTGGCTTACGTTTAGACCAATGATTTTAAACTTCAGACAAGCCCCTCCCACGAGAAGGAAAACGATTGTCAATTATGCCCAGCCAGACTCTGTCTATGAAGCGAAGCAAAATAGCAGAGGATGGTATTACCAGGCTAGGTTTCTTTTAGGGCTGTGACGATTAATCGTGCAAATGCACGTTTTCTCAATGGATGAATTTAAATGAATTACGGTGAAATGCCGCCACATCCAATAGCCAGAGGGCGCTCTCGTGTAAAAACGCCATTTGTGCCACAGAAGAAGTAGCATTACAAATGCTATTTCAGGAAATGTCTAAATGGATATTTATATCGCTGTTCTTCAGATTGTTTCAGGTATTTTCATGATAATAAAAATATTTTGAATGATTGTGTTTGACGAGTGTTGCTTTTTTAAATTCACTCAAACTCATAGTGATTTAGATTGATAAGGACTTCGTACTGATCACAAAGCCACAGTACACGCACAAGCTGTCCATGAAACACAGAATCGGAGCCTTACGATTCAGAATCGATTTCAGGCAGGTCTTTTTAATGAAAAACGCAATGTATCGTCGCAGGCCTAGTTTCTTTTTGTCTGACTGGTGCATGCGGGGCTGCAAACTGCACACACGTCGGTGCCGTTTACATTCGGATCCAGTCGGGGGAAAAATGCCACTGGGTTGGGTCAGATTCAGGTCTAATTTTCTCAGGTTTGTCTCGAGTCTTTCTCTAAAAAAAAGTCAGGTTAGGGTAAAAAGTGATTTGGGTCATTTCGGGTCAGGTACATTTCTTTGGATCGGAGAAGACCTCTAATCCACACGGCTCCAGTGGGTTAATGTCGGCCTTCTGAAGATAATTGATGCAATTTTGTAAGAGAAATATCCATATTTAAAACAACTATAATAACTAACTTCCATTAGCTGCCAATGTGCATTATGTGTAGCATACATTGTGAGAATAGACTCTTGTGTTGTGAGTTGTTTTAGCTACAGATAGGGATAATTCAACATATGCTTGTCTAATTTCGCCTCCACCATTTTCCTTCAAATTCTTTAAAAACAGACTTTTCTTATTTGTGACTAGGGCTGCATAATGATTAATTGCGATCAATTAATCACTTAATCATATAAAAAAAATGTAAATACTTCTTAAATATCTACATGAATGTGTATTTATTTATACATAATTATTATACACAGTACACACACATGTAAGATGTAAACAAAATCTTTTTTTTTTAATGGTTATGCAGCCCTATTTGTGACTACCATTGTTTTGGTCTCTTCTCTGTGTCGTACGCTACGTCCTACAGTACACCAAAACTATCTGGTGAATGCACATTGACAACGGGAGTTAGCCATTATAGTTTATAAAGTTTTAAATATGGATACTTCTCCTACAAAATCGCACCGATTACCCTCAGAAGGCCGACATAGTGATGGTCGTTTTCGAAGCACTGCTTCATGAGGCTTCGAAACATTTACGAATCTTTTGTTTCGAATCAGTGGTTTGGAGCTTGTTTCAAACTGGCCCAAGTCACGTGATTTTAGCAAATGAGGCTTCATTACGTCATAACTGTTTCGAAAATCCGATGGTTCACCACTAGGGGGAGTTGATCACATGACCAGTGTTTAATATGTTTCGGTGAACTCGGGTCAGTTTTATTATAAAAGTTCATAAAATATTTATCCTTCTGACTAATAACACTGCCATTTTGTCAACTTTTTGTTTATAGACTGATTTAATGACAAAAATGTGCATAATTAAAAGGGTAGTTAGTTTTAATCATTTGTTTGCCCTAAATAAAACTAAAAACACATAATACACTTTTAACTATGTCTTAATTAAGTTAAACAATTTTTTTAAAATATTTTAATAAAAATCTTGCTATTATTTTGTAAAAAAAGTGTAAAATGTTTGGACACATCTGCTTTTACACTATTTTGACCAGCAGAGGTCCCCAGCGTGTGTGGGTTTCGAACTGCTTCGAAAAACTGAATACATTTTCGAAGCAATTGGTTCAATTGATTCGAAGCTTCGAAAAGCTTCGTTTCTCCCATCACTAGGCCGACATTAACCCCCTGGAGCCGTGTGGATTACTTCTGTGAAGGATGAATGCACTTTTTTGGGCTTGAAAGTAATGGACCCATAAAGTTATAACGCTTGGAACAGCCAGAACATTTACTAAAATAACTCGGATGAGTAAATCATGGATAATTTTCATTTTTTGCTGAACTATCCCTTTAACACAGAGTCACAAACTTTAAAGATTAAACTGGCATTCAATGATGCTAAAAATCACACAGTTTATGGAAAAAATCCTGCTTGGGTTTATAACAGAACTAAGCCTGACTGACTTCTGGTCTAGTTAGCTAATGCATTTTCCATTATTCTTAATTCTACACTTATTCATTTTTTCCACTGAAGTAGGAATGATAATATTGCATAACAAACCCTATTTCAAATAACACTGGGCATGACGGAGAAAAAACAACTTCTCCGTGGCTATCATTTGGGTCAGCGATCGATCTCACCGTCAGTGGAAAAACACAAAGCATAGAGGCTTTATTTTTTCCGTCGATGTAGTTGCAGGTCAGGGTGTTTGTGGTGAGAGGCAGGTGCGCTGCTATAATAAACTTCTGCTCTCAGATGAATCAAACACTCGTGAGAACACAAATACAGGATTGTGCATTGATGTTTCATTCAAATAGAGGAAAGATGGAAAGTCGGCCATGCTGGTTAATAAATCTCAGCATGTAAAGAATTAACTCAACTTGCTTATAGACAGGTTTACAGATTAAAACAAACCTATTAGTGTTTAACTTTAGCATATTACCATAATGATGTCGTTTTCACCTGCAGACAGAGTTAAATATATACATATACACTAAAAAATATCTTAGAAATTAAGAGATGTGGCCTTTTGACCTATAAGAAGCACCATATTAGCAAGCATCCGACAGCCTAACAACTGCATAGCATCATGCTAAAAAACCTTAGCAACCGTACAAAAACACCCTGGCAACCAACCAATTCTGCATTGGTGCACTGTGATAGTCTTTGGCTACATATGACTCATATTGCAACATCACCTATTTTATTTTATTTTTATATATAATACAATGTTTGACAGTGTATATCAAAATCAATTTAAGGTGGCCTGCAGAGTTTATGTGATGCACATTTGAGATTGAAGCATCAAAATTATGTTCTTTATGTACTGTATGTCCAGTAAGATGCAATCTGCATGTGTTATACTGGAGACAATCAGGTTTACATGTAAACTTTCAAACCAGGTGGCTTTATTAAACTAATACTGTATGTGCATCCTACAAAAGCATATCATTGCACTACTACGGTACAATGATAATGTCTGATGCATTGGCATAAAATGCCATAGTGTTGGTAAATCATTGCATAAGCAGTACAAAGGTTAGGGGTCAATTCTATGGCAACAGAGAGACTGATGAAAAACATGCATCACTGAATGCACTGCGAGTTGCTTTGGATAAAACCATCTGCCAAATGCATCAGTTACAAATAAAACATTGACATTTGGTAGATGTGGCAAGACACTCATTAATAGCATTGCCATGATACATAATAACCACACTGATTTGCCATAAGGTACCAGGTTCAGAAAAACATCATAGCACCCCCCCACCCCAAAAAAACATGAGACCACGGCGCACATATCAAAAACACAAGGGCCCATTGCGCATGTCCATAATATCATCATTATTAGAGTACCACAGTACTACCGTTACCGAATCTTGACTCTAGTAAATCAATAAAGAACAGTTTAGCTCTACATTAAACCAGTTTAACTCCTGTTTGGCCTGGCATGAAAATAATCTGATCACAACATACGACACCGATTCGGTTTCGCGCACGATGCACGCCTACCTTTACGTGCTGCTCATTGAAAACCTCTTCAGGCACTTTACATGCGATGAGCGCGTTGGGCTGATCGCTCAGCTGGACTTCTGACGCTTCCGGCTGCTCCATGGCAACAAACGTGACCGCGACCCCGGCCGCGCTTTAATCTCCGACGAGACGGCGCTTTGATGTCACGCGTCACCGTGCTGGGCTCGTACAGCACGCGAGATGTGCCGCATAGTGCCACTATCTATCAGACCTGCGATGTGTTCTTGACATAAAGATGACGTCTACATTTGCGACAGACTACACACTGGTGGCCGAAACAGATGACGTGACGTCATGGCCTACGCACATGCGCTCTGCGTGGCGCATTGGTTTAGATGTGTGTTGGGGTGATTTAATTAATAAATTAATAATAATTATGAGCATAATGCCTTACAGTCGTCGATAAATGTTTATATTTGTGTAAAGCGCGCATTGTACGCGTTTTAAAATTGCGTATTTTTTGCTAAGTCTGTAAAGTGGTCGTTGTGTGCCCTCTTGTGTCAGATTTAGTGCAGTGCAGAGCCAAACAGAATGCATTTTTTTTTCATTTTTATTGCATTGGATGAAATAATAAAGCAAGTGGCATTCATTAAAAAAAGAATATAAAGTTTCAAGCAATGCATTTTACAAAAGCGTGTTTGTTAACTTTTATGACCATAGTTGTTTTTCTCACTTTTTAATAGCCTGTAGAAATGTTTTTCACTGCGAAGATACCATGATTGTATTTTCATATGATGTGGTATTCCTATTGTGTTACTGTAGCTTATTTAAGTAGTGAATTATGTTAGTAATGCAAAGATCTTGGGTTCCCCTTACGAAAATTTTTTTTTGTTGTATTAATTACTAGCCAAACCATGGTTTTACAAAACTAACTATGGTTTTTGAAAACCATGGTTATTTTGTGGTTACCATGGTTTTACTACAGTAACCATGGTTTTTTGGTGCTAACTGTAGTAAAACCATGGTTAATGTTTGCAATCTTGATGAATTTGGATTAAACCATCTAACAAATCATAACAAATGCTAAATACGTTTCCAAATATTCATTTAAAATAATCATTGAAGGCTTTGTTAATTTCCTTGATTAAAACGAGCGAATGCACATAAAATAAATCAAAGGGTAAACAGGTGACATGAAATATGTGCACTGGTCTATAAACCGATCATCTTGAGCTGACCAAGTTTTCATTGAAGCGGATTTAAGAAGGCAGGCGAGTCATGTGGGGATCAGAATCTGAAATGTACCATAATCCTCCAGAGGAACGAAAGGGGGAAAGAGAAAGTCCTAGTTACCTCTGTGCACCAAAGGGACCGGACATACACCAAAGAGCTTCAGTGAGCTAGTTATAGTCTTGCTGTACTTTAAACATCTCATTGTGTAATGGCCCAAGCCAAAACTGATAACATCGACATTTCTAACGGCACTGTTGTTCATTGTCCTGTAAGCTTGGGAATGGAGATGGAAGATCGGAGGACTGTTGAGGAAGATGAGGAGGATGAGGTGGAACTAGCTGAAGAGGTGGATGAAAACATTCACATTGGGGGTGAAGATGGTGCAGTAGACAATGAAATGACCTCAATGGACATCACCGTCTATCAGACAGAGCAGAGAAATTATATCACGGTAGACGTGGAGGAGAAAACATCACAGCCTGGGCCAGAAAGTGAGGTTTCCCAAAGTGAAGTAAAAGCTGGAGAGACGGAAGAGGATGGACATACAGAAATGGCGATTCCTGAACTACAGGTTGAAGGTGAATTGTCAACAACGACTAGCATTGAAGAGCTCGAGGATGCTTTCAAAGATGATCGGGATGAGTTGGAAACACATGAAGAAAACAACAAAGAACCTGAGATCCATGAGCAGACCGAGCATACAGGTCAGGAGCTTTTCCTCGTGGAGGTACATGAAGATCTGAAATCTGTGTCCAGTGATGATGAAACACATCTAGAGGAACACAGAGAAGAGGAGAAGGGGTCACGAGAAGAAGCATTAACCAACAATGATGAGGGTGAGATAAACATAGAAGAAGAGGATGAAGAGCCGGGGATTGTTATTGAAGAAAACCTTGATGAAGACCAAGAACCAGCGACAAAAGAAATGCAATGTGATAATGTCACTGAAGGACAGTCTATGAATGAAGCGCTTTTACAAGAGACCTACAAAGCAACTGGTGAGCCAAAACACAACGATGCCTTAGAGATACAGAATAATGCGATTGAACCGTCTGTACTTTCCATCGATCAGACAGAAGATCAGAAGTTGGCAGAAAGTGAATGTGAAAGACAAGAGAGTGCACGACAGGTGGTGGACGAGAGCGGTTTAATGATGGATGAAAGTGAGACGGATCTACCGTCAGATGAGAAGTGTGAGAGAACGGTGGCTGATACCCAACCAGCTATTGTCAGTGTATCTGAGGAGAACAGAGGAGATGATGAAGAAGACATTAAAAGCAGTCAGTGTGAGACTGGAGGGGTGGAGATTATAGAAGAGCCTGGACAGGTCGAGAAGGAGGAGTCTGCTGCAGAAGAGGGAGGGAGTAAAGAGCCAGAACAGCCAGAGGAAGTCCGAAGTGCAGATCCACCTGATGCTGTAGAAGAGGGGGCATGCAATGAACTGGAACAGCCAATCAGGGTTGACAATGACAAACAGGAGGTCGGAGAGGGAGGGAACGCTGCAAAAGAGCAGCCCAAGCGTGTCAACGAACAGGTGTCAACATATAGAGAAGAGGGGGTGGGACTAAGTAAAGAAAATCCAAACGGTGTCATCGAAGATGAGCCCAAGAAGAAAACGAGAGAGGGGGGACGTAAAGTGACAATACCTGCCTGGTTAATGGCCAGCGATACCTTAGATGTCCAGGAGTCCCTCGACAGTCGTAGCAGAAACGTCAGTGGTGGTAGTAAAGGTGTGAAATTTAAAGCTCCTGAGGTCACCATGGAGGTCAATGGGATGTCACCATCTCACGTCCAACGGGATGAAGAAAAGACCATGATGAAGATGAGCTCAAAGGAGGAAGATGTCTCCAATACTGATCCTAACGATTTGAAGATCTCTCTCTATGTGAAGGTATTATACACTATTAAAAAGCTTCTTACGATTAACAAATACTAAAGATTTACTCAGATCAGTTTGACCAGCTATTCACAAGATGGTTTTACTGGGTTTAAATGGTTATTCTGGTCTGTGACTGTTTGGCACCAGTTGGTTATTGTTGCAGGTGCACCAACAAAACTAGCTTATTCTAGTAGTAACCAGCAATGTGAATGTTAGAAAACTAGTTATCTTAGCTAGTCTGTAGAATGTTTGGGTTGGTTTAAATGATACAGCCCTCTAAATAAGGCAACAGAGAATTCTGCTGTCATATAATAAAACTGAAGATTTTCTAGTGCACTTTAGGAAAGTGAGGACACCGGATATTTACATTTCTGCATTAGGCAGACGCTTGAATACAAACTGACTTATAGTGCATTACATTTTTTATCAGTATGTGTGGTTCAAACCCATGACCTTTTGAGATGCTAATGCAATGATCTACCACTGAGCTATATGAGAGCATTTTGTACACAGTCACAAATTTATGATTAATGATCCAGATTTTTTTGTATTTCTTCTATATTTTTGTCCAAATTTGTTATGACTCCTTCTGAGTTTCTGTGTGAGCTCAGATGTTTGGAAACCATGGAGAGGTGCATCACACCCCCCAAAAACATACAGTAACCGTTAAACATTCATTCATTCTGTAATTGATAAAATAGATCTTATTATGACCAAATGATGCCATTAAAACACTTTAAACCTATTTAAAGTCAGTTTAAATGAGCTTTACTATACAGTATGGAGACAAACCAAAGGAGCACAATATTATGCCTCATAGCTTCATGGTGCTACACATTTAACATAAACGTAACATGCACTGTAAATTCAGGATAATTACTAAAATATGAAAACTCTTCAGTACTTATGTGAGATTAGACAATCGTTGATATATCACCCTGAGACCGACTGATTTCAATGTTTTTGTATGTCACCAAATCCCACCTTAAATTTTTTTAATCACTGTCTTATTACCTAAAACATAACAGCATTTTAAAACATGTCAGCAACTCTTAGTAACTGATAGCTGGGATTGAAAACATTTTTTTCACAGCGGGTTTAGTTGTCACACAGCCTCAGGTATACAATGATAATAAAATGAAAACAATGTAAATAATATTCATCAAAATGATAACTGTTAATACAATATCAGGGGAAATAACTCACAATTATGTTTTTTTATTGTGATTAAAACACAATTTAAAAATTAGGGCTGGGCATAGATTAATCTAGATTAATCTCATACAAAATAAAAGTAATTTTTTGCATAACATATGAGTTTGTGCTGTGTGGAATTATTATGTATTATGTATAAATACACATGCATTCATGTATGTATTTAAGAAACATTTACATGTGTATATACATTTATTTGTATTTTTATAAATTCTATATTATATATAAATAAAAAAACTATATATAAATAAAACATTTCTTAAATGTATATATATATTTATGCATTGCTGCATAATAGACGGATGGTTGGTGGTTCTCAAACTTTTTTTGCGCGTGCGGCCCCCCTTGTGTACGGTGCATTCCTTCGGGGCCCCCCAAAGAAAATTTATGACAAAAAACTGCTCTAAAATGTAACATTTTAATTAAACAAAACATATTAAGTTATACAAAGTAGTGCTGTTGGTTGGTAGCCTTATTTTTTTAGGTTTCATTACACAAAATGTCATAAAACTGGGGCCCCCCTGGCACCATCTCGCGGCCCCGGCCCCCAGTTTGGGAACCACTGGGTTAGATAAAGGATGATGGATGGATGAATGTATGGATATCTATCTATTATAAGCAGATATAGAAACAATATCCACCTTTAGTATATAGACAGAATTTGATAAAATTATTTAAACAAAATTTTCTAGCAGGTGTTACAACAAACCCTGTTTGTTACAATGAACCTCACATATGGGGTAACGTTTGCACTCCTGTCACTTTCAGTGTAATTGTACGATAACGGTAGATCACACAAACAAACTTTAAGTGTTCATTTGTAGCAGAGATGTTTATGTTAATTGTGTAAAAAAATATAAATCTAACTGAAATATTTTTTGAATAATAGGGCCAAAGCCAAAAAGCATTACTTTGTGCCCCACTCTCCCCTATAGGTAATAAATTTGATTTGTATTGATGCACTTGATCAACAGTATTATAGTAAGAATAGTTTTTTGTTGCTTTGTGAGGTTTTTAGTAAACATCTGGGACAAAGTGCAGAGAGACAAATTCTTGTTTTATGAAGGCGGCTGAGCAGCGGGACATTAATCCGCGGGAAAATGCCCTTAAATCCCACCCGTATGTTTCTCTAGTGCGACTCTTATAACAATGACCGTTGTGTTGTGTGTCTTGCAGCGGGTAACACACACACACATACACAGACAACACGGCCACAATCCTTCTGTATGTTCAGCTCACAAATCACAAATGACAGCATCACACTACGGCAATTCATGATTGGTTTATTTTTGTTTACTATTTTATCTTTGGACACAGCAAACCTGTTGTTGATTTATTGTGTGTGTGTGTGTGTGTGTGTGTGTGTGTGTGTGTGTGTGTGTGTGTGTGTAAGTACATGATTTGTGTGTATACTTCAGTGCACCTCCTCATCCTTGTGTGTGTGTGTCCCAGTAGAAGTGTAGTGGGTTAATCTCCTCACATTCCTGTAAACTCTAATCTGATTAAGATGTTTGCTTGTCAGGGCTGTTACGGGAAAGATCTGAGATTTAAGCGAGGGCTGGGTTTTGTGCACAGTCTATGAAAAGCTCACATTCACAATGCTATAGGATGCTCTGGGTGGTTGCTAGGGCGTTGCAATTCGGTTACTAAGTGGCTTTTAGCACGATGCTAGTGTGTTTGATAACTAGGGTGTTGCTAGGTGGTAACTTACTGTCCCGAGGCAAAAGAACTCAGCCCAAGTGTTACACTCTGAATTAGATTAAGTATGTGCTTTATCATTAAAACAGTACGTTTTATATAGTATGTGCAGGTGCAGTATATTTCGGACATATTACATCCACCATGTTTTCATTGTCATGTGACCAATAGATATGTATAAAGGCTAGATGTCTCGCTGCTGGTCAATTGAGTAGAACGTCCGCATTTGGCGGCCATCTTACCACAGGCAGCTCGCTCACTTGTAGCTTTGAGTTTTACTGGTGCAGGTACTTTTAAATGACCATAACTGGCTCAATTCTCTGTCGATTTTCAAACGGTTTACCCATGACACTGCATACTTATACAAAAAAAAAAAATAATAATAATTAATGAAACATGTTAAAGCATCCAGAATTATAGCCACGTTAATAACGTTTGTAAGAAGCCAACCCATTTGAAAATTGGTAGAAAATTGAGCAAGTTATGGTCATTTAAAGGGACACAAGGCAGCATTTTTATGTTAATAAATCATCTTCGTAAGTCGGTATATGGTTAAATGATGCATTACATGACGAATGAAGACTCTCTCGCCCGCTCCTACCGTCTGTGGGAAGAATACCCCACTTGCAAGTTCGCTGTATCCGACCCGGTGTCCTTCAGTCTCGTAAAGTCTCAGATATAGAAAGCATTTACTCCCAGACACTAGGGGGAGCTAGTAGAGAAATAATACTCAGACTTGCCTTGTGTGCCTTTAAAACTACCTGCACCATTAAAACTCAATGCTACGAGTGAGTAAGCTCCCTGCGGTAAGATGGCCGCCAGGTGATGACTAAGAGACTCCGCCGTAACACATCTAGCATGTTTTTTGACCTATGATGCAATCACAACAAGCATGGGCATTATTTAATTATGCATTATTTAAGAAGTGAGGAATACATTTCTTAATCACTTAAAGAGATGCTTGTTTTTTTCTGGTGGCTCCTCAGCTCACGTGAAAAGTAAATTGTCCATCAAATGAACAAAATCTAGCAGGAAATAGTAGTAGGTGTATTTTTGCACATTTTTTATACTATGAATGTTACTCGCCTTGTCTATTATATGTGACCCTATACCACAACATCAGTCATAAGTTGCACAGGTATATAGCAATAGCCAGCAATACCATGTTTGGGTCCCAAAAATCATTAGAATATATAGTAAAGATTATTTTACATGAAAATATTTTGTACATTTCCTATCGTAAATAAATAAAAAATCTATGTATCATTAGTAATATGTTGCTAAGCACTTCATTTGGACTTTAAAGGTGCAGTGTGTAATTTTTAGAAAGATCTTTTGACAGAAATGCAAAACAACATTCAAAACTATATTATCAGGGGTGTATAAAGACCTTTCATAATGAACCGTTATGTGTTTATTACCTTAAAATGAGACGTTTTTATCAACATACATGAGGGTCCCCTTACATGGAAGTTGCCATTTTGTGCCGCCATGTTTCTGCAGAAGCCCAAACCTTTTTACTAAATTGTCTCCGACGATGACATGTTTGTCCAGTGGAGGCTACCATAGCTTCTCCATGTGTTTCAAAAGCGAGAGGTGAGCAGTGGACTGGGCCTTTGGTTGGAATTCGCAACCTCACCACTAGATGCCGCTAAAATGTACACACGGCACCTTTAAAAGTGATTTTCTCAATATTTAGATTTTTTTGCACCCTCAGATTCCAGATTTTCAAATAGTCGTATCTCAGCCAAACATTGTCTTATCTTAACAAACAATATGTAAAAAAAATTGATGATGTATAAATCTCAATTTCAAAAAATGTACCCTGGTTTTTAGGTCTAGGGTCACATGAATGATGCAGCATTTATGTTAATTTGATTTCTTGATATTAGATCCAGGTCCCACCTCAATTTAAACATCAACGTTTAACAAGTACTACAAATGTTCACAAATAATCATCAAAATAGTTATTTTCTAACAAGATTAAACTTTTAAATCTTACTGAATGATGCATATTGATGTAGAGTCCAGAATGGCGTCACAGGTGTGTCTACATTATGGTTCATCCAATCAGAATTTAGAGTTTTGTAAATTGACATACGTACGGTACAGTATTTTCATGAACACACTGGGTCTGAGATTTTTTTTAAGTGAGTTTCAGGTGTTACCAGCCTTCACTGGTTTGTGATTTACCTTCATGTCCTTACTGACCCTCAGATCACCACACAGAAAACATTGCATGCTTATCTTCAAGTAAGCAGACCTCACAATACCTCTCAAAACCTCCAGACACCAGAAATATAGCAAGAGTAATAAATCCACACGCACACACACATGCACGCACACAAAAACCGGTGTGACGTCACATAGGCTACTGGTGCTGCTTATCACACCAGTGTGTATATACAGTACAGTACATATGGATGTGACAGTAAACCTAGGAAACTGTACAAATGTTGGCCTTTTGTTTATGTGAAATCTTGTGTCTGTTGACAATGCAGGTGATTCATTACATTTAATTATTTGTGATTTTCAGGATTCCCATCACCATAAAAGAGATTCTTACAGATGATTATTGTACAAACTTTTTCATACCACACATCTTATGAACAATCTCTCTGTTGCTGTGAGTTATAACAATGAACAAATGTCTCAGTGTTTCGTCCTGCATTCTCCACCCCGACTCCCACACAACACGAATGTGAAATCACTCTTTATTTTGCATGTTAACGTTTCAGTTCCAGAGAAAATACTTTTGTTGAATCTTTGCATTAAAATGTAGAAAGTGTTGATACGTTAACTACGAGAAGCATTTCACGATGGCTTGGTTTGATGTAGCAGCAAAAAATATGGGATTTCCCACCATTGAACTCTTTGTGAAGGTGAGACAATATTTCACTTTGAAGAATTAGGATGTTTCTTGTTAATGTATATTAGAATAAAATGATATATAAATAAACAAAGATAAAGATGATTTTGATTTAGTGTCACATAAGTAAATCAAAAGTTTTTTGTGTCTTGAAACATTTGATATTTCACAGTCAAATTTATTGTCACAATTGGTAGAGCATTGTGTTAGTTTGATCCCAAATACTGATAAATATAACTTGAATGCCTTGTAAGATGCTTTGAAGCACCTGCCAAATGTTTTACTATAAATGTATATCATATTTTGTGCCCAGCATATACACTAAAAAGAAGATTAAAAAAGTAAGTGTTTGTGCTGCCTTAACATTTTTGAGTTAATTAAACTTAAAAAATATTAGTTGTGTAAAAAAGTTGAATTATCTCAAACTTTTAAGGCAACAGGAACACTTAAACTATATGAAACTGTATAAATTATGTGTCATATTTTGAGCCTATACTATTGAAACCTCCTGTATGAAAACAATATTATATTTCTATTGACATTGTATTCTCAGCACAGACATCATGTTCATAAAAGTCCTTTTATTTTGTGTTTTTGTAGTTGTACAGTTTTTTGGGCTCTTAAAGCAGTTGATGGCTGTTAGATTTGTGTTTTATGATGAAGCACTGATGGTCTGATCTGTGTTGTGGTTGTTGTATTGATCTCATAGGCTGGCAGTGATGGTGAAAGCATTGGAAACTGTCCTTTCTCTCAACGAATCTTCATGATTCTCTGGCTGAAGGGCGTCATCTTCAACGTCACCACTGTGGATCTTAAAAGGTTAAGCACATTTATTATAATTTTTTATTAGAAGTGCAAAACATACAGCATGGCTAAACTGCACTGATAAAATTATTCATTCAATTTACTCATTTTTTAAAGGTAAGTGATCGCAATAAATTTATTTAAGCTACATTTAAGTTTTTTTAGTCTAAATGCTTAAATATATTGTTTGCGACCACTTACCTTAAAAAAATCAGTAAATTGAATGAATCTTTTTTTTTCAGTGTGAACACACAACAAAAATCAGAAAAAAATATTTATTATTATAAAGCAATGATAATAAGCAAAAATGATAAACAAATAATAATATAGGTATTTAAGTAATAATAGTATGTATTATAATAATAATAACAACATTAATAATTCTAAAGATTGTAGAATAACATAAATATTTTGTAATGACAGCATAATAACAAGAGTAATAATTACAATGCTAAAAGTAATGCTACATATGATAATGATAACAATAGTAATGTCCATAATAATAACTTAATGTTAATAATAATAACAACAGCTATAATATTATATTTTATATATATTAAAATCTGGTGATGATAATAATATTCTGTGATGACGCAACAACGATGTTATTAATAATAACGGTAATAATAATGATGATGATGTAGTAGCAATAATAATAATAATAATAATAATAATAATAATAATAATAATAATAATAATGTAAAAATAATAATATTAATAATAGCATTTAATAATAATAATAATTAGTAATAATAATAATAATAATAATAACAAAAATAACAATAACAACAATAACAAAAAACTTAATAATAACACATACCAAACACTATTTCATTAAAACTATAAAATTATGTAATTGAAGTATGGGAATAACTGAATGAGCCACATTGTATTTAATCTTCCTTATAGTTATCTTAATATGAATTACAATACAACCAACATAGTAGCCTATTTTTGACTGTAAGACTCAAATAAAACATCCTGTATGAATTTGGTTATATTATGTGTTTCTTTAATGATTTCTTATCTTATACATTTACAGTCCTGTAGGGTTGTTTTATGATAAAAAATCCAGTCTGAATATTTTGTTATCAGATAAATCTAATTTTTTGTCTCTTAGGAAACCAGCAGAACTGCAGGATCTCGCACCAGGCACCAATCCACCGTTCCTAACCTTCAATGGAGAAGTGCTGGTGGACGTCAACAAAATTGAGGAGTTTCTTGAGGACAAATTGGTTCCACCACGGTACTTATTATATTTACTCATTACTTATTTACTGCTTTATTAAAGATTTCACATTTTAAAACCTTTTATTTTTCTTTTGTTCTAAGATATCCAAAGTTGGCAGCAAAGAATCCAGAATCCAACACAGCAGGAATAGACATATTTGCCAAATTTTCTGCCTACATCAAAAACCCTCGTAAAGAAGCCAACGATGGTACTATTCATTTAGTTAATACTTTGATGTACAACCATACATGCTTTCTGTGTCTTTTATGACTTTGATTGAATGTTTTCTGATGTTTGGAGGTCTGGAGAAAGTTCTTGTGAAGTCACTGAAGAGACTGGATGAGTATTTACAGACTCCACTTCCAGATGAAATCGATGCCAACAGCACAGATGATTCTGGTACATCTACACGCAGTTTTCTGGATGGACCGGATCTCACGCTGGCCGACTGCAACCTGCTTCCCAAACTACACATCCTGAAGGTTGATATTCAGACAAACTCTCTCTCTCTTCAGTTGTTCTTTCATTGGTTAAAATATACTATTTTGTAAGTCAAAAATTAGTTTCATAAAAGCTCATAAGGTATTTGGTATGTTCACCATTTGCTTTAATGATAGAAACAGCGGAGCTTTAAAGACATTTAAAGATATGTTTTAAAGATATTGTGTACGATAAAGTGCGATCTTCATTTTCTTTAACTGTTTGGTGTGATCTCACACTTTTGGACCTGTATTTTTGTATTTATTTTTATCAAAATATTTGAGTAGTTTGTCTGTTTGTGGAGGTTTTGTTGTAGATAAAGTGTTTATGTAATATTATGACCTTTGTGTTGTTGTAGGTTGTTGCCAGGAAGTACAGAGGCTTTGAGATTCCTGCAGAGATGAGCGGCGTCTGGCGATATTTAAACACAGCTTACCAGAGAGAAGAGTTCATGAACACCTGTCCTGCTGACAGAGAGATTGAGTTCGCTTACCTGGATGTTGCCAAAAAAATCAAATAGATCAAAATCAAGTTGTTCGGTCTTTACAAACTGTGTGTGTGTGTGTGTATGCATTTCTGAGATATTCACATACTCAGAAGCACTCCCCAATTTCTGAGTCATTTAGCTTTAGCATTGGTTAAAACAAATCATTTGAAGACCATGAACAAAAGGCCATGAGTTAAACATGTTGTATGCCTATGTGTGTGTGCGCACGCGTGTGTGTGTGTGTGCATGCATGCATGTTTGCATGGGTGTGTTGAAAGGACTTCATCAAGTTAGTGAATTGGTTCATTCAGACAGTTTGTTCCAACGAACCAGTTTAATAACTGATTTATTGATTCATTTAGAAGTGTTCACAGAAGCTCTTGAATAATTATAATAATAATAAAGTTAACAATAATAAATAATAATAATAATAATAATAATAATAATAATAATAATAATAAAGTTAACAATAATAATAAAGTATTAGTTTAATCGTGCTGCCCTTTTATATGTATTTCTGTAATATTCGCATACAGAGTCATTTAGCTTTAGGATCGGTTCAAACGAATCATTTAAAAGAAGCATTTTTAAAAATTAGTTATTTTTTATGTTGTATGCTTGTGTGTATTTGTGTGTGTGTGTGTGTGTGTGTGTGTGTGTGTGTATTTGTGTGTAGCCGTGCGCTCACTGGTTGAGCTGTATCTGAGATGTTTCATTGATTGGTTGGATGATTTTTTCTTTTGTTTAATGGCAGGACCAGCAGTGTGAGACCAAACACAGTAATACAGTTTTGTTGTATGCTTCACATTTGTTATATTTTAACACCTTAATATCTGTTATCATGGATGATATTAACATTCATAATGTTCACTATGGCCTTGACCAATGACTTTATCTCATCCTAATAATCTATAGATCTTGATCAACTTTATTCTTTGTATATTTATTCTATTTTCATCAGAATTACTCGTTATGATTAAGTCAGGCCAGTTTATTTAAACATTTCTCTATATAAAAGCATTGCATATATGCTTAATGAATCTTTCCTTTATGTAAACCCACAGGTTCATTTTCGACAGATTGTAGTAGCTTTGTAATTGAAAGCTTAGGTCTGCTTTCATTTATATTTTGATTGTGTTTATCTGTGCACGTCTTATTTACACAACTCTGTAACCTTGAATGAACGCCTTATGATCCTCTGATTCAGTGACTTGAATTAAACTAAGCAGAAAACGTCATCATGACGCTTTGTCATTTCTTATTTCCATCATGACTGAAGATTGATCTGTCACATAATAACCAAAGACGAAACACAAGCACAAAATGAAACCTTATGATGCAAGCAAAGCTTTTCCTCACTTCTTTAAGTTTCATCTAGTTTTTTGGTGGATCTTATTAAATGTTCACCAAGGCGACAGCATTAAGAGTCCTCTGAGCCATCAAATCAACAGCTTTTCTACTCAATTCCCTCGTCTTCATCACCATAACTACAGGGTATTGAGAACTTGTGCAAACATTTCATGTAAAAGAACAGCGAGGCTTTATGTGAACGTACAGCATGTTTATGAATGTGTTGCAATGATCACCGAGAGAGATGGCTATAGAAAAATAAAAGTTCTCTTTATTATCGTGGTATTTTTGCATGCTTTGTCATTTTATTGGCGCTTGCAACAACGTTGTGATGTGAATTGAAAGTTAACAAGATTTCGTGCACAAAATGAAGACAAAACACGTCAGAAAAAGCTGAGAGGTGTCAGTCGTGTTATGGACCGTCCATTGAGAGGATTGTAAGCGTCTATGGTCGGCTTGGTGGAATGAATTCATCATCTAAGCGAAGTAGTCGTTGTTTCAGTTTTGTGAGCAATATTTCCAGAAACACACTGTTTTTGGAAAGAGAAAAGTAGCTGTTAGTCTTAAGGTGTTACTGTAATATTACAGTACAGTACCGTATGTGATTTATACTGTACCTCTCTTGTTAGGTTTCTTCGGGCCTGACTGAAGGGATTTTTTATAGGCTTTTCCGTTATGTTTAAGATCCGTATGATCCGTGCTGGCCTTCACTGAAGTCACACCGCTCATCACAGTGGTCGCTGTGGTCGATTTGAGATTTCCGTCAGTCACTACCTGCAAATAATGCTGGTTATAAAACATGCACTTCAATCTTTTGCAATGCAAATGCTGATCATTTGAAACACACCATTTTGTTCTTCTTCCCGGGATTTCGACCGTTGCCATTTCCTGTAATTACAAAAACAGAAGGATGAAAAAACACGAAGTTAAATCTATAATACCAGAAAACAATTATTAATAATTATATCAGTACGTGTATTCCCTCAGATTTTAAACCCATGATGTTTTGTGCTGCTAACGCTACAGGAAGGTTTAGTGAAGGTTACCTCTGGTTGTGAAGGTGATTCGATGGCTCAGCGTGTTGTTCATTAACTTTTGAAACTCTTCAAGTGCACTCAACATCTTCACAAGCTCCTCTCGAGTACCAGGACCAGCCGAGACTCGATCCAGCTTGGTCACTGTTGAATCCATCACTTCTGACAGTCTGAACAGGCCGGTCTGTTCTGATTGCTGTCGGGAATGCGGAGAGCCACTTGGGAAAGATGCGTCACGGCCGTCGGATGCTGGAGGAATCTCCTCGTGTCCGTCAGGATGACTTGTCTTTAATGGGTTATTGATACCAGTGCCTAACACTTGATCTTTTGGGCTACTAGTTGCTAAGTCAAAAACTCCTACAGCTTCAGTCTCTCCATCAGGAAACATCGTCATTGATCCGGTCCTCAGTAGTTTATCAAGAACCTTTGTCACTCTTGCTTTATTTTCCGCTTCATCCGTAACAGTTTTCCAAAGATCTGGAGGTTTTTCATTGTCTGTGAAGAAAATTTACATATGAATCAATTAAACACCAATTTAAGGGAGCGCTTTAAGGAATTTATTGGTGCATAATGGAATGCAATGAGTTTGGTTTCAGCAAACCCCAAGCTGTTTGCATGTCTCTAAAGATCCAGTTTATGGTTTGTAGCAGAATGATGCATTTCCTCTCTTGTCTAAAAGGTTTTGGTCTGCGGTTCTGTTGACACAGAATTGTTCCCAGGCCCATAGAAACAAGTCAGTGCAGATGGCAATGCAGTGAAAGGAGTCATTCTCGACTTCAAATATCACTTTAAAGGGCTACTTCTCATGGCTTGGTCAAATATACATGACATAACAGATGATATATGAAACTTTATAACCCTTTTCATCATCATTCTGATCTCAAAAGTGGACAAATTGCATGTGTACAAATCCACGTCAGGATTGTTGAGAGAAGTTTCGGGGATGACAGAGAGTTGCCGGGACTACCATGATAAGACGTCACAGGAGAATGACATCGAGGGGATTTTTGGAAATAGTTAAAAGACACATAACCTTTAAAAAAAATGTAACAATAAAAATAATGTATTGTTTCAAATAAAAGGTTATTGCAAAATCTTGAATTTTGAATCATCATGTAAGTGGGTCACACAGTTCAAGAGGTTCTTTAACCTCAGTATGACCTTTGAGACTTAATGGCCTAAATTAAAACATTATGTAGGTCCACTGGAAATCACAAAGACAATTTTAGTATCAAGTCAAGAAGCTAAGTGTGTGATGACAAATTTAAAGTTTGCACACAGGGAAGCACATGACTAACAGAAGATCGCAAGTGTCTGGCGCCGGTGGTCTCATCATCTCGATCTTCAGCCATCTTTAAGTCTGTCGGCTTGACAACTGAGAGACCAAAACCCCAGAGTAAAGACAAATTAACAAATAAGATATCACAGTGGTTTCTCTTTGACAAAAACCCCCCCAAAGAAAAACAAAGCTTTTACACCTAAAGGATAGTTCACCCATAATTTACTGTCATATTGATCCAAACCTGTATACATTTCTTTGTTTTCCTAAATAGATTAGGGGCACCATTCACTTCCATTGTAGTTTTTTTCTGAATGGTGCCCCACATCTGCTTGGCTACAAACATTCTTAAATATAATGAATTTTTGAATAACTTTGGTATGGGTAAATTATGACAGAATTTGCACTTTTGGGTGAACTGTCCCTTTAAGACCATGCAGATTATGCTCTAATCTATGATATGCATGTTATATAACATCCAAACAATAAATATCCTTTTCTGCATCCCCCCTCTCTTATAGACTACAGTAAATCATTAAGCATATACTGTAGAATATATAATATATATAGTGCTAAAGCATTGCAACACATTTAACTTTGTACATAACATTAGTTTTCGGTCACACTTTAGCTCTCCAGGTGGATTGTGGGATTGATGGCAGTGGCATTGATTGATTTCTTCAGCATCAGTTAAACCTTCACTCCAGATATCACAGGTGTGGTGCAGGTGTGACAATGTACCACAAATCCAGTTATTTATTCATATCCGACACTAATATATCTATTATATTATATATTAGGACCACTATCATGGTGCTGTTTGTACAGTAAAGGATGCAGATGTTATTTCTACTGTAGACCAATTCATTTGTTACTGTTTTCATTTCTTACAAAACACTTTTAAACAAATAAAGTATTAACCATACTTTAAATCTATTATGATTTATGAAAGAACAAAAAACTATGCAATAAAACAAGGCATTCACAGAAAAAAGCATGAAAAACATCTTTTAAACTCTTTGTGTGTGCTCAGCATCTTCACAAGGTCATACAAAGTATCTGAACCATCTGTGATAGGTTCAATTTGAAATGTCTTTTTGAATGGAGTAAAAATGAGATCCAGAAAATCCTAAATTAAGGTCAAGAGATAACCATCCAACACGACTGACTACCAGGTTCTAATTTAATACTATTTCATTTCTACAGTGCTTCTGCTTCAAAATCTCCCCAATTTTTTTTGAGATGATAAAGTATGGATGTTTAATAAAGAAAGCTGGTGTTTTTATGTCTTACCTCCATCACTTTGTTCTTCAAAAACCTTTGGTTCTCCAGTCACCAACGGTGCAGCGTCCAAGCCCGGAGCGAGAGTTAACAGAGCAACTGTAGTCAGTAGTTTCAACATGTCCACCTTATTCATCTTAAAGGTGTGACGGTCTGGCTATGTTTAGCAGTTAAATCAATGCAAGTTCTTCGTCTAATTAAAGCGAGCTTCTTGAATTAAGTAATTGTCTCTCGTGGTCCAGGCAAATACACCTGCAGAATGTCTACACCGATGCGCCTCTTGGATGAGAAGGCTTGTCAAGTGTATTGAACTTTACGTGCTGTCACACTTCCTCTATCATCACATCAGATCTACCGGGCCTTTTAAACCCGTCTCGACCCGAACGTACGGAGGACACCCACATTGACATCGTCCAATCAGGTTAGGCATCCCTGTCCATGCGTTGCATGACATTTGGGTCTGTGTTTGGTGTCGGGGTCCTCCATTGTGAAGGTGGCAGCAGGCGCTGGGCTCTTCTGCGTCAGAGGCCCTTTTTACTTCGGCTCCTGTGCAAACACATTAAGAAGGGCCTTATCGCTGCTTACACAGCAGCGCACCCGACGACTCCGTCCGCTCCTCGACTGGGTCAAAAGGGCCGTCCCGAATCTGGACGACGTTTGATGTGCGTGCCAATGCAAATAGACTTCATGCATATGAGAAGAAATTAGCATGAGCAAAAGTACAGCAAATACTCGAAATAAAGATAGGTTCACAAATATACCTTATTAAACATTTAATTGATTTGTCTGTGCACTCACTAACCCAACTGTTGGTTTAAATATCTATATTTCGACCCAACCAAAGTAAAAATGTATTAAATGCAATAGTGATTATCATTTTTAGTGTGGACATGATATATGCATGCTGCTTTTTTATACAAAGATTTTTCATATTCTGAAAAAGTGCAAGCATACGATGAATATTTAGGCTCATGGGTTTGTTCGAATTGAAAACCCTAAGTATGAAGCAATAGGAATAATGATGCTGGCCAAACAAAGCCAAAGACTTCAGGAGACTTTAGGAGTCACTGTAAAGAACGACGTGTAATTCATTGTGGTACGTTTGCTAAGCCTTGAGACGTTTGTGTGTGTTTCTGTTTGCCCTGCGCTGTGATGTCAGGAGAGAAGGACGAGGAATGCGTTCAGATGAGACAACACGACCCATGCAGGAATGAAGCACACGAGGTTGAATGAAGGTTGCTGGGAAGGCAGAACCTGACCTGAGAACATTCAGTAATTCATTACCCTTTTGGGTCTCTGTGATGGTGCTTCAAACCTCGTGTCCTGTCACAAGTTCAGAGAGGAAAAAAAAAATACTCGCTCTAAAGTAAATGTAGCCTTTAAAAGTCGCTTTTGCTTGTTTGTTTGTTGGAGTCAAGACGAAGAGTGGGGCCGAATCCAAACTCTCACACAGTTATGTTCTTTGACATAAAGAAAATTTTATTGCCACATTCATATTATGAGCATTAAAGGGCACCTATTATGCAAAATCTACTTCTATAAGCTGTTTGGACATTTTGTGTGTTGGCAGTGTGTGAACACAACCACCCTACGATGAAAAAATCCACCTGTTCCTTGTTTTTAATCCCCATTAAACCATAGCATACGGTTTGATTTTCTTGTCAATGTGAGGTCACATTGATAAAGTCCCGCCCACTAACAGTCCTGCATTACCATATTCCACCCTCAGCGAGTTGTACTCTGTCCATACTATTGCCTTAGACTGTATTAATCAGATCTATTTTTACTGAAAGTGCTCACTGTCTGTTTGTAAGGAAGTGAGGAG
Organism: Misgurnus anguillicaudatus; assembly: GCF_027580225.2. Lineage (NCBI taxonomy): Eukaryota > Metazoa > Chordata > Actinopteri > Cypriniformes > Cobitidae > Misgurnus > Misgurnus anguillicaudatus. The sequence continues at coordinate 47,640,782 of NC_073339.2, forward strand.
CTGTAGCTCATTTGCATTTAAAGGTACAGACACGAAAACAGCGCGTTTTGCTGGACATGCTATACATGATTATCAGTCATGTGACCTTACATGTCATTTCAGTTGCCTGCCGCCATCTTTTTTTTTTTTTTTTTTTTTTTTTATTTTGCAAACAGAAAAATACAATATTTACAGATGAAAAAAAAAAAAAGTACAAAGACCAACAAAACACATAACATAACAGCCAGTAGTGTGTGTGTGTGTGTGTGTGTGTGTGTGTGTGTGTGTGTGTGTGTGTGTGTGTGTGTGTGTAACTATAATAGATATGACAGTTGAAATTGTTGAATAAAGGAGCAGAAGTATAACAGACATAATTAGGAGTAAATAAATAAATAAATAAACAAAATGGATAAGGAAAGTGATAATAGCAATAATAATAATAATAATAATAGTATCAATATTAATAATAATGAAAAATCTATTAATATGAAATGGCAGATAGTAGTAATAGAAATAATAAACAAATTAATTAATAAATATACAAATTTCATCTGGACTTAGAGGGAGGATCAGGAAGAGGATTATAAATAATAGTAGAGATAATAACAATAATAATATTTAAAAAAAAAAAATAATAATCAAAATAATAGTAATATTGATACATCCAATAGTAGTAATGATAATAGTAGTTATAATATATGATAATAGTAATAATAATATTAATAATAGTAATCATGATAATATTTGATAAGGATATTAATAATGATATATTAATGATAATATTAATACAGATATTAATAATAAGGTGTTATAAAACTGCCTCTGACCCCCCTCATGGCTATGGCATAGGTTAGATCCCCACCACTGTCATGTTACAACAAGCTATCAAGGTGAGGTGCTGCGGGGCCCAGGGCCCCAAAATCCATCCCCAGGCCGACCCATACACATGCCCCGTCTTCCCTGTCTATGTTGTTTTTTTTTTTTCCCTTTCATTATTATGTTCAAGCATTTGTTTGTGTCAACTAGAGTGCAATGCATTAAAAAAGCAAGGCGTGCAGCATGGAACCAACCCGGTGCAAATCCGAGGCCGCCACGCCCAAGCCTCGCTTACCCTATATGTGTTGTATTTTAATTTATTTATTAGTATTTTTTATATATTTTTTTTTTTCGTGTGTGCTTAATTTTTATTATTTTTAAAGCTTCAAATGAATGTGTGTGTGTGTGCGCACCTTGTCTAATGTGATTCATTAAAACCGCGAGACATGTGATGCATCGGCCGGAGACAAGAAATGCCAGTCGAGAGGACAAGCTATGGCGCGAAAGCCCAGGGTCCCCGGCCCCACAACACACCCACCTACAAATAATAACGTTCGCACAGTGCAGGGATTGATATGCCATAGCCAATATTGGGTGAGAAAGAGAGAGTGAGTGAGAGAGAGAGTGAGAGAGAGAGAGAGAGAGAGAGAGAGAGAGATTTTAAGTATATTATTAAAAGTATTTTATATATATTTGATATTAGTCAAAGTTTCTATCTCTTCCTGACCCCCTCCCCTCAATCATGTATGACTATTGATAGTGTGTCATTGGGGATGGCTTCAGACAAAGACGGTCAGTAGATTTAAGACGGTTGGAAGTTAAGGAGAGATGACCAAGAGGGGTGTAATTCTGATGTATTGTTTTGTGTTGAGATAGACAAGTTTTCCATGGCGATGTACTCTATTAATAAATTTTTCCAAGTTGTAATGTGTATGGTGTTCCTTGATTTCCAGTTCATGAGGATAGTTTTCTTGGCGATAGTTAGGGCCACTAGGAGTAATTGAGTGTTTATATTGTTTAGATTAATTATAGATATGTCACCTAATATACAGAGGGATGGAGACAGCGGGATGTGACATCCCAAAAGGTTGGATAGTGAGTCAGTAATGTTTTCCCAAAAATTTTTAACCGAGGTGCAATGCCAAATAGCGTGTAAATAAGTGTCTGGGGTATTTTGTGTGCAATGTGAGCATGTTTCCGAAGTGAAGCCCATTTTAAATAATTTCCGTCCAGTTAGATGATACCTATGAAGTACTTTATACTGTATGAGTTGTAAGTTGGCATTTTTTGTCATGGAGTATATATTTTTGCAGATTTGTGTCCAGAAATCTGCATTGGGAGCAATAGATAAATCTGATTCCCATTTAGCACTGGGTAGGCTTAATGTGTTGTCTGATTTGGATATTAATTTATACAATTTGGAAAGTAGCTTTTTGGGGGAGGATATATTAATTAATTCAAAGATTGGAGGGGAAAGGTCTAAATTAATTGTCTGAGTGTCGATTTTTGATTGAATAGATGATTTGACTTGTAAATATTCTAAAAAACAATTACTTCCAATGCCATATTTCTGGACCAAGTGTGAGAATGGTGCCAGTTTGTTATTAAGAAAGATGTGCTGAAGTTGTGTGATGCCCTTATCTACCCATGTTTGTAAATTGAGTGGCTTCCTGTTAACTGTAAAGTCTGGGTTATTCCAAATCGGGGTGTATTTAGATGGTGCAAGAGGAGTGTTTGTGATTTGGTGAAATTTCCACCAGGCTGTCAGAGCTGCGGCTATTGTTGGTGTTTTAAAACAGTGATGCTTTCTGATTGTTTGATTAAAGAAGGGTAATTCTGAAATGTTAATGTCCTTACAAATTGACTGTTCAATATCTTGCCACGTGCTTTCTGATGGGTTAGGATGAAACCATTTATATATAATTTGGAGCTGATTAGCCAAAAAGTAGTGGTAGAAATTTGGTGCTTCTAGTCCTCCTTGTGTTTTTGGTTTTTGTAGGGTAGTCAATTTGATTCGTGGGGTCTTATTTTTCCAGTAGAATTTAGTGATGGTTGAATCTAAAGATTTAAACCAGGTGAGGGTGGGTATTGTTGGAGTCATTGTGAATAAATAGTTTAATTTAGGGAGTATTGTCATTTTAATTACTGATATTCTGCCCATAATAGATAGAGGTAAGTTCATCCAACGCTGAAGGTCATCATTTATTGTTTTAAGTAATTGAGTAAAGTTAAGTCCAAACAGCTCTGACAGTCTGGGGGAAACATTAATGCCTAAGTATGTGATGTGATTGGAGCACAAATGAATTGGTGGTGTTTGGGATGTCACATCCAAGCTGTTGGGATGTAATGAAAGTATTGAAGATTTGCTCCAGTTGATCGAGTATTCAGAGATATTTGAAAATGTGTCGATGACTTTAATCGTTTCTTGTAATGAGGATGACGGGTCTTGTAAATATAGTAATATATCATCAGCGTAAAGACTAATTTTATGATGCATATTTAGTGTTTGAATACCTTTGATGTAGCTGTTTTGACGGATAGCTGTTGCTAATGGCTCAATGAAAATGGTAAATAATGAGGGGGAGAGTGGGCATCCTTGTCTGGTCCCACGATGCAGTGTGAAGATATGTGATGTTAGTCCATTGGTGATGACAGTGGCTGAAGGTGATGTATATAGAATTTTAATCCAATTAATGAATGACTCTCCAAAACCAAATCTCTCTAATGTGGAAAACAGGAATTTCCAGTTGACCCTATCGAAAGCCTTTTCTGCATCGAGAGTAACTATGATTGTTTTGTTTTTTTGTGTTGATGAATAATGCATTAGGTTAAAAAGTCTGCGTGTGTTGTTCGATGAAAGTCTGCCTTTGATAAAACCGGTTTGATCTGGATGTATTATTGATGGTGTGACTTTTTCTATTCTATGTGCAAGTGCTTTCGCAATGATTTTAATGTCCACATTGATTAGTGAAATTGGACGGTAGCTTGACGGTAATGTTGGGTCTTTATTTGGTTTAAGAAGGAGTGAAATTGTGGCTGTGTTCATTCTATCTGGGAGTTTTGATTTTTCTTTTGATTCAGTAATCATACGGATGAAGAGTGGTGATAAAATGGACCAAAAGTGTTTGTAGAACTCAGCAGGGAATCCATCGGGGCCTGGTGCTTTATTGTTTGGCATGAGTTTGAGGGCATTAGAAAGTTCTTGTTCTGTTAAAGGTAATTCAAGAGAATTTATTTGATGGTTACTGAGTTGAGGCAAGTTGATATGGTTAAGAAATGAGTCAATGTCTTTTTGATCTGGGTCTTTTTCAGAGGAGTATAATTTACTGTAAAAATTTTGAAAGATTTGATTTATTTCTTCTGGTGAGTTGGTAGGATTCCCTGCTGCATCCACAATCACTGGGATTGTTGCTTTTTCTTTATTTTGTTTGATTTGATTTGCCAAATATTTACCGGATTTATTACTATGGTGGAAGTTTTCTTGTCTTAATCTATGAATTAGGAATTGTGTATGTTTATTTATTAATTCATTCAATTTGAGTTTATATTTTCTTAGTGAATCCTGTGTTTCTTCTGTTGGATTATTTATGTTTATGTCTTCTAGCAGTTTGATTTTTTGTTCCAGTTCTGTTTGTTGAGCCTTTTCTTTCCTTTTTTTGTAAACGGAGAATGAAATAATTTTTCCTCTTAGTACTGCTTTCCCTGTTTCCCACAGAAGAGATGGAGATGTTTCCGGGGAGTCATTCATCTCCAGAAAGCATGCCCACTCTCTTTTAAAAAAAACTGTCAAAATCATTGTCCTTTAAAAGAGATGTGTTAAATCGCCATCTAGTAGTTGGTTTATATTGACGAGTTGTGTTCCATTTCAATGTTACCGGGGCATGATCACTTATGATTATTGAATGGATCTTTGATTCAGAAATATGTGATATGATAGAATTAGTAGTGAGAAAAAAGTCAATGTGGGAATATGAGTGGTGTACTGATGAGTAAAATGAATATTCTTTAGTATTGGGGTGCTGTAGACGCCAACTATCGCCAAGACCAAAATCACTCATGAACTGTTTTATGGTTTCTGCAGATTTCCAAATTCGTTTATTGCCTAAGCTGTTACATCTATCTATTGTTGGATCTAGAACTGTATTGAAATCGCCTGCGATTATGACTGGACAATTAGAAAAATTTGAAAGTGAAGAGAAAAATGTCTGGAAAAAGGATGGGTCATCTGTATTTGGGCCATATACATTGCCAATTGTGACTGGGCTATTATTAATGGAGATGTTTATGATAATGAAACGTCCTTCAGGGTCTGCGATGGTGGTATTATGAACAAAAGAGACTTTTTTGCCTATTAAAATGCAAACGCCTCTTTGTTGTGTGTTGTAGTGAGCAGAGAATAAGTGCGGGTAATTTGATGATTTAATTTTGTTATAATCGGATTCTGATAGATGAGTTTCTTGCAGTAGACATATGTCAGCTTGTAGTTCATTTAAATGATTAAAAACTTTAACCTTCTTTGTCTGAGAGCCAATTCCACGAATGTTCCAGGTTACAAAAGTGATAGATGACATGTTTTGATGAAAAATAGACATATATGTATATTAATGTGTAAGCCTGTTAATACTGTACATGTATAGATGTGAGTATATGTATTCGAGTGGGTGTAGTGTATGTGTGCATAACAATGCAATGTTGTTGACCGACTAACAAAGATACATAAATACAACTGACAGAATATACACCACAGAACAGCAACAACAAAACAGAAACCATGAAATGCAAGCATATAGTGGAATATGGTACGGGGGGATCGAGACCTGGGTGCAAAAGTAAAAGCACATCTAATAGAAAAAAAGAGAGAAAATAGTGAATGCGTTTAGTTTGGTTATGATAGTTATTGACTTACGGATTGAAGTAGAGTGTTCAAAAAAGCCAGGGAGTAATGTCCTTATCGCGATATAGTTGTCCATCTATGTATAATTTGTCCACTGTAATGATTGCCTTTTTTCCTTCGTTTATTTTTTGTTTTCTGATTGGGAAGAGTTGTTTCCGGCGTTCGAGAATGTCCTTTGGATATTGTTCATTGAGTCCGTAGTTTGTTCCTTTGAGTTGTCTGCCCTGTCTCTGAACCAGTTCTTTATGTTTGTAGTGCTCGAATTTCGCGATGATCGCTCGTGGACGGTTGTTGATGATTTTGGATCTGATGCGGTGAACACGGTGAAAGGTGATGCTCTGTACGGTTTCCGCTGGTAGTTTGAGTTGTTTTATCATAAAGTCCTTAACTGATTTTTCGGGGTCGTCTGGAGTTTGTTCCGGGATGCCTGTGAAAACCAAGTTGTCCCTCATGCTGCGTGATTGTAAGTCCAAAATATTTTCTTTAATGGTTTTATTTTCGGTGACGACAGAAGTGAGTTGAGCAGTGAGTTCGTGAACCGAGTCCTTCAGGAAGTTATTTTCTTTAGTGAGTGTATCTATCTGTTCTTGGCTGAATTCTAAGCTGTGCCGTAGTTCCTGGAATTCTTTGTGTATGACTTCTATTATTGCAATCCTATTGTCGAGTGCGGTGAGTTTATTTTCTATTGAGAGCAAAATGTCGCTTACATCAGTGCAGCATGGCGGTTTTGGTGATGTGGATGGAGTTGTACTGGGGGTGATAGGTGAATCTGGACGAGGTCTCTTGGAGATTGGGATGTTACCTTTATTTTTGTCCTTGTTCATGGTGCAGCAGAATGTGTTGTAGTGCCCGTCGATGTAATCCTCGAGATGATCCAGGTTGTATAGTGTTAATCCGGTTTTTGATGTGGAGGGGAAAAAAAACGAAATGATAGTAATGTGGATGGACGATGAAAAAAAAGTTTGATTTCTGTATTTTTACGGGAGTTGCTTGAAAGTTGTGTGAAAGTTGTTTGGAAGCTAGCAGGCGGGAGCCGCCATTTTGAATCACGCACCGGGTCTCGTGAGGTCTCGCGTTACTCAGCCATCAACTCTACCCTCGTTACTCAGCCATCAACTGAGTACCTACCGAGTACTGTCTATAGCTAGCTTGCTACGATTTACATCATATTTTCTGCCACATATCTTATTTTCTTGTTTTTAGTTTAGCAGTATATTCTATGCATTCGATTCATATAGCCATAAATATGATGCATTTACATGTCATGTCATAGAAAAATGAGCCCATGTGTCTTGTGACTTAGTCATCTCCATGGTTATTTTATAATCAAAAACAGCTTACATGAAAAAAAATGTAAGTATATGATGAACATAACAATACAAACTTACTTTATCCGAGCGCAGCTCCACAGTCCGGCTCAACTCTGCGATGCGATTTAATTTTTATATAGTCTGGTATTTTTGCACCTCGATCGTGCTCCTTATCACCTTTTCCAAAACACTCTCAACACAAAAAAGTCATCTGCAGTCGACGATCCACAATAGAGATGATGGAGAGGTTTCTCAGCGGCTCTGTAAGAGGCTACCCGGCCCGCTATGCTACCAAAACAAAATGGGTGCGCAGACTGTGCACGCATGTCTCTGCATGTGAAAGCGCAGATTTGCCCAGAAGTACAATTTAATGAAAGAAGTTGAATCCTTGTAATCGTTTCATGATTAGTTACTACTCCCATCAATCAAAACTTTGCTGGATAGGCATTGGCTGGCTTCATTTTGGCTTCATAGTAAAAAGCGAAGGTGCACAAAATGACACCTCGCTTACCCAATGTGCGCTTCCAGGACATTTAAGGTTCTCAAACCTTATCTGATTTACAAAACAGAAAAATAATGCAGAATATTTATCGGAACAGTCTAACGAGGCAGAAAGAGATGCATTTTCAGTGATTGTGAAACATGATTGTAAGCGCGCATGTTAACAAAGGAGGATCTTGCAGGATTTTAGATTAAAATGTGGGATGCAATTGAAGAGTGGACCCTTGCGTTGCAATGTACGCTGAATTTTTTTGGATATGTCAGAAATGATCAGACCCATATGGCAAGATATGTGAGTACCAACATTTATATTAATATGTGATCTGTCTGCATTTCATTTAACCCTTTTCACTCCAGTGTATTGATGCCAAAAACAAGCTCAGAACATGAATCTTGCGTGTTTTAGCTTTCAAATAATGCAAAGTTTATGATTGATGATTGAATATTTGATGTAAAACAAAGTACAGAAACACATAGACAGTCGTATCGATCTTGCTGAATCAGGTACTCAAGATGGCGGCAGACGAGTTTGAGAAGTGAGTGACGTACGCGGTTGATGTCATCTGATATTCATGTATAATATATTATCTCTGTGGGGTATTTTGAGCTGAAACTTCACAGACACATTCTGGGCACACCTAAGACTTATATTACATCTTGTAAAAAGTCCATAATAGGTGCTCTTTAAAGACATTTATTGGGAATGAGTAGCACACTTTTAGTATGCTTGAAATAGACTGTGGTCTTGTCTGGGACCAAGAGGTCAGGGTTTGGCTGGTTAGTATAGTTAACCCCCTACTGGCATGTGCTGTAACTGCACCATTCAAGTAAGGCTGTGTATGCGCGCCGCCTGCATGACTTCATTTTCGAATACAGCTATTTTATCTAGACAACTTTTGATAGCTTGTAGTAAATAAATGACCTTAGCCAGAGAGTCAAAACAACTGGAAAAAAGAAAGAGTCATTCTCAACGATGATTGGCCGAGAAGACATTAAAGTAAGAAGAGATGGGCTGAGTCCGAAACCGCATACTGTTCAGTAGGTACTGAATGAGATAAAGTACTTACTTACTGACTGTTAAAACAGTAGGTACTGTATAGTATGAATCCTGGTAGTATGAATGTGATTTGGACGTACTACATCCGCCATGTTGATACATCACGTGACATACGTCGTCATCACATTAGGGCCGCATTGCTGCTTTCGCCATTTTATCTTCGTTGCACAAATGTCCATTGTATGCACGCTTCGAAATCTAACCGGAAGTAGGATGTCATCCGGGTGTTTTTGGAATACTACGTATTCGGACATACTACTCGCCTCGCCTGCTTTTCGCCTGCTATATAGTATGGAAGTAGGCGGTTTTGGACACAGCAATGGTGTTGTGGCAAGCCAAGAAGGGAAACAGCAATTGCCGAAATCTTGCTGAATGAGCGCTATTTTTATTCTTATCCTATCCCAAACTTAACCCTAAACCCAACATCTCGCGAGATTTAGGCCATAACGGTATTTCTTCTAGCCAAAACCAAGAGATAAAAGACATGGGTTACACGCATTTGCATTCTCATCACAATTATGATGGTAAACGTAGGATCAACAGATAGATCAATAAGTATAGAAGCACTATGATTGCAACGACCATTTGAAGTGTCACAAAATGTGGAAATCATCGTACATCATGGGATTTTTTTCATTATTGATCGTACAGAGGTCAAAATTATGGTACAAATAGGATAATTATCGTACATCTGGCAACACTGATCATCACAGTTGTGCATTGGATTTGTGTGTTGTAGTAGTGCCATTCCTTCGCTAGGGTGCAGTGTTGTATAGCCGTAATGCCTTCTTTATGATGATGCTCTTGTTTTATTTTTTGTCTATTTTGATAAATATTTTTCTTTTTGAGATTTTAGGAGAATAACAATGTATTGCTGTTATTTATACTGTAATGATAGTGACTGATAGCCTTTAGAAAAAATATAAAAGTAAATGTTGACTAAGGCTGTCAGTTAAGAACACGGAGCTTCTGAGTCTTGACGGTGAGTAAATACACAATACTGACTTACTGTAATGTGATTATAATTTCATTTCAAGACATTTCTCATAGGTTTGCATTATTAAGTAACGTAAGTAAAGTGTGCATGCATGTCTGCATGAATGAACAGTAAAACTGAAGACAGAGGCAGGTGGACACCGGAGGGAAGGTCAGGCCGTAGAAAAGAGCGATTTGTTTTCAGTGAAACTCGAGAGTCGCTCCCCACTTACAGCCGGCACAAACTATACAGCGGAATCAATTACCACTTGTCAGGATGAAACCAAACCCATGCAACACAATAAGGGCACGACCTCAGATTTTTTTGTGAGTCGACTTGTGTGTGCAATTGTGATTTTGTTTAGAATTTAATTATTTGTATAAAGCAAGGAACAGATCCAAAATTCATTTTCTTTTAAATATCAGTGTTTTTGGTAGTTGCACTTTCTCTTAAGTCAGTACTATTTAAATGCCAAATACAAATATGCTCATTTTTAATTACCTCCTTATCTAAGTGCTATTTAATACCATCACTTTACAAATTTACTGCCATGGTTATTTTATTTTCTAGCATCTTAGTAGTTCTGATTCTAAAACATGATTGTACACATTAATAATATTACAATAATAATTTGTTTTGCACTTTTTACTTTTTTACAATTACTAATGATCTTTTCTGTCAGAAACTATTTTAATGTGATTATTTTTAATAATAAATGGAAAAAGTCTGTGTTATACTTGTTGCCGTATAATACTCACACAGGTTGTGTGTTACAGTGATTTTACCACAGTAAAACTTTGCCTCATGCTTGACAACACCTTTTAACCATGGTAAAATAACTGTACGTACATTCTCTTATGGCTTACTGCTTCAGCATATTATATTACATTTTTTTGCATTGTTAAATTCTTACCACATTTTTTATTAGTTTGTGTATTGTTCAATTCAATTCAATTTTATTTATATAGCACTTTTCACAATTGTTAAATTGTTTCAATGTAGTGCATTGCATTTGTAGGCTGAATGTGTGAATGAGCCATGTGTATGTCTCTCTCTGTGTGTGTGTGTGTGTATCTCTGGTTCAGTAAGGGCCGTTCGTCTGGTGTCACTCTACACCTCGAGGACATTGTGGCTCACCAGAGGCCAGTGTGGTTCAGAGAAGGTTTGGAAACGTCTGAAACCTCTAACCACAGAAGCGGCCGGCCACCCAAGCCGACACAATGTGGGTGAGAGCCAATATCAGCAATGATGATGATGATGATGATGATGCCACCCACCGCTGTGCCACAGAGAGGAAGGTGAGACGAATGATTGTGTTACAGCAGACAGACACACTCGTGGTGTTGTGGTGGTGGTTAATGTAACACTTACATATTAATAATCAATGACTTTTATTCCGGGATTTGTTAAAATGAATGATGAATTTAATATATATTGTTTATATAATATATAGATGATACAATATTTTAAATAACACAGACAAACTGTTTTAATAATGTTTAGGTTATTCTTAATTTTGATAAAAAATATTTTTCATTGATATTGTTTTTTTTTTTGTGTTAATATTGTAAAACAATCCATAAACTAACAAAAAATACCGTCTATGACTTTTTGACAAAAATTACAAAATTTTGTGGTACAGCTGTACAATGACAATAAATTGCATGTATATCAATCATATCAAAAAGTACATTACATGCAAATATTTGTTACATATTTTAATACATCATATATGTGCCTTATAAAAGGAGAACACAACAACTTTAAAACTATAAGATAAAACTTTGGTTCAGCTCACAGAAGTGATGATCTGAAGTGAAGAGGAGAAGATGAAGACAGTAAGGACCGCTGTCATTGGCTGAGAGAGTGTGACCGCGTCCTGGAGGAAACTGAGAAAGACGTAGCGTGTGATTGGTTACTATTAGAAGACTAATGGGTGTGACATTGATAAGGACCGTAACCTGATCGCATGTTTTTAGTGCTAACTCCTGCAATCCCGTCCAGCCATCAATCATTATTGCACGCCGGGCAAACTCCCTCGGCTCGCTAAATATTTAATCAGCTTTAAAAAGGATTACGGGCCAAAAAAAGACAGAAAACCAGCCATGCCCTTTCACTTTATTTCTCAAGTCTTCAGACTTTTATTTACATTGTTCTCTATTACAATACATTGCTATTTACCAGATTAGGCAACCATGTAAATATCACAATAATGTAATCGTTCAGTACCATATAGTTTCTACTACCTTGGTATTACAAAACTTTAACCTTAATACTGCGACAGGGTAATATTACATACGGATTATTTTCTGATACCTTTTATTAATTTCGATCTAAGACTTCCTCTAAAACACGTGACCCTACTTTAATCCATAACATTTCACCCATGCACACAAACACCGTCCACAGCTGACGTCGACCCTCCGTCCCGGTCCACTGACACATTCCCAAAGTCACCCGACACCTGAGACCTTCCAGCAGAGCCATAATTAAAGTATACATTACTGCATACAGGACGGTGTCCAGTGACCAGAACAGAGATCTGATAGCTGCGGCTCTGATTCTACACCACCGGACCCCCATTAGCAGGTATGAATTATACATTCAGTACCATGGTACTTATAGCAGAGAGAGAGAGAGAGAGAGAGAGAGAGAGAGAGAGAGAGAGAGAGAGAGAGAGAGAGAGAGAGAGAGAGAGAGAGAGAGAGAGAGCAGGTGGATGTTGAGTTTTTTGGGAAGGGACACTGCAGACGTTAACCTTGACTCACAGTACATAATGTCACAGTGACTTGTTTTACTTCAAAGTCACATCATTCAAAATCTTATCAATATGTTTGAAGTGTTTGGCAGTAATCCAGAGTTCCCCAACATTTTGAGCAATTAATTTTTATAGCAACATTTCCAGTCAATCGTTATTAGTGGATGAGAATTTTTCATAAACATAATTTCCAGGTCCAGAAAACTAAATAAATTGAAGAAAAGTACATATTTTTAACCATAAATATTGTATTAAAAACATAGCATTTTTATTTTTTAAACAAAGCTTCATTAAGCATAAATTTTAGATTTATAGCACAATGCAAACAGGCTTCACGCTATAACCAATTCATACACAATGACAAAAGTTTCACTGTAAAGAAACTTTGCTTCCTTAAATTTTTTTGTCAAATCAACTCAGATTTATAAGTTATAACAACTCACCTGTAGTTATAACAACTTATCTCTAGTCAAGATAAATAATAGTAAGTTGAAATGACTTGTAAATTTAAGTTGATTCAACAAAAAATTTTAAGGCAGCAAAGTATCTTTCTATTTTACCACTATCTCTTTATCTTTAAACTTTTTCCGCTACCCTTAGAAAAAATTGGAGTATTTATTTATACACTGTAAAAATACTTTGCTGCCTTAAGTTTTTGTTAAATCAACACAGAGATGAGTTGGCACAACTTATAAAATATAGTTGAGAAAAGTTATAACAACTCAGCTGTAGTTATAACAACTCTAGTCAAGATAATTAATAGTAAGTTGAAAAGACTTGTAAATCCGAGTTTTTTTAAGACAGCAAAGTATTTTTTACAGACAGCAAAAAATCATCTTTCAGTAACATATACATACATGATCTCACACATCATTTACCATTCAGTTTTTATCTGATCTCTATCTTAATTCTAGTTTTGCATGTAAAGCATAATGATTAAAATGCATAGATAGCTTTTTCATAACTCAGAAGATTTTACAAGTTATGTATAAATTGTTCTTAATTTGTTGATGGAAACAGAGTTAAAGAATAAATGTGAGGAGTGATTTTTGCTATCATGCTTTGAGTGTTGAATCGTTTCTAATTTATAGGTGATGAATTGTTTCAAAGGTTTCGGTGATGTATGAAAATCAGTGAAGTGTGTAAACCGTGGCATTCAGCCTCCTTGTTGAAGTGAGTTTGAATTGAATCTGTCTGTGAAAACTCAGCTAAACTTATTTTACTTTGACTTACTGTTTTCTGCACAAGGTTTGCCTTGCTATAAAGCAATGTCACAATTGTTAATATACAACAAAGATATACGGCTATTTAAGGAATAGGTCCCTGTAGCCCAAATGATTCTCAGGGAGCATCCTCATAAAATAATGTATACTTTAAATGCACTGTAGTGTAAATCACAGTTAAAATCACCTGCCACTTGTGTAAATGTAAGCTTTAAAATGTGTCATTTGAAGAATTCAAAGATACATTTTTAAATGTATTAATTTCGATTGCAGATTTTGGTATTTGGCAAATCTTAGCACGCTGATATGTTTGGATGTATCTATGCATTTGACGGACACTTTAATCTAAAGCGACATTTCATTTATCAGTATTTGTGTTCCCAGGTTCGAACCCATGACCTTTTCACTACTAACACAATGCTTTACCCATTAGGAACACTGCATTGTAAAAAACTGCATTTTTGTCAAATCAACATATATTTCTTTGTTACTTTAACAAATAAGGTCACACAATTTCAACTTGTTTTTTTAAGTTATGTCAATTTATCACAGGTCAAATAGTAGATTGAATTGACTTGCATAAACAAGTTGTTTTAACTTCATGCTGCATTTTTTTTAAATATTCACATACATGTGACCCTGTAATCCAGGCTAAAGTCTCATAATTTAATGACAAGAGAGGACCATTAAAGTTTGATTTCAATCTTTGATTTGACATGATCTTATCAGTCAATATTAAATATATTAAGGTTATATTTTCACAGAATGATCTTTACATTATGTAGGATGATTTTGTGTAGAAAACAGTAAATTACAATACAATGACTTTTTACAGACAGGGTAAAATATTTTGTATATATATTTTTGAGTTCACGTATAATATCATGGGGTCTTTCCCCCTTGGAATAAGAAAGGAGACAAGCAAACATCTCCATAAGCTCTCTCATTTAATTTCATCACTGTCTAGGAGGAACAATTGAGGATTTAGCGAGATCTCTTTTCTACAGATAATCTGTTTCTCTCCAGTATGTGAATCGTGTAGTGAGGTCCAGGGGTCGGCGATGTTGATCGTGTCTGGTCCGTGTGAGTCCAACTCTCGGCTGGATACAGACAGTGACGGCTCATACGCTTCATCTGTGATTACAGGACTTTTCCATCTCACGGATCTGCCAGCAACTCCCACAGTATTGATCCTCTAATAAAAGTCAACATGGAGAGCAGAAAGATGCTGAATAAAATTACTGCCATCTCTTTCTTACTTTCTCTCTATCATTCAGCGAGTTCTTGGCCCCTCCTTCATTTCTCTGGGTTGGCACAGATGTAGATGATGAGATCTGTCTTTGACGGACAGGACGGGCCGGACAGAAGTGATGTAGATGAAGACAGATTCTGATGGCTGTGTTTTTGGATCAGGAGGGAGATTATAAGGAACGGCTGAAACATTACTCCATCTGCAAGAATGACCTGATAGCAACATAACACTGCAGAAATCAGTGAATAAGATGTTTTAATAAGTTAATATTAATGTACTACTGTAGATACAATACATTCTTAAAAAGGCTGGGTTATTTTCAAACTCACCGTTGGGTTAAAATGGAACAAACCCAGACGTTGGGTTAAATTAACCCAGAACATTTTTATATTTGACCCAACAATGGATTAAAGCAACCCGGCATTTTGGGTTGAAACAACTCAGAATAGGTTAAATTACAACCCAGTGGGTTGGCTTCATCCCTATTTGACCCAAAGCTGGATTGAAATAACCCCAGATATTTAGTGTATAAAACAATAAAAATCTATTAACTTTATATTTTCTTTTATAACATTATCAGAACTGAATGAACATATTACAGAGATATCTTTTAAATCACCACTACAAATATTTTAGGTATTTGTTTGACTGTTCCCTTTTCAAATATTCAATAATCAAATGAAGAGTTTGGTTCCGAATCGCGATAAACGCCATTTTTGGAAAAAATGAGTTACTGCCAAAATCAGGTCAGTAGTTAAAAGTAAATTCTTAATTTTACGCAAAATCCAATACCCGCTGTGATATTCTGTCATCTTTTCTCCCTTTTTTCCCAAAATGCAACAAATGCCACTCCTCCTTTTTTACAGAACGCAATAAATCCATTCCTGAAATTACAGCCCACCAGTCACGCAATGTAAACAAACAATGACGGCGGTCCAATACACAGAGTCCTAGTTTTCCTCATCTACTTTGTATTTCGTGATCAACAAACAAAACAAAATAATACTTTAATAGCATTGATAAACCTGTGATGGTTTTCTGTGACGGGAAAGAAACGTAAGCCATCAACATCTAATAATTTCCGCGAGAGGCACTCGGTTGCTTGTTCTCCAGACAGCATCAAGCTTCTCATGCTAAAACATTGACCCCCGGATCTTATGAAAACTTTACATTATTTTACTCAAAGTCAACAAAAATTGAGCGGGACCAAAACATTTTACAGCTGATCGCTGTGAAAATGTAAAGAGACGACGTCAAGTATAACCGCACCAATGACCGTGTTTTTAATATAACAAAGTAAGTGTTTTGGTTAATGCCATTAATGTTTATTTTTTAATCATTGTATACCACTAGTCAAGTAAATAAATAAATATAAAATGGTAAAGATGAATGCACATTTATACATTGATTTAATAGATTTATAGCATTTTGAAATAAAAAACTGTCATGGATTTATTGCATTTTGTGGAAAAAATAATTCGTTTTTATAATAAATCTTTGAAAATCAAGTTATGGATTTGATTTTTTATGTTTTTATAACCTAAAGATGCTATGTGAAAGTTTGTAACAGAAAAGAGTGGTTTTCATCTTGTCACTTTCTTGGTATAAAAAACACGTTTTTACCAAAATTTGTCAAAATGGATTTATTGGGTTTTGAAACCAAACTCTTCAAATATTTTAAACCAAACAAATATTTTTTTTGACTTACTGATTAATTGTATAAATGTATAATAAATTTCACATTTCTATTTTAATGCAATTTAAAACATTCCAACATTCCATTCTTTTGATGACATCATCCTACAGGAAGTGACATCATGTTGGAGGGAAATATGTTACCAGTGAATGACATCACAATATCAAATCGCCCTTGCAGTATTTTGATGTCATCCGCCTGTCGGTTCTTGCATTCCATTTCCTTGATGACATCATCCTACAGGAAGTGACATCATGTTGGAGTGAAACTAGCATATGTAGCGAATGACATCACAGTACCGTAAGAGCGATTCGATCACAGACTCCTCTGTATGATTTCTCGAATGGCTCTTGCGGTATTTTGATGTCATCCGCCTGTCGGTTCCTACATATCATTTCCTTGATGGCATCATCCTGCAGGAGGTGACATCATGTTGAAGGGAAAGTAGCATATGTTACTAGCGGATTAAATCACAGTACTGTAAGAGTGATTTGATCACAGACTGCTCCGTATGATTTCTCGAATCGCTCTTGTTGTATTTTGATGTCTGAAGGTTTTTGCAGAGCACATGAAGTCTAACAAGCACGTGCTTTACTTTATGTGCAATTTTTTAATACCCAAATTCTTGAAATGGGCGGGCCTCAACCTTAAAAATGACCAATGAGAGAAGCATTTCTGCTGGTAAGCTTTATTAGATGTTTTTGTGTTATAAGCTAGTTTGTCTCATTCACATTAAACCCTTTTTAATGAAATTTCAGTTTGATAATCTCAACATTTCAGACATGAGTAATAATAACAATAATTTCACGGTACACTGTTAATCCACCCCCCTCCCCATATAGATATTTATTTGTACCCGCACTAAAACAATGACTTTAAAGCTCTGATCATCTTGTTGTGATGTGTTGTGTGGGTTTGATATTTATACTTTACAACAATACAGATAAAACGAATAGTTGGTGTATCCAACATTTTATCCTGTTATATGCTGAAATATATTTACAAACTATTGTAATGTTCCATGGCTCAATTACTTTAAAGGAAGTAATTATTTGAGAGAAATCAAAGTAATTGATCGGTTTTAGATCAATTAACTGTTTAATTATATTATTGAAATCAATTAATCATCTTTTCTCATTATAAATGGAAATGCACTTTTCTCATTTCGTCACTGATTCAATGTATTGAAAAGTTTAAAGGCAAGCACGTCTAATTCAGAGAAGCCTTTTGTTCAAAAAGAAAGAAGTTTTACTTTCAGAGTACAGTATAACTCAATCATTGTGTCTCACAATTAGACTGTTGTGTGCTTCTAGGTCAGGTTTTCATTTTCTTACAGGAATACACTCCGAAATCTGTTTAAAGACGACAATGTCGCCACTGTGATTTATGGCTTGAATCGAAGCAGGAGGGGTCAATGTGAATCAGTTTCCAGAAACAATACACTTTAGCATGCAGTCCAAAATCTGATGAGATACATCACGTAAAGAAATCCATAACAAAATAACATTTATTTGAATAAAATAGTTCATTGGTCAAGCAATATATCACACCACAATAATTGTAAACATATTTTGCCAAAATGTTTCATATTTGATTGTTTTTTATTTAACTTCTCTCTAAATCAAAGGTGCCAAATGACCTTATATTTGGCCCGTCATGCCACGTGAGATAAGGAAAAACATCATTGACGCAGAATTTCATACTTCAAATTAAACATTTTCTAAAATGTATTTTTTGTTTTTTGTGTACATTACAAAAATGTAAATTAAAATTAAATGCAAGGAATTAAAGTGAATTTTTTATGTACATGCATGTCTATACAGGCTAATAATGGAGAGGTTGAGGCAGTGGCACACAGACAAAAGGAAATTTAAAATTATATTTTGAAATAAAACTTTTTATTAGTTATGCGTAAACAGAGTAATGTTTGCTTATTTATTTTTTAAATATTAGACAATTCTAAATTATGAGAATCAGGGCAACTTTCATTTTAATATAACACAGCAAATATTTATTTATTCAGTCAGGTTTGATTTTTGGCCCTTAGTAATTTGGGCACCCCTAAATGTTTGTACGTGAATATGCTTGAAACGTAACACTAAACGTTCATTTGTTTTAAACAATTACCAATCATAATGCAAGTAACACATGATTAAATAAATGAGCTTTAACTGGATAAATCTGTTGTTGTTTTTTAACGTTTATATCATAAGAAAATGAAACCCAGGGTTTTGGAAAGAGGTCAAGCTCTTTGCTCTTACTAATTTAAACCTAGACAAATGAGACAGACTAAAAGGGTTAAACATAGCATCATTTGTCTTGGTTTGAGTTAGCAAACAGTCTGAAATTATCATAATGTGAACATTATAGAGGCAATGCCTGAAGATTTCAGACCCTTATCTTTTATTGTGACTTCAAACAACATTGCCGGTGTCATAGTAGGTCATGTCCGATAAGTTTTTAGATTACTTGACAAAGGTCGTTTCGTTTGCATTTTTTAGTCATATTTTGGTGAGAACAAATGTAAAGATGACTTTGTCAAATCTTAATTGTCACATATACAATCATACAACATGCTTTATACAACCTGACAACCTTTTTAGAAGTTAAGAATAATCAAAAGAATGAACTTAATCATAATGTGAATAATAACAGTTGTTTGTAAAGTGCATAAGATAGCGTGCTAACTTCAGACTTGTATAAGAGACAGGACTACCTATTGAAAGTTAAGAGTATAGGAAAGCTTGTTTTTAAAGAGTCCTTAGTTGGTGATGTTGGTGCCAAAATAATGTGCTGGATTAAAAAATAAAAAATAAAATTTACATCATTAAATTATGATTTATTTCTTTTGAAATTTTCCTAGAAGTGCCTTTTGGGAGATAAATGTAAATGTTGATTTGCTTGTTTTTATTTCGCACCACAGTGCTGGCATCTCACACAGAACACCGGCTGGTTAATTGAAAATCTCCCGGGACTCCGAGAAGATCTGAGCGGAGTGGGATTATTGTCTCAGGAACGACACGTGGAGAAAATCAGAGGATCCTGAGGGAGAAACACTGAAGAGCAGAGGCCGGGTAGAGCGTGACAGATAAACAACAACAGCTCTCTCTCTCTCTCTCTCTCTCTCTCTCTCTCTCTCTCTCTCTCTCTCTATCTCTCTCTCTCTTTGACTCTCATGAGCTGATCCTGTCCAGTAACCAACAGTGTGAAACTAAAGATGGGGCAAATGGGATTTTAAAGCTGGAATTGAAAGGTCAGAGCTGTGTAAGCAAGTAAACACAAACACATCTTTTCCCTCTTTAACCAACATGCATATTACATGCATGCATATGGTAACTATTATCTATACTATCTATACTATGTTTATATTTAGGCAATGACTGTGCCATCCGTTATATGTATCTACATTTTTTGCTCTTCTGTATGTATTGTTGTATTATATGTGAGTTGTTATGTAAGGAATAATTGACGACAGGCTATTGAATTATAAGAAAATAATGCATACCCAAGGTGGTTATGCGGGTGTGCATTATTTTCAAATAATTCAAAGGACCGGAGTCAATTATTCCTCTTACGGTTACCACAAATATTGCTCTGGTGCCTATTTTTAAGATATTTGAAAAGTTAGGTGTGCAGTTATTGAAAAATAATGCATACCCAAGGAACATTTCTCAACCAATCAGAATACAGCATTCATCAGCCCTGTGGTTAAATTTGATTATTTAACTGTTTATGATTTTGAAGATGCAGCATAAACCACAGTCAAGAAATTTTTTCCTAAAGGGACAATAAAATGTATCATTTAGTTCTCATTGGACAGGTTTTTTATACATTTAGTCTTTATTTAGTACTGTGGTTCTCATCTGGTGTGTTGCAATTTAAATGAACATTAATTTGCAATTCCATGCAAATGTCAACCTCACAATGAAAAAGTAAAGTTTGAACTCTTTTTTTTTACCATACTGATATCTCAGATGTCAATATGTACAATGTCTTAAATACCCGTGACAGAGACCCTCTGTTTAAGTTTCTTAAACATTGTTATAAATCATTTATCATAAGTAAGTGCAGATTTCAGAATAGTCACGTCCATAAAAGAGAAATGTCACATAAATAATCACATTTCTTTCTCATACAGTAAAAATTTGACTTTTTATTGTTTGTTCTTTGAAGAGATGTTTATGCATTCCTGCAAAGTTTGTTGCCTCTTAAAAAAGTTTTGTTATACCCATAACACATGTTTAGAGTTTTTTCATCATCTTAAACAGTAAACATGAGTATAGACTGATATTTTTCTGATGACTATATCATCACTGGTATAGGAAAATATAAACAGATGGTTTAATATATTTTTAATAAATACTGAGAAGTTATGTTTTAATTCATGACTGAAAATGTCACATCCATAATGCTGGAAGCTCTCACTTACCTTTAAGTATTTGGCAGACGCTTTTATCCAAAGTGCATTCATCCGGTACCGTTTTTAGTTTTTCCCAAGTGTAAAATCTCACGTGTGCTGGTAAATGTATCTATTTATCGAGTGCACATTGTTGGTAATAATACATTTCAGTGTTTGTTTTTTAACATTCACATATATTTAATATTTTATTTTAGATGATGTAGTATTTATATTAGCAGACTCTTTTGTACATACTGTATATTGATTAAAAAAATACACCATAAGTGATGAAACTTTTGTTGAACAGAACAGTAAAGTTGTGGTCATTTCATTCATTTAGCATCCTTCAACACTTTTAAAGTTGTCTTCAGTTTCTTCTGACCTTCATGATTGTCAGTACTGAACCTTCATCACCAGTAACAGAGATTTCCTGTTGGCTTTGTGTTTCACAACAGGATGAATCCTTGTTACTGAGAACAAGAGGTCAGAGGTCAGATCATTTCATATTCAGGCCTCCGATCTGAAAACAAGATACAGACTTTATTAGTAAAATAAGTTTATTTTGTACTCTTGTGTCTCATTAAAGCCTGTGTGTCGGTATGCGTCGGTCCCTTGTGACATCATCGATGGACGCTAACAAAGCAGGGTTAAAGAGACGGAGTAATGTGTCTCCTGATTATTTGACCTTAACTCTTGTTGTTCCTTCATCCCCTGTGTGTTTGTGTTTAGGGAAAGGAAACTTAAATCAGCAATTAACATAAATAATGAATGACTCTTGGGGATGAATTATTAATGTGCCGGTGGAGTGATTTCTCCCGCTTAAGAGAGAGAGAGAGAGATACTGTAGCACCTCTGAGGAACGACCGGGACATCGGCACACACTTTGGTTTGCTGTTTGTGAAGTTCTCTTTCATGATATTGGTGGCATATTAATTGTTTATTGCTTTTCCACATTATTAAAAGAATGAGAGAAAAATGACAAGACATGAAGAGGTAATGAGAAGAGGACATGACAAACCTGATGACCATCATCTTACATTTACATTTATTCATCATTAGCAGTTGCTTTTATTCAAAGCGTTGTGTAATGCACTCAAGGTACTGTTCATATCAGCTGGAGATCGAACCCATGACCTATTCTCTACCAATTGAGCTACAGGAACTACCAGAAATTAGTGTGTGCTCCTGAATGTCCTTGAACCCATTTTTATCAACCAATCAGATAAGAGATGGTTTGTACGGCACTTTAATTGACTTACACTGTAGTTGAATTTACTTTTTGAGGAAAGTGGTTTGAAAAAAATAAAATTTCTAGTAATTCCAATATAATTTGCAAGTTCAGTAAATTTAATTTTAAGTTGATTTAACTTTTTAGATTTAGTACATGTCAAAATATAAAGTGATGTTTACTTCATTGTTTAAGTAAAGACAATATCTGGGTTAACAGTGTACTTTTTAAAACATTGGCGTGGTTTCCCAGACAGGGCTTAGTCCCAGACTAAAATGCATGTTTGAGGTCCTTTAATTAAAAAATATCTTGTCCTGATTAATTTTAACATTGAAATTGTGAAAATATTTTGTCTTAAGATAGTTGGATGTTTGAACATTTTGAGTTAACTTGCCGTATTTGCGTGTGAAATTTGCGTCATTCATGGGTGAAATTCGCATTATTCGCGAAAAGTGAAATTTAAACGCAAGTATGCTCAATTTGCATGCTTTAGCTAACTTGAAGTCTCAATATATATTTCAAATTAAGTAAAGATTGTTTTTTACATCTTACCAGATTGTCTGACCTCCTCTCTCACTTTCTTCCGAACAAAATCCTTTTTATTTCTGTTTCTATAAAAGTACGAAGATGTGTTGTACAGCTCCGAGTGTCCGGATATTTCAACTCGGAAAATGCGTTGTGCCGCATTTATTTACAACAAAACAACATTATAAATAAAATTACTTAAATATTTGTTAATAAAATGTCATAAAGTTTTATGCTATTTTATTAACAAATATTTAAGTATTGTTCATATTCTGTGAAAAAGCACAAATAATCAAAATATTCAGGCACAAATGATTATGGGTATCCTTACAACATTACTGCTTATTTTAATTTAATTTCACTTGAATGTTTTAGTTTAATGAATTTTATATGCTTAAATCAACTAAGATTTTTTTGTCCAAAACTCAAAATATTAAGTGATGTTTACTTTATTGTTTAAGTAAAGACAGTATCTGGGTTAACAATGTATGTTAAAGAGACATTGGGGCGGTTTCCCGGACAGGGCTAAAAATGCATGTTTGAGCTGCTTTAATTTAAAAACACCTTTCCTGTTTAATTTAAACATAGATTGGTTAAATTATTTTGTCTTAAGATGCACACCTGTAGCGTTTTCGTAAGGTATATTTGCCCAGTCTTGGATTAACCTAAACTCTATCTTGGAAACCGCCCCTTTGGCTGGAAAGTTGTCCCAGGACAAACAGAAGATCCAGAAAAATGTTTCTAAACCAGTAAACCTTGACTCTGTCCTCTCTCACTATCTTCACCTTCATTGGACTCTCTCGCTGCTGTATTCTGTGTTTGTGTACTCAGATCGTCTGTATCATGTTGCTCAGATCTGCTTTGTTAATTGCCGGGTAATTACAGCGCTTCTGTTGATCTGTTCATTTCACAGCGCTGCTACAAACCTTTTAGAGCGTCTGCTGAAGCTCAGACTCTATTGGATTTGGCTCATGTGCACGTCTAACGCTTTGAGAGCTGAGCTAATGTGATGTCCTCTGTGCATTTACTGTGATGTCTGGCCAATTGTTGCGTCTGCATCATTTGACCGGGACACCCAGAAGCGATCTAACAGCGTAAAAGTGTTGATGGGATTGAGTTCAGACAGGAAAGCTCTGTAGATTAAAGTGATGTGGAAAGAGTCACGCTCTGAGATTATTGCTCTGAATAAGGTGTGGTTAAGATATTACACAGTATATTACAAAGTAAAGTGTCATGTTCCTGTAGCTCAACTTGTAGAGCGTTGCGTTACGGTACCAGGACAAAAGTTCATGGATTTGATCCCAGGGAAAACACATACTTATACAATGTAATGCAGTGTAAGTCGCTTCGGATAAAAGCATTAGACAGCCTACGACTCCGGGCCGGATACGTACCAGAACTGCCGACTTTGGCACGGATTTGGCTTGGAGTCATCTGCTGTCTGAATGCATAAACGTAATGTTTTTGAGCGTGCAGTTTCATAGTTTTGTCTACAGACAATGCAGCAATTTAATACTTGCAACTAAATTAATGAAGTTAGTTATTTTTAGATAATTGATTACATTTCATTTCAGTCAGTTGCATTAGTAATTGACCAAAATTTTCAATATTAAATCTCCATTAAAATAACTTACCTTGAGATAGTGTTCAGTGCTCCTGTTGTGAGCTCAGCTCCATCTCAGACAACTGAACACCTGCTCACTTAATCTTCATCCTTAGTGAAAACTTCAACCTCTGGACTCCAAACTCTGAACACTGCTTATCTT
The DNA here is from genome assembly GCF_027580225.2 of Misgurnus anguillicaudatus. NCBI lineage: Eukaryota > Metazoa > Chordata > Actinopteri > Cypriniformes > Cobitidae > Misgurnus > Misgurnus anguillicaudatus. Next base: position 47,665,162 of record NC_073339.2, read on the forward strand.
TACAACTGCTAATTCATTCGAAGGAATTCATGGATGAGACCAACTCTTTTTAACCATTAACTTTCCATTTGCACCCCGTTTTTACCCTGGTAAGTTCCTGGTGCAGTACTACCTTTTGCATGTACAGTGGTGTAAAAAAATGTTGGCCCCTTCCAGATTTTTTATTTTTTGCATGCTTGTCACACTTTAATATTTTAGATTATGAAACAAATTTAAATATTAATCAAAGATAGCACAAACACAACAAATTAAGCGTTTCATTATGAAGGGAAACAAAATCCAAACCCACAACTGGTTGGGCCGCCCTTACCAGCAACAACTGCAATCAAGTGTTTTCAATAACTTGCAATGAATATGTTACAGCGCTGTGGAGAAATTTTGGCCCACTCATCTTTGCACTATTTACAATTCAGCCACATTGGAGGATTTTCGAGCACGAACCGCCTTTTAATGGGATTGATGTCAGGACTTTGCGTATTCAACTTCAAAGTCTTCGTTTTGTTTTTCTTCAGCCATTCAGAGGTGGATTTGCTGGTGTGTTTTGGATCATTGTCCTGCTGCAGAACCCAAATTTGCTTTAGCTTGAGGTCACGAATAGATGGTTGGACATTTTCCTTCAGGATTTTTGGTAGACAGCAAAATTCAGATCTACTTTACTTTGTCAGGCAGTTCCTATATAAGATGATTGCGAACAGGTGTGAGAACCTGAACTCAAGTGTGATAAACTACAATCAAGTTATGTTTTAACGGGGTTAGTCAAGCACTTTTCCACACAGTTTCATGTGGGTTTGGATTTTGTTTTCCTTCATAATAAAAAGCTTCATTTAAAAAGTGCTTACTTGTGTTATCTTTGGTTATTATTTAAATGTGTTTCATGATATAAAACATTAAAGTGTGACAAATGTGCACAAATTTAAAAAATCAGATAGCACTGTATCTTAACACATGTATTTCTTTTCTAGTTTTGCTTTATCTACCATACTGTACATCTTATCAATCAGCTTCTTATCAACAAGCAATTATTAGCATGCCTCAACATCGTGTATCAGTTAAAATCTGCACAGTGTTTGATTAATATTGTGACTCATGTAGATATAACAAGACCTTTCATCACCAGCAACCTCTGCCTTTACTTTTTTCCCTAATCTAACTGCTAGAAAGCTCAAAAGTCAGATTGATAATGAGTTATGTTTCAAAAAGATAATAGATGTGTAATGCTATTGGACAATAAGACACTGTCCTGATTTTGTGGCCTGTAGTGAGTTTAAACCTTATGACCATGAACACTTTAAAAATACATTTTGTGATTAAACAGGGACATACCGCATATCTGGAAATATTGCTTATTTGAGGGCGTGTAAAAGCGATAGTATACCGTAGTTTTTACTTTCATGCATCCCACATATGATTTCCTCAGTTAAACACAAATTAATATAGTTTTACATTAAAATGCCCTCGTGTTATCTTTAATATAGGGTTGGGGCTTATAAGGTAACAATTTACTTGATGGGGTGTTCATAAGACTGACATGACACCTTCATAATCATGACATGTATTATGAACATGAAGGAGATTTTATGAACATTTATGACAACTGTCAATACATGTCATTCATTCAATTATGTCTTTTTTAATGCAAAGATGACATTGTTTGAGATGTCTTTGTTATGACAACTTGATATAAACCAATACATCTTAACTTAAATCTGTTATAAACATGACATAGCAGAATAATTATCAAACTTAAGAAACTACCTAGCTGTATGGGTTAACATTACATTAAACTCTCATTTAAATGTCATTTAGTGTAAATACTATGTGAAAATATTTTAAATACATTAACAAAATTTAACAGACACATCAAAAGATTATACTTAACTTTATGTATGTGCACAATGCATGAAAAACTGAAAACTAGCAGAACTTGTTCTTCCTCATACGGAGGGGTTATGACATTTTGTGTCATAAAAACTAACAAAACATTAAATTTTTTAGGTGAATTGGTCTCCAAATGTAATAAAATATAATTTTATAATTTTATATAATTATTCTTGTTATTATTGAATAATTGATTTTATTTCTTAAACACATGGAGGAAACTAAAAAAAGAAAAAAAAACATTATGAACTGAAGAATATTCATGATGCTGTTATAAAACTATGACAGAGTATTAACACTTAATGACATTTTAATGACAAATTCAATTTATATCACTGGTAAAAAGTGGTAATTTATGTCAAGTTGTTATGACAAGTTATGATGTATTGGTTTATGTCAAGTTGTCATAACAAAGACATCTCAAACAATGTCATCTTTGCATTAAAAATGACATAATTGAACAAATGACACTTAATGACAGTTGTCATAAGCGTGCATAAAATCTTCTTCGTGTTCATGGCACGTGTCATGTCATGATTATGAAGTTGTCATGTCAGTCTTATGAACACCCCTTGAAGTAAAGTGTTACCGAAAGGGACATAAAGATCATAAATCTATGGAAGCATAAAGATCAGATCAAGAATAATATTGAAGAATGGTGGCATGAAATCGTATTTGCTCACGTATGACTATGGCAAGCAAAATTTGCTTTATTATTTAATAAAAAATGATGCAATAAAGTATGTATTTTATATTTAACACTTTCCCCCGCCATTGAGTTTTCTCGTCAATTAAGAGAAAGCATTTGCATAAATGATGAGTTTTTATGTTAATCTGTAAAACCGCAATTATCAAAATTTGCTTTGACATCAACATTTTTTATTTTTGAAGTTTTTATATCAACAATTCAGTTTTTCATTTTCTGCTAGTAATATCAGTAATTCCATTTCTACTAAAAAATCTTAATATCAAAAATGACTTCATAGGAATACTTCACATATTCTTGATTTCAAAATTTGCATTTCAACTAAAAATAAAAATCTATATCTGATATCTGCAATGCTTTAAAAAGCTTATGTGATGACATAATGTTTAATTTCATGAATTAAAGCTTTTACTAGTAGAAATTTAATTACTCGTATCAAAAACAGACATTGTAACTAATAGAAATTTCCTTTGTCATTTCAGGAATAATATTTCTTAGAAGCGAAAACTGAATTGTTGATATAAAAAATCCATATCCTGAGAATGATTAAAGCTAGTTACCAATAGAACCAATGAGATTTGACCTCATTAATATGCCATCATATTTTAACTTAAGCACTGATTTGTAAGTTTCCATGGACACAAGATGTCTTGATTGCAATATAAGCTCCCGGTGGGGTCTTCTGCTGTCGTAGCCCATCCGCCTCAAGGTTGTGCGTGTTGTGGCTTCACAAATGCTTTGCTGCATACCTCGGTTGTAACAAGTGGTTATTTCAGTCAAGTTGCTCTTTTATCAGCTTGAATCAGTCGGCCCATTCTCCTCTGACCTCTAGCATCAACAAGACATTTTCACCCACACGACTGCCGCATACTGGATGTTTTTCCCTTTTCACACCATTCTTTGTAAACCCTAGAAATGGTTGTGCGTGAAAATCCCAGTAACTGAGCAGATTGTGAAATACTCAGACCGGCCCGTCTGGCACCAACAACCATGCCACGCTCAAAATAGCTCAAATCAACTTTTTTGCCCATTCAGTTTGGAGTTCAGGAGATTGTCTTGACCAGGACCACACCCCTACATGCATTGAAGCAACTGCCATGTGATTGGTTGATTAGATAATTGCATTATTGAGAAATTGAACAGGTTTTCCTTATAATCCTGTAGGTGAGTGTACATCTGGGACGACATAAGAGTGAATGAATTATGAAGAACTTTTATATTTGGGTGAACTCCTTTAATCAATTATCACTGAAATTGGCACAGTATCGAAATCTCCTCAACTAGGTGTAGCTCGATCTTGCTCCGTTACCGACCTCAATCGGGCTAATAAGCGTCGGCCAATCCAGAACTCTGGGCCGCTATAACAAGGCAATTAAAGTGAGCTGGCAGTCTGACACTTCCCACAATACCGGGACTCCCAAGACGAGCACTGCCAATGCCAATCTCTAATAGGGCTCTGAGCACGGTCCTGGGGAGATGCAATTGGATTTGAAGCCAATCAATCATCCCAGCTATTGACCTATGATTGGATTTAGAAGACATGTCAGGGCTGCTTTGATTTTAGCTCCAGCCCAATGAAGCTGGATGTGAAGGTTTATTGTTTCGGACGGACAGAGAGCGCTGTGTGGGGTTTGACACGCTGCCAAAAGAGATGGATGCGTACGGTGAGTGCTGTATCCATCCGTCAGAGTTAAAATCCGTCATCTCATCTTTCACGGGAGTGCCATCCTTGGCTTTTGGAGGTCTGCCCTTGTTTGTGTGGTCTTGCTATACTTGAAATTTCTCAGCTACTTACTGGGGGAAGTTTGTGATTATTTTACGCCGTAGTTGGAACTGAATATTTGATCTTATACTGTAGATCCTTATATCCAGTGTGTGTGTGTGTGTGTGTGTGTGTGATGTTTAAAGAAACATAAATCACAAAAGCTGCTTTTAGTGTACCTGTATAAAACTGACTGTGATGTTATGCGTCTCTCCGCTCTGGTAAGCAAAGTCTTGTGTTGTTATTTCAGGTGGTGTAGAAAAACAAGATTTATGGTAATGCAAGGAGACCTTCAGCGTCTGTCCTCGTCATTTAAATTAAAAGACTGAGATGAATTTCTTCTTTCCAGACCTCTGAAGGATGGCAACATCTTCCCACAAACAGTCCGCTGATAAATGAAAAGCTCTAGAAATAATGATCTGAATAACGACACGCTTTTACTGCGTAATGCTGTGGGAATCTCAGAGTAGCTATTACACATAAAAACTGATCAATGTGCTCTGCTGAAGGACAAAGCCGGACATAAAATGAAATCTGAATCCAGACTGACATGAATTGGGCTTTTGTCATGAGAACCAGATTATTGGAGAACCATGCATCTCCATCCTGGTCCATGCTGGTTAATGGTGACCATCTGTAGATGATGCTGTAGACCAAAGAAGTCGGCACACCAGCATCCAAAATAAGTCCTGGTGTGAGTCCTAGCAATAAACATCTGGGCTTCACAGCTCATATTTTCTATGGATGAACATCATGTGAGAAAACTTGAAGAACTAAGAACTTTGTCATTATTTAATACAATATGGTGATATCTCTAAGTATCTTGTTAGATGTATCTTTTTAAAATGCTGTTAGCAATGCTGTCTAAATCTGTGATATCAGTGCCACTCCTCATGGATAAAATCTTTCATTCACGTGATCAGATGATAATTAATATACTTATTTTTACTGATCTTTGCCTTTTAAATCTATAAAACATCAACAAAACAATGGAAGAATGGGAATAAATGAGATCAGAAACCCCAAACTTGTGTGGACATCACAGCTCTAATGTTGTGTTGCATTAAAACAATGATAACACTTATTGTTAGATGAAATATAAATGCATTAGCTTTGGGACTTTTGTTTATGGGTCAGTGACAAAAACGGTTTGGCAAGATGAGAATTTCAAAAATCTTTTTAAAACTTGTTTTAAAAGCATGCACCCGGTATATTTCAATGCACAGTGTATTTATGTTGATTTTATGCAATAAAAAAATTACATTTGCATAATTTTTTATGAAAGTTAAGACTGAATGAACCTAAAAATGTCAAATGGTGTAACCGCCATTTACGCCAAAAAATGAGAAATATTAAATATTTTATCCACCTTGGTGGCATGTAAGCATTATCATCAAAAAAAAAAAACATTTTAAAATATCACACAAAAAAGCATTTTATTAGTTATTACTAAATGTACATTTTAATGTGTTTTTGTAATATTTGTCCGGACATATGCTGAATATAGCTGTTTTATAAATAATCTTTGAGAAATTATGTGGAATAAAATATAATCATCTAGTTTAGTGTAATATGATTTTTTACACTAAACTAGATGATTATATTTTATTCCACATTTTTATGAATATATTTATTTTTCATAAACAAAATTACAAGTTACACCACATTGACATTTTTGCAATTATCCCCCAAATATTCTTTAAAAATAAAATAAAACCAGAAATGTTATAATTGGTCCTCAAAAAAGAGAATGTATGCTAAGTAAGTAAGTAATCTGCAAATTTGTTTTGCAATTTAAACCCTTTTACATTTAATTTATCCATACGGACACAAAATAATTAACATCACATCACTGACTTGTATACAAAAGCACAAATAATCTACATGTGCAGAACTCAGACATACTTTATTGCATGTTTTTATGTAATTATACTTTCAACTACAGAGTAAAATACTCTTAAATCCACTTTACAGATTTTTTCAGAAAATCATCACAGCAGGCCATTTTTGGGTCAAATGTTGGTTTGCCTACAGGCTTTTAATGGCTGGCACACCTCACACAACCTAACAGTCCTGTATCAATCTTTATGAAGCTGAAAATATTTATTTTTTTACAAATAAGTTCAAAAAGTTCTATTTTCTACAGTTTATACAGATGTTTTCCCACTGCACACTTCATTGCAAGCTTGGCTTTTATTCCTTCACCTTATTTTTGTTGGCCATTGTCTCGCAGGACACAATTGAATCGGCGTCTCGTCTTCCAGCGCTGCCCATCAGCTGCAGCTGTGCATTATCCCATTACAGCCAAATAGTTTTGACACCCACTGACTAACCGATCCCATAGATAATATCATAAAGGGCTTGCTCGATACAAATCCGCTCAGAGTAACTCATTTAAAGCCACCATACATATTTCTTATGTGTAACTTGAAACGCTGGAAAAATGAAATCAATAGAAATGTTTCTTGTTAATGAAGATGTACCGGCCTGCCGTTTCTGTGGCCCGTGTGGCTTTCAGAGCTCCCTGTTTGTTCCTAAATAAATCTCCCAGACACCACTGCGGTCAGCCGGGCGGTCAACACACGGACCTCTCTCACCCCTCCCGGGCGTAGATGACTGTGGCTTTGTGTGTATGTGAAACACGACTTCTACTGTATCACCTTTATGATCATCCGTAGATGGCAAAATCTGCTGACGTGAAGGGGTTTGGTTAAAATATTAACAGGAGGAAATTAAAATGATTTAGGTATTGATAACAAAGTGTCTTTACAAAATTTCAGTAAAATATGATATAATGAATGTTATAAAACTAAAGTTGTGGATTAAAGCCACAATATGTAAGATTTATTAGATATTAAAAATATATTTAATGCAGTTGTGTAACTACATTATCACAAAAGGTCTCAAGGATTTGTAAATCCAGATAAATTCCTGTTTTAAATAATGGCTCATCCCTTGTCTCCCTTGTAACGTTTCGGTCTGAAAACGAAGATGCATTGTTGGCGCGTTGCTGTTTTGACCAATTAAAACTCGCTCTAAAGTCAACGTTAGTCAACGTGCATCAGTAATATATGTCTATAAACGGGATGACAACACGAGTTTGCTTATCACGCACAGTGGCACACAAATGTGTTTAAAATTGAAAAATTAAAGGATTAAAATATAATAGATTATTATTGAGTCACTTGGAGATAAATAAGGGTAAATTATGAGACGTCAGAAAACGTAAAGAGCTGCTTCACCTGTAGCCTGGTAAGTAATTAAATGTTTTGCTTTAAACAAATGCAAATATTGCATCTATTTTTAATGCTACCCCACAGATTTATTGTATATGGCAAACATTATTAAGAAATGGATTTAATACAAAAAAATAACAATGTCAATACAAATAAAAACAACGCAATTTTTTTACATCAATCTTTAAGTGATGGTCTTCTTCCTCCGCGTAGTTTTTCAGTTTACAAATTCCTCCATCTTAAATAGGGAATCGACATGGTGCTAGCGCAACTGTTTTTTAAAGGGGATGAGAGATGAGACTCTCATTGGTTTATTACACATTACAGTACAACCAAAACACACCCATTACTCATTACGAGAATAGGATCAACCCTCTTACTGTGGGTTCACACCAGACGCGTTTGAGGCGTCTTGCGCCTACCGCGCATAGTTGGACGCTTGAACATTTTGAGTTTACTCGTTTCATTCGTGCGTGAAAGCTGCGCATAAATTTCTAGTCATCAAGACATTCACGCGGAAATTCGCGTCATGGGAGGGGCTTTTGCGACTCCACCTGCTTCCTGTAATAACGTCACTACTACAGCAAGCTCCTGGTTGGTTAACGCAGCGCATTTTTTCGACAAAGTCCAGATTTCTCAATCGCGCCGTGCTAAACTCCTCATTCGCGCCACGAGACCTCCAGACGTGCATCAACCAGTGGCGGCTCGTGACTGCACTTCCGAGGATGCGCTAATTCATAATAAGTGTTTGGATTGTCACGTGTGTGGTTCCCTTTTCCAAAATATGTGTCATGCGTGTGGAGAGATCCTGTGTGCATCACGTGTTTTGTCAAAATAAGTGCCTGCTGGAGACGCGTCAAAACCCTTTATGATAAAAGAGACGCTCGCGTTCCCTAAATACACGCAAGACACTCCCTTAACAGTAAACTCTGATTACGCACGAGATTGTGCGAATATCTGGCACACGCGAGTGTCTCCTTTCAAGTTTAAGTTCAAGGCAGCAGGCACTTATTTTGGCATGACAAGTGATGCACACACGATCTCTCAAAGTGCAGAACACATATTTTGAAATGACAAACCACACACATGACAAGCTACATACATGTTGTGACGAACGTCGCATTGTGAGCTCACTCGTGCTTGACGCCTCTACCGCAGCTGGTGTGAATGCAGCATGAGACTGTGTGCTTGGCCCACAAACCATTTTCCCGTCATTCAACCATTCAACCTGACTGTGTGCTATGTGCGCTTTAGACAATGCGCTCAGGTCATTAAAATACCATTGCTTGGGTTAATCATAAAGATGCGGCAGAGATTGAGGTCGGCAATTTTCGGATGCAGAACTGTGCATAAAGTAAAAAAAAAATGGCAAGCAAAATGGAGTCTTGTGTGCGTACGACCCCCGACTCCATGATGTCATTTTCGACATGCGCACTGACCTGCTCATGCAGACGCGGCGATCATCCTTTACACAAAGCCTCTTACGGCTTATTGCCTAAACTTTCACAAATACTTATCCAAAGCAACCTTCTGTAAAAGTTTAACATATTTTATCAGTATGTGTTCAGGATCAAATCCATGACTTTTGTGCAACTACAGTAACACAATGCTCTTCCAACTAAAGTACAGGAGCTTAATACTTATTGATATAAAGAGTTGTGTTTCCCATCTAACATCCGATTCTCATTAATGTCTTTAAAACGCCATTGTCTAATTACTCAATGATGATGAAATGAACCAAAACAAGAAAATCTTTCAGCTCATGCTGGTTTGACACGCCAACGATCAGAGATCACTCCTCAAGGTGAGAACTACCTTTAAAAGCGATGGATAAGAAAGCGTTGTGGAGATTATCTGTGGTGGACACACACACACACACACACACACACACACACACACACACACACAGTGTAGTGATAAAGCGAGAGCGGTCAGCCCTCCTCTATGACATACATCACTGCCTCCCGTCTGCAGGGTGCTTCACATTGATCGCCCGTCGTAGTGATCACATTACAACCCCACCAGATTAGATTTGCATTTTTAATTTCCCTTCCCAAAAAACGGCATTGACCGCGAGATGATACGAGGGGGGAATTTTTGAGATGTAGAAGCATCGGACAGAGGCCGTAGAGGTCAATGTTAGACTTAAGTGACATGTATTAAAAGATCCAAACCCCCAACAAGGTTCACGGTAAAACTGCAGACGAAGATACAACGGAAGGTGATGTTTACAGTACACTACTGTAAAATCTTAAAGGTTTATCTTAAATGAGATCTTTTAGATATACATCACTTGAGTGCATCATGCCTTTTTATTCAAACCTCAGTTATATTCATATAAACCTACACTTACATTTAGACATTTTGCGAAAAACAATGAAGTTATTAAGGCTATAATTTGATATCGTGTAGCACAAACGTATTAAACTGTGTTTCTAAATATCTGAATGCTTTACTTGCCACAGTGAATTTAAAGTTAATGCGTGTCATGTCTGCTCCACCAGTTGCTCAAAATGATCTTAGTTTGATCTTAAAAATGTTTTGTTTGGTCTTTCCTGCTACTATTATTATATATTTTTTGCATAATTTTTGCTAATCATTTTAAATCTGTGCAAATGACCGAAAGAGCTTTAAAACCATACATATGGGTTGAGCGACAGGGACTGAGACTGACCTCATGCTATGACCTTTAAATCCCATCATTAATATCACTAAATCACATTAAACTCATGTCTAGAATGGGGGTCGCTCATCTCTGAATGGACACAACATTTGTGTGTTTTTGCACTTACCTTGAATTTCACTTTGGTAACAATTACATTTAAATGAAAATATGTAAACATGATTAAAATGATGTTCACTTTTGCAGCAAGACTGTCTTATGGTGCGTTCACACCAGACGCGAATAAAGCATTAAGCAGAAGTGATTTACATGTAAAGTCAATGCAAAGAAGAAATCGCAACTTTATTTGATATAAATGAAGTTAAAGTTAATGGAGATTGGTGCAAATGACACGATTAGCATGAATGATGCGGCTCAAATGACACAAATGTTATGTACGTATGAAGTGACTTAACTCAATGTAAGATTGCAATGTTCAAGCGTTCAACTAAGCGTGAATAGTCAAGCGTCCAACTAAGGCAAATGGCGTTTTTTTCTGGTTGTAATCGCGCTGTCCGATTTGCATCATTCGCATTGCCCCACACGACTTCATGTCTATTCGCGTTTTTGCATTGACTTTGTATGTAATCTACTTGAATTCGCGTTTGGTGTGCACGCTCCATTAGACATGACATGTTTTAAAAATAACCCAGAATTGTTTGCACATTCTCTCCACAGCATCTATGAATTAAGTCAACTCAACTCTACAAACTCTCGCAAAGACACGTCAGTGCAGTCAGATTAAAGAGAGAGGAGGGAAAACAGAAGTCCCGACACCTCCTGTCCTCTCCTTTATATCCCAATCTGTTATCTCCTGACATCTCCATTAACTCATAAATCCAATACAGTGGAGCTCAACAGAATTCGTGTCGTGAGAGTCCACGGGCGAGGATGGGTGGAGGGATGGAGGAGAGGAATGGGAAATGATGAGAAGATCAATCGGTCCCTGGGCTGTCACTCCCCTCGCTCGTTTTCACATCCATCTCCTCTCCTCCCGCCGTCCGTCGGTGACTGACACGGCCCCTCCTTCCTCCGACGGGGCCCGGCAGATTCTGCAGGCGCGGCTGTTTCGGCCTCGCAATAATCCGATTGAGTGTGGGATCAATGACAAACTGTGGTCAGCGATCTGTAGTCGCTGTGCGTCGAGCTCTCCGGCTCTCATTCCACACTGACCACAGGAGCCCCAAACCGCTGACCGCCTCGCCGCCATGGCCTGACCACTAATTTGGTCCACGATGCCAAGCCGGCCTGGCCGAGGTGGGCAAGTAAAATCAGTCTGGGAGTGTATTACACTAATACATACTGTAATTATGAATAAATTAAAACCACTTGCAGTGTTGTTGAACTTACGGTACGCGTACATCTTTACAATTCTGTGACACAGACTCATGTCATTGGAAACCAATGTCCTGTTATTTTCTTTGGAGAATCGTAAAATTCATAAATACTATACTGTTCGCTTAAAAAAGAGCAGTTGTGTTTGCAATAATTTGAAAGTTGGCCTATAAATATTGATATATTATATTTTCAGTATGTATTAATCTGTTTTAGTTTTATATTATCGGCAATCAGTGTTTATTTACTGTATTATTTTTCTTCCCTTTTTTAAATTATTTTATTCATTCTTTTCAATTCAAAATAAATAGGGGGCAAACTACCGTTTACTTTCAGGCTTATTTTAAGCTATTTTCACTGTCTGAATAGAAAGCTATTCAGTCAAATATAACAATATAAAATATAAAAAAATATAAAAAATATTAAAAATAAATATAAAAATTAATTAATAAATAGTATAGATTAAGTTTTATTAATTAAATGTGCTAATTTGTATTTGGCATGAAAGTCCATTTACTTTAATTATAAGACAAAATTAGACACCCTAATGAACGCAGGTTACATTTTATCTTATTTTATTAGCATGACTAACAAATTACATTTCTTTCAGGTTACACCTGTTCTCTGCTAGCCAACAACTCTTTTGCAGTCATGACTGCTTTATGTAGATATAACGTACGCAACACCAGAAAGTAAAAACAAACATTTCCTTACTACGTGAACATGATACTTTTTCCCTTATCTATTACCAATTATTTCC